>NC_062265.1:12850678-13474332 GCF_916048215.2 Malus sylvestris | reverse complement strand
AGGTAGGTGAGGAAAAAGGGTGATTGGTGTAAGTTGTAAGAAAATGTTTTGTGAAACATTAAAGGCTTTAATCACCCATCACCAATCATCCATCACCTTTCAAAATAAACTAAAACTTTATTAAAAACACCAAACACTTTGAATCAAAATTCCAAACCTTTTTGTTCTTGGTGAGAAACTCAAGAACATTGAAGAACACACATGAAAACTCATAAGAGCTCCATGAATGTTTTCACTCATTAAAACTCAAATTTTTACAACTCAAAAGAGGGCTAACATCCTAGGGTACTTAGGGGTTCCAAAAGTCACCTTAAAACCATTTTAACAAGACAAACAAGAACCCAAAAAATCACCCTTTGGATTTGGCCGAATTTCCCAACATACATGGCACCAAATTTCAGTTCCAATATTCATGCTTAAATGAAATACATCTACAACATTTGAGATGCTAAATTTTCAAGCAAAATTTATATTCAAAGCAAGAACAAAGCTTGTAACATTTACAACATTTAAATCACAAATCATGAAAATCACAAAACCCAAAAGGATTCACCATAAACTAGGCCTAGGCTCTGATACCACTTGAAGGAAAAAATTTGTCCTAGCTAAGAACAAGTAAGAACATTTGAATACATATGCAAACTATTAACACATTAAAGTAGGCATGCATTCAAAAACAATTCATAAAACCCATAACTTTCAAAGCCTAGCATATGGTGAACCAATAAACTCTTTAACATCATTTAAAGAGAAGGTAAGATTTAGAGTTTCTTTACCCTTGAAGCTCATCCTTGATTACACAAGGGATTCACCCAAGTGGAGGGCCTTCAAGTCACCTCCTTGCTCCTTGGATCTTCCTTGTGATTTTCCTCCTTTTAGTGCTCCTTTGCTTCTTTGAGGATTTGAGGATTAGTTCACCAAAACATCAAAAGCTTGATGTCTCTAAGTCTCCACACCAAGAATGAAGTGTGAAGATGAAATGGATGACTTAGAGAAGAAAAGATTGCTAGCTAAATCCCCTCTAAGTGGCCGGCCTCTTTAGAGAAAATGAGAGAAAGTGTTTCACCTCATTTCACCAAGAAAAACCCTAATGAGAAATAAAGCTATAAAGTTGATTTTATACTTCATTTCAAGTGAGTGGCAAACTTGTAATTAATCCAAGTTTGCTACCCTCACCCTTATGGCCGGCCTTACCTTTGTTATTGGGCTAATTGCCCATTTTGTTTTAGTTGTCATACAACTTAAACATAATGGACCTTGTGGACTAAAACGCTTTTGAGCACCGAAGCCCAAAACCAACTTAAAAGCCCAATACGAACCTTTCGTAAAATTAATTAACTAATTAATTAATCTTGACCATGTTGGAAATGTGCCCTAAAGCCAATCATGTGATGATACTTTACGGACATTTCACATGTTAAACTAATCTAGTTTTACATATAAAGGGCAAAGATTATTGTTTGAGCCGTCTCATATAAATGTTATATGCTTAAACGATAAAGTCCAAGGAATATGTGATTGGGAGAATGTAATCTAATGAAGTTAGATTCATGAGACCATTCTTTCGTAGACACATCCTAAATGTTCCTGATCATAGGATTGTCAATTGGGCATTGACAGTCCGTTAAGATCGGTACGTATTATGTCTTCTCTCAAGGAGAGTGATTAGTCTCGAGTCATTGGTGTGTGTGACATCAAGACAAGTACGTAGGTGCTCAATAGAGAATGAGTCCACTGAACGTGATCAACGAAGAGTTCTCATATTCCATGTCACATAAGAACTCATGGTTGGGATAATGCAAAGTAGTCCTTTGACCTGAGGCATCACAGTTGTCTTGTGGTTAAGTTCTTGATCTTTGATTATGTCTAATTCACCCCCTCGGGGTGTCACGGCATCGTTAGGGTTAAGCCACTTAGTCATGAAGACAAGTGAATGCGCAACAAGGGATCTCTAACCTTCAAACAGTTGAGGGAGAATACTCTATGATATGATTTGGAATCTCTGGCCAGAGTATGAATGAGATTAGGGAATGCGTTCCAAATCACATTCAAAGAAATCATATAAGCAAACGATTCACATTGGATAGTAGACATGAACAAATAAACTATCAAATCAAACAATGTGGTCAAGAGTATTAGATTAGAGAAAGACTGTATTGCATTTGTAATCCCCAACTGAATAGGTTCTCTATCCTCTTCTGATTAGCTTGGGTAACCATGATATGCTGCTAGGCATCAACCATGGTTTGTGGAAGCCCTAAACGTGTGTAATCACTAAAGGGAGAATTGAAAATAGTTTCAATTCACAATCGATGTAAAATGGTTTTAATCGCCCACTACCTCGCTAAAAGGAACCTAATGGATCGCACACCATAAAAGGTGGAGATTGAAGATTAAACGGAAATGAGTAAGAATGATTAAATGGTTTAATCATTTATTTATGGCAAGGATTAATTAATATGTTAATTAATCAAACGAATAAGTTCATTAAAGACCTCGGGATAGTTTTGGACCTTAAGGCCCAATGGGCTTCGAATGTCAAGCCCATTGACTTAAGTTGTGTGACAACTTAATGAATAAAGATTCACAAAGGCCCAAAAGCCCAAAAATCCCAAGGTGGCCGGCCATGTAGATGAATTAGGGTTTTGGTTCTTTAGGTCACTTATTTGAAGGGACTATATAAAGGACTTTATAGCCAAATATTCATTAAGTGAAAAAAAGGGGTTAATTTTGGGGAAAATTGGTGAGAATTGTCTCTCCATTTTCTCTCTAAAGAGGCCAACACCTTGGAGGGTACATCTAGCAATCCTACTACTCCAAGGTCACTCATTTCTTCTACAATCAAACCTTGGTGAAGAGACTTAGAGGTTCTCAATTTTGGGAACTAGGAGAACCTATTCTTCCATCCAAATCCATGGATCTAAGAAGTAAGGAATGAAGGCCCTATCTCTTTGGGTGATTAGCCTTTGCTTATGCAAAGAGGAATCTACAAAGGTATTAATTTCAACTCACTTTGTTTTTTAGTTGATTATTGGTTCACCAATCTACTAGGCTTTGAATTTCATGGGTAATGTTTTGTTTTTGAATGCATACAAGCATGATTCCGCCTTTAATTTGTTAATTGCATGCTATAGATGTTATTCAAATGAACATGTTTTTCAAAATAATTCCTTCAGACCATTCTCAATTAAACCATTTAATTGCTTATCCATCTCATTTATATTTCTTCACTTTCACCCTTACTCGGTGTACGATCCATTAGGTTCCAATTAGCGAGGCAGTGGGCGATTGTTACTCTTAACGATCGATTGTGAATTGAAACAACATTTCAATTCTCCCTTTGATTAGTGTTTGCTAATCTTCAAGGCTTCCACAACCCATGAGTGACACCTAGCAGCATATCATGGTCACCCAAGCTAAGTAGAAGTGGTTGGAGAACCTATCCAGTTACAACTACAATGCAATACGGTCATTCTCTAATACAATACTCTTAATCACATTGTTTGAGTGATAGTTTGTTTCATGTCTACTATCCAATGTGATACTTCTCCATATGATTCTGTTGAATATGATTTGGAACAAACTTCCTAAGTCATATTCATATGCTTTGGCCAAAGACTCTCGAATCATATCTTAGAATATTCTCCTTCCACCATGGAAGGTTAGAGATCCCTTGTTGTGCATTCATATGCCTACATGACTAGATAGCTTGATCCCAACAATGTCGTGGACACTCCAATGGAATGCCATTTAACATGATCAAAGATCAAGGACCTAACCATTAGACATTTATGATGCCTCAGGTCAAAGGACTACTTTGCATATTGCAACTATCGAGTTCTTACATGACATGTATGTTTGAACTCTCTTTTGATCGTTGTTCAGTGTACTCGATTACTCTTTCGAGCACCTATGAGTTTGTCTTAGTGTCCAACACTAAATGACTTGAGACTTGTCATACTCGCGCTTGAGTCGAAATAACACATACTAACCTTAGCGGATTGTCAATGCCCAATTGGCAATCCTATGGCTAGGAACGTTTTAGGAATGAACATAAGAGAAAGGTCTCGTTAATCTAACTTACTTAAATCACTTATCTCTTAGATCAAATACATTCCTTGGATTCCCTTATTGCTTAAACACAAGATACAATAAATAGTGATTAACAATAAGCTTTGCCCTTCATTAAACATATAAAAGTTTAATACAATAAGTATTCCAAAAGCTATTACATCAAATGAGTGGCTTTGTGGGCATACTTCCAAAACCAACTACTCTCATTACATCCCAATTAAGCCTTATAAAAATAGAATTCAAAAACTTTTAACTTTGGCTCCAAGAAATCAGCTCAAAGAGGTTAAGCACCAACAGATGGCAACGACACCATTGTGATCAAGCCCCTAGAGTTGCAGATCCCCGAAGGCAGCCGCGAAATTCCATTCTTCAAGAGCCCATAGATGAAAAATTGGTACTTCATTGTTGTGGCAATTCGCCATCTTCAATCTGCGAGCCCAGCAAGCAAATTCGCAGGCCCTCCAGCGAGTACCTTCATATAACACACAACTGTTGCACCTCTCCTAAGAAGTTGGCAAATGTTGTGGCCTCCAAGATACGGACAAAGTAGGAGCAGCCCCAACTCTCCGTCTTCCTCTTCACGGATTCCAAATAAAAAGCTGAGTCTCAAAATACAAGTGTCAGGAAAAAGCTTGATGCGCACTTTGTGCCATCCTTCAACCCTGTGCTCAGCTTTCGTTTTGATCTATGCAGACTACCATAAGCCAAAAAAAGCATGGCAATGTAGGAATACTCTTGGTCGCCAAATCACTCCGCATGAGGGTGAACATACATTTTCAAATAAAGCAGAGAGGCTATTGGGAGGGACTAATGCCCAAGCACTACAAGCAAGATAAAAGAAAGAAAAAGATAGAAGAAAAGCAAAGGAAAAAATAAATCAGGAAGGAAGTTGATAGGAGCATATTTATGCGCCTTAGTTTAGCTTGTTCTTGTGCATTTATAGTGTTTTTCTTTAGTAAAGTAGTCTTTTAAGCTAGTTTTATGTGTTTTCATGTTCTAAGGGCAAAGTATGCAAAAGGATGCATTTTGGAGCCTTTTGGAGCAATTTAGAGCTTGGAATGGACATCATATGCTTGGAGCCAAGAGGATGGACGAAATTGAAGATTTGAAGATGATGTTTCCTACTTGAAAAAGGTTTCCTAGTCGAAGTAGGAAAGCGCCTAATTAAAAGATGAAATCCTAATCAACGAAGGATTCCTAATCTACGAGGGATTCCTAGTTGAAGATGGATTCCTAGAAGAATGAAGATTCCTACTCAAACAAGGTTTCCTATTCGAAGTAGGAAAGTTAAATCCAAATGGCATCAAGTTGCAGCTACAAAGAAGATTTCCAAGTCCAAGAAGGAAAGGTTTCCAAGATGAAGTAGGAGAAGAATTCCAAGTCAAGAGAGGATTGAGACATGTTTTCCTAATGCTAGAAGGACTCCTAAGTGTTGTAGGACACAAATGAGAAGTTTCTAGAAAGTTTCCATCCTTGCCGTGGGTTTCATTCAATTCCTATCAGTTTTGGGGCTTTCTAGAAGCCCTATCCTTAATCCCTACTTTGGTGCCGCACCCTAGCTTCTAGATACCCTAATTCCTTGCCTTGCAAGCCATTCTAGAAACCTTATCACCTTATCCCATTGCTGCCGCACCCTTATCCCTTTTTCCTTGCAAAATCTGATTGTTTAGACCTATTTCCTTGTGGATTTGGGTTATCCAAGTCCATATCTGATTACCCTAGGGTTTTAAGTGCCTATATATACTCATATTAACCCCTAAATCAGATCACCACTCACCACAATTCACAATTCACTTCAGAAATTCGTCCAACCCTCTCCACACCTTTGCCGCAGCCATCAAACACCTTTCTCCCTAGTTTTAACCTTTGCCGCACCATCCCCATCCCCTAAACACTACTACATCCATCCATACACCTAAGGCCATAAACCTGTCCCTAGACCCTTTGCCGCACCAAGGAGGAGGAGAAGGAAGCTCGGAAGTTCATGCAATTCAAGTTCGCGTCGTTGGAATTTCTAGGTGTTTCTTTTCCTTTGATTTCAATGTTTAAATTCAATTCTCTTTGTTTTGTGTGTATGAGGAACTAAACCCCCCCTTGGCTAGGGGGGGATTCGAAATACATGTTTATGCTTGCGTTATGATTTGATTACTTCTAATTGCGTTTCATAAGTTGTGAATTCAATTTACTTATCTATGTGAATTACATTGATTTGTGTGTGTTGGTTGAGAGTGCACGCTTAATTATCATGCATAAATTGAATGCTAGGATATAAGGAAATTTCACCTAATCGTTATGGAATTATATTCACAAGTAGTAAAGGTTGATGATCTCAATCGCGTTAAGTAAATTCTTGGCATAAGTTTCATGCAATCGTAGTAACAAGTGCTTCGTCAATGCTTATGGTTTTCATAGAACTTAATGATTCTTGCTTGTATTTCTATTATGCAATCATGTAGGGGACTTGTGGGGAATGCTTTGGGTTGTCGTATGCAATCATCCAATTCAATAACGTTAGGAAAATCTGAAGGTTAATTTAAGCGGACCTAATTAACTTGGGGCATTGAGAATTCATGGTTTATTGAAAAGCAATTGGAAATCGTTTTGTATGCATGTATAACATGTGTGGAGATGAACCCCTTAGCTAGCCTTCCATTCACCCATTTAAATCAAATTCGTTTTTACAATCTGTTCTAATTTACAAAGTTTGTTTTGTTTTTAAATTCGTCCAAAACCAATCCCCCTTTGTTTTAAAGTGTCAAAATTAGTTAGTAAGTGTTTAGTTTGTGTTTTTAAGTGTCTTAGGTCAAGTTAAAACCAATTTTCGTCCAATTTTGTGTCTAGTGTTCAAAACTGCCCAGATTGTGTTTTTAAGGCAGTTTTGAGTGTTTTGGGGCTGTTTTGAGTCTTTTGGTTTGTTTTAGTGTTTTAGAGTTTAGTTTTGCATTCTTTGAGTCTAGTTTAGTATTTTAAACTTGTTCTTACGTATTTGAGTCAATTCCAAGTGATTTTGCAATCCCTCCTAATCCCCGGTCTAGAACGATCCCTACTTACATACATTGCTACAATTGATAAAAAGAGGGTTTAATTTGAGTGCTAGTTAATTTCACACCAAATTTTGGCGCCGTTGCCGGGGATTAGCATTGCTAATCCCTTGGATTGTTATTTTCGTTTTTCTTATTAGATCAGATTCTTATGTTATTTTGTTTCTGGTTTTAGGTACTTGTTTATGACTCGGAGTTCTAATTCGGTTCACGAACATATTTTAGACTTTGACGACGATTTTGAGCGTGAGTTGAGACGAAAGAGGAAGAACCCGGAACCTAGTGAATCAAGTGCAAGTTCCGAGTCCATTTCTGAATTTGAAGAGGAAGTGGAAGACATGGTAGTGGACAACCGAACGATCAAGGAGCTTTCCGCTTGGGGATTGGATAATGCCTCACCTCTATGTATCCAATACCCTAGGGCGGCTAAGGACAAAACTGACGAGTTCGAATTGAAGTCAAGCTTGTTACATCACATTCCGAAGTACCATGGGCTGTCCATGGAAGATCCGAACAAGCATTTGAAGGAGTTTGAAGTCGTTTGCTCAAGCATGACTCCAGTGAACGTGGATGAGAGCATCTTGAAGATGAAGGCCTTTCCGTTTTCTCTTCTCGAGAAGGCAAAGGATTGGTTGTACGAATTGGCTCCCGGAACTGTCACATCATGGGAGAGCATGAAACGAGCTTTCTTGGAGAAGTTTTTCCCAACTTCTCGAGTCATCCTCCTACGAAAAAGGATAAGTGTAATTCAACAAGATGAAGGTGAGTCGTTTCCTACATATTATGAACGTTTTAAATCTCTTGTTGCTTCATGTCCACAGCATCAAATGAAGGAGGAACTACTTCTACAATACTTCTACGAGGGACTTCTACCAATCGAACGACAAATGCTAGATGCCTCAGCGGGAGGAGCATTGGTGGATAAGACCCCTACGGCTGCAAAGATGTTGATTGCGAATCGAGTGTTGAACGCTCAACAATACGAAGGTGTTGGACAAAGGAGCATGCCACGACAACAACAAGTCAATGAGGTAAGTGCCATAACTGAACTTCAAAATCAAATGGCTAACCTTACTACGTTGCTTTCTCAGGTGGTGGAAGGTCCAAAAGTCAAAACCGTAGCTTCCTGTGGCGTATGCTCCATGCAAGGACACCCTACGGACAAGTGCCCATAATTGATCGAGAATGGAGGGTGGGAAACAGTCAATGCCGTGGGATATGGCAACCAATACCAATCACGTGGTGATCCGTTTTCCAATACTTACAATCCCGGTTGGCGTGATCATCCGAATTTCAAATGGCGAGACCCCCAACAAGGCCAACAACAAAGCGGATTTAGGCAACAACCCCCGGGTTTCTATCAAAAGCCGTTGGCACCACCACAAGCCCAAGCACAACCTGCCCAAAGCAATGTAGGTAATTCAAGTGATAATGATAAGATTTTTCAATTACTTACTACTTTGACGCAGGAAGTCCAAACTCAAAACAAAGAGAGGCAAATCCAAGACAAGAGGGTGGACAACTTGGAGAAGCAAGTGGGACAAATTGCCGAGTTCATGGGGCAATTTCGTGAGCAAGGAAGGTTGCCTAGCTCAACGGTGGTCAATCCAAAAGGTGGATTCGAATCTGCAAAAGCTATGCATTTGCGAAGTGGAAAGCAAGTCGGATCTGACCTCAAACCATCCAAGTCACGTTCCAACGAGGAGGACGAGTTGAGAATTGAAGAGGAGGAGCAAAGACCACTCACGGCCAAGGTGGAACCAACATTGCCGCAAGTTCCAAGTGACCCCAATTCGTCCAATTCATCCAATAAAGGTAAAAACATGTCAAGTTCAGTTCTTACTAATGATTTTCCTGCGAATGTTCCTTTTCCTAGTAGGTTTAAGCAAACAAAGAAAGAAGAAGCGGAAAAGGACATTTTGGAGACGTTTCGGAAAGTTCAAGTCAATATCCCCTTTTTGGATGCAATCAAGCAAGTCCCGAGGTACGCCAAGTTCTTGAAGGAACTTTGCACCAATAGGAGGAGGATTTCGACCAAGGAGGTGGTCAAAGTAGGTGAAAACGTCTCAGCCATCTTACAACGCAAGCTGCCCCCAAAATGCAAAGATCCGGGTAGTTTTACAATTCCGTGTGTTATTGGTAATTCTAGGTTTGAATCTGCCATGCTAGACTTAGGTGCATCTATAAATGTCATGCCATATTCAATTTATGCATCTATGAACCTAGGAGCGTTGAAAAACGATGGTGTGATCATACAATTAGTCGATAGATCTAATGCCTATCCAAAGGGAGTTTTGGAAGATGTGTTAGTGCAGGTTAATCATTTAATCTTCCCGGCGGACTTCTACGTACTTGAGATGGATGAATCGGACCATGCCCCTTCATTGCCCATCTTCCTTGGAAGGCCATTCATGAAAACTGCTCGGACGAAGATTGACGTCTATAATGGCACGTTGACGATGGAATTTGATGGGGAAGTTATTAATTTTAATCTTTCTGATTCCATGAAGTACCCTAGTGAGAATCATTCATGTTTTGCTATTGATGTAATTGACTCTTTGTCGCAGGACCATTTTGACAAATTGAACGACGATGCCCTTGAATTGGTCATTGCGCAAGGCATGAACAAGCAAAACATTGAAGCCACAACCATGGGAACCCACGGCATGCATGGTCATTCTTTTGCCGTGCCCCCTAATGATGAGGTCATTGAGATGGTGGCTGCCCTCAAGTCATTGCCATCACAATCGGGTAAGTATTCGGACCCTATTTTAAGTTCAGTTTCGGCTAATAAAATGCTTCCCTCAGTTGTGCAGCCACCTACACTTGAACTTAAGCCGTTGCCTAGTCACTTGAAGTACGTTTTTTTGGGCGAGGATGACACGTTGCCCGTCATTATTTCATCCTCACTCACGGCACAAGAAGAGAGCAAATTGGTGCGAGTGCTTAAGGAGTACAAAACGGCAATAGGATGGACCTTGGCCGACATAAAGGGAATTAGCCCTACTACATGCATGCATCGCATACTTCTAGAGGAGGGGTCCAAAACATCCCGAGAGGCTCAACGCCGTCTCAACCCTCCGATGATGAAAGTTGTGAAAAATGAGGTAATCAAGCTTTTGGATTGTGGAGTAATCTATCCAATCTCGGATAGTAAATGGGTCTCACCCGTTCAATGCGTTCAGAAGAAATCTGGAGTGACTGTGGTTGCAAATGCCAAAAATGAACTTGTTCCTCAACGCATTCAAACCGGTTGGAGGGTGTGCATCGATTACAGGAAGCTAAACGCCGCAACAAGGAAGGATCACTTCCCATTGCCGTTCATCGACCAAATGCTTGAGAGGTTAGCCAGTTATGCTTTCTATTGTTTTCTTGATGGTTATTCTGGTTATAATCAAATCGTCATAACACCCGAAGATCAAGAAAAAACTACTTTTACATGCCCTTTTGGTACTTTTGCATATCGTCGCATGCCTTTTGGTTTATGTAATGCACCTGCTACATTTCAAAGATGCATGATGAGCATATTTTCTGATTATGTCGAGAAAATCATTGAAGTGTTTATGGATGATTTTAGCGGGTTTGGTGATTCTTTTGATGGTTGCTTGCATAATCTTAGTGTAATCTTAAAACGTTGCGTTGAAACTAACCTTGTTCTTAATTGGGAAAAATGCCATTTCATGGTTAAACAAGGCATAGTTTTAGGTCATATAGTCTCTGAAAACGGTATTGAGGTTGATAAGTCGAAAATAGATCTTGTACGTCACTTACCCTCTCCAACTTCGGTTAGAAAGGTTCGTTCTTTTCTTGGCCACGCAGGTTTCTATCGTAGGTTTATCAAGGATTTCTCGAAGGTTGCACAACCTCTTTGCCGTCTCCTACAAAAAGACGTGACATTTGAATTCACCAAGGAGTGCACGGCATCATTCAACCAACTTAAGGAGTTGTTGACCACGGCACCCATCATTGTTCCACCGGATTGGAGTCTACCTTTCGAGCTCATGTGTGATGCGTCCGACTATGCTTTAGGAGCTGTTTTAGGACAAAGAAAGGACAAGAGGCCGCATGTCATCTACTACGCCTCACGGACGTTGAAAACGGGACAAGAATTCAAGGTGAACGGGCATCGTTTGAAGCCCTATTATGACACCTTTGTGGAGCATGCCGTGGATGACATACCCTTGGATGCCGTGGGCCCTAGTAAGGAGTGAATGAGGTCTTCGTCCGGCTGTACGACGTTAAAGAAAGCGCTACTTGGGAGGCAACCCATGCATTCAACAAAGGAAGACCTAGAAAGCACTCCAATTCCAGATTTGCGTTCCTAAACTCTTCTCTTTGTTGTTTATTTCGTTTCTACCATGATTAGTGTGTTAGTTGCTGTTTTGTTTCTTTGTTCATTATTTGTGTGAGTCTATGCTTGAAACATTGAGGACAATGTTTGATTTAAGTGTGGGAGGGGTAACCAAAGTGTTTTGATGCAAATTCGTAGGGTTTTGTCACCCATAATTTCAAATGTTGTTTCTTGCTGTTTTTAAGCCTTTTTAAGCTGTTTTGGTGTGTTTTAATGTGTTTTGAGTCAGAAATCCGAAAATCCCATAAAAATTTGAAAAATTTGTTCTAAAAACCCAAAAAGAGTCGTTTTTGTGTGTTTGTTTGTGTCTTAGGGTACCTTCCAACACAATGATGAGGATTCGGTTTGTAATTGCATGACGGTTAATGAAAGTTATAAGCATGGATAAAAGTTTGATTTACTCTTTGGTTTATGCTTGGTTGTGGTTATAACTTATGAATTCACATGTAATCATAAAGTAAAAATCCATTTTTGTAACATGCTTGAAGGAAGTAACTCAAACTAACGCTACAACCTTGTGAGACTTGAGCTTAAACGTTTATTTGGAGAGTTAAAATCTGTGCATCCTTGTTTTCTAAAGTTGTTGCATGATCTCATTATTCTTTGCTTGGTTGTTACTTAGAAGGCGTTTCATCACTTAGAACCAAACACTAGAACTCATGCCCATTTCATTCAAAACATGTCATTGATTTGCATAACACATATTGAAGATTAAGTTGTGTAGTGTCCACCATGGCCAAAAAGCCGTATATCCCTATTCCATTATGTTTTGTAGGTTTTAACCCCATTGAGCCTTGTTTAGCCTATTTTCTTTGTTAACCACATTAGCCTCACCCAGCCTAGATTAGGACCATCCACACCCTTGTTCTTAAAACGTAGTAAAGTATAACGCAAAATGAATTCCTTTTGATCAGTGTTGGCAGAAAACAAGTGTGGGGGAAGTGAGTTTTGTTGTGGGTGTGCCAAAGTCTTGAATGAGGCACGAAAAAGAAAAGAAAAAAAAAATTTCGTGGAAAAGAAAAAGAAAAAAAAAAGAAAAAGTTGTGAAAAGAATGAAAAGGAGTTGAAAAGATGTGAAAAAGAGTTCTTAAGTATTGTTTGTTGAAGGAAGGGTCCAAGGAGTTGCATTCGGCCCTAATTGATTGTTTGAGTCTTCCCTTCTGTTTTGAAATTGATTTCGGCATACTAAAGTGAATTCTAAGTTTCGATTTCCATACTTTGCTTACTATTTTTTTAAAGAACGTTTGTCTTCCATATCCGTTTTTGTTAGCCAATACCTTAAGCCCCGTTACAGCCCTTGACTTTAATCTTGAGTGTTGTGTATTTCAATTTGTGGAGTTTGAAATTGGTATGAGCATATGGTGTCACTGGTTCTCGCATCTAAGTAGTAGCATTCCATTCATGAGATCATATTGATAAACATGTTTATTAACTCCGAAAAGTGCTTTCTTTGTTATACATATATGTGAGCGTTCGTTTTCATATTTACATCACTCTTCTCACATATAACGAGTATAGGATGTGTAGTCAGAAAATCTGTGTGAAAATTGAGTGCATATCTAGTAAGGAATTGAGCAAATTCTCTAAGGCATGTTACTACATTCAAAATCATGTTTTAATTGGTTAAATGTGAACGAATACGTGGTGACTATGATTAAGTATGTGCTTAAGAGTAAGGATGGCTAAAATCTGTGGGAATAATGATCTTTAACATATCATGTGCATTGGAAATCCCTGAGGCGATTGTTGGAAGGTTTAGGTTGTGTTTTACTTGTTTTATTTCGTGTTGTTTACTTTGTTTCATTTTGTTTTGCTCGAGGACTAGCAAAAGCTAAGTGTGGGGGAATTTGATAGGAGCATATTTATGCGCCTTAGTTTAGCTTGTTCTTGTGCATTTATAGTGTTTTTCATTAGTAAAGTAGTCTTTTAAGCTAGCTTTATGTGTTTTCAGGTTCTAAGGGCAAAGTATGCAAAAGGATGCATTTTGGAGCCTTTTGGAGCAATTTAGAGCTTGGAATGGACATCATATGCTTGGAGCCAAGAGGATGGACGAAATTGAAGATTTGAAGATGATGTTTCCTACTTGAAAAAGGTTTCCTAGTCGAAGTAGGAAAGCGCCTAATTAAAAGATGAAATCCTAATCAACGAAGGATTCCTAATCTACGAGGGATTCCTAGTTGAAGATGGATTCCTAGAAGAATGAAGATTCCTACTCAAACAAGGTTTCCTATTCGAAGTAGGAAAGTTAAATCCAAATGGCATCAAGTTGCAGCTACAAAGAAGATTTCCAAGTCCAAGAAGGAAAGGTTTCCAAGATGAAGTAGGAGAAGAATTCCAAGTCAAGAGAGGATTGAGACATGTTTTCCTAATGCTAGAAGGACTCCTAAGTGTTGTAGGACACAAATGAGAAGTTTCTAGAAAGTTTCCATCCTTGCCGTGGGTTTCATTCAATTCCTATCAGTTTTGGGGCTTTCTAGAAGCCCTATCCTTAATCCCTAATTTGGTGCCGCACCCTAGCTTCTAGATACCCTAATTCCTTGCCTTGCAAGCCATTCTAGAAACCTTATCACCTTATCCCATTGCTGCCGCACCCTTATCCCTTTTTCCTTGCAAAATCTGATTGTTTAGACCTATTTCCTTGTGGATTTGGGTTATCCAAGTCCATATCTGATTACCCTAGGGTTTTAAGTGCCTATATATACTCATATTAACCCCTAAATCAGATCACCACTCACCACAATTCACAATTCACTTCAGAAATTCGTCCAACCCTCTCCACACCTTTGCCGCAGCCATCAAACACCTTTCTCCCTAGTTTTAACCTTTGCCGCACCATCCCCATCCCCTAAACAGTACTACATCCATCCATACACCTATGGCCATAAACCTGTCCCTAGACCCTTTGCCGCACCAAGGAGGAGGAGAAGGAAGCTCGGAAGTTCATGCAATTCAAGTTCGCGTCGTTGGAATTTCTAGGTGTTTCTTTTCCTTTGATTTCAATGTTTAAATTCAATTCTCTTTGTTTTGTGTGTATGAGGAACTAAACCCCCCCTTGGCTAGAGGGGGATTCGAAATACATGTTTATGCTTGCGTTATGATTTGATTACTTCTAATTGCGTTTCATAAGTTGTGAATTCAATTTACTTATCTATGTGAATTACATTGATTTGTGTGTGTTGGTTGAGAGTGCACGCTTAATTATCATGCATAAATTGAATGCTAGGATATAAGGAAATTTCACCTAATCGTTATGGAATTATATTCACAAGTAGTAAAGGTTGATGATCTCAATCGCGTTAAGTAAATTCTTGGCATAAGTTTCATGCAATCATAGTAACAAGTGCTTCGTCAATGCTTATGGTTTTCATAGAACTTAATGATTCTTGCTTGTATTTCTATTATGCAATCATGTAGGGGACTTGTGGGGAATGCTTTGGGTTGTCGTATGCAATCATCCAATTCAATAACGTTAGGAAAATCTGAAGGTTAATTTAAGCGGACCTAATTAACTTGGGGCATTGAGAATTCATGGTTTATTGAAAAGCAATTGGAAATCGTTTTGTATGCAAGTATAACATGTGTGGAGATGAACCCCTTAGCTAGCCTTCCATTCACCCATTTAAATCAAATTCGTTTTTACAATCTGTTCTAATTTACAAAGTTTGTTTTGTTTTTAAATTCGTCCAAAACCAATCCCCCTTTGTTTTAAAGTGTCAAAATTAGTTAGTAAGTGTTTAGTTTGTGTTTTTAAGTGTCTTAGGTCAAGTTAAAACCAATTTTCGTCCAATTTTGTGTCTAGTGTTCAAAACTGCCCAGATTGTGTTTTTAAGGCAGTTTTGAGTGTTTTTGGGCTGTTTTGAGTCTTTTGGTTTGTTTTAGTGTTTTAGAGTTTAGTTTTGCATTCTTTGAGTCTAGTTTAGTATTTTAAACTTGTTCTTACGTATTTGAGTCAATTCCAAGTGATTTTGCAATCCCTCCTAATCCCCGGTCTAGAGCGATCCCTACTTACATACATTACTACAAGTGATAAAAAGAGGGTTTAATTTGAGTGCTAGTTAATTTCACACCAGAAGAAGAAAAGAAATCTCACCATGCTTTTCGAGGGACTACGCAAACTTCCGCATCCAAGATTTCAACGTCAAGGGTACCTACAATAAATCAAATCAGGAAAATAAGATGCTCGTGAAGTGCCAATTCATTCCAAAATCAAAGAAAGAATGAAAGAAGCAATACCTACCTTACCTTAAAGACTACACTTTTCTGGAGAGGAACAAGCAAACTAAAAGTGGCGTGAAGGAAGTGTTGATGAACTTCACATTTTAAGGGCAAAAAATGGATAAGAAAGAAAGGAGTTCGAATCAAATAAAGAATCCTACCAATGATCACATCCAAAAAGGATATTCAAGTAAGACTCCTAAAGGAAATTCTAAGATTTTTGGGGACATTTGACCAGCAAAATAGAGATAATTAATTTCCTTATTAATCGGCCAGCATGGGATAAATCCTGCAAAGATAGGAGGTTTTGCTGCAAATAAAGTTCCAAATTAAGTGGGAATGTAACTAACCATGTGGAGACCAAAGAAAAGTTGCAGGCTCAACTTAAATTAAGGTGGGCCTGATAAACATGGGCCCCATAAGTTAAATTAGTCCAGGGACAAAATGACATGACGAAGGCATGCTACACTCGAGTTGTCCAAAGATAAAAGTCATGGAAACAACGTCATCAACATCAAATTCGCGAAAGTAACTAGCTACAAAATTTACATCAAAACCGCAAATGGCACGAAGCTGCATCAAATTTCAAATGGCACGAAGCCACATCAAATCTCAAATGGCACGAAGCTGCATAATATATTCCGAACTACGCCGGTTTGATTCCGTCGAGGTTCCGTAGGTGGTCTAGTTTCACATTCTAGACACAACCGCAAAACCGAAATATCAAATTGAATCCTTGGTTCATTTAGCCAAATTCATTAAAATAGATCAAACTCAAAATCTTTTTTAGTGGGTCACTCACTCACTAAAAATATAAATACCAAATCATGAACTACGAGTGACTTGATCCCTTAAAAGGGTATGTAAGCAATCTAGGGCTCGACCTAGATGCAGTTGCAAAATCAAACAAACACATCAATCCTCAAATTTCATATTTTTTCATATTAGAATCAAAGGGTATTCCTTTTCGAAAGGAAGGCTTGTAATTAATAGCCACATAGCCTAGAATGTTTCGAACTCAACATTAATAAAACCCTCTTTGAAAAAACGAATGAGGGTGAAACTGTGTCGAGTAAATTACTTGTTCTCGTAACAATTTTTGCTCAACATGCGCCATATATTTTCTTCAAGAGACATGTATGCATCTTCCAACAACATTCAAATTGAAACAACGGTTAGATGGGCAAGCCATTTTCATAAATGATGAAAGAAAAGGAGGTTTGAGGAATTGAAATCTCACAAAATACAACAAAAGCAATTTTCATAGGCTGGCAACTTTCTGAGTGTGTATTTGAATACAATTGATGCCTCTATAAAAGAAAAGGCAACAGGGCCACTTGTTCAAAAATCAAAGAAAAACCGCTCCTTGAATTTCAAAAGTTGGATTTTCTTGAATTAATTTCATTGGCACTTCTCAGACGCAATCTTAGCTTTTTAGATAGGATAACCCTATCAAAATGTGTATGACAAAGTTGAAACCCATAAATTTTACTGTTCCAACTGGACCACTATTATCGACAAGAATGAAGGAGATGGTCTCAACAACACCACTACCTATTATTGGGAAATCCCTATATATGTCGATCTCCATCCTCCATAGCAAGTCAAAGCTTCATAAATGCCTAACTCTTCCTCCTTCATGAGAATGCATCTTCAACCAAGCCTCTCAAAATACTCAGCTTTTCATCCTCTTGAAGAATATTTCTCCAACTAAGTCGCTCAAAATACCCAACTCATTTTCTTTGTAAGAAAACATTTGTGATAGAGAAGTTTTACATCAACTTCAAAATCCTCTACCGGTTTCTTCAAGTGTAAAAGTATCTCATATCTTCAGGGTCGAGAGCAAAAGTATCTCATATAATGTTTTTTCCCTGTCTTTTCCTTTGCCCTTGCTTTTACCTGCAAGATAATGAGAAAGAGAGAGATCAGTCAAAACCTGAAATCAAACTTCCGGTCTGGAACCGATTTCCTAGAACTTTTCCATATTGCGTACTTGGCATTGCTTTCTAGTAATCATCTTCAACTGTTCTTAGAGCCGGGTTTCAAGTCACTAACGTCGTAGAACAGTTGGCACATTGTTGGCTCTTTACATTGAAGCTATCAACCATGGATGAGTCAATGAGAAGTGATGGTTTTGAAAGATCATTCAAAGGCAAAGGTTGTGCACCAGTGCGATTATGCAAGAGAAAGAATGAGTGGCTGACCAAGTGAGTGGAATATCAAAATTCAATGATGGGAATCCTACTCATAGCCCCAACAAACTCTGCCAGTTTATATCATTCACATAATGTATGAAAAGGTAAACCAAATTTTGAAAATTGCTACAAGTTACAAAGATGTCGCATGGATTGAAGTTTCAATAAGACTACCCATGGACTTGGCACTACAAAACTATTGCATGCCCGAAGCATGACAGTCTCCACATGGATTCAAGTTCCAAAAAGATAATCCATGGACATGGCAATTTTAATATATCTCATGCCTGAATCATGATGGATGTATATGTTCCAATGATTCAACTCCCTAGAAGTGGAGATTAAAAATCCAGGCTCTATAATGCTCTAGAGGAGGTTATGATCCAAATTCTCCAAACCATTCATCTAATAAGAGATGATTGTCCTAGAAGAGACAATGTAAAGCCCCTGAAGAGGCAAGGATATGCAAAGTAATGAAATGCGTATGCACATGAGAATTATGGGATCACGAATTGATGACTACCAATGTTAATTTGGTTTTACAGTCGCTACTAAATTCATCAATGAGTTGAGTTGATATTGAGCCACGTTCTTTTGTTTGTTGACGGAAAGAAAAGTTATTGGCCAAAATGGAGAAAGGCAATTCTATTAAAATTTGGTAAGAACATGGAAAAATAGACCTATAGTACAAATTGCCAAATGATGTGGAGCCCAGAACGTTACATATGGGCATTTCTAATGCCGTGAACAACACTTGCATGGTATGACATAAGGTTCCTAGTTGAAACTTGAAATTTTAATACACTCTTGTAAACATGATTTCCTATTGTGAAACTTGTTCATTTCAATGGAGAATTATACGTATAATACGAAGGCTTATGCCCGAAACATATCTCCACATGTAGGTCTCTCAAGTATACATGGAAGCAAGTTGATCTGTATAAGTTCCAAAGGAAAATGTGTCATGAAGTGTAGAAAATCCCTGAAGGATTCAGATTGTTTGAAGAAAGCCCTGGAAAGGTAAAGCATAAATTATGTACTTAATACCAATAGATGGTATAAATTGCCTTAGTGAGTACTTTCATTATGATATTGTTGCAACACATTAAATCTCTTGCAAGAGTTCATATTAGATTGGAACTCCTAAAGAGTCTAGAAAGATTATCTCGAGCTGCAGATCGAACATTGTGCCAACACAAATCTTATCCATAATGTTTATGGTATTAAAGAACCATATGGATTGAAGCTCATGAGTTGAACACTCGAATGGTTAATTAATTTTAGACACTAAGAAAGATAATTCATCATCATGAGGTAAATGATGAATTGATATTTGGTCTAGAAATACCATATCTTAGTGAAGTATGTGCCTTACTATATTTATCCAAAGACGTACCTGAATTGAATTGGGCAGATTGTTGTGGTGGCTGTGATGGTTCATATGGCCAGTGATAGAACTCCTCAAATGGTTGTGAATATTCTTCTTGTTGTGAGCCCTGCGTCAAAGAGGTTAGTACATCAAGAATTTCTTCATAACTCATAGGCATACTTGAATTTGACTAGAATTGTTGTGGGGGAGGTTGTGGTGGCTGCATAGGTCTTGAATAAAACTCATCTTCTTGCTGCCAATATCCATCTTGTTGGAATTGTTGAGATTCTCCCCACATGTAATCTGAATAATCTCTCCAATCCAAATTGTAAGCGTTGGAAAACATGTTGTCCCATGATTGGCTATGGCCTTGATAACCCCAAGCATCTTCATTCGCAGCGAATTGAGAACATTGATGAGTTGGATATCCTTGCCCATAGGACACACCACATGTAGGGACACTTTGCATTGTGGTCGTTTCGGCATATTATGACAATTGAAAAGTAAGTTTTGCCAATTGAGCTTGAATGGTAGCAAAATTCATGTCTCACTTCTCTAGTACCTGAAATCAAGGAAACAAAACTAAATCAAATATCAAAAGTAAAAATAAAAGACACAACAGAAACAAAGTCAATAACTAAAACAAAAGACACGAAAAAGAAACAACGGGGGCTTAGCAAAGTTGCTAATCCCCGGCAATAGCGCCAAAAATTTGATGCGTTAAAAGTTAACACACAAATTAAACCCTCTTGTGACAATTGTAGTATATGTATAAGTAGGGATCGTTCTAAACCGAGGATTAGGAGGGCTTGCTAAAACCTCTAAACTGACTCAAAAACATAAAAACAAAGTTAAAAATGTTTGAATTGACTCAAAGGACTTAAAACAGGTTCACAAGACTCAAAACAACTTAAAAACACTCAAAACTGCCTAAAAACACCAACTAGGCAGTTTCTAACTTTAAACACAACTTTGGACGAATTTAGGGTTTTAGCTTGACTCAAAACACTTAAAAACACAAACTAAAACAGATTCTAACTAATTAGACATACTAAAGTAAAATGGGATTGGGTTTTGGACAAAAATAAAATAAAAACAAAACAGAAACTAGAACAAGACAGATTTGCACGAAATTGGGGATTTGAATGGATGATTGGTTAGCTAGAGTTCCTTCTCCACACATGACACACTTGCATACAAATTGATGTTCAGTTGTTCTTTCGATAAACCATAAACCTTAATGCCCCAGATTAACCATGAATTGCACTAATTAACCCTCAAATTTTCCTAGTTTCATTGAATTGGATGATTGCATGCGACAACCCAAATTATTCCTCACAAGTTCCCTACATGAATTGCATAATAGAGATACAAACAAGGATCATTAAGTTCTATGAAAATCATAATCATTGACAAGGCACTTGTAACTATGAATTGCATGATACTTATGCCAGGAATTTACTTAACACAATCGTGACTAGCAACCTCCACTACTTGTGAATATAAGTTCATAGCGATTAGGTGAAACTCCCTTATATTCTAGCATCAAATTCATGCATGCAAACTAAGTGTCGATCCTCAATCAACATACAAGAATAAGTTATCAATCAAGCCGTTAAGTAAATTGCATTCAAGGTTTATGAAATCACAACTGAAAGTAATCAATTCATATTGCAAATATATTCATGGCTTTGAATTCCCTCTAGAAAAAACAGGTTTAGCCACTTATGTTCACAGAACAAAGATTATTAAACTTAAACATTGAAAACAAAGAATGAAAACACCTAAAAACGCTCCAACAATCCAATCTTGAATGGCAAGCACGTCCAAGGGTCTCTTTCCTTCTCCTTTGTTGCAGCACAAGGGTTGTGAGAATGGATGAGTGGTGAATTATGGTGGTGGATGGATGTTGGTGAATTATGGTGAAGGGTGGAACGGCTGAAAAGAAGAGAGGAGAGCTTTAAAAGGTGCGGCACTATGTATTTATAGGGGAAAAGGCACAGTTTTGATGTGTTTTAGGGAAAGAAATAACTTAGCTATTTTGTCCTATAATTAAAAGTCAGAAATCAATGGAAAATAGGCAAGTAAGGTGCAGGAATTAAAGAGAATAGGAAAGGAAATTCGGCAGAGAGTGTAGGACAGATTTAGGAATGTGTTTTGAGGCACAAAATAGGTAAGAATCCTCTCCCCTTGTGCGGCAAGAATTGAAACAAAAGGGAATGTAATTTTGGGTCAGAAAATAGGTAAGAAAGAGGGATATGTGCGGAAAAAGGGAGGATCAAAACAGGAATGTGGTTTTAAGAACATAAAATAGGAAAAGAGAAGATGTTTTGTGTAGCAAGGAAGGATCAAATCATAGAGAGGTGCGGCATGGACTTTTAGGGCATGTTTAGGACTTCTAGAACAAGTTATTAGGTGTCCTAACATGTTTTGGAAACTCCTTTGTAGTTGGAACTTAGGGACATTTAGGATTAGGAAAGGTCAAACCAAAATAGGAAACCTTGGCTTAACTTTCCTACTTCAAGTAGGAATCCTCATTTGAGTAGCAATCCTCATTCTTCTAGGAATCCTTATTCAACTAGGAATCCTTCTTCAACTAGGAATCCTTCTTCAATTAGGAATCCTAGCATCTTCAAGTCTTCAATTTCGTCCATTCCTTTTGCTCCAAGCAAATGTTATCCATTCCAAGCCCAATTTTGCTCCAAAAGGCACCAAAATGCACTTCTTTGCCACTTTAACCCTTTGGACCTACAAACACACGAAAATAAATAACTACGTACTAACAACATAAATGCCAAGAAACAAGCTAACTAAGTCGCATAAATATGCTCCTATCATATTCCCCCACACTTAGCTTTTGCTAGTCCTCGAGCAAAACGAAACAAACAAAACTAAACAAAGTAAAACCTAGACCTCCCAACAATTGTCTTAGGGATTTCCAATGCATATAACATGCTAAAAATCATTACTTACACAGATTTTAGTCATCCTTACCCTCGAGCACATACTTAATCATAGTCACCATTCACTAGCTCGCATTTAATGCATTAAAACAACATTTTGAATGTAGTAACATGCCTTAGAGAATTCCCTCAATTCCTTCCTAGATATGCACTCAATTTTCACTTAGATTTTCTGACTACACACCCTACACTAGGTATATGTGAGAAGATTGATGTAAACATGAAAGCTAGTACTCATATATGTTATAGCAAAGAAAGCACTTTTCTAGAATTATTAATGCATGTATATATATGATCTCATGAATGGAATGCGACAACTTAGAAGTGAGAACCAGGGATATCATATGCTCATACCAATTCCAAACTCCACATATTGAAACACATAACACTCAAGATGGAAGTCAAGGGTTGTAACGGGGTTAAGGGTAATGGCTAACAAAGAAAGGATAGGGATAACAAACGTTCTTAAAGAAATAGTAAGCAAAGCAATGAAATCACACTTAGAAGTCTCTCTTGAATGCAGCAATCTATTTCGAACAAAAAGGGAAGATTTACACATTTTAGGGCCAGATTCAATGTTTTGGATCCTTTCTTCAACAATCAACACTTTTGAGCTCATTCTTACTCCTTTTCAAACTCTTTTTCTTTCTTTTCTTTCTTTTCACATGTTTTCTCATCTTTTTCTTTTCTTTTCAAACGCAAAACGTACAATTGAGCTTAAAGCAACCAATCCTTCCCCCACACTTGTTTTTCTGCATAATGTAGATCAAAAGGAATTCATTTTAAGTCATGCTTCATGATAGGAGCATATTTATGCGCCTTAGTTAGCCAGTTCTTATGCATTTTCGTGATGTTTTCTTAGTTAAAATAGTCTTTTAAGCTATTTTCATGTGTTTTCAGGTTTTAAGGGCATATTATACAAAATGATGCAAATTGGAGCTTTTTGGAGCAAAAGTGAGCTTGGAGTGAATAGCACATGCTTGGAACAAAAGGTTTGGACGAAATTGAAGATTTGAAGATTTAAGGATTCCTAGTCCAAGAAGGAGTCCTAATTTAAGAAGGGTTCCTAATCAACGAGGGATTCCTAGTTGAAGATGGATTCCTAGAAGAATGAAGATTCCTACTCAAACAAGGTTTCCTACTTGAAGTAGGAAAGTTAAGCCCAGAAGTTGGCTATTTTGGGTTGATCTTTCCTAAACCTAAATGGCCTTAAGTTTCAGAAAAATTAGAAGGTTCCTAAGCGTTGGGAGACACAAAGAAAGTTTGGAGAGCATTTCCTTATCCTTGCCGTGGGTTAGGGCCTATTTCCTTTTGGTTTTGGGTTTCTAGAAGCCCTATCTTTATTCCCTCAATCCATGCCGCACCTATCCCTTTCTAGAACCTATTTCCTTGCCTTGCAAGGCTTTCTAGAAGCCTTATCCTGCCTTATCCAAACCTGCGTCACCCTTTAGCCTATTTCCTTGTGGATTCTGATTTCCTAAGCCTTTTTCCTTGTGGATTTGGGTTATCCAAGTCCATATCTGATTACCCTAGGGTTTTAAGTGCCTATATATACTCTCATTCACCCCTTGGCTGAATTACCACCTCTCATACACATCAATTCAGGCCAAAAATCTGCCCTCTTCTTTGCCGCAGCCTTCCACCACCATACTCCATAACTTCTGCCAAAAATCACCCCTTGCCGCACCACTCATCCATCCTAAACACTCTCATACCATTCCATATCCATTCCCCCATACAAATACCACCCAAAACCTGTCCAAAATCTCTGTGCCGCAGCAAGGAGGAAGGAGGAATCGTGGATGCACCTGCTGCGACGTTGGAGCATTTTAGGTGTTTTCTTTCCTTGGATTTCAATGTTTAAACTTATTTATCTTTGCTTTGTGCGTATGAGGAACTAAGCCCCCCCTTGGCTAGGGGGGGGATTCGAAACCATGTTTATGCTTGCTATATAATTTGATTACTTCTAATTGCGTTTCATAAGTTGTGAATTCAATTTACTTATCTATATGAATTAAAACTGATTTGTGTGTGCTGGTTGAGAGTGCATGCTTAATTTTCATGCATAAGTTTGATGCTAGGATATAAGGGAATTTCACCTAATCTTTATGAACTTATATTCGAAAGTAGTAAAGGTTGTTGATCATAATCGTGTTAAGTAAATTCTTGGCATAAGTTTCATACAATTCATAGTAACAAGTGCCTTGCCAATGCTTATGGTTTTCATAGAACTTAATGATCTTTGCTTGTATCTTTGTTACGCAATTCATGCAGGGAACTTGTGAGGAATACTTTGGGTTGTTGTATGCAATTCATCCAATTCAATAACTTTAGGAAAATCTGAAGGTTAATTAGTGCAATTCACGGTTAATCTGGGGTGTTGGGAATTCATAATCTATTGAAAAGCAATTGGAAATCGTTTCGTATGCAAGTGTGACATGTGTGGAGAAGAACCCCTTAGCTAGCTTTCCATCCATTCACTTTGATCAAATTCGTTTTAGAATCTGTTCAATTTACAAAGTTTTATTTTTGTTTTCAATTTTCGTCAAAACTCAATCCCCATTTATTTTGGAGTGTTAGATTAGTTAGAAATCAATTTAGTTTGTGTTTTTAAGTCTCTTGAGTCAAGTTATAACCTATTTTCGTCCAAATTGGTGTTTGTGTTCAAAACTACCCAGATTGTGTTTTTAAGGTAGTTTTGAGTGTTTCTGGGCAGTTTTGAGTCTTTTGGTTTGTTTTAGTGTTTTAGAGTTTAGTTTTGCATTCTTTGAGTCTAGTTTAGTGTTTTAAACTTTGTTTTTACATTTTGAGTCAGTTTTCAAGTGATCTAGCAATCCATCCTAATCCCCGGCCTAGAACGATCCCTACTTACATACTTTGCTACAATTGATAAAAAGAGGGTTTAATTTGTGTTTCAACTTAATTTTCACATCACTTCACTATCCTTTAAGAACAAGGGTTTGGACAGTCCTATACTAGGCTAGGTAAGGATAATGTGGGTTAACAAAGAACATAGGCTAAACAAGGCTCAAAGGGGGTTTAATCCTATAAAACATAATGAAATAGGGGGTACGGCTATTTTGTTTGGTGGCAACTAAATAACTTCATCTTGAATATGTGCTATGCACTCAATATCATGCTTTGAATGGAACGGGCATGAGTTCTAGTATTTGGATCTATAATGATGAAACGCATTCTAAGTAGCAACCAAGCAAAGAATGATGAGATCATGCAATGACTTTAGAAAACAAGAAATCACAAATTAATAGCTCTCCAAATAACATTTAGGCTCAAGTCTCACAGGGTTGTAGCGTTAGTTTGAGTTCCTTCCTTCAAGCATGTTACAAAAACTGATGTTTTTTCTTTCATGATTGCATGTGAATTCATAAATTATAACCACAACCAAGCATAAACCAAAGAGTAAATCAAACTTCCATCCATGTTTATAACTCTCTTTAACACTCATGCAATTAAAAACCAAATCCTCATCATTATGTTGGAAAGTACCCTAGACACAAACAAACACACAAAAACAACTCTTTTTGGGTTTTCGAATTCTTTTTCAAATTTTTTTTGGATTTTTACTTCAAAACACATTAAAACACACCAAAACACACTAAAAACACATTAAAACAATGAGAAACAACTTTAGAAGTAATGGGTGATAAAATCCCACGAATTTGCATCAAAAATACTTATTTACCCCCCCCACACTTAAATCAAACATTGTCCTCAATGTTTCAAGCATAAACTCATAGAAAACAAGCAAACAACAATGAACTAAACATGGCAAGATAAATGTAGTAAAGAGAAGGGTTTAGGGACGCCAATCTGATAGTTGGAGCGATTCCTAGGTCTTCCTTATTTGAATGCATGGGTTGCCTCCCAAGAAGCGCTTGCTTTAACGTCTTGCAGCCGGACGATACTTCTCTTTAAGCACCCCTAGGTCCCATAGCATGGAAGTGATCCTTGAATGGAAGGTGATACTTGAAGTGATCCGGCAATGGTTTAAATTCTAGTGTAGTTGCCTGAATCATCAAAATCAGCAAGTTAATAGAAAACAAAATCGAAGTTGGAGAAGATGGCTTACTTGCTTGCTCCGACACAAACTCAATTATGAACACCACATCTTTGAAGGTTGCAGGGATATTGGACTTGGCCAGATTGAATGTGATGGTTGGGCCTTGTCCCGTGTCATAAAATTCAACTTTTTTGGGTTTTGTTGTCTCATGTACAACCTCCTTGATGCATTTTACACATTCGCCAGGTTAAATATAAGTTCATAACTATTAGGTGAAATTCCCATATATTTTAGCATCAAATCCCTGCATGCAAACTTGTTGGAAATGTGCCCTAAAACCAATCATGTGATGATACTTTACGGACATTTCACATGTTAAACTAATCTAGTTTAATATCAAGGGCAGAGATTATTGTTTTCAGCCGTCTCATATAAATGTTATATGCTTAAACGATAAGTCCAAGGAATATGTAATTAGGAGAATGTAATTTAAACAAGTTAGATTTATAAGACCATTCTCTTTCGTATACACATCCTAAACGTTCCTGATCATAAGATTGCCAATTGGGCATTGACAGTCCATTAAGATCAGTACGTGCTGTGTCTTCTCTCATGGAGAGTGACTGGTCTCGAGTCATTGGTGTGATTGACACCAAGACAAGCATGTAGGTGCTCAATAGAGAATGAGTCCACTGAACACGATCAACGATGAGTTCTCATACTCATGTCACATGAGAACTCATAGTTGGGATAATGCAAAGTAGTCCTTTGACCTGAGGCATCATAGTTGTCTTGTGGTTAGGTCCTTGATCTTTGACTATGTCAAAGTCACCCCATCAGACGGTGTTCACGGCATAGTTGGGGTTAAGCCACTTAACATGGAGGCAAGTGAATGCACAACAAGGGATCTCTAACCTTCAAACCATTTGAGGGAGAATACTCTATGATATGATTAAGAATCTCTGGCCAGAGTAGGAATGAGATTTAGGAAGTCGTTCGAAATCACATTCAAGGTAATGATATAAGGAAATGAATCACATTGGATAGTAGACATGAATAAACTATCAAACCAAACAATGTGGTCAAGAGTATTGTATTAGAGAAAGACCGTATTGCATTGTAATCCTAAACTGAATAGGTTCTCCACCTCTTCTGATTAGCTTGGCTAACCATGACATACTGCTAGGTGTCACTCATGGTTTGTGGAAGCCCTAAATGTGTATAATCACTAAAGGGAGAATTGAAAGTAAGTTTCAATTCATAATCGATTTGAAAGAGTTCTAATCGCCCACTGCCTCGCTAAAAGGAACCTAATGGATCGTACACCGTGTAAGGTAGAGATTGAAGAAACAACAGAGATGAGTAAGGATAATTAAATGGTTTAATTATTTATGGCAAGGATTAATTAATATGATTAATTAAACAAACGAATAAAGTTCGTTAAAGACCTCGGGTTAGTTTTGGGCCTTAAGGCCCAATGGGCTTCGAACGTCAAGCCCATTGACTTAAGTTGTATGACAACTTAATGACTAATAATTCACAAAGGCCCAAATAGCCCAATAAAACCCTATGGCCGGCCATATTGATAAAGGAGTGGGTTTTGGACTTATTACAAGTTTGGCCACTCCAATGAATGTAGGTATAAATATGACTTTATAGCCAAAATTCATTTAGGGTTTCTTTTGGGAGAAAAGATGAGAACAAAAGCTCTCTTTGTTCTCTAAGAGGCCAGCCACCCTAGAGGAACATAGCTAGCAATCTTACTTCCTCTAGGTCACTCATTTCTTCATCAATCCTTCCTTGGTGTGGAGACTTAGAGGTTCTCAACTTTGAGAACTTGGAGAAACCAATTCTTCCATCCAAATCCATGGAGCTAAGAAGCAAGGAATGAAGGCCCTATCTCTTGGGTGATTATCCTTTGCTTATGCAAAGAGGAATCAACAAAGGTATAAATTTCTCAACTCACTTTGTTTTGAGTTGAGTTTTGGTTCACCTAACTACTAGGCTTTGAATTTCATGGGTAATGTTTTTGTTTTTGAGTGCATACAAGCATGATTCCGCCTTTAATATGTTAATTGCATGTTATAGATGTTGCTCAAAATAGCATGTTTTTCACAAAATTTCCTTCAAGTGGTATCAGAGCCTAGGTCTAGTAGTTGGTGAATCCTTTTGGGTTTTGTAGTTCATAGTCTTTGATTTGTATGTTGTAATTGTTACAAGCTTTATTCTTGCTTCTTTGAATGTAAATTTTGTTAGAAAATTTGCCATCTCAAATGTTGTAGATGTAGTTCATATGAGCATGAATTTTGGAGCTAAAATTTGGTGCCATGTTTTTGCGGATTTTCGGCCAAATCCAAAGGGTGATTTTTTGGGTTCATGTTTGTCTTATTAAAAGTGTTTTAAGGTGACTTTTGGAACCCCTAAGTACCCTAGGATGTTAACCCCATTTTGAGTAGTGAAAATTTGAGTTTTATTGAGTGAAAATGTTCATGGAACTCTTATGGGTTTTCATGGATGTTCTTCATTGTTCTTGAGGTTCTTACCAAGAACAAAAAGGTTTGGTGTTTTGATTCAAAGTTTTGATTTATTTCATAAAGTCTTTGTTTTGTGCTTTTTCAAATGTTTAAATGTGATTGAAATTTTGAAAGGTGATAGAAATGGTGATGGGTGTGTAAGAAGTACTTCTCTTACACACACACCACTTGCATGACTTTATGTCATGCACCACTTGCATGAATTTATGTCACACACCTCTTGCACCACTTGCATTGACACACCCTAACCCGAAGACTAGGACGTGCTGGCCGTCACGTGAGTGTGACGTAACCATAACGCAAGCGGAAACGATTTAATAATAAAATACGAGTTAACGAAAACCACTAATTGCAGTTATTTACAACCTAGCATTCTATGTGCATAAGAGTGTACTAAACACACATAAACAGAGCATAAGCATCTAGGTGCAGTCAAGTAGGAACATAACTATTTTACAACACCCTCGGGTGAATCCTACATTTATTTAGTCTGTCAGAACGCCGAAGCAGTCCTCGTAGGCCACCAACGCCTCAACTATCAACTAGAACCTGGAGGGGCGAAAAACAGAAAACGTGAGTGGGCGAAAATCAATCTTTTCCAAATCATTTCATAAATCCACAATTATAACCCCTTTTTGGAAAACCTGTATACTTTCCCAGAAAAATAGTATATAGCATATATATCTCAACTGTCTCGATCATCAATCTTATAACAGATTCAATAAAGAATGTACCATGCCAATTTCAACAATTTAGTATGAATGCATTAACATAATATAATCAGGTAAAAGAAATAATCAATCGTAGGCCCTCTAATAGCCCTGAACGATTGAACCTAGAGCTCAACATCTATCAATCTCACTCTCTGCCGGAGTCACTCCGCGTGACCTGTCCGGCCTTCTGCACATAAGTCGGAACCACCTAATGTAGTCTGAACGACTCATGGTAATATTCGCTCTAGTGCTTCTCTCATCAATCATCTGTATACAATAACCTAAGGTCACCCACCAGTCATAATCTCACTAACACTCTACGACTGGCCCGTCGTACCCACTCCGCGTGGACTGTACGACCAGCATCTACTTGGATCCAAGGCGAGCGTGCGATGCGGTGAATACTATAAGCACTAAACCATGGTGCAGGATATGAGCTCAATATATCATCATCATCATCATAATATTAATTAAATACTTACCTGTGCTTCCACAGCACCATCATACATATATGCATCATACGACAGTTCATAATATCCATAATATTCTATGCATGGCAATCACATCATATTTCATTTCATTTCAATATACTTTTCATTTAAATTTGATTTCTGGGGAAATCGAGTATATAGGTATATATAAAAACAAATGCCCACTCACTGGTATGTCGCCGGGTCGTAACCCCCTTGACGCCCCTGGATGTGCTCGTCCTCGTTAAAAGTTCCACCTAGAAGTGAAATAACTTAAAACAATCATTTAACGCACATTTAACGCACCTAAACCAAACTAGGTAAATAATTCTTCATACGATGCTCAAATTTGGTATATGAATATACCAAAGTGACCTACACAACCTCAGGATCATCCCCATATTTTTAAAATAATTTTTGGAGTCCTCACGCGCCCCCACGCGCCTGACGTGGCACGGACCTACGCGCGGCCCACGCGCGGCCACGTGACATGCACACTGACGGCTACAGTGAACGGCGTTAGAGAATATTCCGTCAAATCCTAGTATATTCCGTTAAAAACTAACGGTTTCCGTTAAAGTTAACTAACGGCGTCGGAATATTCCGTCAAACTTGACGGAAGATTCCCTGTCTTCTCCGGCGAGTCACCGGTCGCCGGCGACTGTTCGCCGGTTTCTGGAAAAATTTCAAATCTACTATTCTCCTTCGTTTTTCAACCAATTTCTTCGCATTTTATACCAAAATGAAGCATTTAACAAGTACTATCACGTTGGAAGGGTTTTAGGGCCTAAAAACAACTAGATCATACCTTCCAAAATTCCTCAATTTCGGCCAAACTCGAACCCGACGATCCCGACGTCCATTTTGTTCAAACGAGGCACTCCGAGCCTCCTTAGGACTTCCTAAGACTCGTGGTGATCTTTGTTTAACCTAAAACACAACCAAAATTAAGTTCGTGAACAGTGCCATTACACGGGGTGTTTTGAAACTAGGATTTCAGAAATGAAACTTACCTGAAACTTATACCCCCGTGCTCGTGAAGTTCCCAAGATCACGAAGATGATCTTAGATTGGACGTTGGTGCACGTTTGTGGTTGTTCTTGGTGTTTGTCCGAGAGCTTGAGAGAGTTCGAGAGTAAGAGAGAGAGAGTGTTTCTGAGGGAGAGATGAGGAAGAAAGAGGGAGAGAGACAACCTACGGGTTTTGGGGAAGGATTTCAGGAGGTGGGGATCCCACCTAAGTCCAATACAAAATTATTAGACCAAACAAATGTAAATCTAAACCCTAGTTTAAGATCTTAGTGTAAAACAAATACCAAATTTACGCACCTTAATCCCGTTTAAGGGCGTTTCTGTAATTTCACATCCTCGGAATTAAAATTCCGGGACGGGCTGTGACAATCTCCCCTCCTTATAGAATTTCGTCCTCGAAATTCCAATCACTAACCAGAACATCAAAAGTCATAGAATAACCTCGGATACATATCTCTCATCCGTTCTTCTGTCTCCCAAGTAGCTTCTTCCGTTGAATGGTTCCTCCACAATACTTTTACTAAGCTCACGGTCTTATTCCTCAAAGTCTTATCTTTCCAATCCAGTATAGTCACTGGTTCCTCATCGTACGTCAAATCCGGATTAATTTCCAATGGTTGAGGAGGAATCACATGTGAAGGATCTGAAACATAATGCCGAAGCATCGAGACATGGAACACATTATGTACCTTAGACAACTCTGGAGGTAGCTCCAACCTGTAAGCAACTTCACCAATCCTCTCAGTGATCTCATAAGGTCCAATGTACCTGGGACTTAGCTTTCCTTTCTTCCCAAAGCGAACCACACCTCTCCAAGGCGATAATTTCAGAAAAACATAGTCGCCCACATTATACATTCTGTCCGTGGTATGTCGATCCGCTAGGCTCTTTTGTCTATCCTGGGCCACTTTCAGGTTAGATTTAATTACCTGAATATTCTGAGTAGTCTCATCCACAATCTCTGGGCCCTCAAGTATTCTTTCACCGACCTCTGACCAACATAATGGCGTACGACAAGCTTTACCATAAAGTGCTTCAAATGGAGACATTCCAATACTCGAATGGAAACTATTATTGTAGGCAAACTCCATCAAATCCAAACGATCATGCCAAGAATCACCAAATTGCATCACAGAGGATCTCAACATATCCTCGAGTGTCTGAATAGTTCTCTCTGACTGACCATCTGTCTGTGGATGATAAGCTGTACTGTAAAGCAATCTAGTACCCAAAGCTTCTTGAAAAGCTATCCAAAACTTAGAAGTAAATCTTGGATCTCGATCAGAAATAATATTCACTGGGACACCATGATACTTTACAACCTTCGATATGAATAACTGAGCCAACTTATTTAAAGAATACTTCTCCCTTACTGGAATAAAATGTGCTGATTTGGTAAGTCGATCTACAACCACCCAAATGCCATCAAAACCATTTCGTGTACGTGGCAGCTTATACACAAAATCCATCGTTATATTCTCCCATTTCCACTGGGGAACGGGAAGTGGTTGCAATCTCCCAAACGGCTTCTTTCTTTCAGCCTTAACCTGCTGGCAAACAATACACCTACTAACATACTCCGCAATCTCCCTCTTCATACCCGGCCAATAATAGAATGGTCGAATGGTATGATACATTTTAGTTCCTCCTGGGTGCATAGCATAAGCCGAACAATGTGCTTCATCCAAGATTTCTTTCTTCAGTTCCTCATTATTAGGCACATACATCCTGTTCTCTTGCATAAGCATACCATCTGATCCTCGGATCTTGAGATCTTTCTTCTTCCCTTCATTTCTTAAATTGATCAATTCTTGAATCTCTTCATCCAACGATTGAGCTGCAAGCACCCGATCAATTAAAATTGGCTTGACTTGAAAATTGGCAAGAAAAGCTTCACTTTGCTCTTCCAATTCTAACTCTACTCCAGTAGATCTCAACTCTGCCAGAAGAGAAACACGACTGGCATACAAAGCATTAAGTCGCCCTTGAGGCTTTCTACTCAGAGCATCAGCTACCACATTTGCACGACCCGGATGGTACTCAATCGTGCAATCATAATCACTTAACAATTCCAACCATCTTCTCTGACGAAGATTAAGATCATGCTGAGTGAAAAGGTACTGAAGGCTTTTATGATCGGTAAAGATCTTACATTTCTCGCCATAGAGATAATGTCTCCAAATCTTCAAAGCAAACACAATAGCTGCCAACTCAAGATCGTGAGTCGGATAGTTTCTTTCATGAGTCTTCAACTGCCTAGAAGCATAGGCAATCACTCTACTATGCTGCATCAAAACACAACCCAAACCATTCAAAGAAGCATCACTATAGATCTCGAAGTTACCATTATCATCAGGAAGTACTAACACAGGTGCATGAGTAAGGCAATACTTCAACTGCTGGAAACTTTGCTCACAACTTTCATCCCACTCAAACTTAACATCCTTCCTGGTTAACTTCGTTAATGGCAAGGCAATCATAGAAAAGTCTTGAACAAACCGTCTATAATAACCTGCCAAACCAAGAAAACTCCGCACCTCAGTGACCGTTCGAGGTTGTTCCCAATTTTCCACTGCTGCTATCTTTTGAGGATCCACTTGAATTCCCTGAGCTGATACCACATGTCCCAAAAATGCCACTTGATCCAGCCAAAATTGACATTTACTAAATTTGGCATATAACCGGTGTTCCCTCAATTTCCTTAACACCAAGTTAAGATGTCGAATATGGTCTGATTTCGACTTAGAATATACCAGGATATCATCAATAAAAACAATAACAAACTTGTCAAGATATTCCTGGAATACTTCATTCATCAATCTCATGAAAGCTGCAGGAGCATTCGTTAATCCAAATGGCATCACCAAAAACTCATAATGCCCATAACGAGTCCTGAAAGCTGTTTTATGAACATCCTCATCTTTAATCTTTAATTGATAATACCCAGACCTCAAATCGATCTTAGAAAACACACAGGCACCTTTGAGCTGATCAAACAAATCATCTATACGAGGCAAGGGATAACGGTTTTTAATCGTCACCCGATTCAATTGCCTGTAATCAATGCACAATCTCAAAGTTCCATCTTTCTTTCTTACAAACAACACTGGAGCTCCCCAAGGTGAAGAACTAGGCTGAATGAAACCTTTATCAATTAACTCTTGCAATTGAATTTTCAACTCTCTTAATTCCGCTGGTGCCATTCTATAAGGAGTCAAAGAGATAGGGTTCGTACCTGGAAGCAATTCAATCGAAAATTCCACATCTCTATCTGGAGGCAACCCAGGTAAATCATCTGGAAATACATCAGGATAGTGTCTGACTACTCCGACTTCCTCCACACTACCGGAATCAACATCATTTAACACCACATGTGCCAAGTATCCCTGACAACCCTTGGATAACAATTTCTTCGCCCTTATGGCTGAAATAACACCATGCCTCACCCCACTTCTTTCACCCACAAATGTAACCTCGGGTAGTCCAGGACGAAGAAAAGTAACTGATTTCCCGTAACAATCTATATGGGCGCGATTATAATGCAACCAATCCGCCCCTAAAATCACATCAAAATCCACGATGTCTAACGGGATAAGATTAGCAGGCATAATGACATTATCTACCATCACTGGACACCCAGAGTAAAAACTATCAACATAACATTTATCCCCTCTAGGCATAGCAAACTCTAAATCAAACCCTAGAGGTGAAGGATGAGGTTGCGTTATTTGAGCAAATGTATGAGAAATCACAGAGTGTGTAGCACCACAATCAATCAAGACTCTAGCAAAATGACCAAGAATATTCAACGTACCCATAATCAAGTCTGGATGGTTCTGAGCATCTTGCAGCGAGATGTGGTTAACACGTCCCTGAGCTGGCTGTCGTCCTCCACGACCTCTGCCACTCTGGTTACCTCGTCCCTGGTGAGTACGTCCTTGACCTGCCTGGGCAGGCGGCCTAAACGACCCTGTACTACTAGCAGCAACTCCGCTCTGTTGGGGCTGACCCCCCTGATACCACTGAGATCCGCTAGCTGGCATAGACGGATATGAAGTATAACCTCCTTGATCCTGAGAATATCCACTCTGAAAATAAGGATCCTGGGAATAGTGATACTGTCCCGGAGCATAAGGAGCAGCATCACCCTGATAGTGATAAGCACCACCACGACCACCCTGGCCATAACTGCCTGAATTAAAGTTCTGTTGAGTCGGTGCTGATGTTGGCATAACAGGCTGCTGGGGCCTCTGCTGATTCTGGGGACAATACATAGCTCTATGTCCTGTCTGACCACATGTAAAGCATGCACCACTGCTTCTCCTACATTCCCCATGATGTCGGAAATTACAACGGCGACATAACGGAGAACCCGAATTACCAGTATTACCAAAGCCTCTCTGACCAGAAAATCTAGGTCCAATACCAAACCTACCACCTCCTCTCCTCGGACCTGTGGCACTAAATCCACCACTGGAAGAACTCGAACTCATTCCACTTTTCTTGAAATTCTGCGTCTGACGAGGTCCTGGAATGGAAACACCTTTACCTTTCTCATTTTTCTTCTGACCATTACCCTTATCCTCTTCATCCTCACTGTCCGGAAGATTATCAGAGTCTTCCATCCGGACCAGAATCTCAAAATACTCATGATAATCGGCACAGGGAAGTGCATTGGCAAACGTTCTGTACTTCTTCTTAGATCCTAGCTTGAAACGACGAAGCATTTCTGCTTGATTACCCGCTAAATCAGAATCATAACGGGATAAATCAGTAAACTTCCTGTAGTACTCATGTGCAGACATATTTCTCTGCTTCAGACTGGTGAATTCCTGTTTCTTGCGATCTATATATTCCGGAGGAACAAATCTCTTCATAAAATTTTCCTTAAATACCTCCCATTCGGCTGCCCTTTCAGGTGCCATGTGCCTCGACTGATTTATCCACCACGCAGCTGGCTCACGGCCCAAAAACCAGGTGGTAGTCTCCACCCATCTATTAGCTGGCAGGTTTCCCTGACTTTGCATCACTTGAAAGGTCTGCTCAATTCGATCCAACCACTTTTCTGCCCCTTCATAACCTTCATTTCCCTCAAAGGTTTCCAATTTCAGATTATACATCGTCTCTACGGGCGTTCTCTGAGGAGGACGGATATTAGCCTGAAAAGCTTGAGCCATTGCTGCCCCTAACTGAGTTATATCGGGGAAATTAGGCTCAGCAGCACGGCGAGGATCTCTACGAGGCGGCATAATTCTGACAGAAAACATAACAAAATCAATAGAAGAACTCATTAGTTATACAGGACTGCAACCTATGCTCTGATACCAAACTGACACACCCTAACCCGAAGACTAGGACGTGCTGGCCGTCACGTGAGTGTGACGTAACCATAACGCAAGCGGAAACGATTTAATAATAAAATACGAGTTAACGAAAACCACTAATTGCAGTTATTTACAACCTAGCATTCTATGTGCATAAGAGTGTACTAAACACACATAAACAGAGCATAAGCATCTAGGTGCAGTCAAGTAGGAACATAACTATTTTACAACACCCTCGGGTGAATCCTACATTTATTTAGTCTGTCAGAACGCCGAAGCAGTCCTCGTAGGCCACCAACGCCTCAACTATCAACTAGAACCTGGAGGGGCGAAAAACAGAAAACGTGAGTGGGCGAAAATCAATCTTTTCCAAATCATTTCATAAATCCACAATTATAACCCCTTTTTGGAAAACCTGTATACTTTCCCAGAAAAATAGTATATAGCATATATATCTCAACTGTCTCGATCATCAATCTTATAACAGATTCAATAAAGAATGTACCATGCCAATTTCAACAATTTAGTATGAATGCATTAACATAATATAATCAGGTAAAAGAAATAATCAATCGTAGGCCCTCTAATAGCCCTGAACGATTGAACCTAGAGCTCAACATCTATCAATCTCACTCTCTGCCGGAGTCACTCCGCGTGACCTGTCCGGCCTTCTGCACATAAGTCGGAACCACCTAATGTAGTCTGAACGACTCATGGTAATATTCGCTCTAGTGCTTCTCTCATCAATCATCTGTATACAATAACCTAAGGTCACCCACCAGTCATAATCTCACTAACACTCTACGACTGGCCCGTCGTACCCACTCCGCGTGGACTGTACGACCAGCATCTACTTGGATCCAAGGCGAGCGTGCGATGCGGTGAATACTATAAGCACTAAACCATGGTGCAGGATATGAGCTCAATATATCATCATCATCATCATAATATTAATTAAATACTTACCTGTGCTTCCACAGCACCATCATACATATATGCATCATACGACAGTTCATAATATCCATAATATTCTATGCATGGCAATCACATCATATTTCATTTCATTTCAATATACTTTTCATTTAAATTTGATTTCTGGGGAAATCGAGTATATAGGTATATATAAAAACAAATGCCCACTCACTGGTATGTCGCCGGGTCGTAACCCCCTTGACGCCCCTGGATGTGCTCGTCCTCGTTAAAAGTTCCACCTAGAAGTGAAATAACTTAAAACAATCATTTAACGCACATTTAACGCACCTAAACCAAACTAGGTAAATAATTCTTCATACGATGCTCAAATTTGGTATATGAATATACCAAAGTGACCTACACAACCTCAGGATCATCCCCATATTTTTAAAATAATTTTTGGAGTCCTCACGCGCCCCCACGCGCCTGACGTGGCACGGACCTACGCGCGGCCCACGCGCGGCCACGTGACATGCACACTGACGGCTACAGTGAACGGCGTTAGAGAATATTCCGTCAAATCCTAGTATATTCCGTTAAAAACTAACGGTTTCCGTTAAAGTTAACTAACGGCGTCGGAATATTCCGTCAAACTTGACGGAAGATTCCCTGTCTTCTCCGGCGAGTCACCGGTCGCCGGCGACTGTTCGCCGGTTTCTGGAAAAATTTCAAATCTACTATTCTCCTTCGTTTTTCAACCAATTTCTTCGCATTTTATACCAAAATGAAGCATTTAACAAGTACTATCACGTTGGAAGGGTTTTAGGGCCTAAAAACAACTAGATCATACCTTCCAAAATTCCTCAATTTCGGCCAAACTCGAACCCGACGATCCCGACGTCCATTTTGTTCAAACGAGGCACTCCGAGCCTCCTTAGGACTTCCTAAGACTCGTGGTGATCTTTGTTTAACCTAAAACACAACCAAAATTAAGTTCGTGAACAGTGCCATTACACGGGGTGTTTTGAAACTAGGATTTCAGAAATGAAACTTACCTGAAACTTATACCCCCGTGCTCGTGAAGTTCCCAAGATCACGAAGATGATCTTAGATTGGACGTTGGTGCACGTTTGTGGTTGTTCTTGGTGTTTGTCCGAGAGCTTGAGAGAGTTCGAGAGTAAGAGAGAGAGAGTGTTTCTGAGGGAGAGATGAGGAAGAAAGAGGGAGAGAGACAACCTACGGGTTTTGGGGAAGGATTTCAGGAGGTGGGGATCCCACCTAAGTCCAATACAAAATTATTAGACCAAACAAATGTAAATCTAAACCCTAGTTTAAGATCTTAGTGTAAAACAAATACCAAATTTACGCACCTTAATCCCGTTTAAGGGCGTTTCTGTAATTTCACATCCTCGGAATTAAAATTCCGGGACGGGCTGTGACATGCATGACTTTATGTCAAACCTACAAATCAACACACACATCACTCCCTTCACTCTCACCAAAACCGGCCACCCTACAAGTGGGGTAGTTTTGGGGCTTTTATGCAATTACATAAAGTTTTGATACTTTTGTGTATTTGCACTTTGACCCCAAAAGTTTACGTATTTACGTAAAGGCCCAAAATCATTAAAGGACAAATTGTTTTGTTCCTTTAATGAAGTTTTTGAATTTGTTGAAATTTTTGGGTTCTAGTTGTAATTACATGAAGTAATGGACTTTTGTGTTTTTACAAAATGAGCTCAAAAGTTTAAGTTTTGCAACATGGCCCAAAAAGTTGAGGTTATTGCATTTTGGCCCAAATTAGGTTGAGAACAAAATGGTTTTGTCTCTTTAAATGAGAATTGGATTTTCATTTCATTTAGCTCCATTTAAATCAATTCTATGGATACAAAAACCAAATGACAATGTTGCATTCAAAGTTTAATTAGTTAAAGTGTTAATTAATTAAAGGGTGATTATGAACCTAAGCCTATGATAATTGAGCTATGTGAAAGGCCGTCTCAAATTTGTTTGAACCATGGGAATGTGTGGATTAGATTTTGGTTGTAATTTGATATGATCAAATGTTGTAAAAGAGCATAAGCTCTTCTTTACTTTAAAGTAATTTGTTTTGATCAAATGTTGTAAAAGAGCATAAGCTCTTCTTTACTTTGAAGTACTCCTTTCTTGTTTTATTTGATATGCATGAAATTGGAGTAGTTGGGTCCAACGCCCAATAGGAAAAACACGCCTTAATATGATTAAACGCGTAGCTAAAATCAATCACCATCCCTAGACCAAGATTCAACACTAGGCTCGTGTTGGATCTAATCAAAGGTTCATAGTCATCCTAAGGCCCTAAGGCAACTATATAGTCCATCAATGAATGCAAACCTTATGTTAGTAGTACCAAATACTCTTGCTTTAAAAACCGTTTTACAAGCTTAGTGGGAGTATTATATACTACTAAATCAATCACATGGACCAATAGTTGTAATAGGACCAAATTGTTTTAATAAGATTAAAATGTATGTTTATATGTGATGAGACCTAAAATCCTCAACCAAACCATTATTAAGTTGATAAGCGTGAGAGTGCTTTGAATACTCTTTCGTGGCCTTCCATTATGGTAGGCTCCGATCGTTTGTGACTCGTACACCGACTTCACCCTATCATGGGGGAGTACAAAGTGCGTGCTTACACTCAGGAGGAGATCTATATGCATACATGATGTTGTGAAGGTAGGCAACGAGAATAGCCAACATCATATCATTGTGAGGTTGTTCTTGAACCCCTACTCGAACTTGCATGGTGGGAATGACTTAACTAAGTGCAATGGTGCCAACATCATATCATTGTGAGGCTTCATTCTCTAGAGGCCAAATAAGATGGGTACTTGCAAGAGATGCAAATGAGTAAGTGTACTCTCTCATTATTATTGATGCTAGCCAACATCATATCATTGTGAGGTGGGCTTGGTAATGATGAGTCTCCCATACCCTACTAAGAGTTTCCTCCAAAACTCTCGAATTCCGATGAGGGATATGGAATTTGCCAAAAATAGTGGGTGGTGCTATTTGATTTAAAGACCCAAATCAAATGGCTTAAAATCAATCAATTTATATTCGTTATGTATTTGCTTACCAATATATTTGCAAACGCTATCCAAAACTTGACAAAGAAAAGCCGAATGCTTTAGTTTCCGGACTTGGTACCACAATCCCAAAGATTGTCTTAAATGGATTGTATATGTACCTAAGTAGCCTAATCCTCACAATCTTCCTATTGATAATGTATCATTGGAAGAACATGTTAGATAAGTCTATCATAAAGAGGACAACACTTTTTATGTCATAGTTCTTCACTTACAAATCGTTGTATGAAGAAATAAGAGTTGCTTTGAACAACCCTTAGTTAATGCAAACACTAGTGTTTGTTTCTTTGTTAAATGAACAAAGAACTTGAGAAGAAAGCACAAGGGCATGGACACTTTATGTGCCATGATTCTTCACTTACAAATTGTTGTATGAAGAAATGAGAGTTGCCTTGAACAACTCTTGAAAGTTTGTAATTATGTTTAGAACATAATGGTTGGTTGACAAAAATAATCCATCAACATGGACTTATGATGATTTTGAATCATTGAGTGTTGAAGTGTTAAACCACTTCTAGAGACGGAAACTAGGCAAGGACTTCACCTTTGTGTCCCTATCCAAATGGTTCACTAAGTTTATTGTAAACTATATGGTGAACAATAACCACACACTCTCCAAATCGTTTGATATGTATAACACAATTGAAATAAGTTTCAAGAGAGATAGTGGGAGTTTAGGGACCATGACTATTGTAGTCAAAGGAGAAGTCAAATGAAGAAGGGGAAATAACTCCAAGGGAACAAACTTTCTTTATGAAAGGATGGACATTGGAAGGGGTATATGCAAGAAATGTCTTGCAAGTGTCAAGAACACACCTTTCGAAGGTGTTGTAAATTGTTCTTGAATAGTTCAAAATAGTTGGTTCTTCTACTTGAATGCTTGATTTCGTATTAGTAACTATGTTTTACAATCGTTGTAAAAGTGTGGCTAATAAGAAGTAGAAGATTAATGAGAGAAGAGAAAGTACTTCACATTCAGAACGTGAATCAAATGTAGATCTCTGCGAAAGCAGATGGTACTTACTTCCTCATATGAACTACCAAAGAAATTGGAAAAACCATAGATTTTCTTTACATTCCAATTTTAAGGAACTTAATTCCGTCACTATAAGGGATGGATGAATGTTTTGTTTGACAAAACATTGTTCTTTATTAATGAATGATTAGATTATTGTAATCTAATTGATTGTCTCTATAGTAGAGATGATATGATAGTGTTAACTGTTTAAAAATAACGATGCTTAAAACCCAAAAGGTTGCAAGGTAGTGACTAATCCCAACTGAGTTGTGATACCTCTAAAACTTAAATTACGAGTTGGTCATAGATGGATGCTTTGGATCGCTAGATCTAGATCCAATGCCTTCTTGTTAAAATTGTATAGAGGCAAAATGTTTGAATCTTTGTTCTTTTGGAAAGGAAGAAAGAATCACAAAGTTGTTTAGGTTAATTCACTTAGGTGTTAGTGGCACTTGTCCACAACATAATACTACTCATGTTGTATGACATTCACTGAAGATCGCTCTCGGTTGGACTATCATTTATTTTGAATAAACACAAGTCCGAATACTTTGCAAAAGGTTTCAAAGAATTCAAGAAATGTAGGTTGATGAGTAAGATGTCTAAAGTATTTACCTCCTTAGATTTGATCCAAGGAAAGAAGCATCATATGATAATGGATTTCTCCATTAAGAGAAGAACGAACTCGAATAAGATTTAGTTCGTTGGATGTTATCAATTGCCCATATATAGGATATATACTTCTAAAACAATATGATTGTCAATTAGAAGATCTTCCAAAATTTTCATGACTCCATAGGATATAGTTGGAAAGAAAGACAAATCTTAATCATGTTAAGATTTGGGGTTGTGTGCTAATAAGCAATATTTGTTTAAAGAATTATCTTGTGGGTATCCTTAAATTAACATTTGGATATCACTTCTATAAACCAACTAACAAATGTTGTTTGTTGGGTAGTTCATTGTAATCCTACAATATGATTTGCCTAACGCAAATGAACGAGAGATAGAACTCAAAGAATGGGTTCTTTGAGAGACAAGATGATAATCAACAAATATAACAAACTAGTTCCTACGCCACAAGCTCCAAGGTAGTCGAGAAGGATTTATAAACTGTCTCAGTTGAATGGTTTGAACTTTATGACTATGTCATAGAGTTACACCTCTTAATTCGAAAGAAATAAGAATGAAAATCCTTATGACTACATTGAGTGTATATACGACATATACTCAAGGAAATGGTAAAGTACCATTTGACCTGAAATAATGAAACCTTTAAAGCTAATTGGTAGCTTAAGGTGACTACAATCAAAGAGAATGGTTGACTTTGAAGAAACCATTTTTGACGTAGTCTTGTTTTCAATTAATTCGAAGATTGCTAGCTTCAACTAAATGGTGATTCAATGTTTGGACATAATATGGGTTTCCAAAACCATTATTAAGATAGTCTTGATAATATATGTCTACAACTATGAATCACAAGACATGTACGTTGTAGAGATCCATCCATCATGGATCTTAGCAAGCTAGTGGGAGCTATAAACGTCTTATGAGAGAAAGATCAAATCGTTTGATTTCTCATAAAGATGTAAATGAATGCTTTGTTTACTAGGTTTACAAAAGATTAGTGGGAGTTAATCATGTTCCTAAAATTGAATATATATATACAAATATATGATATATTAATTTTGGAAATAAAAAAGAATACTTCTTCGTTAAAGTTATGACTTTAAACATTCTATAACGATAGAATGTATATGGGAGACATAGTCTATAAACATGGGATGTAAATCTATAATGATAGATTTCAGGATATAATTGGATTATATCAAGCCCTAATGATAGACAAAAGATACTAGGAAGTTTCTCGTATAATGATAAACTTCAATAACAAGAACAACTCTAGTAAGACTGGGAGGTAGCTCTTCTCAAAGGGAACATACCCTTTGACTCCCAAAGAAATAATGCGTAAATAGAATCCTTTATGCATACGCAGACAAGTGATTTACGTATTTCATATTGTATGTAAACATTGATATGAGTTTTGCCTAGAACGGTACAAGACGATATCAATGCAAGCCCAGGATCCGAACCATGGCAAATGTCAAGTGAGTCCTTAAGTATTTAAGAAATACTAAAGGATAGATTCCTCAAAGAATGAGAAAGAATTAGAATAACGTAATGGAAGCGTAAATGTATTAGATTATGAATCTAATCCATCATTGGATGTTTCTTCATTATGAATGAAGAGATAATCAGATATCTCTTTATTATGACTAAAGAGATATTTGGATGGAAACATTAAAAGTAATGACTTTAGTGTGTTCCATTGTGAATGCAAAATATATTGCCATATAGAAGCTTACAACAATGTTGTTTGGATGAGAAAGTTCATTCATGAACTCTCTATTCGGTTCCAACCAGAAAGTGTCTCTAGTGTACCGACACTACGACACTAATGGGGCGATAGCTCAAGCCAGGGAATCAAGGTCTCATCAAGATCCGAACTCAAATGAAAGACGGAACCACATGATTGAGAATCATGTATAATGGTGACGTCGTTATTCTCAAGGTTGCTTCTATGGATAACATATAGATATCCATTGTCTAGGCCTACTACTTAGCCATTTTTGAAATGACTAAAGAAGAGGTATCATCACTGATGACCAAGCTGATTGGCTCTAGTGCAAGTGGGAGATTGTTGGAAATGTGCCCTAAAACCAATCATGTGATGATACTTTACGGACATTTAACATGTTAAACTAATCTAGTTTAATATCAAGGGCAGAGATTATTGTTTTAAGCCGTCTCATATAAATGTTATATGCTTAAATGATAAGTCCAAGGAATATGTAATTAGGAGAATGTAATTTAAACAAGTTAGATTTATGAGACCATTCTCTTTCGTATACATATTCTAAACGTTCCTAATCATAGGATTGCCAATTGGGCATTGACAGTCCATTAAGATCAGTACGTGCTGTGTCTTCTCTCATGGAGAGTGACTGGTCTCGAGTCATTGGTATGATTGACACCAAGACAAGCATGTAGGTGCTCAATAGAGAATGAGTCCACTGAACACGATCAACGATGAGTTCTCATACTCATGTCACATGAGAACTCATAGTTGGGATAATGCAAAGTAGTCCTTTGACCTGAGGCATCATAGTCGTCTTGTGGTTAGGTCCTTGATCTTTGACTATGTCAAAGTCACCCCATCAGAGGGTGTCCACGACATAGTTGGGGTTAAGCCACTTAACCATGGAGGCAAGTGAATGCGCAACAAGGGATCTCTAACCTTCAAACCGTTTGAGGGAGAATACTTTATGATATGATTAAGAATCTCTGGCCAGAGTATGAATGAGATTTAGGAAGTCGTTCCAAATCACATTCAAGGTAATCATATAAGTAAATGAATCACATTGGATAGTAGACATGAATAAACTATCAAACCAAACAATGTGGTCAAGAGTATTATATTAGGGAAATACCGTATTGCATTGTAATCCTAAACTAAATAAGTTATCCACCTCTTCTAATTAGCTTAGGTAACCATGACATACTGCTAGGTGTCACTCATGGTTTGTGGAAGCCCTAAATGTGTATAATCACTAAAGGGAGAATTGAAAATAAGTTTCAATTCACAATCGATTTGAATGAGTTCTAATCGCCCACTGCCTCGCTAAAAGGAACCTAATGGATCGTACACCGTGTAAGGTAGAGATTGAAGAAAAGATGAGAACAAAAGCTCTCTTTGCTCTCTAAGAGGCCGGCCACCCTAGAGGAACATAGCTAGCAATCTTACTTCCTCTAGGTCACTCATTTCTTCATCAATCATTCCTTGGTGTGGAGACTTAGAGGTTCTCAACTTTGAGAACTTGGAGAAACCAATTCTTCCATCCAAATCCATGGAGCTAAGAAGCAAGGAATGAAGGCCCTATCTGTTGGGTGATTATCCTTTGCTTATGCAAAGAGGAATCAACAAAGGTATAAATTTCTCAACTCACTTTGTTTTGAGTTGAGTCTTGGTTCACCTAACTACTAGGCTTTGAATTTCATGGGTAATGTTTTTGTTTTTGAGTGCATGCAAGCATGATTCCGCCTCTAATTTGTTAATTGCATGCTATAGATGTTGCTCAAAAGAACATGTTTTTCACAAAATTTCCTTCAAAACTAAGTATGCATCCTCAATCAACACACAAGAATAAGTTACCAATGAAACAGATAAGTAGATTGCATTCACGATTTATGAAATCATAACTGCATGTAATCAATTCATATCACATATATGTTCATGGCTTTGAATTCTCCTCTAGCTAAAACGAAATTAGTTCCTCGTGTTTGCAATTAAACAAAGACAATCTAATTTAAACATTGAACTAAAACTAAGGATAGAAAGAACCCAGAAACGCTCCAACAATCCAATGGCCTTGGATGGTAGGCATGGCACAAAGCTCTCTCTCCCTCCTTCCTTGCAAAGTTGCGGCACAATTGTGTATTTTTCTGATTTTAGGCTCTTATGTGTGTGGTGCTCTGAATGGTGCGAATTTGGTGTGTATATATATAGGGCTAGGGCACCATACAAAGGTTGTAGAGGAGAAGGCTTTGGCATGACAGATTCCTAGGAGGAAAAGGATAAGGAGTTCGACACAAATCTTCTAGAAAGGGGGTGTTGTGGCAGGTTTCTAGAACCAGGTTTTTAGGTATCCCAATCTAAAAATAATTCCCCCTTGCAGCTGGAATTTAGGTAGAATAGGATTAGGATAAGATAAGATAAGGTTGGTTAAGAGAATGTTTGGATAAGGTTTTGGATAATGTTCCTTCCTTTTAGCTGATTCCTTATCATCCAAGTTTCATTTAATTCTTCCAGATTTGTAGCACATTTATAGCCTCTTCAAACTTCCAAAACATACATCCATTATGCTCCATACGCATGCTATCCATTCCAAGCCCAAAACTGCTCTAAAATGCTTGAAATTGCCTTTTCTTGCCAACGTTTTGAACCTGAAAACACACGAAAATAGTTTAAAACACTCTAATAAGTAGAAATTAGCTATGTAAATGCAAGAAAACAAGCTAACTAAGTCGCATAAATATTCTCCTATCAAATTCCCCCACACTTAGCTTTTGCTAGTCCTCGAGCAAAATGAAACAAACAAAACATAACCGAGACCTTCCAACAATCGCCTCAGGGATTTCCAATGAAACATGACATGTTAAAAATCACTACTCCCACATATTTTAGCTATCCTTTCCCTCAAGCTCATACTTAATCGCAGTCACCACTCACTAGCTCCCATTTAATCAATTAAAACAATGTTTTGAATGTAATAACATGCCTTAGAGAATTCCCTCAATTCCCCACCATATATACTCTCTATTTTCACTCATATTTTCTGACTACACTCCTTATACTAGCACTCACATATGTTATAACAAAGAAGGCACTTTCTGGAATTATCAATATAACATGTATATGATCTCATGAACGGAATGCCACTACTTAGAAGCAAGAACCAAGGATACCATATGCTCATACCAATTTCAAACTCCACATATTGACCAAGATACAAGTCAAAGGGTTGTAATGAGGCTAAGGTATTGGCTAACAAAGAAAGGTTAAGGATAAACAAAGGTTCTTAAAGTCATAGTAAGCAAACTAATGAAATCAACACTTAGAATTCAACTTTCGATTAAAGCATCTAACTTTAAACACAAGCGAAAGATTCTTACAACACTTAGGGCCGAATTCAAACTTTTAGACCCTTTCTTCAACAACCAATACTTGTGAGTTCATTCTCACTTATTTCTCAACTCTTTGTTTTTTCTTTTCTCAACTCTTTCTTCTTCTTCTTGTTTTTTCTCTTTTCTTTTTCACGTTTTTTTTTTCTTTCTTTCTCATGCCCTTCTCTTTGGCACACAAAATGTACAACCTCATAGATTTCCAACGAAAAACCTTCCCCCACACTTGTTTTTCTGCATAATGTTTCACTATACTTCACTATACTTTAAGAACAAAGGGTATGGATAGTCCTATTCTAGGCTAGGTAAGGATAATGTGGCTAACAAAGAAAATAGGCTAAATAAGGCTCAAAGGTGATAGGAGCATATTTAAGCGATTTAGTTAGGTTGTTTTCTTGCATTTTCATAGCTAGTTTCTACTTATTATAGTGTTTTAAGCTATTTTTGTGTGTTTGTAGGTCCAAATGACAAAGTTGGCAAGAAAGTGCAATTTGGAGCATTTTGGGCCAAGAATGGATATCACATGCATGGAGCAAGGTGGATGGACATTTTGAAGTTCAAGAGGCTAGGAATGTGCTAAAAAGATGAAAAAAAATAAATTCAAGAAAAAGAAGATAAGGATTCAGCTAAAAAGAAGGAACATTATCCAAAACCTTATCCAACCTTATCTTATCCAAACAAACCTTATCTTATCCTACCTGAATTCCAGCTGTAAGGGGGAGTTCTTTTAAGACTTGGACACATAAAAACCTGTTTCTAGAAATCCTATCCCTTCTCCTAAAAACTTGCCGCACCTATCCCTTCTAGAAGTCCTAAATCTATGTCGCATGGTCCCTTTAGCTTTTCTTCTAGAATCCTTGTATTCCCTATCCCTATTCTCTTTGGTTTCTGATTTTTAGATGGCCTTTTCTTTGTGGATTTGGAGTGTTTAATTCTTCCCCAAAACAATGACTCTATTGAAGGATTTATTTTGAAAAACATGTTCATTTGAATAACATCTATAGCATGCAATTAACAAATTAAAGGCGGAATCATGCTTGTATGCATTCAAAAACAAAACATTACCCATGAAATTCAAAGCCTAGTAGATTGGTGAACCAATTAATCAACTCAAAACAAAGTGAGTTGAAATTAATACCTTTGTAGATTCCTCTTTGCATAAGCAAAGGCTAATCACCCAAAGAGATAGGGCCTTCATTCCTTGCTTCTTAGATCCATGGATTTGGATGGAAGAATAGGTTCTCTAAGTTCCCAAAATTGAGAACCTCTAAGTCTCTTCACCAAGGTTAGATTGTAGAAGAAATGAGTGACCTTGGAGTAGTAGGATTGCTAGATGTACCCTCCAAGGTGTTGGCCTCTTTAGAGAGAAAATGGAGAGACAATTCTCACCAATTTTACCCAAAATAAACCCTTAATCACACTAATGAATATTTGGCTATAAAGTCATTTATATAGTCACTTCTTTAAGTGACCTAAATAACCAAAACCCTAATTCATTCCATATGGCCGGCCACCTTGGGGATTTTGGGCTTTTGGGCTTTAATGAATCTTTATTCATTAAATTGTCATACAACTTAAGTTAATGGGCTTGACGTTCGAAGCCCATTGGGCCTTAAGGTCCAAAACTATCCCGAAGTCTTTAACGAACTAATTCGTTTGATTAATTAACATATTAATTAATCCTTGCCATAAATAAATGATTAAACCATTTAATCATTCTTACTCATTTCCGTTTAATCTTCAATCTCCACCTTTTATGGTGTGCGATCCATTAGGTTCCTTTTAGCGAGGCAGTGGGCGATTAAAACCATTTTACATCGATTGTGAATTGAAACAATTTTCAATTCTCCCTTTAGTGGTTATACACGTATAGGGCTTCCACAAACCATGGTTGACGCCTAGCAGCATGTCATGGTTACCCAAGCTAATCAGAAGAGGTTAGAGAACCTATTCAGTTCGGGATTACAAATGCAATACGGTCCTTCTCTAATCTAATACTCTTGACCACATTGTTTGGTATGATAGTTTATTTACTCATGTCTACTATCCAATGTGAATCGTTTGCTTATATGATTTCCTTGAATGTGATTTGGAACGCATTCCCCAATCTCATTCATACTCTGGCCAGAGATTCCAAATCATATCATAGAGTATTCTCCCTCAACTGTTTGAAGGTTAGAGATCCCTTGTTGCGCATTTACTTGTCTCCATAGCTAAGTGGCTTAACCCCAACGATGCCGTGACACCCCTAGGGGGTGAATTAGACATAATCAAAGATTAAGGACTTAACCACAAGACAACTGTGATGCCTCAGGTCAAAGGACTACTTTGCATTATCCCAACCATGAGTTCTCATGTGACATGGAATATAAGAACTCTTCGTTGATCACGTTCAGTGAACTCATTCTCTTATTGAGCACCTACGTACTTGTCTTGATGTCACACACACCAATGACTCGAGACTAGTCACTCTCCCTGAGAGAAGACACAGTACGTACTGATCTTAACGGACTGTCAATGCCCAATTGGTAATCCTATGATCAGGAACATTTAGGATGTGTCTACGAAAGAATGGTCTCATTAATCTAACTTCATTAGATTGCATTCTCCCAATCACATATTCCTTGGACTTTATCGTTTAAGCATATAACATTTATATGAGACGGCTCAAACAATAATCTTTGCCCTTTATATGTTAAACTAGATTAGTTTAACATTTGAAATGTCCGTAAAGTATCATCATATGATTGGTTTTAGGGCACATTTCCAACATCTATGCCATGGGTTTTAGCCCTATAAATACTACATTCTACCATCTCTCACCAAAAATTCGCACCACACACATAAGAGCCATAAAACTCAGAAAATCCCCATTGTGCCGCAGCTGTGCAAGGAAGGAGAAGAAGGAGCCACCTGGAGAGGTGCTTGCCATTCAAGACGTTGGATTGTTGGAGCGTTTCTAGGTGTGTTCTATCTTTGTTTTCAATGTTTAAATTTAATTGTCTTTGTTTAATTGCGAACATGAGGAACTAATTTCATTTTAGTTAGAGGTGAATTCAAAGCCAAGAACATATATGTGATATGAATTGATTACATCCAATTATGATTCCATGAATCGTGAATGCAATTTACTTATCTGTTTGATTGATAACTTATTCTTGTATGTTGATTAAGGGGTGCACACTTAGTTTGCATGCATGGATTTGATGCTAGAATATAAGGGAATTTCACGTAATCGTTATGAACTTATATTCACAAGTAGTAAAAGTCACTAGTCATGATTGTGTTAAGTGAATTCTTGGCAGGAGTATCATGCAGTTCATAGTTACGAATGCCTTGTCAATGCGTATGATTTTCATAGAACTTAATGATCTTTGATATGTATCTCTATTATGCAGTTCATGTAGGGAACTTGATAAGAATAATTTGGTTGCGTCGCTGAGTCTAATTCAATGAATTTAGGAAAATCTGAAGGTTAATTTGTGCAGTTCACGGTTAACTTGGGGCATTGTCATTCATGGTTTATAGGAAGAATAACTGGAAATCGATTCATATGCATATGTGTCATGTGTGGAGAAAGACCCTCTAGTTAGCCATTCACCCATTAAATCACCCATTTCGTCTGAAGTTGTTAAAAGTCTTAAATCTGTTTAGTTTTAGTTTTAAATTCGTCAAAAACCCAATCCCCTTTACTTTGTTGTGTCAAATTAGTTAGAATCTGTCCAATTGGTGTCTTATTAGAGTTTTGAGTCAAGTTTAGTTAGAATTCGTCCAAAGTCACCATTAGTTTCTGTTTTGAGTCAATTTCGTTGTTTTGTGCTGTGTTAAGTCATAAGAGTCTAGTTTAGTGTTTTTAAGCCTAGTTAAGTGTAATAGAGTCTAATTTGAGTAGATTGGCAATCCCTCCTAATCCCTGGCCTAGAACGATCCCTACTTATCCATACTACAATTATCAAAAAGAGGGTTTAATTTGTGTGCTAGTTTTTACCACATCAAAAGGGGTTAAACCTACAAAACATATGCTAGGGATTAAGGCTTTTTGGCTCTAGTGGTAACTAAACAACTTCATCTTATCTTTGTTATGTAATCAATTTTAAGCTTTGAATGAAAAGGGCATAAGTTCTAGTATTTGGAACTATAATGATGAAAACACATTCTAAGTAGCAACCAAGCAAAGAAATAATGAGATCACGCAACGACTTTAGAAAACAAAAACATCACAGATTAATAACTCTCCAAATAAAGTATAGGCTCAAGTCTCTTAGGGTTGTAACGTTAGTTTGAGTTCCTTCCTTCAAGCATGTTACAAAAATTGATTTTTTTTCTTCTTTTGTGATTACATGTGAATTCGTAAACGTCAACTACAACCAAGCATAAAGAGCATGTCCAACTTCCACCCATGTTCATAGTTTTCTTTAACAGTCATGCAATTAAAAACCAAATCCTCATCATTGTGTTGGAACGTACCCTAAGACACAAACACACAAAAACGACTCTTTTTGGGTTTTTTTAAAACATTTTCTAATTTTTTTTTCGTATTTTTCTTTCAAAACACATTAAAACACTTGAAAACACAATAAAAACACTTAAAACTGTGAGAAGCAACTTTAGAAGTGATAGGTGATAAATCCCACGAAAAATCAATGAAAAATCATTTGTTTACCCCTCCCCCCCCCCCCACACTTAAACCAAACATTGTCCTCAATGTTGCAAACAAAGACTCACACGCAAGCAAGCAAACAACACAATTAATAATCACGACAATCATGGAAAAGTAAAAGTAATAAAGATAAGAGTTTAGGAATGCAAATCTGGTTTTGGAGCCAGAGATTCCTAGGTCTTCTTTATTTGAATGCATGGGTTGCCTCCTAAAAAGCGCTTGCTTTAATGTCTTCCATCCGGATGATACCTCCTTTAGGCTCCATTTAGAACGCAACTTACCTAGAAATAATCAGAGGTGAGAGTTGAAAAGTAACATTTTCTGCCCTATAGAGAACGTCTTGCTACGAATCATCTTGTCATAGAATGCCTTCGTTTTCGCCTTGTAAATATAAGCGTTCTCATAAGCGTCATTCATAATCTCCTCAAGCTCATTCAATTGAAGCTTCCTATGAATGCCAGCCACATCTATGTACATATTGAAGGTTTTGACTACCCAATGCGCTCTGTGCTCCAACTCAATCGGAAGATGGCATGGTTTCCCATAGATGAGCTGAAATGGAGACATCCCAATTGGTGTTTTGTAGGCTGTATGATAAGCCCACAGTGCATAATTCAAGCGCAAGCTCTAATATTTCCGAGTTGGCCCAATTGTCTTCTCCAAACTCTGCTTGATTTCTTAGTTAGAAACTTCGGTTTGCCCATTTGTGTGACATTATACTTCTTAAGCAGCGCCTCGATGGTTCAATTGCAAAAATAGGAACCCCCATCACTTATAAGTACTCTTGGCATTCCAAATCTGGCAAATATGTTAGCTTTGACAAAATCTGCAACCACTTTGGAATCATTAGTACGGGTGGCTTTTGCTTCCACCCATTTCGACACATAATCCACAGCAAGTAAAATATAATTGAAACCATGTGAAGAAGGAAAAGAACCCATGAAATCAAGACCCCAAACATCAAAAATCTCAACAGAAAAGATAGAGGTTTTCGGCATTTGATCTTTTTGCACCTATATTGCCCAATCTTTGACAACAATCACAAGTCATACAAAAAGTTCTAGCATCCTTAAAGATAGTAGGCCAATAAAATCCACATTCTAAAACCTTAAGTGTTGTGTGTTGTGTACCAAAATGACCCCCACACAGAAAGTTAAAATTGAATTAAATTTAGAATCATGCACATACCTACGAAGAATTTGATCAGGGCAATATTTCCACAAATAAGGGTCATCCCATACATAAAATCGTGCATCCTTTTTAAGTTTGTCACGTTGGTGCTTGTTTAGGGTGCTTGGTGAAGGAAATTTTGTTAAAAACATGTTCATTTGAGCAACATCTGTGGCATGCAATTAACATTTAAAGGCGGAATTATGCTTGTATGAACTCAAAAACAAAACATTACCCATGAAATTCAAAGCCTAGTAGAAGGGTGAACCAAGACTCAACTAAAAACAAAGTGAGTTGAGAAACTTTATACCTTTGAAGCACCTCTTTGCTAAGCAAAGGTTAATCAACCATGTGAGGGCCTTCTTTCCTTTGTCACCTTACTCCTTGGCTCCATGGATGTGGATGGAGGAACTTTGATTCTTAGCTCCATGCCTTCTTGGATATGGATGGAAGAATTGGTTTCTCCAAAAGTCCCCAAAGTTGGAGACCTCTAAGTTCCGACACCAAGGATGGTTGACGAAGAAGATGAGTGGCCGTGGAAGAGTTAGATGCTAGTAAACTCTCCCATCGTGGCCGGCTATTCTAGAAAGAAAAGAGAGAGAGTTTTTCTCACTTTTCATCCTTAGAAAACCCTAATGAGGATGGAGCAAAGATACCTCTTCTATGCTTTCGAATTTTGTATGCATTTTGGACCAAAAGGCCCTTCCTCTCTCTATGGCCGGTTTTCCCAAGCCTTTGGGCTGTTTTGGGCTTCTTGAATTTTGTTTGTTAAGTTGTCATACAACTTAAGCTAATGGGCTTGACGATTCGAAGCCCAATTTGGGCTTTAAGGCCCAAAACTAACTCAAGGTTGAAAACGAACTTATTCATTTGATTAATTAACATATTAATTAATTCTTGCCATAAAGAATTAAACCATTTAATTGTCCTTACTCATCTCCATCAAATCCTTCAATCATTACCTTACACGGTGTATGATCCATTAGGTTCCTTTTAGCGAGGCAGTGAGCGATTAGAACTCTTTCAAATGAATTGTGAATTGAAACTTACTTTCAATTCTCCCTTTAGTGATTATACATGTTTAGGGCTTCCACAAACCATGAGTGACACCTAGCAGTGTGTCATGGTTACCCAAGCTAATCAGAAGAGGTGGAGAACCTATTCAGTTTAGGATTACAATGCAATACGGTCTTTCTCTAATACAATACTCTTGACCACATTGTTTGGTTTGATAGTTTATTCATGTCTACTATCCAATGTGATTCATTTACTTATATGATTACCTTGAATGTGATTTGGAACGACTTCCTAAATCTCACTCATACTTTGGATAGAGATTCTTAATCATATCATAGAGTATTCTCCCTCCAATAGTTTGAAGGTTAGAGATCCCTTGTTACGCATTCACTTGCCTCCATGGCTAAGTGGCTTAACCCTAACTATGTCGTGGACACCTTCGGATGGAGTGACTTTGACATAGTCAAAGATCAAGGACCTAACCACAAGACAACTATGATGCCTTAGGTCAAATGACTACTTTGTATTATCCCAACCATGAGTTCTCATTTGACATGAGTATGAGAACTCCTTGTTGATCGCGTTCAGTGAACTCATTCTCTATTGAGCACCTACGTACTTATCTTGGTGTCAGTCACACCAATGACTCGAGACCAGTCACTCTCCCTAAGAGAAGACATAGCACGTACTGATCTTAACGGACTGTCAATGCCCAATTGGCAATCCTATGATCAGGAACGTTTAAGATATGTATACGAAAGAGAATGGTCTCACGAATCTAACTTCTTTAGATTGCATTCTCCCAATTACATATTCCTTGGACTTATCGTTTAAGCGTATAACATTTATATGAGACGGCTTCAAACAATAATCTTTGCCCTTTATATTAAACTATATTAGTTTAACATGTGAAATGTCCGTAAAGTATCATTATATGATTGGTTTTAGGGCACATTTGAAGGATTATTTTGTGAAAACATGTTCATTTAAGCAACATCAATAAGCATGCAATTAACAATTAAAGGCGGAATCATGCTAGCATGCACTTAAAAACAAAACATTAACCAAGAAATTCAAAGCCTAGTAGATTGGTGAACCAAAACTCAACTCAAAACATAGTGAGTTGAAATTTATACCTCTGTAGATTCCTCTTTGCATAAGCAAAGGCTAATCACCCAAAGAGAGGGCCTTCATTCCTTGCATCTTAAATCTATGGATTTGGATGGAAGAATAGGTTTCTCCAAGTTCCCAAAATAGGGAACCTCTAAGTCTCTTCACCAAGGAGAGATTGGAGAAGAAATGAGTGACCTTGGAGTAGTGGGATTGCAAGATGCACCCCCAAGGTGGCCGGCCTCTTTAGAGAGAAATTGAGAGACATGTTCTCTCCAATTTTCTCCAAAACAAACCCTTTATGAATTTTAGGCTATAAAGTCATATTTATACCTTTATTCATTTGAGTGGCAAACTTGTAAATAAGTCCAAGTTCACTACCCTTAGCATCATGGCCGGCCCTAGGGTATTTTTGGGCTAATTAGGCCTTTGTGAATCATTATTCATTAAGTTGTCATACAACTTAAGTCAATAGGCTTGACGTTCGAAGCCCATTGGGCCTTAAGGTCCAAAACCTATCCCGAGGTCTTTAACGAACTTATTCGTTTGATTAATTAACATATTAATTAATCCTTGCCATAAATAAATGATTAAACCATTTAATCATTCTTACTCATCTCCATTGTTTCTTCAATCTCCACCTTACACGGTGTGCGATCCATTAGGTTCCTTTTAGCGAGGCAGTGGGCGATTAAAACCATTTTATATCGATTGTGAATTGAAACTTACTTTCAATTCTCCCTTTAGTGATTACACACGTTTAGGGCTTCCACAAACCATGAGTGACACCTTGCAGCATATCATGGTTACCCAAGCTAATCAGAAGAGGTAGAGAAAACCTATTCAGTTTGGGATTACAAATCCAATACGGTCTTTCTCTAATCTAATACTCCTGACCACATTGTTTGGTTTGATAGTTTATGTATTCATGTCTACTATCCAATGTGATTCGTGTGCTTATATGATTTCCTTGAATGTGATTTAGAACGACTTTTCTAAATCTCATTCATACTCTGGCCAGAGATTCTAAATCATATCATAGAGTATTCTCCCTCAAACAGTTTGAAGGTTAGAGATCCCTTGTTGCGCATTCACTTGCCTCCATGGCTAAGTGGCTTAACCCCAATGATGCCGTGGACACCCCGATGGGGTGACTTTGACATAATCAAAGATCAAGGACTTAACCACAAGACAACTGTGATGCCTCAGGTCAAAGGACTAATTTGCATTAACCCAAACATGAGTATGAGAACTCTTCGTTGATCACGTTCAGTGAACTCATTCTCTACTGAGCACCTACGTACTTGTCTTGATGTCACACACACCAATGACTCGAGACTAGTCACTCTCCCTGAGAGAAGACATAGCACGTACCGATCTTGACGGACTGTCAATGCCCAATTGGCAATCCTATGATCAGGAACATTTAGGATATGTCTACGAAAGAATGGTCTCATGAATCTAACTTCATTAGATTACATTCTTCCAATCACATATTCCTTGGACTTTATCGTTTAAGCATATAACATTTATATGAGACGGCTCAAACAATAATCTTTGCCCTTTATAGTTAAACTAGATTAGTTTAACATGCGAAATGTCCGTAAAGTATCATCATATGATTGGTTTTAGGGCACATTTCCAACAATCTCCCACTTGCACTAGAGCCAATCAGCTTGGTCATCAGAGATGATACCTCTTATGTTATCCATAGAAGCAACCTTGAGAATAACGACGTCACCATTATACATGATTCTCAATCATGTGGTTCAGTCTCTCATACGAGTTCGGATCTTGATGAGACCTTGATTCCCAGGCTTGAGCTATCGCCCCATTAGTGTCATAGTGTCAGTACACTAGATACACTTTCTGGTTGGAACCGAATAGAGAGTTCACTAAATGAACTTTCCCATCCAAACAACATTGTTGCAAACTTCTATATGGCAATATATTTTGCATTCATAATGGAACACACTAAAGTCATTACTTTAATGTTTCCATCCAAATATCTCTTTAGTCATAATAAAGAGATATTCGTTTATCTCTTCATTCATAATGAAGAAACATCCAATGATGGATTAGATTCATAATCTAATACATTTACGCTTCCATTACGTTACTCTAATTCTTCCTCATTCTTTGAGGAATCTATCCTTTAGTATTTCTTAAATACTTAAGGACTCACTTGACAGTTGCCATGGTTCTGATCCTGGGCTTGCACTGATATCGTCTTGTACCGTTCTAGGTACAACTCATATCAATGTTTTTCATACAATATGAAATACATAAATCACCTTTATGCGTATGCATAAAGGATTCTATTTACGCATTATTTCTTTGGGAGTCAAAGGGTATGTTCCCTTTGAGAAGGGCAACTTGCTAGTCACACTAGAGGCATCCTTCTGATTAAAGTTTATCATCATATGAGAAACTTCCTAGCATCTTTTGTCTATTATTAGGGATTTATATAATCAAATTATATCCTAAAATCTATCAATATAGATTTACATCCCATGTATATAGACTATGTCTCCCATATACATTCTATCTTCATATAATGTTTAAAGTCATAACTTTAACGAAGAAATATTCTTTTCATTTCCAAAATTAATATATCATATATACATTCATATATATCACATATATATATATATATATATAAATTTAGGAATATGATTAACTCCCACTAATCTTTTGTAAACCTAGTAAACAAAAGATTCATTTACATCTTTATGAGAAAGCAAACGATTTGACCTTTCTCTCATAAGACGCTTATAGCTCCCACTAGCTTGCTAAGATCCATGATGGATGGATCTCTACAACTTACATGTCTTGTGATTCATAGTTTTAGACATATATTATCAAGACTATCTTAATAATGGTTTCGGAAACCTATATTATGTCCAAACATTGAATCACCATTTAGTTGTAGCTAGCAATCTTCGAATTAATTGAAACTAAGACTACGTCAAAAATGGTTCCTTCAAAGTCAACCATTCTCTTTGATTGTAGTCACCTTAAGCTACCAATTAGCTTATGAAGGTTTCATTATTTCGGGTCAAATGGATTTTCATTCTTATTTCTTTCGAATTAAGAGGTGCAACTCTATGACATAGTCATAAAGTTCAAACCATTCAACTGAGACGGTTTATAAATCCTTATCGACTACCTTGGAGCTTTTGGTATAGGAACTAGGTTGTTATATTTGTTGATTATTATCTTGTCTCTCAAAGAACCATTCTTTGAGTTCTATCCCTCGTTCATTTGCTCTTAGGCAAATCACATTGTAGGATTACAATGAACTACCCAACAAAACAACATTTGTTAGTTGGTTTATAGAAGCGATATCCAAAAGTTAATTTAAGGATATCCCACAAGATTGTTATCAAACAAATATTGCTTATTAGCACACAACCCCAAATCTTAACATGTTTTAAGATTTTGTCTTTCTTTCCAAGTACATCTTATGGAGTCATGAAAAATTTGGAAGATCTTCTAATTGACAATCATATTGTTTTAGAAGCATATATATCCTATATATGGGTAATTGATAATATCCAACGAACTAAATCTTATTCAAGTTCGTTCTTCTCCTAATGGAGAAATCTATTATCTTATGATGCTTCTTTCCTTGATGTCTTTCAAGAAAACTATTCTAAAGTGTTACCATTCCTTGGATCAAATCTAAGGATGTAAATACTTTAGACGTCTTACTCATCAACTTACATTTCTTGAATTCTTTGAAACCTTTTGCAAAGTATTCGGACTTGTGTTTATTTAAAATAAACTATAGTCCAACCGAGGGTGATCTTCGGTGAATGTTATACAACATGAGTAGTATTATGTTGTGGACAAGTGCCACTAACATCTAAGTGAATTAACCTCAACAACTTTGTGATTCTTTCTTCTTTCCAAAAGAATAAAGATTCAAACATTTCGCCTCTATACAATTTTAACAAGAAGGTATTGGATCCGGATCTAACAATCCAAAGCATCCATTTATTACCAACTCGTAATTTATGTTTTTAGAGGAATCACAACTTAGTTGGGATTAGTCACTACCTTGCAACCTTTTGGGTTTTAAGCATCATTATATTCTAAACAGTTAACACCACCATATTATCTCTACTATAGAGACAATCAATTAGATTACCATAATCCAATCATTGATTAATAAAGAACAATGTTTTGTCAAACAAAACATTCATCCATTTCACATAGTGACGAAATTTAGTTCATTAAAATTGGAATATAAAGACAATCTATGTTTTTCCAATTTCTTTGGTAGTTCATATGAGAAAGTAAGTACCATCTGCTTTCGCAGAGATCTACATTTGATTCACGTTTCGAATGTGAAGTACTTTCTCTTTTCTCATTAATCTTCTACTTCTTATTAGTCACACTTTTACAACGATTGTAAAACATAGTTACTAATACAGAATCAAGCATTCAAGTAGAAGAGCCAACTGTTTTGAACTTTTCAAGAACAATTTTCAACACCTTCGAAAGGTGTGTTCTTGACACTTGCAAGACATTTCTTGCAAATACCCCTTCCAATGTCCATCCTTTCATAAAGAAAGTTTGTTCCCTTGGAGTTAATTTTATCTTCTTCATTTGACTTCTCCTTTGACTACAATAGTCATGGTCCCTAAACTCCCACTATCTCTCTTGAAACTTATTTCAATTGTGTTATACACATCAAACATTTTGGAGAGCATGTGGTTATTGTTCATTATATAGTTTACAATAAACTTAGTGAACGATTAGGATCGGGACACAAAGGTGAAGTCCTTGCCTAGTTTCCGTCTCATTAAGTGGTTTATCACTTCAACACTTAATGATTCAAAATCATCATAAGTCCATGTTAATGGACTATTTTTGTCAACCAACCATTATGTTCTAAACATAATTACAAACCTTCAAGAGTTGTACAAGGCAACTCTCATTTCTTCATACAACAATTTGTAAGTGAAGAATCATGGCACATAAAGTGTCCATGCCTTTGTGCTTTCTTCTCAAGTTCTTTGTTCATTTAACAAAGAAACAAGCACTAGTGTTTGCATTGACTAAGGGTTGTTCAAAGCAACTATTATTTCTTCATACAACAATTTGTAAGTGAAGAACTAATAACACTAAAAGTGTCCTTGTCATTATGCTAATCTTCGTAAGTTCCTTTGTTCATATAACAAAGGATTAAGCATTGGTTGTTTGTGTTGTCCTCTTCATGATAGACTTTTCTAACATGTTCTTCCAATGATACATTATCATTAGGAAGATTGTGAGGATGAGACTACTTAGATACATATGCAATCTTTATAAGACATTCTTTGGGATTGTGGTACTAAGTCCAGAAACTAAAACATTCGGTTTTATTTGTCAAGTGTTGGATAGCGTTTGCAAATATATTGGTAAACAAATACATAACGAATATAAATTGATTGATTTTAAGCCATTTGATCCGGGTCTTTAAATCAAATAGCACCACCCACTATTTTTGGCAAATTCCATATCCCTCAAAGGAATTCGAGAGTTTTGGATGAAACTCCTAGTAGATTATGGGAGGCTCACTATTACCAAGTGATGCGAAATATATTAAGCACACAAATTAAACCCTCTTTTTGTCAAATTGTAGTAAAGATGTAAGTAGGGATCGTTCTAGACCGGGGATTAGGAGGGATTGCTAAACGCTTGGAAACTGACTTAAACACTCAAAAACAAAGTTAAAAACACTAAACTAGACTCAAAGAATGCAAAACTAAAAGTTAAAACACTTAAACAAACCTAAAACTTAAAACAGCAACTAGAAGGCTCAAAACTGCCTAAAAACCACTTTCTGGGCAGTTTTGAGCACTTACACTAATCTGGACGAAATTGGTTGAAAACTTGAATCAAAACACCTAGAAACACAAATCAAAACACTTTCTAACTAATCTAAGACTTCAAAATAAAGGGGGAATAGTTTTGGACAGAAATTGAAAACAAAACAGAAACTTTAATTAACACAGATTGTAAAAACGATTTTGGTGAAAAGGATGGATAAAAGGCTAGTTAGGAGGTTCTTCTCCACACATGTCACACTTGCAAACAAAACGATTTTCAGTTGTTCTTCCGATAAACTATGAATACTCAACGCCCCAAGTTAACCGTGAATTGCACTAATTAACCCTCAGTTTTTCCAGAATTTATCAAGTTGGATGATTGCATACGACAACTCAAAACATTCCCTACAAGTTCCCTACATGAATTGCATAATAGAGATACAAGCAAGAATCATTACGTTTTATGAAAAACATAAGCATTGACGAAGCATTTGTTACTATGAATTGCGTGAAACTTATGCTAAGAATTCATTCAACGCGATCGTTTTCAAGCGATCTTCACTACTTGTGATTATAAGATTATAACTATTAGGTGAAACTCCCTCATAATCTAGCATCATATTCATGCATGAAAACTAAGCGTGCACTCTCAATCAACATACATAAATAAGTATCAATCAAATAGATGAACGAATTGAATCCACAACTTATGAAATAACAACTGAATGTAATCGAATCAAATTGCAAGCATGTACATGGTTTCGAATCACCCCCCAACTAAGGGGGTTTAGTTCCTCATACTCACAACACAAAGTTTATTGAATTGAAACATCGAAGACATAAGAAAGATTACACCTAAAATGCCAAGGAAGTCCACTTTGAAATCTGCACAGAAAGCTCCTCTTTCTTCTTCTCCTTGCTGCGGCAGTGAGGGTTAGGGGGTTTTTGGATGGTTTTGGATGAGGGAGAATGGTGGAAAACTATCTAGGATAGGTGTAGGGCACGGCTAGGAAGGTTTGGGGTCAGAAAATATGGAGTTGGGTGAAGGTTGGGCTCGGCAAAGGTGAGGGACAGGTTCTGGCGTGAATGGAGTTTCTGGATGTGTTTTTGGTTTTTTAGAATGGAGTTAGGATGATAGGGTGGTGCGGCAAGGTGTGGGAAAGAGTTATGGAGGTGTGGAATGGTGTCTAAAGGTGGAGGATGGTGGCTGGAATGGATGAATGGCTGCGGCAAGGTAGGGATTTGGGTGATGGTGGCTGCGGCAAGGTGGGGAAAGGGATGTAGTTTTCTGATTTTTATGGAGAGGGAAGAAGAAGTGCGGCTAGGGTGTAGAAATATATATATATAGGCACTTAAAAACCCTAGCAATTCAGATTAGAACAATGGGCTAGGGTTAAGGTTTGTAAAATAGGGCTTTTTGGATGGAAAGGTGCGGCATAGGCTTAGGGATTTCCAATCAGATTTTTGCATGTGAACAAGGCCTAGGTGCGGCTGAAACAATGGGCTAGGGTTAGGGTTTAGGTACGGCATAGGTCCAAGAGTTAAGGATGGGTCATCCAAAAGCCCAAAACCGAGAATAGAAACTCACGAAAATGGAAACCTCCAAGAATAGAAACTTCCAACTTTAGAAACTTTGGTTGCCAATTCCGATTTAGGAAAGATCAACCCAAAATGGAAACTTTTAGGCTTAGCTTTCCTACTTCAAGTAGGAAACCTCAAATCTTCAACTCTTCAATTTCATCCCAACCTTGCGTTCCAAGCATGTCCTTTTTACTTCAAGCTCACTTTCTGCTCCAAAAGCTCCAAACTGCATCATTTCATGTAATACGTCCGCTAAACCTGAAAACACAAGAAAGTAGCTTAAAAGACTACTTTAACGAAGAAAACATAACAAAGATGCATAAGAACTAGCTAACTAAGGCGCATAAATATGCTCCTATCAAATTCCCCCACACTTAGCTTTTGCTAGTCCTCGAGCAAAACAAACAAAAGAAAGAAAACAAAATGAAACAAACTAACCAAAACAAAACCTAAACCTTTCAACAATTGCCTCAGGGATTTCCAATGCACATGACATGTTAAAGATTGTTATCCCCACAAATTTGAGTCATCTTTACACAAGCACATACTTAATTAAAGCCACCACTTACTAATTCACAAGTAATCAATCAAAACAATGCTTTGAATGTAGTAACATGCCTTAGAGAATTCCCTCAATTCCTTACAAGATATACACTCTATTTTCACTCAGATTTTCTAACTCCACACCCTACACTAGTCATATGTGAGAAGATTGATGTAGAAATGAAAACGAATGCTCACATAAATGTATCACAAAGAACGCAATTTCTAGAGTTATGAAGCATGTTTAGATATGATCTCATGAATGGAATGCTACTACTTAGATGCGAGAACCAGTGACACCATATGCTCATACCAAATTCAAACTCCACAAATTGAAACACATAACACTCAAGATAGAAGTTAAGGGTTGTAATGGGGCTTGGGGTGTTGGTTAACAAGGAAAGGATAAGGAAAACAAACGTTCTTCAAGCAATAGTAAGCAAAGCAATGAAATTGAGACTTAGAATTCACTTAGAGTGCAGAAATTAACTTTAAAACACAAGGGAAAGATTTAAACAACTCCTTAGGGCCGAATTCATTGTTTTGGACCCTTACTTCAACAAACAATACTTTGGAACTCTTTTTCTCAACTTTTCAACTCTTTTTCACACTTTTCATATTTTTTTCTTCATTTTTTCTTTTTCCACGAATTTTTTATTTTCTTTTCTCTTTCCACACGTGCCTATGGCACACAAAATCACAACGAAATACTTCCCCCACACTAGTTTTCTGCCAACATAAATCAAAAGGAATTCAATTTGAATCATGCTTTACTATGCTTTAAGAACAAGGGTTTGGATGGTCCTAAACTAGGCTAGGTGAGGAAAACATGGGTTAACAAATAACGAAGGCTAACAAGGCTCAATGGGGTTAAAACCTACAAATCACAATGACATAGGGCACACGGCTTTTTGGCTAAGGTGGTGGTCACTACACAACTTCATCTTGAATATGTGTTATGCAAATCAATAACATGCTTTGAATGAAATGGGCATGAGTTCTAGCATTTGGAACTAAATGATGAAACGCCTTCTAAGTAGCAACCAAGCAAGGAATAATGAGATCATGCAACGACTTAGAAAACAAAGAATGCACAGATTTTAACTCTCCAAATAAGCGTTTAGGCTCAAGTCTCACAAGGTTGTAGCGTTAGTTTGAGTTCCTTCCTTCAAGCATGTTACAAAAACTGATTTTTTTCTTTTATGATTGCATGTGAATTCATAAGTTATAACCACAACTAAACATAACAAAGAGTAAATCAAACTTTCATCCATGTTAGTCACTTTCTTTAACAGTCATGCACTTAAAAACCAAATCCTCATCATTGTGTTGGAAGGTACCCTAAGACACAAACAAACACAAAAACAACTCTTTTTGGGTTTTTAAAACAAATTTTTCAAATTTTTATGTAATTTTCGGATTTTTACTTCAAAACACACTAAAACACATCAAAACTGCTCAAAAACACTTAAAAACAGCAAGGAACAAGTCTTCAAGTTTAGGGTGATAAAATCCCACGAATTTGTATCTAAAACACTTAGTTACCCCCCCACACTTAAAGAAACATTGTCCTCAATGTTTCAAGCATAAAAAGAAACACACAAACAGCAACTAAAACAACTAAATAGGCAGATTCGAAATAAATAACAAAGGGAAGAGTTTAGGAACGCAAATCTGGAATTGGAGTGATTCCGTGGTCTTCCTTTGTTGCATTGCATGGGTTGCCTCCCAAGTAGCGCTTTCTTTAACGTCGTACAGCCGGACGAAAAGCCCATTCACTCTCCATTTGTGCCCACGGCACCCAAAGAAATATCATCCACGGTGATTAGGAGGGATTGCTAAACGCTTGGAAACTGACTTAAACACTCAAAAACAAAGTTAAAAACACTAAACTAGACTCAAAGAATGCAAAACTAAAAGTTAAAACACTTAAACAAACCTAAAACTTAAAACAGCAACTAGAAGGCTCAAAACTGCCTAAAAACCACTTTCTGGGCAGTTTTGAGCACTTACACTAATCTGGACGAAATTGGTTGAAAACTTGAATCAAAACACCTAGAAACACAAATCAAAACACTTTCTAACTAATCTAAGACTTCAAAATAAAGGGGGAATAGTTTTGGACAGAAATTGAAAACAAAACAGAAACTTTAATTAACACAGATTGTAAAAACGATTTTGGTGAAAAGGATGGATAAAAGGCTAGTTAGGAGGTTCTTCTCCACACATGTCACACTTGCAAACAAAACGATTTTCAGTTGTTCTTCCGATAAACTATGAATACTCAACGCCCCAAGTTAACCGTGAATTGCACTAATTAACCCTCAGTTTTTCCAGAATTTATCAAGTTGGATGATTGCATACGACAACTCAAAACATTCCCTACAAGTTCCCTACATGAATTGCATAATAGAGATACAAGCAAGAATCATTACGTTTTATGAAAAACATAAGCATTGACGAAGCATTTGTTACTATGAATTGCGTGAAACTTATGCTAAGAATTCATTCAACGCGATCGTTTTCAAGCGATCTTCACTACTTGTGATTATAAGATTATAACTATTAGGTGAAACTCCCTCATAATCTAGCATCATATTCATGCATGAAAACTAAGCGTGCACTCTCAATCAACATACATAAATAAGTATCAATCAAATAGATGAACGAATTGAATCCACAACTTATGAAATAACAACTGAATGTAATCGAATCAAATTGCAAGCATGTACATGGTTTCGAATCACCCCCCAACTAAGGGGGTTTAGTTCCTCATACTCACAACACAAAGTTTATTGAATTGAAACATCGAAGACATAAGAAAGATTACACCTAAAATGCCAAGGAAGTCCACTTTGAAATCTGCACAGAAAGCTCCTCTTTCTTCTTCTCCTTGCTGCGGCAGTGAGGGTTAGGGGGTTTTTGGATGGTTTTGGATGAGGGAGAATGGTGGAAAACTATCTAGGATAGGTGTAGGGCACGGCTAGGAAGGTTTGGGGTCAGAAAATATGGAGTTGGGTGAAGGTTGGGCTCGGCAAAGGTGAGGGACAGGTTCTGGCGTGAATGGAGTTTCTGGATGTGTTTTTGGTTTTTTAGAATGGAGTTAGGATGATAGGGTGGTGCGGCAAGGTGTGGGAAAGAGTTATGGAGGTGTGGAATGGTGTCTAAAGGTGGAGGATGGTGGCTGGAATGGATGAATGGCTGCGGCAAGGTAGGGATTTGGGTGATGGTGGCTGCGGCAAGGTGGGGAAAGGGATGTAGTTTTCTGATTTTTATGGAGAGGGAAGAAGAAGTGCGGCTAGGGTGTAGAAATATATATATATAGGCACTTAAAAACCCTAGCAATTCAGATTAGAACAATGGGCTAGGGTTAAGGTTTGTAAAATAGGGCTTTTTGGATGGAAAGGTGCGGCATAGGCTTAGGGATTTCCAATCAGATTTTTGCATGTGAACAAGGCCTAGGTGCGGCTGAAACAATGGGCTAGGGTTAGGGTTTAGGTACGGCATAGGTCCAAGAGTTAAGGATGGGTCATCCAAAAGCCCAAAACCGAGAATAGAAACTCACGAAAATGGAAACCTCCAAGAATAGAAACTTCCAACTTTAGAAACTTTGGTTGCCAATTCCGATTTAGGAAAGATCAACCCAAAATGGAAACTTTTAGGCTTAGCTTTCCTACTTCAAGTAGGAAACCTCAAATCTTCAACTCTTCAATTTCATCCCAACCTTGCGTTCCAAGCATGTCCTTTTTACTTCAAGCTCACTTTCTGCTCCAAAAGCTCCAAACTGCATCATTTCATGTAATACGTCCGCTAAACCTGAAAACACAAGAAAGTAGCTTAAAAGACTACTTTAACGAAGAAAACATAACAAAGATGCATAAGAACTAGCTAACTAAGGCGCATAAATATGCTCCTATCACCAAGCCCACCTCACGATGATACGATGTTTGGCTAGCAACAATAATAATGAGAGAGTACGCTTACTCATTTGCAACTAATGCAAGTACCCATCTTATTTGGCCTCTAGAGAATGTCACCTCACAATGATATGATGTTGGTTCCATTGCACTTAGTTAAGTCATTCCCACCATGCTTAGTTCGTGAAGGGGTTCAAGAATAGCCTCACGATGATATGATGTCGGCTATCCTCGTTGCCTACACTAACCTCATCATATGTTTATGGATTCCTCCTGAGTATAAGCATGCACTTTGTACTCCCCCATGATAGGGTGAAGCCGGTGTACAAGTCATAAACGATTGGATCCCACCACGGTGGAAGGCCTACGAAAGAGTGTTCTAAGCACTCTCACGCTTATCAACTTAATAAGGGTTTGGTTGAGGGTTTTAAGTCTCATCATATATAAACATACATTTTAATCTCTATTAAAACTATTTTGGTCCTATTACAACTATTGGTCCATATGATTGTTTTTAGTTGTATATAATACTCCCACTATGCTTATAAAATGGTTTTTAAAGCAAGAGTATATGATACTACTAACATAACCTTTGCATTCATTTGATGGACTATATAGTTGCCTTAGGGCCTTAGGATGATTATGAACCTTTGTTTAGATTCAACATGAGCCTTGTGTTGAATCTCGGTCTAGGGATGGTGATTGATTTTAGTTACGCGTTTAATCACATTAAGGCGTGTTGTCTTAGGGGCGTTGGACCCAACTACTTCATTTTCATGCATATCAAATAAAGCAAGAAAGAAGTACTTCAAAGTAAAGGTGAGCTTATGCTCATTACAACATTTGCATAAAACAAATTACCTTAAAGTAAAGAAGAGCTTAAGCCCTTTTACAACATTTGATCAAATCAAATTACAACCAAAATCTAATCTACACATTCCCATGGTTCAAACAAATTTGAAACGGCCTTTCACATAGCTCAATTATATTAGGCTTAGGTTCATAATCACCCTTTAATTAATTAACACTTTAACTAATTAAATTGAATGCAACATTTTCATTTGGTTTTTGTATCCATAAAATTGATTTAAATGGAGCTAAACAAAATGAAAATCCAATTCTCATTTAAAGAGACAAAACAATTTTGTTCTCTACCTAATTTGGGCCAATATGCAATAACCACAACTTTTGGGCCATAAAGCAATTAACCTCAACTTTTGGGCTATATTGCAAAACTTTTGGGAAATTTTTTCAACAATTTCATAAAGCCTTGCAAGTGGTTTTTGGTTGGTGTAAATCATTAAACCATGCATGTGGTGTGTAAGGTGTGTAAGTCTTACACACCCATCACAATTTCTATCACCTTTCAAAAAATATAAATGTTTTGATGATAGATATTTCACACCAATCAACACAAAACAAAGACTTTATGAAATTAATCAAAACTTTGAATCAAAACACCAAACTTTTTGTTCTTGGCAAAAATGTCAAGAACATTGAAGAACATTCATGAAAAACCCAAAATTTTTCCATGAACTTTTTCCACCCAAAAACATTCCAAAAACATTCAAACTTTAGGGAAATAACATCTAACCAAACTAGGGTACATAGGGGTTCCAAAAGTCACTTGAAAACACTTTTAACAAGTCAAACAAGAACCCAAAAATCCACCCTTTGGATTTGGCCGAAAATCCCCAAAGTCATGGCACCAAATTTTAGCTCCAATATTCATGCTCATATGAACTACATCTACAACATTTGAGATGGCAAATTTTCTAACAAAATTTACATTCAAAGAAACAAGAATAAAGCTTGTAACAATTACAACTTTTAAATCACAAACTATGAACTACAAAACCCAAAAGGATTCACCAACTACTAGACCTAGGCTCTGATACCACTTGAAGGATTATTTTGTGAAAACATGTTCATTTAAGCAACATCAATAAGCATGCAATTAACAATTAAAGGCGGAATCATGCTAACATGCACTTAAAAACAAAACATTAACCAAGAAATTCAAAGCCTAGTAGATTGGTGAACCAAAACTCAACTCAAAACATAGTGAGTTGAAATTTATACCTTTGTAGATTCCTCTTTGCATAAGCAAAGGCTAATCACCCAAAGAGAGGGCCTTCATTCCTTGCATCTTAAATCTATGGATTTGGATGGAAGAATAGGTTTCTCCAAGTTCCCAAAATAGGGAACCTCTAAGCCTCTTCACCAAGGAGAGATAGGAGAAGAAATGAGTGACCTTGGAGTAGTGGGATTGCAAGATGCACCCCCAAGGTGGCCGGCCTCTTTAGAGAGAAATGGAGAGACATGTTCTCTCCAATTTTCTCCAAAACAAACCCTTTATGAATTTTAGGCTATAAAGTCATATTTATACCTTTATTCATTTGAGTGGCAAACTTGTAAATAAGTCCAAGTTCACTACCCTTAGCATCATGGCTGGCCCTAGGGTATTTTTGGGCTAATTAGGCCTTTGTGAATCATTATTCATTAAGTTGTCATACAACTTAAGTCAATGGGCTTGACGTTCGAAGCCCATTGGGCCTTAAGGTCCAAAACCTATCCCGAGGTCTTTAACGAACTTATTCGTTTGATTAATTAACATATTAATTAATCCTTGCCATAAATAAATGATTAAACCATTTAATCATTCTTACTCATGTCCATTGTTTCTTCAATCTCCACCTTACACGGTGTGCGATCCATTAGGTTCCTTTTAGCGAGGCAGTGGGCGATTAAAACCATTTTATATCGATTGTGAATTGAAACTTACTTTCAATTCTCCCTTTAGTGATTACACACATTTAGGGCTTCCACAAACCATGAGTGACACCTTGCAGCATATCATGGTTACCCAAGCTAATCAGAAGAGGTAGAGAAAACCTATTCAGTTTGGGATTACAAATGCAATACGGTCTTTCTCTAATCTAATACTCCTGACCACATTGTTTGGTTTGATAGTTTATTTATTCATGTCTACTATCCAATGTGATTCGTGTGCTTATATGATTTCCTTGAATGTGATTTAGAACGACTTTTCTAAATCTCATTCATACTCTGGCCAGAGATTCTAAATCATATCATAGAGTATTCTCCCTCAAACAGTTTGAAGGTTAGAGATCCCTTGTTGCGCATTCACTTGCCTCCATGGCTAAGTGGCTTAACCCCAACGATGTCGTGGACACCCCGATGGGGTGACTTTGACATAATCAAAGATCAAGGACTTAACCACAAGACAACTGTGATGCCTCAGGTCAAAGGACTAATTTGCATTATCCCAAACATGAGTATGAGAACTCTTCGTTGATCACGTTCAGTGAACTCATTCTCTACTGAGCACCTACGTACTTGTCTTGATGTCACACACACCAATGACTCGAGACTAGTCACTCTCCCTGAGAGAAGACATAGCACGTACCGATCTTGACGGACTGTCAATGCCCAATTGGCAATCCTATGATCAGGAACATTTAGGATGTGTCTACGAAAGAATGGTCTTATGAATCTAACTTCATTAGATTACATTCTTCCAATCACATATTCCTTGGACTTTATCGTTTAAGCATATAACATTTATATGAGACGGCTCAAACAATAATCTTTGCCCCTTATAGTTAAACTAGATTAGTTTAACATGCGAAATGTCCGTAAAGTATCATCATATGATTGGTTTTAGGGCACATTTCCAACAACATTTCCAACACTTGGAATTTGTTTAGACACCAAATAATTCACTAAATCGGCATACCATGGCTCACTTACCTCAATGGACAGCAGCTGCTTATCTAGGAATGCTTCTAGGATGGGTAAGGGCTCCTCATTGAGTACCAAACGGCTCAAGTGGTTAGCCACCATGTTCTCACTTCCTTTCTTGTCCCAGATTTCGATATCAAACTCTTGGAGAAAAAACATCCAGTGAATAAGCCTTGGTTTGGCCTCTTTCTTTGCAAGTAAATATTTCAAAGCTGCATGATCAGAATAAATGATGACTTTAGTTCCAAGTAAATAAGATGACATTTAAGCGTTATTTAAGGCATTGCATAATAGATGACATGCGGCTGCTTGTCCTTCCTTTGTCCCAAAACAGCCCCTATTGCATAATCTAAGGCATTGCATATAAGCTCGAAAGGAAGACTCCAATCTAGTGGAACTATGATGAGGGTCGAAGTTAGCAAAGGTGATTGAATGCCTTCTCACATTCATCGTCGAATTTAAATGGCACATCCTTCTGTAGGAGTCGGCATAGGGGTGTGGAGATCTTCGAGAAATCTTTGATGAATCGTCTATAGAATCCTGCATGTCCAAGAAAACAAGGTTAGTTTCGATTTATCAACCTCAATTCCTTTTTCTGAAACTATGCCTTGTTTTAACATAAAGTGACATTTTTCCTAATTTAAAACAAGGTTAGTTTCGATGCATCGTTTCAAGATTAATGTGAGATTAGTTAAACAATCATTAAACAAATCACCAAAAACACTAAAATAGTCCATGAATACTTCAATAATCTTCTTAACAAAATCTGAAAAGATACTTACCATGCATCTTTGAAACGTGGCTAGTGCATTGCATAAACCGAATGGCATTCAATCATAAGCAAAGGTACCAAATGGACAAGTAAAAATGGTATTTTCTTGATCATCCAGAGCTATGACAATCTGATTATATCCGAATAACCATCAAGAAAACAATAAAACGAATGACCAGCTAACCTTTCAAGCATTTGATCAATGAATGGCAGGGGGAATTAATCATTTCTTGTGGTGGCATTGAGCTTTCTATAATCGATGTAAACTGGGTGGGTACAAGTTCGTCTTCTTCATTCTTCACCACAGTGACTCCTAATTTCTTTGGAACAACTTGGACCGGGGAAACCCAACGACTGTCCGAATTGGATAAATAACTCCACAATCAAGAAGCTTGATGATCTCCTTCTTCACAACTGATAGGAGCATATTTATGTGACTTAGTTAGCTTGTTCTTGTGCATTTGTGACGTTATTTCTTAGTTAATTATGTATTTTAAGCTATTTTCGGGTGTTTGTAGGTCATAATAACAAAGTTGGCAAGAAAGTGCATTCTGGAGCATTTTAGAGCATTTTTTGAGCCAAGATTGGATAGTGCAAGCTTGGAGACATGAGGATGGACGTTTTTGAAGATTTGAAGGCTAGAAATCAGCATGTGTCTGTGCAAGTGTGTTGACTTACAACTTCAAACATCCATCCACTACACCCATTACATCCACTCATTACCAAACACTCATCCACTACACCCATTACATCCACTCATTACCAAACATCCACCCACTACACCCATTACATCCACTCATTACCAAACACTCATCCACTACACCCATTACATTCACTCATTACCAAACATCCACCCACTACACCTATTACATCCACTCATTACCACAACACTCACCCACTACACCCATTACATCCACTCATTACAACTCCATACACTCCTCTCCCTAGCCTATAAATACATCCACCCTTCACCATAATTTGGGGGCCATCATCCAAAGACACTACATTTCACATCTCACAACTTCATTCACAAACACAATTTCCTTGCCGTGACCTCCATCCATTCATCTAGCCATACTACATCTCACAAATCCATACACTTTCATCTCTTAGCCGTGCAAATCTATTCCATCCATATATCCATACACATCATAGACACTTGTGCTACATGATAGGAGCATATTTATGCAACTTAGTTAGCTTGTTCTTGTGCATTTATGTTGTTTTCCTTAGTTATTTTAGTGTTTAAAGTCATTTTTGTGCAATTTCAGGTTTTAAGGACAAAGTATGCAAAAAGATGCATTTTGGAGCCTTTTGGAGCAGTTTTGGACATCAAATGGATTGCACATGCTTGGAGCTGAGAAGATGGACGAAATTGAAGATCAAATGAGCGTAAGATTGAATGAAGATGTGAAGAATTGGATTCAGGACAAATAAAGAATGAAGAGTTCAAAATTGGAAGCCAAAGTTTCTAAAGTTGGAAGTTTCTATTCTTGGAGGTTTCCATCTTTGGCTCTAAACTTTCCTAATCCTAATTCACCTATGTTCCAGCTGCAAGGAGGCTTCCTAAATATTTTAGGACACTAAATAAATGCTTCTAGAAGACCTAGACCTATCCCTAATCTTTGCCGCACCCACCTTCCTATTTTTCCTACTTTACCTTCCTTGTTTCCCTTTCTTGTTTTCCTAGTTCTTGCAATTAAACACATTCCTGTTTTGTTCCATCCCTTGCTGCACAAGGGAGAGATTCTCCTTCCTATTTTATGTCCTAAAACATATTTCCTTTTCCCTAAAACCCTATGCCGCACCTTACATCCTTTCTTGCCTATTTTCTGACCCAAAACACATTCCTAAATCTGCCCTACAATTTCTGCCGAATTTCCCTTTCCTTTTCTCTTTAATTCCTGCACCTTTCTTGCCTATTTTTTGACCCAAAATCACATTCCTTTTCCTACATAAATCCTTCCCTAAAACCACTTCAAATTCGTAGCCCTTCCTTCCCCTATAAATAAAGGTCCTTGCTGACCATTCTAAGCATTCCACCCTTCACCATAACCTACCTACATCCATCCACCACCATAAAACATTCACCATTCACGCCAGAAACACCATCCCACTCTCTGCCGCACCTTTCCTTCACCATTCACCATATTTTTTGACCCAAAACCACCCTAGCCGTCCCATACACCTATCCCAGCCATAAACCCATCCTTCTACACCATCCATAACCCCCAAAACTCACCCATTCGTGTGTCGTAGCAAGGAGAAAGAAGGAAGGACTCTTGGATGCTCAAGCTTCATCGTTGGTGCATTCTAGGTGTAATTCGTTTTATGATTTCAATGTTTAATTTCTTTTCCTTTCGTTTTGCTATGAACATGAGTGGCTAAACCCCTATTGGTTAGGGGTAATTTTGAAGCCATGACTATGTGTGCAAGTTGATTTGATAAATTCCAGTTAAGGTTGCTAGTCACGATCGCGTTAAGTCCAATTCCTAGCATGAGTGACATAATGTCATAGTTGCAAGTGCTTTGTCAATGCTTATAGTTTTCATTGAACGTAATGATCTTTGATTGTATCTTTATTATGATGTCATGTAGGGAACTTTTGAGGAATGCTTTGGGTTGTCGAATGATGTCATCCAATCCAATAACACAAGGAAAACTTGAGAATTAACTAGTGATGTCACGGTTAATTTGGGGCATTGTCATTCATAATTCAATGAAGGAATAACTGGAAATCGAGTCGTTTGCATACTTGTCATGTGTGGAGAAAGAGCCTCTAACTAATCCATCATCCATTTAAAACCCCAAAATCGTTTTCAATTCTGTTTTTACTTTGCAATCTGTTTTGTCAGTTTATTTTCGTCCAAATCAAACCCCCATTTATTTTGAAGCCCTAGATTAGTTAGAAAGTGTTTTGGTTTATGTTTTTAAGTGTTTTGGAACAAGTTAAAACCCAAATTCGTCCAATTTGGTGGTTTGTGCTCAAAACTGCCCAGAAAGTGTTTTTAAGGCAATTTTGAGTCTTTTGGTTGCTGTTTTGAGTTTTTGGTTTGTTTTAGTGTTTTAAACTTTAGTTTTGCATTCTTTAAGTCTAATCTAGTGTTTTAAACTTTGTTTTTACGTTTCTAAGTCAGTTTTCAAGTGTTTAGCAATCCCTCCTAATCCCCGGTCTAGAACGATCCCTACTTATTCATACTACAATTGTCAACAAGAGGGTTTAATTTGTGTGCTTATATATTTCGCATCACTACAACAAGGTGGTGAAAACGAAGGTCCTTGGCGTTTCAAGCTTGGAACTTTGGAGCGTTTTAGGTGTACTTCATTCTTGCTTTCAATGTCTACTTTGTTAGTTTCTAATTTTATTGCAATTATGAGTGGGTAAACCCCTATTTAGTTAGGGGGAAGTTTGAAGCCATGAACATGCTTGAGATTTGAATTGATTTCTTCCAATTGTGATTTGATAAGTTGTGATTGCAATTCAATTATCTATTTTATTCATAACTGATTCTTGTATGTTTATTAAGGATGCATACTTAGTTTTCATGCATGAATTAGATGCTAGAATATAAATGAGTTTCACCTAATCGTTACAAGTTTATATTCATGCGTAGTGAAGGTTATTTATCACAATCACGTTAATTGAATTCTTGGCAATTGTATCATGCATTCATAGTTATAATTGCCTCGTCAACACTTATGATTTTCATTGAACGTAATGATCTCTGATTGTATCTCTATTATGCATTCATATAGGGGACTTTTAGAGAATGATTTCGGTTGTCGCTTGCATTCATCCAATTCAATGAGTAAAGGAAAATCTGAGGGTTAATTTGTGCATCACGGTTAATCTGGGGTGTTGAGCATCATAGTTTATTGAAAAGCAATTGGAAATCGATTCATGTACAAGTGTGTCATGTGTGAAGAACAGACCTCTAACTAATCCATCCATCATCGTATTCCTCAAATTTGTCTTACAATCTGCCTAGTTTTATAAGTTGTTTGTTTGATTCAAATTCATCAAAACCAAAATCCCCATTTTACTTTCTTGTTTCAAAGTGTTAAATTTCCATTTTGTTTGTGTTTTTGAGTGTTTTGATTCAAACCAAAACACTAAATTCGTCCAAAATTGTGTTAGAGTCAAATCTGCCCAGTTTGTGTTTTTAGGCATTTTTGAGTCTTTAGAATCTGTTTTGACTCCCTTGAGTCTATTCAAACATTTTTAACTTTGCTTTTATGTTTTTGAGTAAGTTTAGAGGTTTTAGCAAACCCACCTAATCCCCGGTTTAGAACGATCCCTACTTGCATTTATATTACAATTTGACAAAAAGAGGGTTTAATTTGTGTGTTAAGTTATTTACAGACCAACACCTCTACCTCGTGCCTGCCTGCCATGCAGAAGAAACAAGCAGAGAAGAATGCAGACTGCACAATCAAATCAACCCAGCAGAAGGAGTCTGAATTGAAACCAAGGAACTCCCATATTCCTCGCTCAGAATTCCAAACCAGTTCGAGATCAAAGATGTGGAAAGACAACAAGAACATCTATCTCCAAAACCAGATTTGCGTTCTTAAAGTCTACTCTGTCTGGTTTTTACTTTGCCATACTTGTCATGTTTATTCGTTGTTTGTCTGTTTGCTTGTTTTTTGTGTGAGTTTATGCTTGAAACATTGAGGACAATGTTTGATTTAAGTGTGGGGGGGGGGGGGTAACCATTGTTTTGCATGAAATTCGTAGGAGTTTATCACCCATTACTTCTAGTATTGTTCCTTACTGTTTTAAGTGTTTTTAAGCTGTTTTGGAGTGTTTGAGTGTGTTTTGGCATAAAATCCGAAAATCTCATAAAAATTTGAAAAATTATTTTGAAAAACCCAAAAAGAGTTGTTTTTGTATGTTTATTTATGTCTTAGGGTACCTTCCAACACAATGATGAGGATTTGGTTTTTAATTACATGACTGTTAAAGAGAGTTATAAACATGGATGAAAATTTGATTTACTCTTTGCTGTATGCTTAGTTGTGGTTATAATTTATGAATTCACATGCAATCATAAAAGGAAAAATCAGTTTTTTTTTGTAACATGCTTGAAAGAAGGAACTCAAACCAACGTTACATCCTTGAGAGACTTAGGCCTAAATGTTTATTTGGAGAGTTATTAATCTGTGCAATTTTTTTTGTTTTCTAAAGTTGTTGCATGATCTCATTATTCTTTGCTTGGTTGCTACTTAGAAGGCGTTTCATCATTTAGTTCCAAATGCTAGAACTCATGCCTATTTCATTCAAAGCATGTTATTGATTTGCATAACACATATTCAAGATGAAGTTGTTTAGTGAGCCAAGAGCCAAAAAGCCTATCCCGTTCATTATGTGTTTAAGTTTAACCCCGTTGAGCCTTGTGTTGCCTATATTCTTTGTTACCCACACTATCCTCACATAGCCTAGATTAGGACCATCCATTCCCTTGTTCTTCAAGCATAGTAAAGCATAATTTAGAAGGAATTCCTTTTGTTGAACTCTTGCAGAAAAACAAGTGTGGGGGAAGTGATTCTTTTGTGTGTCTGTGCGCCAAAGTCCTTCATAAGGCACGGGTAGAAAAGGAAACGAAAAAGAAAAATTCATGGAAAATAGAATGAAAAGAAGAAAAGTTGTGAAAAGAGTTGAAAATTTTATGCTTGAAACATTGAGGACAATGTTTGATTTAAGTGTGGGGGGGGTAACCAAGTTGTTTTGCATGAAATTCGTAGGAGTTTATCACCCATTACTTCTAGTGTTGTTCCTTGATGTTTTTAAGTGTTTGAATGTGGTTTGACATAAAAATCCGAAAATCTCATAAAAATTTGAAAAATTGTTTTGAAAAACCCAAAAAGAGTTGTTTTTGTATGTTTATTTGTGTCTTAGGGTACCTTCCAACACAATGATGAGGATTTGGTTTTTAATTACATGACTGTTAAAAAGAGTTATAAACATGGATGAAAATTTGATTTACTCTTTGGTGTATGCTTGGTTGTGGTTATAATTTATGAATTCACATGCAATCATAAAGGAAAAATCAGTTTTGTAACATGCTTGAAAGAAGGAACTCAAATGTACGCTACAACCTTGTGAGACTTGAGCCTAAACGTTTATTTGGAGAGTTAATAATCTGCGCATCATTGTTTTCTAAAGTCGTTGCATGATCTCATTATTCTTTGCTTGGTTGCTACTTAGAAGGCATTTCATCATTTAGTTCCGAATGCTAGAACTCATGCCTATTTCATTCAAAGCATACTATTGGTTTGCATAACACATTTTCAAGATGATGTTGTGTAGTGACCACCAAAGCCAAATTGCCGTGCCCCTATTTCATTATGTGTTTAAGTTTAACCCCGTTGAGCCTTGTTAAGCCTATGTTCTTTGTTAAACCACACTATCCTTACCTAGCCTAGTTTTAGGACCATCCATACCCTTGTTCTTGAAGCATAGTAAAGCATGACTTAAAATGAACTCCTTTTTTATCAATGTATTGCAGAAAGCAAGTGTGGGGGAAGTGATTCTTGTGTGTGTGTGTGTGCCAAAGTCCTTAATAAGGCACGGGTAGAAAAGAAATAAAAAAGAGTGAAAAGAAAAAAAGTTTGTTAAAAAAGGGTCCAAAACATTGAATTCAGCCCTAAGTGTTGCATGAATCTTCCCTTTGTATTTAAAAGTTGATTATGCATTCTAAAGTGAATTCCAAGTGTCTATTTCATTGCTTTGCTTGTTATCGCTTTAAGAACGTTTGTTATTCCTATCCTTTCTTTATTAGCCATTACCCCCAAGCCCTGTTACAACCCTTGACTTCAATCTTGAGTGTTGTGTGTTTCAATTTGTGGAGTTTGAAATTGATATGAGCATATGGTGTCACTGGTTCTCGCATCTAAGTAGTAGCATTCCATTCATGAGATCATATATATACATGAATTAATAATTCCAGAAATTGCTTCTTTGTTGAAAAACATATGTGAGTACTAGTTTTCATGTTGACATCAATCCTCTCACATATACCTAGTATAGGGAGTGTAGTCAGAAATTCTTGTGTGAAAATAAGAGTGTATCTAGTAAGGAATTGAGGAAATTCTCTAAGGCATGTTACTATATTCAAAATGTTGTTTTAATTGATTAAATGTGAGCTAGTGAATGGTGACTATGATTAAGTATGCTCGAGGATAAGGAATACTTAAATCTATGTCAGTGGTGATTTTTGGCATGTCATGTTTCATTGAAAATCCCTGAGGCAAATGTTGGAAGGTTAGGTTGTGTTTTGTTTGTTTTGTTTGTTTTGTTTCGTTTTGTTTCTTTTGTTTTGCTCGAGGACTAGCAAAAGCTAAGTGTGGGGGAATTTGATAGGAACATATTTATGCGATTTAGTTAGCTTGTTCTTGTGCATTTGTGTTGTTATTTCTTAGTTAATTATGTATTTTAAGCTATTTTCATGTGTTTGTAGGTCATAATAACAAAGTTGCCAAGTAAATGCATTTTGGAGCATTTTAGAGCATTTTTGAGCCAAGATTGGATAGTGCAAGCATGGAGACATGAGGATGGACGTTTTTGAAAATTTGAAGGCTAGAATCAGCATGTGTGTGTGCAAGTGTGTTGACCTACAACTTCAAACATCCATCCACTACACCCATTACATCCACTCATTACCAAACATCCATCTACTACACCCATTACATCCACTCATTACCAAACACTCAACCACTACACCCATTACATCCACTCATTACCAAACATCCACCCACTACACCCATTACATCCACTCATTACCACAACACTCACCCACTACACCCATTACATCCACTCATTATAACTCCATACACTCCTCTCCCTAGCCTATAAATACATCCACCCTTCACCATAATTTAGGGGCCATCATTCAAAGACACTACATTTCACATCTCACAACTTCATTCACAAACACAATTAACTTGCCGTGACCTCCATCCATTCATCTAGCCATACTACATCTCACCAATCCATACACTTTCATCTCTTAGCCGTGCAAATACATTCCATCCATATATCCATACACATCCTAGACACTTGTGCTACAACAAGGTGGTGAAAACAAAGGTCTTTGGCGTTTCAAGCTTGGAACTTTGGAGCGTTTTAGGTGTACTTCGTTCTTGCTTTCAATGTCTACTTTGTTATTTTCTAATTTTGTTGCAATTATGAGTGGCTAAACCCCTATTTAGTTAGGGGGAAGTTTGAAGCCATGAACATGCTTGAGATGTGAATTGATTTCTTCCAATTGTGATTTGATAAGTTGTGATTGCAATTCAATTATCTATTTTATTCATAACTGATTATTGTATGTTTATTAAGGATGCATACTTAGTTTTCATTCATGAATTAGATGCTAGAATATAAATGAGTTTCACCTAATCGTTACAAGTTTATATTCATGAGTAGTGAAGGTTGTTTATCACAATCGCGTTAATTGAATTCTTGGCAAATGTATCATGCATTCATATTTATAATTGCCTCGTCAACACTTAGGATTTTCATTGAACGTAATGATCTCTGATTGTATCTCTATTATGCATTCATATAGGGGACTTTTAGAGAATGATTTGGGTTGTCGCATGCATTCATCCAATTCAATGAGTAAAGGAAAATCTGAGGGTTAATTTGTGCATCACGGTTAATCTGGGGTGTTGAGCATCATAGTTTATTGAAAAGCAATTGGAAATCGATTCATGTACAAGTGTGTCATGTGTGAAGAACGGACCTCTAACTAATCCATCCATCATCGTATTCCTCAAATTTGTCTTACAATCTGCCTAGTTTTATAACTTGTTTGTTTGTTTCAAATTCATCAGAACCAAAATCCCCATTTTACTTTCTTGTTTCAAAGTGTTAAATTTCGGTTTTGTTTGTGTTTTTGAGTGTTTTGATTCAAACCAAAACACTAAATTCGTCCAAAATTGTGTTAGAGTCAAATCTGCCCAGTTTGTGTTTTTAGGCAGTTTTGAGTCTTTAGAATCTGTTTTGAGTCCCTTGAGTCTATTCAAACGTTTTTTACTTTGTTTTTATGTTTTTGAGTAAGTTTAGAGGTTTTAGAAAGCCTTCCTAATCCCCAATTTAGAACGATCCCTACTTGCATTTATATTACAATTTGACAAATTGAGGGTTTAATTTAAGTGCTTAACTTTCATCGCATCATCGTCATCAAATTCCATTGTCAACGTCCCCTTGAACACATTTATCTTGGTGCGGGCTGTTTTCATGAAAGGTCTTCCAAGTAGGATCAGCAATGGAGTAGAATGGGTCGAATCTTCCATCTCAAGTACATAGAAATCGGCTGGATAGATTAAATGATTAACCTGCACCAAAACATCTTCCAAAACTCATTTCGGATATGCATTAGAACGATCTGATTGTTGAATAATAACTTCATCATTTTTCTACTCTCCTAGGTTCATAGATGCATAAATAGAGTAGGGCATGACATTAATGGATGCACCTAAGTCTAACATGGCATGCTCAAATTTGGTATTACCAATAACACAAAGGATTGTGAACTACCTGGATCTTTGCATTTAGGTGGCAGTTTTCGTTGCAAAACTGCCGAGACATTCTCACTTACCCTTACCACTTCTTTGTTCGAAATCCTCCTCCTTGTTGTACAAAGCTCTTTCAAAAACTTAACATACTTCGGAACTTGTTTGATTGTATCAAGGAGGGGGATATTGACTTGCACCTTCCTAAACGTCTCCAGAATGTCTTTTTCACTCTCTTCTTTCTTAGATTGCATAAATTTGCGAGGGAAAGGAACATTCGATGGAATAGGGTTAGAAGTACTTGAATTTGGACCTACCTTAGTTGAGTTGGATGACATAGGGTTCTTAAGGGGTTGCAGTAAGGGGTGCTCTTCCCTTGCTGTGGCAGTTTCTTCTTGTTGCAGCAACTTTTCGTCCTCCTCTTGGCTTGGTTTGGACATTTATGGGTTGGTTCCAACCTACACTTCTTAATATGATTGCCTTGGCGGTTTCAAATCCTCCATTTGGATTTACAACGGTTGAACTAGATAGTCTGCCTTGTTCTCTAAACTGTCCCATGAATTCCGCCATTTGCCCCATTTGATTTTTTAATTCGCCCATCTCCTTGGCTTGATTTTGTAGGCCCTGCGTTAATGAAGTTAGTAATCAAAGAATTTTATCGTTATCCATTAACGAACCTGAATTTGGTTGGGCAGATTGTGGATGAGGTTGTGGTGGTGCGAATGGCATTGGAAAGAGCCCTGGAGGTGGCTGTCTATATCCTCCTTATTGTTGAGGTTCCCTCCACTTCATATTTGGGTGATCTCTCAAGTCCGGATTGTAAGTGTTGGAAAATGGGTCATTCCTTGATTGATTTTGGCTTTGCTAACCTATGGCATTGGCACTTTCCCATCCCACATTCGCTATCAACTGAGGACATTGATCATTGAGATGTCCTTGCATAAAGCACACGCCACAAGCACTTGTTCCTTGCCCTTTGGATCCTCCAACAACCTGTGACAACTGTGAGATTAGCTAATTGAGATTGAATTTCGTCCATTGAACTTACCTCATTAACTTGGTGTTGTCGTGGGCGGTCTCTTTGTCCAACTTCTTCATATTGTTGTGCATTTAAGGCTCGGTTCGGTATTAAGATCTTTGTTGCAACTGGGGTTTTGTCAACCAAAGCACCACCTGACGAGGCATCTAGCATTTGTCTCTCAATTGGAAGTAGTCTTTCTTAGAAATATTGAATTAAAAGCTCTTCCTTCATTTGATGTTGTAGGCAGGATGCAACTAATGCCTTAAAACGCTCATAGTACGCTGGAAAGGATTCTCCTTGGCTTTGTTGAATTCCACTAATTTTCTTCCTCAAAAGAATGACTCTTGAAGTTGGGAAGAATTTCTCTAAGAATACTCTCTTCATGCTTTCCCAATAAGTGATGGTTCCAGGTGCTAATTCATAGAGCCAATCATTAGCCTTGTCCATATGAGAGAATGGAAAGGCTTTCATCTTTAGAATATTGCCATCCACGTTGCTTGGTGTCATGCTTAAGCACACCACTTCAAATTCCTTCAAATGCTTGTTCAGATCTTCCATGGACAACCCATGGTATTTGGGAATGTGATGCAGCAAACTAGACCTCAATTCAAACTCATCGGTCTTGCCTTGAGCTGTTCTAGGGTATTGAATGCAAAGAGGCATGGCATTGTCCAATCCCGAGGCTGAAAGTTCCTTGATTGTTCGATTGTCAACAGCCATGTCTTGTTCCTCTTCGAATTCCTCTTCAATTTCAACTTCAAATTCAGATTCGGAACTAGAACTAGGTGGATTGGGTTCTGGCTGCTTCATTTTCCTTCTCAAAGTTCGTTCAAAATCGTTGTCAAACTCCAATATGTGTGCACGAATAAGTTGAGAACTTCGAGTCATAAACTAGTACCTAAAACGAAGAAAACAAAACTAAACAACATCAGAAACACAAACAAAACAAAAGAGAAACAAAGGGAAGATAAGCAATTTTGCTAATCCCCGGCAACGGCGCCAAAATTTGATGTGATATAAACTAGCACACAAATTAAACCCTCTTTTGATAGTTGTAGTATGTGTAAGTAGGGATCGTGTAGGCTGGGGATTAGGAGGGATGCTAATCTACACAAATTTAACTTAAAAACACAAAACTAGACTCCAGTGACTCAAAATTACCCAGAATGACTCTGAACAGCACAAAACAAACAAATTGACTCAAAACAGAAACTAAAGGGTGATTTGGACAAAAATTAAACTTAACTTGACTCAAAATACTAATGGGGGTGGTTTTGACGAATTTAAGACTAAAACTAAGTAACTTGTAGAAAACAAACTAATTAATATGAAATTAGGGTGAATGAAAGGGATGAAAGGCTAGCTAGAGGGTCCTTCTCCACACACGATACATATCCATACAAATTGATTTCCAGTTATTCTTCCTGTAAACCATGAATGACAATGGCCCCAAGTTAACCGTGAACTGCACAAATTAACCATCAGATTTCCTAAATTCGTTGAATTGGACGCAGCAACGCAACCAAATTATTCTTATCAAGTTCCCTACATGAACTGCATAATAGAGATACATATCAAAGATCTTTAAGTTCTATAAAAATCATAAGCATTGACAAGGCATTCATAACTATGAATTGCATGATACTCCTGCCAAGAATTTACTTAACATGATCGTGACTAGCAACCTCCACTACTTGGAAATATAAGTTCATAACTATTAGGTGAAATTCCCTTATATTTTAGCATCAAATCGCTGCATGCAAACTAAGTATGCATCCTCAATCAACACACAAGAATAAGTTACCAATCAAACAGATAAGTAAATTGCATTCACGATTTATGAAATCATAACTGGATGTAATCAATTCATATCACATATATGTTCATGGCTTTGAATTCTCCTCTAGATAAAACAAAATTAGTTCCTCATGTTTGTGTTGGAAATATGCCCTGAAAGTCAATCTTTGGAAGAAACCTTTCAGGACAAATGAATCGATGTATAGATGATACATCAAATGACAAAGATACTATTTAGGACTATCTCAATTAACAATATATGTCCTAAATAATGAATCCATGGACAATGGATCGATTGAAGAAGTAATCTAATGATGTTAGACTACAGAGACCTTCTTCACATAACCATTATGTCCAAAAGGTTCCTGGTCATTAGATTGTCGGAGGGAAACTGACAATGCTTAGACCGATACATACTGTGTCCGTTTTAAATGGAAGAATGGAAAGTCTCATCCCATTTGTGTAGTGACACTAAGACAAGTATGTAGGTGCTCATTAAGGGAATGAGTTCACTGAATACAATCGAACGAGAGTACTTGCATGGAGGTCTACTCACATGTCCAGCAAGTAACTCTAATGGTTGGAATAATGTAAGTAGTCCTTTGACCTGAGGCATCGTCGTTGTCTTGTGGCTAAGTACTTAATCTTTGATTATGTCAAAGTCACCCCATTCGTGGGTGTCCACGGCATAATTGGGGTTAAGCCACTTAGTCATGAAGGCAAGTGAATGTGCAACAAGGAATCTCTAATCCTCGATAAGAGAGGAAGAATACTCTAAGATATGATTCGGGAACCTTCGGCCGAAGTATCGAGCGTAATAAAGGAAAGCGTTCCTATACGACTCAATAGAATCATATAAGAAGGAATAATCACATTAGGGGTTTGACATAATATATCCATACCCTAGTAATGTGATTGAGAGTATTGTTTTAGAGAAGGATCGAATTACATTGTAATTCCAACTGAATAGGTTCTCCGAACAACTTCTACATTAGCTTGGGTAGCTATGACATATGGTTAGATGTCACTCATAGCTTGTGAGTTCTTCTAGATGATTAAATGTAGTCATCAAAGAAGAAAGGTGAATTAAAAGGAAGTTTTAATTCACTAAGTGATTGGATTAAATATAATCAATTGGATTGATGTCAATCACCTCACTGCCTTGCTAATTAGAACCTAAAATGATTGTACACCGATACACTCTTGTAGTGAGTAATTAATGCATGATGGAAATAATTAATTGGATTAATTAAGTGTTGTGATTAATTTAGGAAGTCTAAAGAAATCATAAAAGCGATAAAAGATCGTTTTGGGCTTAAAGAAACGTTCGGGTTTAATTGGGTCCATTGGGCCTAAACCCATTGGGCTTTTATTCAAGCATTGGATGACTAGAAATAAATAAAAGCCCAAAGCCCAAACCAACACAAAGGGGCCGGCCATTTAAAGTGGAGAGGGAGAGATGTTAGTCAATTTGTTGACTAGGTTTCTTTTTGTCTATATAAGGAACTTTATAGAGATTTATTCGTTAGGATTTTTGTGTGTTTTAAAACAACAAAGAGGCAAAAGAAACATCTCTCTAAAAAAACACCAAAGGCCGGCCACCTTGAGGGTGATTTAGCTAACAATCTTTCACCCTTTTGGTTATTCCTCCATCCATCTCACTACACTAGTGGGGTGGATATTTAGAGGTCTTCTCTTTTGGTGACTAAAGGAGAACCTTGGAGCACTCTTACTAACAAAGTGGAGGAGGCAAGGAGGGAGGCTAGGCTCAAGGACTTCAAGGAGCAAAGGACTTGGAGGTGGTCCATCCTTGGTCTAAAATCAAGATCAAGAGGTATAGACCTATACCTTCACTTTGTTCGTCACTTAAATGTTTTAGATGCATTATACATAAACCTATGAACCTTTAAGGGGATTTGCATGACTATTGCTTTGATATTATTTGATAACATGCTTCCGTTGCTTATGTATATATATTTTGAATTGTATATGCATGCTAGTCATTTAGAAATCCCATGTGTTAAACTCATAATTTTCCCTTCAAGTGGTATCAGAGCCAAAGGTTTATGTATAATGTGTCCTTTTGGATTTTATGCATATGGGTATTAATATGATGTATGACATAACTATTGCTTCATTCAAAATAAGTTTATCTTTTGTTTTTCAATAGTTGAAAAAATGTTAGTCAATAGTTGAGAAAGATATGTATGCAAAAGATGTTTTGTATGCATGAATGAAAATTGAGTTTTGAACTAGTTTGACATATTATTTCTTCATTTAAAGTATGTTTATCTTTTGTTTTTCAATGGTTGAAAAATATAAATCAAGAGTTGAAAAAGATATGCATGTAAAAAGGTGTTTTAGATGCATGAATGAAGAGTAAGTTATGAACAAAATTTGGGGTTTTGTTCCTTGTCGTAGGCACGGCATTAAGGGGGTTTTTTGGGCATGTGTTTGTGTTTTGTTGTAAGACACTCACACATCATTTTAAAGCTAGAAAGTAGAGCCCATGTCACTTTAGTTTTTGGGTTTGAAAAATCACCAAGAATACACAAATCTTGAAAATATGTTCATGGTTTTGTTCTTGGTGTTCATGGTTTGTTTTTGGTGAAAATGGTTTTATTTGGTTTTCATAAATTGTTTTATGGTTTTGGATGATATACTCATCATCCATAGCCTTCCCAAAAATTTATTAAATCCTAGACTTGACTAGGAAATTTCCATCAATCCCTTTCACCTAAGTTTTAATTCCAAAACCAAGTGACAAGCAAATTTGGATTTTTTCTACTTTGCATTGAATTAAAGCAAGATGGGTGAGACTTCCCATCTCCCCTTAATGTGGCCGGCCACCCTAGTGGATTTATCCACTTGGGGGGGTTTTTGTAATTTGGAAAAAGATATTTTATACTTTTGAGTATTTACGGTTTGACCCCTAACTTTTTCTTATTTGCATTTAGGCCCCTACTAACTAGAAAGTTAAAATCTTTGATTTTAATTTTGTTAGTTGTTTAAACTCATAATACTATTATGCCCATATGCACTAAATCTAAATGTTCATGTTGCATTCCATTTTGATTATTTAATGTGATTAAGTAGTTAGAAAAGGGTGACTATGGACTTATGCCTTAAATGATAATTGAGCTATGAGATAAGGCGCTAAAATCAAATTGTTTGAACCTTGGGAATGTGTTTTAATTACTGTTTTATTGGACCTTGTCACATTTGACATTAATCTATCTCTCCCTCTTAGTATGTGTAATTTGTAGGAATTTGTACAAATCGGTTTGTGATTCTTATTATTTCTTAATCTCTTTTAGTTAGTTGATTCCCTCTAGTGCTAGATGATAGGATTTTTACTGCTTATGTGAATGCGATAAAAACCTCCTATTTTACTTGCAAGAATCACAAGGTTATTGTAGTATAAACGGATCTCGCAAGGTCATTCTCCACAGGGATTATTAAATAATTCGAAACAAATCAGATTCCAATTAATGATTGTAAAGTAGAAATTGAAGTGATTGATTTTAAAACCTAATTAAAATAAAAACGAAATTAATGAATTAAAATAAACAATCTGCAATATTAGAGCTAGAGAGAAAAAAAACAGTTTTGAGAAAATCAAATTAAGAAAGCACTAGGGTTCCACCATCACCTAGCAATCCTATGAATTTTTACCAATTACTTATGATCTACACATGCCACTTTGAAGGTTAGATTTTCCTAATTCATATTCTACTTGGAACCTCCAACATAGAACGTATATCTAACATGCAACCTGTCCGGACGTTCGGATCAAATCTAAACATGAAAGACTCATTATGCTTTATGAAAATCCTTTGAAAAACCATGCAATCCTTAAGACGTGATATTCATCCTAAGAGAAATTACAATTATTAATCACAAGAAGCCAGCGTCAATTTCAGGGAACCTTCCGACCAAAATTGCATCAAATTACTTTTCTAAAGATCCTAATGGTGATCAGGCATTAAGACAATTAGATAGTTTTTATCCCGGTGATTAACAATTCAAAGTACGCATGCAATCAATCATAAGAAATTTAATAAAAATCACATATTCATGCTAAGGCTCAAGGCTTCGCCCTAGCAAAAGAAATTAGTTCCGCATATTCATAATTGAAATCATAGAAAATATTCTTAAGAAAAAGATTGAAAACACCTTCAAGTAGAAAATCTTCAAAACCCTAGCACTCCTCTCTGTCTCCAGTATTGCATACAATAAAGCGTACCCTAAAACTGTAGACGGCCAAGCAATATATCTGCTAAGCCCCCACCAAAAACCCTAGAAAACATAACCCTAAATTAAATGATAAAAATTCGTCTAAAATCTGAACAGCCACGTTTTGGCCCATAAGCTGCTCCAAAACTGGCCCAATATAGCTGGATTTAATGTTTGGACTATTCTGAACACTTTTCCAGAAGGCCACGAACCCATCCGAGGTCATCTTGGGCTCCAAAAACGCAATTTAAGCCCAAAAACGTCACTTTCCAGCACTGCGCACTGCTTCTTTATTTCATCGTCAGAAAATCACCGCTTGGTGGAAAAATCCCAAATTTTGATACGATCAAGCTAAGTGACTCACGAACGTCCTCCAACTGGAATTACTCCAAAATTCGTCCATTTGATCCTGTTTTGCTCCAGAGGAAGCCGAAAGTCCTATATTGAAAATACAATTCAAAGTATCAAAATTCTTCCAAAATATTAACAAAAATATACTAAGATTAGGGTAAAATATATAATATAAAATCTACTCATCAAATACCCCCAGACTTAGCTTTTTGCTTGTCCTCAAGCAAAACAAGACTCAAACAAAGATAAAAACTTAACAAACTAGACAACTAGCTAAACTTAACTGACAAAAATTTTCACCTTCAAAGTTGCAATCCATAGCAAATTTTAAAAACTAGAACATCTTTTCAAAAGTTCCAACCAATCCCACCACAGAGTCTAAGCCATTTAGAATCAATTAGAAAAGAATTCACAAACTTCCTTTGGTGTAAAGTGAACCAACATAATTAAGGAGACTCGACTAAAACCCTTACCTCTCGTCCTTATTTATTTCACACATAGTAACTTTAAATATAACTCTCTTTCTTTTTCTTTTTTTTTTCTTTTTCACTTTTTTTTTTTTTTTCATATATAACAATTTTTTTTTTCTCCAGTAACAGTAGTGGTCGTGCAATGTCGGTTTACTTAAGCTTTCGATCCAACCCATGTAGCAAGCTTTAGGTCAATGACTCCCAAACCACTAGGGCTTTAGGACACTAGGTGTAGAACACCCCTAAGGACTTATTAACCCGAGCTGAAAAGGCTACGAAACCAACTAACCACCCTGCCTCATGCCAAAACTCTACCGTTTGACGCGAGAATCACTGCTGATTAGGCAGGACTGGCCCGGTTACTAGGCAGAACCTCGGGTGAGACAATTATTACTTTATTTTTTTTTTTTTTTTCACACTAATAACTGACTTTACTTAGAATAAAAATTAAAAATTAAAAATAAACTTAGACTAAAAGCAAGTATTTCAATCTCACTCCCCACAAACCATGTTGGTGTGATGTGCAAAGTTCAAAGTATAATTCATGAATTAGTGTCTAAGCAACGATAAATAGAAAAGACTCTAATGTGGGATTAACTTTCACCATGTCCATTTGTTCTAACGCTTAAAATACTCTATGGATATTAACTTAGGAATAATGAAAATTTTTAAACTTGACACAACAAAAAAAACTAAAATTTACTTTCCCACCCCCAAACTTATGTCACACTTTGTCCTCAAGGTGTGGAAACTAAAATAAAAGAAACTAAAAAAAAAATGACAAAAATAAAATAAACTTAAACTAACAAATAATAATTATAACAAGGAAAATGAGTAACAATAACCAAAGAAAAAGAAAAAAAGACTACCTGGCTTTGGAAGTGACGTTGTGGTTGATATAGGTGTGGCCAAATAAAAACCACACAAAGCCCATGCAATGAAAACCAACTTGCACGCCACCTTCACTTGCACGCCTGCTGTACACAGTATTTGAAATCAGCAGGGCATCACGTGGCTTCCATCAGGGCCTTGCTCTGAGAAGGGCATGCAGCTGGCGTCCATTGGATTAAAGAAACTCTGAGATTTTGAATGGCATTGGATGCTCTGAGATATTTGATTGGCATGCAGCTGGCATGCGAATTTGCATATGGCGTGAGCAATGTCTCTTGTCAGAAAAAAAAATCCCTATCAGTCCTCAGTGATATTTTTTTGATTTATTTTTTTTTATTTTTTTATGTGTCAGTCAGTACCACAGAGCCAACGGCTCTCTACCACTGCAAAACCATCCTCCTCGAGTAGCCCGTGAAGCTGAAAATAGGCACACGTGTCGCGCATCCGTTTCACCACACCTTAGGATTCCAAATAAAAGGTTTAGATAAACCCATTTGTCCATCTCTCTTTCTAGAAAAGCTAAAAAAACTTTTAAACCATCTCAGTTCTGCATTCCTTTTCCTACCAATCTTCCATTTTATTTTTCAGCCCTCGCTCTCACTAAAATCAGAAATTGCTCTCTAAAATGAAAAAGAGCTCTCCTTCTATCACATTTGTCTCTCATTTCCTTACTCCTCTTCACCCTTAGCCGCGCAACCACACACACCTTCCTCTGCAAAAATCCGAAAACAGCCCTACCACAGAGGTAAACCTTGTCCATTTTTGCGTCTCATATACTCCACACTGCATGTGTAGACTGATGTGGTATCTTGTTTATGTGCACAGGTTCTCGATCTGGAAGTTTAGCCATGACAAGGAAAACGCAATGCAAACCAGCTACCATGCAGATCTGGTTCCTGCAAAAGGTAAAAATCTTGTACTCCGTAGGTTAATGACAAAAATAGCTTCATCACCTATGCATATAATTATAATGGTGTGGTATGTGTGCACAACACTCAGATCTGTGACAGACCCGAGAAAGAACTCTCAAACTGAAACTCCACTGGACATAAAGCATGGCCCATCATGAAGGTTTTGATCTTTCGATTATGAAGGTATAAACTCATCCCTGTTCTTGGTTAAATGTCATGATTTATTTCGTCCATGGAACTTTGAAAAATAATAACAAACACCATATGTATATGCGGGTATGAACATGAATCGAACGAACAACATACTGACTAACATGATATGATGAAAGTGAAGTTGAAGTGCGGGAGACTGATGAACAAATAACAACACTAATAAGACCTTCAGAAAATATGACTTTCACAAGCTTGTGTGTTTTAAGTGATACATAACCTGGATCATGAAAATCAAAGTGTCATTAGTCTTCTTGTTGTGAACTGTGCAGGAAATGTGGTCACTGATAGATCCGTGGGAAATAAAATGGACGGCGAAACCTCAGCTGCAATAGACAAAAACGGGACAAGCTTCCAAGAACCCAGATCGGTGAATCTGGGAGGTAAAATTTCATATCCTTGCAAGTGGAATTGTTGTAGATCTGGTAATAATATCTGTACTCAGTTCTGTGGTGTATGGATCTGTGATTTAATTGTGCTTCCTCCATGCATCGCAAAACTGAGCTGCAGAAATTAACTGCTCTAAATTCTGTTTATGTGCTGGATCTGCAACAATCACCCCCAAACTTGCATCTGTGAATGACTTTTTTTTTTTTTTTTTTTTTTTTTATATTGACTGCTTTAAATTTCCTGCCTAGTGTAGATGTGGTTGATGTGAACGTTAGACTTGCTGCTGGGTGCAGGATTCCAGCCTAGGACGCGCTTTATTTTCCATGTTCGCAACCTGCAATTAACCAATACGCGTTAAAAAATGGAACATAAAAATAAAAATAAAATGGGTAAATAAAATCAACTTGCCATCTTCCAAATTTATTTATTTATTTTTTTTTTTGAATTTTTCGTTTTTTTTTTTTTTTTCTTCCGAATTATTTTTATGTGTATGTTTTTTTCTTTTTCTTTTTTTTTAAGAGAAAATCAAACAAAAATTAAAATTAGCAAAGAGTTTAGAAAAATTGGGTTGCCTCCCAATTAGCGCTTTATTTTAAGTCTGTAGCTAGACGTTGCGGAAGTTCGGTGGCTAGATCACTGGTGCCTTCAGAGTCAAAGACTCGTATGCTGTATCGAAGGGTGACTCCACGTATGGTTTCAGCCTGTGACCATTCACCTTGAATGTGTTGCCTTGAGCCTCATTAGATATTTCAACTGCCCCATGAGGAAAGATTTTTGTAACCACATACGGTCCAGTCCAACGAGATTTCAATTTTCCTGGAAACAACTTTAGCCTTGAACTGAATAGCAACACCTTTTGCCCTGGCTGGAATTCTTTCCGTAAAATTTGACTGTCATGAAACGCTTTAGTTCTTTCCTTGTAGATGCGAGAACTTTCATAAGCACCCTGACGAATTTCCTCCAGCTCATTGAGCTGCAATTTACGTTGTTCCCCAGCTGAGTCATAAGAAAAATTTAACTCTTTAATTGCCCAGTAAGCCTTATGCTCCAGCTCCATAGGTAGATGACATGCTTTCCCATAAACGAGTCGAAATGGCGACATCCCAATAGGAGTTTTATAAGCTGTCCTGTAGGCCCACAATGCATCATTTAGTTTTAAACTCCAATCTTTTCGTGTTGAACCAACTGTTTTCTCCAAAATGCGTTTTAATTCTCTGTTTGAAACTTCCACTTGACCAGATGTCTGTGGATGATAAGGTGTAGCCACACGATGATTAATCCCATATTTTGCCAACAAATTAGCAAATGGTTTATTAATAAAGTGCTTTCCCCCATCACTAAGAATAACGCGTGGAATTCCAAATCGTGGAAATATAACACCTTGGAGGAACCTCAGGACTACTGATCCTTGATTAGTTGGTGCTGCTATGGCCTCGACCCACTTAGACACATACTCCACAGCCACTAAAATATATTGATTCCCATGGGAAGATGGAAATGGTCCCATGAAATCAATACCCCAAACATCAAATAATTCAACAATCAAAATACTTTGCTGGGGCATCTCATTCCTTTTGGACTGGTTGCCGACTCTTTGACACCTATCACAAGCCATGCACCAATTGTAAGCATCTTTAAAAAGTGTAGGCCAAAATAACCCGCTCTGCAAAATTTTCTCTGCTGTCCTTTTCTGCCCAAAATGTCCTCCACAAGCAAAATGATGAGCAAACCTTAAAACGCTTTCCTGTTCAGCTTCTGGAATACACCTGCGAATAATCTGGTCTGGGCAATACTTAAATAGGTATGGCTCATCCCAGAAATAATGCTTCACATCAGATAAAAACTTCTTTTTCTGCTGAAATGTTAAATCTGGATGCACTACACCTTTAACTAAGTAATTAACAATATCAGCGAACCATGGTGAACGGAAATGGACTGCAAATAACTGTTCATCTGGAAAACTTTCCCTCAGTGGTAGGGAATCCTCTTCTGAAACTGTGGGAATAATCAATCTAGACAAATGATCAGCCACCACATTTTCACTGCCCTTTTTATCTTTGATTTCTAAGTCAAACTCTTGCAATAAAAGAATCCAACGAATTAATCGAGGCTTAGCATCTTTTTTAGACAACAAATATTTCAAAGCTGCATGATCTGTATAAACAATCACTTTAGCTCCAACTAAATACGAACGAAATTTTTCCAAAGCAAAAACAACTGCCAACAATTCCTTCTCTGTTGTTGCATAATTTAGTTGTGCATCATTGAGGGTTCGACTAGCATAATAAATAACTTGGGGAAGTCTATCTTTCCGCTGTCCAAGAACTGCCCCCACTGCATAATCTGATGCGTCACACATCAGTTCAAAAGGTAAGCTCCAATTAGGAGCTGCAATAATGGGTGCTGTAGTGAGGAGTGTCTTTAACTTCTTGAAGGCCTCCAAACAAGCCTCATCAAAAATGAAAGGGGCGTCTTTAGCCAATAAATTACACAAGGGTCGGCTAATCTTGGAGAAATCCTTGATGAACCGTCTATAAAACCCGGCATGCCCAAGAAAAGATCGAACACTCTTAACAGTTGTCGGGGGTGGCAACTTTTCAATTGCATCAATTTTAGCCTTATCAACTTCAATACCCCTATTAGAAATCAAGTGGCCCAAGACAATTCCCTGCCTAACCATGAAATGACACTTTTCCCAGTTTAAAACCAGGTTGGTCTTAATGCATCTGTCCAGAACTAAAGATAAATTCTGCAAACATTGGTCAAAAGAATCCCCAAAAACAGAAAAATCATCCATAAATACCTCAACTACATGTTCAACTAACCCGGTAAATATGCTCATCATGCAACGCTGAAACGTAGCAGGCGCATTGCACAAACCAAAAGGCATTCTTCTATATGCGAAAGTTCCAAAAGGACAAGTAAAGGTTGTCTTTTCTTGATCCTCAGGGGCAACTGGAATCTGGTTGTACCCTGAATAGCCATCCAAGAAACAGTAGAAAGCACGACCAGCCAACCTTTCCAACATTTGATCAATGAAAGGCAATGGAAAATGATCTTTTCTAGTTCCCGCATTGATCTTTCTATAATCAACGCACATACGCCACCCAGTAGTCAAGCGAGTAGGCACAAGTTCATTATTATCATTTTTCACAACTGTAATACCAGAACGCTTAGGCACCACTTGAGTTGGACTAATCCACTTACTATCTGAAATGGGATAGATCATCCCAGCATCTAGAAGTTTCATAACTTCATTACGAACCACTTCTTTCATAATCGGATTTAACCGACGTTGTGCGTCAATGGCAGGTTTTACTCCATCCTCCATCAGAATTTTGTGCATACAAATTGTAGGGCTGATCCCTTTAATGTCAGCTATAGTCCAGCCAATTGCATCTTGATGACTCCTTAAAATGCGCAACAATTTATCTTCCTCTGTTGATGATAAATCAGCAGCTATAATAACTGGCAGCGAAGAATCTGCACCCAAGTAAGCATATTTCAAGTGTTCTGGAAGCACCCTTAACTCCAGTTTAGGTGGCTGTACCTTAGAAGGTTGCAATAGCTTTTTGGGTTCCCCCAAACTTTCAAAAACGTGCCTCCAACGTGGAGGTTGAAAAGGAACACTTTCCAAAGCTGAAACATACTCAAAAACCTCTTCATCTTCTGTATATTTATTCTCAAACCCGTGCAACACATTTAACAATGGATCAGATGTCAAACGTGACATAATTTCAGCATGTAATATGCTGTCAAGCACATCAACACGCATACAGTCATGCACATCACCTGGCCTTTTGGTAGCTTCAAATAAACTGAACACAACAGATTGATCTTGCACTCTAAGTGTAAGTGTCCCAGCCTCTACATCAATTAACGTTCTGGCTGTAGCCATGAAGGGACGCCCCAAAATAATCGGTGTTTGCATATCTTCATCCATTCCAAAATCACAAAATCTGCAGGAAGGTAGAGATTATCCACTTTAATAATTAGGTCTTCTATAATACCCCTTGGATAAGCAACTGAACGGTCCGCTAGTTGTAGAATAACTGATGTAGGCTTGATTTCTCCTTGTCCTAGTCTCTGAAAAACAGAAAAAGGCATTAAATTAATACTAGCACCTAAATCAATTAAAGCACGTTTAAAATGAGAATTTCCAATTGTGCATGAAATTGTAAAACTCCCTGGATCTTGTTTCTTTGGGGGCAATTTGTGAAGCAGAACAGCGCTGCACTGTTCTGTAAGAATCACTTTCTCAAAATCCACAAGCTTCTTTTTCTTTGTGCAAACATCCTTAAAAAACTTGGCATAAGACGGAATGTTTTTGATGGCATCAATTAACGGCAGATTTATCTAAACTTTAGACAAAGTCTTCATGAAATCTGTCAATTGTTGATCTTTAACTTTAGGCTTCAACCGTTCGGGATAAGGCATAGGTGGCTCATAAACACGATCCTCAACAATAACTGCACTATTTTCGGAACTGTTCACTGTCTGTTCAGAATCTTTTGAATTGGCAGATTTTTCAACAATCCCCGAATCTGTTTTAGGCTGTGAAATCACCCGCGAATTTTGAATGCAATTTTCATCCCTGTTATCAAAACTTTTTCCGGAACGTAGAATTCTAACTGCCTTGCAATCTGCACCTCCCCTAGGATTTGGTTCGGTTTGACTGGGAAATGTACCTGGAGCCCTTCCAGAAACCTGCAAAGCAATCTGCCCAATTTGTTTTTCCATGTTTTTCACTGATGCCTGCAGATTTTGAATTTCTTGAGTGGTAGTATTTGCCAATTTTTCAATCGCTACCTCCCAGGCAGCCTTAGGTGCAGCAGGTTGCTGTACCTGCTGTTGAAATTGAGGTCTAGTGTGTTGTTCCTTATCCCACCTTAGATTAGGATGATCTCTCCAACCTGGGTTGTAGAAATTAGAATATGGGTCGTATCGGGGACGCTGGAAATTGTTAAATGCATTAACCTGCTCTGCTGTAAAATCTGGTGAAACCTCTTTATGTGGGCAGCTCATAAAATCGTGAGTTATCATGTTGCAAATGCTGCAGGCAGCTTGTAAAGGCTGCTGTACAGCACCTTGAGAACCTGGCATTCTCTGTAATAACATGTCAAATTTCGCGTCAAGCCTTTTCTCCATTTTTTCAATTTGTGCTGTAACATAGGGAGAACCAGTAGACATCTCGAAAGCTGACCTAGATTGTGGCTGCTCCACTGCCCACTGCTGAGTATCTTCTGCCATTTTTTCAAATAACAAACAAGCCTCTTGTGCATTTTTGTCTTTGTACGTACCTCCGCATGAAGCGTTGACAAGAGTTTTTGTAGTCATATTCAACCCTCTGAAAAATATGTGCATTTGATTAGTAGTGTTAATACCCGAATGCGGACATTTTCTAATCAACTCTTTAAACCGCTCCCACGCCTCATGAAACTCTTCGTTTGGTTTTTGGGCAAAAGATAAAATCTGAGTTCTCATGTCAAGAGTCTTAGAAGCTGGATAATACTTGTTTAGAAATTTTTCACTGAGTTGGGCCCAAGTTGTAATGCTTCCAGATGGGAGTGTGAGGAGCCATCTCCTTGCCTGATCTTTTAGAGTGTATGGAAACAACCGCAGCTTAATAGATTCGGCTGAAAATCCCCTCACCAAAATGTTTTTGCAACCCATTAAAAATTCCGCAATGTGCATGTTAGGATCATCAGATGACAACCCATGAAACGTAGGTAGAATATTCAACATGTGCTGTTTTATTTCAAATGCAGTCCCTTCCTCCACTGCCGGATATGTGATGCAACTGGGTATATTTGTGGTATGGGCAGTCAGTGAATCACCCAGGGGCAGACCTGCCTCTGGAATTATAAACGCCATTTTTTCTTTGTTGTGCAGGTCCCCAGAAAAGACTGATTCCATAAACCTCTCCTGCAGAGGACGAACCCGCTGCAAATTTTGCTCTTTGCGTTTCCTCCTTAAATGCTGCTCAAATTCTGGATCAAGTGGAATCAATTTTTGCACTGTTGAACGGGTGCTGACCATGCACAGATTTCTGAAATCTGTACTGTTGTAATCTGTAAAAATAGATGAAAACGAAAATTAAATATTTTTTTGTTTTTTTTTTTATGTATGTATAAACAGCAATACTAATTGAAAATCTGATTTGTAGGGATTATTTTAAATAATCCCCGGCAACGGCGCCATTTTCTTGATAGGATTTTTACTGCTTATGTGAATGCGATAAAAACCTCCTATTTTACTTGCAAGAATCACAAGGTTATTGTAGTATAAACGGATCTCGCAAGGTCATTCTCCACAGGGATTATTAAATAATTCGAAACAAATCAGATTCCAATTAATGATTGTAAAGTAGAAATTGAAGTGATTGATTTTAAAACCTAATTAAAATAAAAACGAAATTAATGAATTAAAATAAACAATATGCAATATTAGAGCTAGAGAGAAAAAAACAGTTTTGAGAAAATCAAATTAAGAAAGCACTAGGGTTCCACCATCACCTAGCAATCCTATGAATTTTTACCAATTACTTATGATCTACACATGCCACTTTGAAGGTTAGATTTTCCTAATTCATATTCTACTTGGAACATCCAACATAGAACGTATATCTAACATGCAACCTGTCCGGACGTTCGGATCAAATCTAAACATGAAAGACTCATTATGCTTTATGAAAATCCTTTGAAAAACCATGCAATCCTTAAGACGTGATATTCATCCTAAGAGAAATTACAATTATTAATCACAAGAAGCCAGCGTCAATTTCAGGGAACCTTCCGACCAAAATTGCATCAAATTACTTTTCTAAAGATCCTAATGGTGATCAGGCATTAAGACAATTAGATAGTTTTTATCCCGGTGATTAACAATTCAAAGTACGCATGCAATCAATCATAAGAAATTTAATAAAAATCACATATTCATGCTAAGGCTCAAGGCTTCGCCCTAGCAAAAGAAATTAGTTCCGCATATTCATAATTGAAATCATAGAAAATATTCTTAAGAAAAAGATTGAAAACACCTTCAAGTAGAAAATCTTCAAAACCCTAGCACTCCTCTCTGTCTCCAGTATTGCATACAATAAAGCGTACCCTAAAACTGTAGACGGCCAAGCAATATATCTGCTAAGCCCCCACCAAAAACCCTAGAAAACATAACCCTAAATTAAATGATAAAAATTCGTCTAAAATCTGAACAGCCACGTTTTGGCCCATAAGCTGCTCCAAAACTGGCCCAATATAGCTGGATTTAATGTTTGGACTATTCTGAACACTTTTCCAGAAGGCCACGAACCCATCCGAGGTCATCTTGGGCTCCAAAAACGCAATTTAAGCCCAAAAACGTCACTTTCCAGCACTGCGCACTGCTTCTTTATTTCATCGTCAGAAAATCACCGCTTGGTGGAAAAATCCCAAATTTTGATACGATGAAGCTAAGTGACTCACGAACGTCCTCCAACTGGAATTACTCCAAAATTCGTCCATTTGATCCTGTTTTGCTCCAGAGGAAGCCGAAAGTCCTATATTGAAAATACAATTCAAAGTATCAAAATTCTTCCAAAATATTAACCAAAATATACTAAGATTAGGGTAAAATATATAATATAAAATCTACTCATCACTAGACTAGAGTTTCTTTAACTATTGGTAAGGAGACATAACTAAAAGAGGGTTTTGACATGAGATTAAATATTAAATGGGTCCAATGCCCTAATTAGCAATGAATGATTGTCTTTCATTTCTAATGGCTCAATGAAAATGTTTTAATTGGATTGAAAAGCACGTAATTAAATTGACACAACCTCCCCGAGTTTATATTCAACAATGTTGGCTCATTGTTGCAATAACCTAATAAGTCCATGGTCATCCAAGAGCCTGAGATAACTATAAAGTCCAATTTCAAAGGAATGCAAAAACCTTAGTAGTAGTAGTTACTTCCAATATTTGAAAATTCGTTTTTGATATTGATTTGTTTTTCTTAAAACAAATAGTGGGAGTATCATACGCTACTAAACTATAATGAAAACAATTAGTAGTTATATATATCTCCAATATTTTGAAAAATGTTTTGATATTGATTTGTTTTATGAAACGAATAGTGGGGATATCATATGCTACTAATTTCATTAACTTTGGACTAGTAGTTGTAATAGGACATTATTTATTTGAATATGATTAAATAAATAAAATTGATGAGACCTTAAAATCCCTCAACCAACATACAATATTAAGTTGAAAGCGTAAGAGTGCTTTGAACACTTTTTCGTGGCCTTCCACCGTGGTAGGCTCCAATCGTTTATGACTTGTACATCGCCTTCACCCTATCATGGGGGAGTGCAAAGTGCATGCTTATACTCAGGAGGAGTTTATTTAAAACATTTGATGAGGTTAAGGTAGGCAACGAGTGTGGCCAACATCGTATCATCGAGAGGTCATGCTTGAACCCCTATCTAAACCGGCATGGTGGGAAAGAACTTAACTAAGAGAAATGATGCCAACATCGTATCATCGTGAGGCATTGCTCTCTAGAGGCCAAAAAGATGGGTAATCACAAGAGTTTGTTGTGAATGGGTAATTGTACCCTCTCATTATTATTTTTGCTAGCCAACATCGTATCATCGTGAGGTGGGCTTGGTAATAGTGAGCCTCCCATAACCCGCTACGAGCTTTCTTTGAAAACTCCCGGATTCCATCTTGAGGGATATGGAATTTGCCAAAAATGGTGGGTGGTGTCATTCGGTTTAAAGACCCGAATCGTTTGACTTAATCGACAATCAAACTAATTATTTTATTGTTTATGTATTTAGATATGGTTGGAAGCACACTTGCAAAAATACTCGACAAACATTGCCTAGAGGGGCACAATTTCCCATCGTGGTAACGTAATGTCAAGATTCTCCTAACATTGGAGAAGATTGTTTACGTACTAGACAAGGCTCCACCTCACATACCTCTCGGCCATGAGGCTACTGAGGATGAACGTGCTAAGTTTGACAAGCACGTTGAGGATGACACACAAGCCAAGTGCTATCTGTTAGCTTCCATGAATGAGGAGCTACAGAGACAGCACGAGGGCATGGACAGTGCATCTTCCATAATACTCCATCTTACGGAGTTATATGGTGAAGGGACGCGCAACCGTCGCTTTAGCACTGTTTGTGAACTTGTGAAGACCAAGATGGTCAAGGGGGCTCCAGTGCATCAACATGTACTGAAGATGATAGGATTCATTGAACAATTGGAGAACCTTGGTACTCCACTTGACGGGGAATTGGCCCAGGACTTCGTATTGGCTTCTCTTTCTGATTCATTCGCGCAGTTCGTAATGAACTACAATATGAATAAGATGGATAGTACTCTCTCTGAGTTACTAAATATGTTAGTAACTGCCGAGAAGACTATGAAGAAAGAGAATGTTGTAGGGACTTCTGCAGTAGTCTACAACAAGCCATCCTCTTCCAAGGCCAAGCCGTAAGGCAAAGGCAAAGGGAAAGAGAAGAAGCCAACCACTCCTAAGCCGAAAGGAGGAGTGAGTAAAAAGAAGGCAAAGGAGCCCAAAGGGACTTGCCACCACTGTGGAAAGGAGGGGCATTGGAGGAGGAATTGCAGGTTATACCTTGCAAGTCTTAAGGACAAGCCACAAGGTATGGTTTATGTTCTTATCTTCAATTCTAATTGTTAGATCTTCTAAATATTTATATTTGATATAAAGAGCTAATCACTTGTATAATTGTATATAGGTGGAGAAGCCAAGTAGAAGATGAACAAGCAAGGAAAATGTGGTGAAGGGTTCGGCCACTATGTTTTTTGCTTACTACTTAGGAAGTTTGTTAGGCATTAAAGATAGTCTTTAAACTTTCTTATTTTGTTAAGAACTTATTATGTGGCTTCATATGATGGAAGATCACTATTAGTGCCTAAATGTATAAAGGTATTAATATTAGTCTCTAAATGTATAGAGCTAATACTTTCTGTATTAAATATTATGAATGTTTGAATTATCATATTAATGTAATGTGAAGAATGCTTTTTTAATATACTATTTCCTTAAAGTAGTGTTATGAATTGAAAATTGTTGGGAGTTGTCCATCATTCTCTTTTATGAGAACAAGCTAAATAACTAAGCATATGGACAAGTTGATGAAACAAAAGGGAACTAAGTTCAAAATGAGTCACAACATATGATTTAACAACAAGACAATCCAAATTCAACATCTCATGTAACAATATTGCTCTACGTAGTTTTAATAAAGAATTATATCAACCACCTAGAAGGAATGGTTGAGTTTCTATATCCTTAGTAGGAGCCATGCTTCCACTAAAGACTTGGATAATTCTTATATGACTACATTAAAGGCCTTAGTATGACTAAAACTTGAAGTATGGTGTATGACACCATATAATTTAAATGAATAGACTTAATGAAACAAGTCACACATTTCAAATGGAATTACTTGAGAAGGAATTCTTTTGTGTGTGATTCATTTAAGTTAGTGGGAGCAATATGCATTCAAATCAAGAAAATATAATTGTTATTTTTGAATGAATGCTAAGTTACAACAAGGCCAGTGGGAGTGATGTCATAATTTGAGCAACAAGATGTGAATAAAGTCTATTCGATAGACTTAATAAAACATAGATGTTACTCGAGAAATGACATAACATGACATGGTCTATTTTGAAGTATAGACTTGAAATTGGACTTATTGATATAGCAAGGCTATCTCAATAATGTTATATGGGAATTGAATCTCAAATGTTGTAGATTTAAGAAAGCATTTTCCTATGTGATAGGAAATCACTTTCATAACCCTTATAATGAATGTGTCACAAAATCACAAAAGGGACACATGTATGGACTTGTGAAGTAGATATCCAAAAGTGAAGAACCACAGAGGTTGTCACTTTAAGATATTATTCTATATCCCAGGATCAAAACCAAAGCAACTGATAGAGTATTACTGCCTTTAAGAAAGAAACATCAGAGTGGGACTCTGGAAGCATGCATTCACTTAGGTTATTAACCAAAGTGAAAAATAAGCCATTTTAACAAATGGAACTTCATAATGGATGAAGTACTAATCATATGAATGTATTGTTAGTATTGTACTACAATGGTCTCAAGGTTGGAGCAAAGTTTGTATAAAGTATACAAACGAAATATATGACGATATATTGTTTTAGAAACTGCTTCAAAAGCGTGTTTTGAATGAAGGGGTTCTTATAGAACCAATGATTGAATCCAAACCATAAGGTCGTTAGTAGGATACTACGACGTAATGGGCGATAGCTCAAGCCATGGAATCAAGGTCTCATCAAAGTATTCGAACACAAGAAAGAGACATCATCAAATGTTTTGGAAACATTTGATAAGTAAATCCCTTTTAAATAAAAAGGATTAATACATAACCAAGTTAACCTACGAGCATAAGCTCTCTCAACTAGCATGTATAAGATACACTAGTGATTGACTTTAGTGCAAGTGGGAGATTGTTGGAAATATGCCCTGAAAGTCAATCTTTGGAAGAAACCTTTCAGGACAAATGAATCGATGTATAGATGACTCTTATACATCAAATGGCAAAGATACTATTTAGGACTATCTCAATTAACGATATATGTCCTAAATAATGAATCCATGGACAATAGATCGATTGAAGAAGTAATCTATGTTGGAAATATGCCCTGAAAGTCAATCTTTGGAAGAAATCTTTCAAGACAAATGAATCGATGTATGGATGATTCTTATACATCAAATGGCAAAGATACTAATTAGGACTATCTCAATAAACGAAATATGTCCTGAATAGTGAATCCATGGACAATGGATCGATTGAAGAAGTAATCTAATGATGTTAGACTACAGAGACCTTCTTCACATAACCATTATGTCCAAAAGGTTCCTGGTCGTTGGATTGTCAGAGGGATACCGACAATGCTTAGACTGGTACATACTGTGTCCGCTTCAATTGGAAGGATGGAAAGTCTCAACCCATTCGTGTTGTGACACTAAGACAAGTATGTAGGTGCTCATTAAGGGAATGAGTTCACTGAACACAATCGAATCAGAGTACTTGCATGGAGGTCTACTCATATGTCAAGCAAGTAACTCAAATGGTTGCAATAATGTAAGTAATCCTTTGACCTGAGGCATCGTCGTTGTCTTGTGGTTAAGTACTTAATCTTTGATTATGTCAACGTCACTCTATCAGAATGTCAACGGCATAGTTGGGGTTAAGCCACTTAGTCATGAAGGCAAGGGTATGCGCAACAAGGAATCTCTAATCCTCGATAAGAGAGGAAGAATACTCTAAGATATGATTCGGGAATCTTCGGCCGAAGTATCGAGCGTAATAAAGGAAAGCGTTCCTAAACGACTCAATTGGATCATATAAGAAGGAATAATCACATTAGGGGTTTGACATGAAATATCCATACCCTAATGATGTGATTGAGAGTATTGTATTAGAGAAGGATTGAATTACATTGTAATTCCAACTGACTAGGTTCTTTGAATAAACTTCTACATTAGCTTGGGTAGCTATGACATATGGTTAGATGTCACTCATAGCTTGTGAGTTCTTCTAGATGATTAGATGTAGTCATCAAAGAAGAAAGGTGAATTAAAATGAGGTTTTAATTCACTAAGTGATTGAATTAAATATAAGCAATTGGATTAATGCCAATCACCTCACTGCCTTGCTAATTAGAACCTAAAAGATTGTTCACCACAACACTATTGTAGTGAGTAACTAATGGATGATGGAAACAATTAATTAGATTAATTATGTGTTGTGATTAATTTAGAAAAGTCTAGAAAAATCATAAAAGCGATAAAGATCGTTTTGGGCTTAAAGAAACGTTCGGGTTTAATTAGGCCCATTGGGCCTAAACCCATTGGGCTTTTATTCAAGCATTGGATGACTTGAAATAATAAAAGCCCAAAGCCCAAAAACAACACAAGAGGGCCGGCCATATTATGTGGGTTTTGGAGAGATATTTAGTCAAGTGTTGACTAGGTTTTCTTTTTGTCTATATAAGCAACTTTATAAGATATTGTTCATTAGGGTTTTTGTGAGTTTTGAACAACAAAAGAGGCAAAAGAAAATAGCCATCTTGAACCACAAAGGCCGGCCACCAAAGGGGGTTTTTACTAACATCTCTTACACCCTTTTGGTTATTCCTTCATCCTTCTCACTACACTAGTGGGTGAGGATCTTTAGAGGTTTCCTACTTTGGAAACTTGAAGAGAACCTAGGAGCACTCATTCTATCAAAGTGGAGGAGGCAAGGAGGGAAGCTAGGCTCAAGGATTTCAAGGAGCAAAGGGCTTGGAGGTGGTCCATCCTTGGTCTCAAGTCTAGATCAAGAGGTATAAGACTAACCTTCACTTTGTTCTTGATTCTTTAAATTGTTTTGATGCATTATATATAAACCTATGAACCTTGAAGGGGATTTGCATGACTATAGCTTTGATAATATGTTTTAAATGCTTTCGCTGCTTTCGTATATTAAATTTGATTTGGATATGCATGATAGTCATTATGAAATCCCATGCTAGAATCTCATAATTTTCCCTTCAAGTGGTATCAGAGCCAATGGTTTATATATAATGTGTCCTTTTGGATTTTATGCATATGGGTATTAGTATTATGCATGACATATTTATTGTTTCATTCAAAGTATCTTTGTCTTTTGTTTTTCAATAGTTGAAAAATGTTAGTCAAAAGTTGAGAAAGATATGTTTGCAAAAGTGTTTTGTATACATGAATGAAAAATGAGTTTAGAACTAGTTTGACATATTATTTCTTCATTTAAAAGTATGTTTGTCTTTTGTAAATCAAGAGTTGAAAAAGATATGCATGTAAAAGTTGTTTTGTATGCATGAATGAAGAATCAGTCATGAACAAAATTTGGGGTTTTGTTCAAAAGGGTAGGCACGGTTTTGGGGGTGGTTTTGGGTTGTGTTTGTGTTTTATTGTAAACCACTCACACATCCTATTAAAGCTTAAAAGAAGTGTTCTTGTCACTTTTGTTTTTGGGTTTGAAAAATCACCAAGAATGTACAAATCTTGAAATTGTGTTCATGGTTTTGTTCTTGGTGTTCATGGTTTGGTTTTGGGTGAAAATGGTTTTAATTGGTTTTCATGCATGGTTTTATGGTTTTGGATGATGTTCTTACCATCCATAACCATATTAAAAACTTATAAAACCCTAGACTTGACTAGGAGGATTTCCATCACCCATCTCACCTAAGTTTTAATGGCAAAACCAAGTGACAAGCAAAATTTAATTTTTCTTACATAAGGTGGCTTTTAATGCATGTTGTGTAAGATTGTGTAAGAGACCTCCCATCCCCTTAATGTGGCCGGCCTCCCTAGTGGATTTATCCACTTGTGGGGCTATTTTGTAATCTTTAAAAAGTTGATATTTACTTTGAAATATTTACGATTTTACCCCTAACTTTTCATATTTACATTTAGGCCCCTACTAACTAGAAAGTTAAAATATTTGATTTTAATTTTGTTAGTTGTTTAAACTCATAATACTATTATGCCCATATGCACTAAATCTAAATGTTTATGTTGCATTCCCTAATGATTATTTAAATGTGTTTAAGTAGTTATGAAATGGATGACTTTGGACTTATGCCTTAAACGATAATTGAGCTATATGATAAGGCGCTAAAATCAAATTGTTTGAACCTTGGGAATGTGTTTTAATTACTGTTTAATTGGACCTTGTCACGTTTGACGTTAATCTTTCTCTCCCCTTTTAGTATATGTAATTTATAGGAATTTGTACAAATCGGTTTGTAATTCTTATTACTTCTTAATCTCTATTCGTTAGTGGATTCCCTCTAGTGCTAGACTAGAGTTTCTTTAACTATTGGTAAGGAGACATAACTAAAAGAGGGTTTTGACATGAGATTAAAGATTAAAAGGGTCCAATGCCCAAATTAGCAATGAATGATTGTCTTTCATTTCTAATGGCTCAATTAAAATGGTTTTAATTGGATTGATAAGCACGTAATTAAATTGACACAACCTCCCCGAGTTTATATTCAACAATGATGGCTCGTTGTTGCAATAACCTAATAAGTCTATAGTCATCCAAGAGCCTATGATAACTATAAAGTCCAATTTCAAAGGAATGCAAAAACCATAGTAGTAGTAGTTACTTCCAAAATTTGAAAAATTCGTTTTTGATATTGATTTGTTTTTCTCAAAACAAATAGTGGGAGTATCATACGCTACTAGACTATAATGAATACAATTAGTAGTTATATATATATCTCCAATATTTTGAAAAATGTTTTGATATTGATTTGTTTTATGAAAACGAATAGTGGGGATATTATATGCTACTAAATTCATTAACTTTGGACTAGTAGTTATAATAGGACAATTTATTTGATTGTGATTAAATAAATAAAATTGATGAGACCTTAAAATCCCTCAACCAAACAATATTAAGTTGTAAGCGTAAGAGTGCTTAGAACACTTTTTCGTGGCCTTCCACCGTGGTAGGCTCCAAGCGTTTATGACTTGTACACCGCCTTCACCCTATCATGGGGAAGTGACAAAGTGCATGCTTATATTCAGGAGGAGTTTATTTAAAACATTTGATGAGGTTAAGGTAGGCAACGAGTATGGCCAACATCGTATCATCGTGAGGTCATGCTTGAACCCCTAGCTAAACCAGCATGGTGGGAACTAAGAAACATAATGCCAACATCGTATCATCGTGAGGTATTATTTTCTAGAGGCCAAAAAGATGGGTAATCACAAGAGGTTGTTGTGAATGGGTACTTGTACCCTCTCATTATTATTGTTGCTAGCCGACATCGTATCATCGTGAGGTGGGCTTGGTAATAGTGAGCCTCCCATAACCCGCTAGGAGCTTTCTTTGAAATCTCCCGGATTCCATTATGGGGGATATGGAATTTGCCAAAAATGGTGGGTGGTGTCATTCAGTTTAAAGACCCAAATCGTTTGACTTAAACAACAATCAATCTAATTATTTTATTTGTTTATGTATATAGATATGGTTGGAAGCACACTCGCAAAAATACTCGACAAACATTGCCTAGAGGGGCACAATTTCCCATCATGGTATCGTAATGTCAAGATTCTCCTAACATTGGAGAAGATTGTTTACGTACTAGACAAGGCTCCACCTCACATACCTCTTGGCCCTGACGCCACTGAGGATGAACGTGCTAAGTATGACAAGCACGTTGAGGATGATACACAAGCCAAGTGTTATCTGTTGGCTTCCATGAATGAGGAGCTACAGAGACAGCACGAGGGCATGGACAGTGCATCTTCCATAATACTCCATCTTACGGAGTTATATGGTGAAGGGACGCGCAACCGTCGCTTTAGCACTGTCTGTGAACTTGTGAAGACCAAGATGGTCAAGGGGGCTCCAGTGCATCAACATGTACTGAAGATGATAGGATTCATTGAACAATTGGAGAACCTTGGTACTCCACTTGACGGGGAATTAGCCCAGGACTTCATATTGGCTTCTCTTTCTGATTCATTCTCGCAGTTCGTAATGAACTACAACATGAATAAGATGGATAGCACTCTCTCCGAGTTACTAAACATGTTAGTAACCGCCGAGAAGACTATGAAGAAAGAGAACATTGTAGGGACTGCTGCAGTAGCCTACAATAAGCCATCCTCTTCCAAGGCCAAGCCGCAAGGCAAAGGCAAAGGGAAGGAGAAGAAGTCCCCCACTCCTAAGCCGAAAGGAGGAGTGAGGAAAAAGAAGGCAAATGAGCCCAAAGGGACTTGCCACCACTGTGAAAAGGAGGGGCATTGGAGGAGGAATTGCAGGTTATACCTTGCAAGTCTTAAGGACAAGCCACAAGGTATGGTTTATGTTCTTATCTTCAATTCTAAATGTTAGATCTTCTAAATATTTATATTTGATATAAAGTGCTAATCACTTGTATAATTGTATATAGGTGGAGAAGCCAAGTAGAAGAAGAACAAGCAAGAAAATGTGGTGAAGGGTTCGGCCACTATAATTTTTGCTTACTACTTAGGAAGTTTTGTTAGGCATTTAAAGATTGTCTTTAAACTTTCTTATTTTGTTAAGAACTAATTATATGGCTTCATTTGATGGAAGGCCACTGTTAGTGCCTAAATGTATAAAGGCATTTATATTAGTCTCTAAATATATAGAGCTAATACCTTTTGTATTAAACATTATGAATGTTTGAACTATCATATTAATGTAATGTGAAGTATGCCTTTTTAATATACTATTTCCTTAAAGTAGTGTTATGAATTGAAAATTGTCTTGTTGTATCCTAGATGAGATACAAGAGTTATATCACTTAATTGTAATGTGATAAACCAAACTTTAGATTTATCAATTATGGATAGATCTCACATGTAGGACATAAAAGGATACAATGAATCTTTAGATTTGGTTCCATTTGTCTACCTATGAGTTCTATATGAATTGACAAAAGTCTAGAGAATCCTTTCTTGAAGAAAAGGAAGATCACATTACAATGATATAAGTAATAAGAAAAACGTTTCTTATATGGTTATCACTTGAAACACAACGATCAAGATCACTCTTGATTCAATTAGTAGTTTTGAACAATTAATTGGGCATTCTTAAAATTGTTTTAAAAGTCAATGGTGTTAGTGATTAAACCGAGAAAGAAGTGTCTAAATCTATAAAAGGTTTAAAGACTTTAGTCACTTAAATAACAAGACATTAAACTTAGTGAAGATTGAAACAAATAAGCTTGAAATGTTTCAAAGCTACTACACAATGTCTTCTACCAATATAATCCACTTTTATACATTTTGAATGTATGAAATGATTTCTCATTAAAGTCATGAGAAATAGTGGGAGGTGTGAAAATGGATATAAACTTGAATGTGATTGGTTTATAGTTGTCTAAAGAATAATAGTACTTGACTATTATTAAGAGTTTGTAATTTTAATTGTTAAAAGGACTCAAGCTCTTCAAACGTTAAAAATCTATGTTGTGTAACATTTAAAGAACAGTCTTTGAATGTTGGTTTCATCAACCTAGCATAAAATGGTTATATGTTGGGAGTTGTCCATCATTCTCTTTTATGAGAACATGCTAATAACAAAGCATATGGACAAGTTGATGAAACAAAAAGGAATAAGTTTCAAAATGAGTCACAACATATGGTTTAACAACTAGACAATCCAAATTCAACATGTAACGATATTGCTCTATGTAGTTTTGATAGAGAATTATATCAACCACCTAGAAGGAATGGTTGAGTTTCTATATCCTTAGTAGGAGCCATGCTTCCACTAAGGAATTGGATAATTCTTATATGACTACACTAAAGGCGTTAGTATGACTAAAACTTGAAATATGGTGTATGACATCGTATAATTAAATGAATAGACTTGATAAAACAAGTCACATATTCAAAAGGAATTACTTTAGAAGGAATTCTTTTGTATGTGATTCGTTTAAATAACTTGTGTTAGCTAGGGTTGTTGATGGTCTCAAAATTGTTGAGAACATCATCAATAAGCTATTGGATCTCAATGATTCTCAATGGATCCAAGACAAGTTAGTGGGAGCAACACGCATTCAAATCAAGAAAATATAAGTGTTATTTTTGAATGAATGCTAAGTTACAACAAGGCCAGTGGGAGTGATGTCATAATTTGAGCAACAAGATGTGAATAAAGTCTATTTGATAGACTTGATAAAACATAGATGTTACTCGAAAAATGACAAAACATGACACGGTCAATTTTGAAGTAAAGACTTGAAATTAGACTTACTGATATAGCAAGGCTATCTCAATAATGTTATATGGGAATTAAATCTCAAATGTTGAAGATTTAAGAAAGCATTTTCCTATGTGATAGGAAATCACTTTCATAACCCTTATAATGAATGTGTCATAAAATCACAAAAGGGACACATGTATTGACTTGTGAAGTAGATATCCAAAGGTGAAGAAACCACTGAGTTTATCACTTTAAGATATTACTATATCCCAGGATCAGAACCAAAGCAACTGATAGAGTATTATTGCCTTTTAAGAAAGAAACATCAGAGTGGGACTCTGTAAGCGTGCATTCACTTAGGTTGTTAACCAAAGTGAAAAATAAGCCATTTTAACAAATGGAACTTCATGTTGGATGAAGTACTAATCATATGAATGAATTGTTAGTATTGTACTACAATGGTCTCAAGATTGAAGCAAAGTTTGTATAAAGTATACAAACGAAATATATGTAGATATATATGTTTTAGAAACTGCTTCAAAAAGGTGTTTTGAATGAAAGGGGTTCTTTTAGAACCCATGATTGAATCCAAACCATAAGGTCGTTAGTAGAGTACTACGACGTAATGGGGCGATAGCTCAAGCCCTGGAATCAAGGTCTCATCAAAGTTTTCGAACACATTAAAGAGACATCATCAAATGTCTTGGAAACATTTGATAAGTAAATCCCTTTTAAAATAAAAGAGATTAATACATAACCAAGTTGACCTACGAGCATAAACTCTCTCGACAAGATGTATAAGATACACAAGTGATTGACTTTAGTGCAAGTGGGAGATTGTTGGAAATATGCCCTGAAAGTCAATCTTTGGAAGAAATCTTTCAAGACAAATGAATCGATGTATGGATGATTCTTATACATCAAATGGCAAAGATACTAATTAGGACTATCTCAATAAACGAAATATGTCCTGAATAGTGAATCCATGGACAATGGATCGATTGAAGAAGTAATCTAATGATGTTAGACTACAGAGACCTTCTTCACATAACCATTATGTCCAAAAGGTTCCTGGTCGTTGGATTGTCAGAAGGATACTGACAATGCTTAGACTGGTACATACTGTGTCCGCTTCAATTGGAAGGATGGAAAGTCTCAACCCATTCGTGTTGTGACACTAAGACAAGTATGTAGGTGCTCATTAAGGGAATGAGTTCACTGAACACAATCGAATCAGAGTACTTGCATGGAGGTCTACTCACATGTCAAGCAAGTAACTCAAATGGTTGGAATAATGTAAGTAATCCTTTGACCTGAGGCATCGTCGTTGTCTTGTGGTTAAGTACTTAATCTTTGATTATGTCAACGTCACTCTATCAGAATGTCAACGGCATAGTTGGGGTTAAGCCACTTAGTCATGAAGGCAAGTGTATGCGCAACAATGAATCTCTAATCCTCGATAAGAGAGGAGGAATACTCTAAGATATGATTCGGGAATCTTCGGCCGAAGTATCGAGCGTAATAAAGGAAAGCGTTCCTAAACGACTCAATTGGATCATATAAGAAGGAATAATCACATTAGGGGTTTGACATGAAATATCCATACCCTAATGATGTGATTGAGAGTATTGTATTAGAGAAGGATTGAATTACATTGTAATTCCAACTGACTAGGTTCTTTGAATAAACTTCTACATTAGCTTGGGTAGCTATGACATATGGTTAGATGTCACTCATAGCTTGTGAGTTCTTCTAGATGATTAGATGTAGTCGTCAAAGAAGAAAGGTGAATTAAAATGAGGTTTTAATTCACTAAGTGATTGAATTAAATATAAGCAATTGGATTAATGCCAATCACCTCACTGCCTTGCTAATTAGAACCTAAAAGATTGTTCACCACAACACTATTGTAGTGAGTAACTAATGGATGATGGAAACAATTAATTAGATTAATTATGTGTTGTGATTAATTTAGAAAAGTCTAGAAAAATCATAAAAGCGATAAAGATCGTTTTGGGCTTAAAGAAACGTTCGGGTTTAATTAGGCCCATTGGGCCTAAACCCATTGGGCTTTTATTCAAGCATTGGATGACTTGAAATAATAAAAGCCCAAAGCCCAAAAACAACACAAGAGGGCCGGCCATATTATGTGGGTTTTGGAGAGATATTTAGTCAAGTGTTGACTAGGTTTTCTTTTTGTCTATATAAGCAACTTTATAAGATATTGTTCATTAGGGTTTTTGTGAGTTTTGAACAACAAAAGAGGCAAAAGAAAATAGCCATCTTGAACCACAAAGGCCGGCCACCAAAGGGGGTTTTTACTAACATCTCTTACACCCTTTTGGTTATTCCTTCATCCTTCTCACTACACTAGTGGGTGAGGATCTTTAGAGGTTTCCTACTTTGGAAACTTGAAGAGAACCTAGGAGCACTCATTCTATCAAAGTGGAGGAGGCAAGGAGGGAAGCTAGGCTCAAGGATTTCAAGGAGCAAAGGGCTTGGAGGTGGTCCATCCTTGGTCTCAAGTCTAGATCAAGAGGTATAAGACTAACCTTCACTTTGTTCTTGATTCTTTAAATTGTTTTGATGCATTATATATAAACCTATGAACCTTGAAGGGGATTTGCATGACTATAGCTTTGATAATATGTTTTAAATGCTTCCGCTGCTTTCGTATATTAAATTTGATTTGGATATGCATGATAGTCATTATGAAATCCCATGCTAGAATCTCATAATTTTCCCTTCAATCTAATGATGTTAGACTACAGAGACCTTCTTCACATAACCATTATGTCCAAAAGGTTCCTGGTCATTGGATTGTCGGAGGGAAACTGACAATGCTTAGACTGGTAAATACTGTGTCCGCTTCAAATCGAAGAATGGAAAGTCTCATCCCATTTGTGTAGTGACACTAAGACAAGTATGTAGGTGCTCATTAAGGGAATGAGTTCACTGAACACAATCGAACGAGAGTACTTGCATGGAGGTCTACTCACATGTCAAGCAAGTAACTCTAATGGTTGGAATAATGTAAGTAGTCCTTTGACCTGAGGCATCGTCGTTGTCTTGTGGCTAAGTACTTAATCTTTGGTTATGTCAAAGTCACCCCATTCGTGGGTGTCCACGGCATAATTGGGGTTAAGCCACTTAGTCATGACGGCAAGTGAATGCGCAACAAGGAATCTCTAATCCTCGATAAGAGAGGAAGAATACTCTAAGTTATGATTCAGGAACCTTCGGCCGAAGTATCGAGCGTAATAAAGGAAAGCGTTCCTATACGACTCAATAGAATCATATAAGAACGAATAATCACATTAGGGGTTTGACATAATATATCCATACCCTAGTAATGTGATTGAGAGTATTGTTTTAGAGAAGGATCGAATTACATTGTAATTCCAACTGAATAGGTTCTCCGAACAACTTCTACATTAGCTTGGGTAGCTATGACATATGGTTAGATGTCACTCATAGCTTGTGAGTTCTTCTAGATGATTAAATGTAGTCATCAAAGAAGAAAGGTGAATTAAAAGGAAGTTTTAATTCACTAAGTGATTGGATTAAATATAATCAATTGGATTGATGTCAATCACCTCACTGCCTTGCTAATTAGAACCTAAAATGATTGTACACCGATACACTCTTGTAGTGAGTAATTAATGGATGATGGAAATAATTAATTGGATTAATTAAGTGTTGTGATTAATTTAGAAAGTCTAAAGAAATCATAAAAGCGATAAAAGATCGTTTTGGGCTTAAAGAAACGTTCGGGTTTAATTGGGTCCATTGGGCCTAAACCCATTGGGATTTTATTCAAGCATTGGATGACTAGAAATAAATAAAAGCCCAAAGCCCAAACCAACACAAAGGGGCCGGCCATTTAAAGTGGAGAGGGAGAGATGTTAGTCAATTTGTTGACTAGGTTTCTTTTTGTCTATATAAGGAACTTTATAGAGATTTATTCCTTAGGGTTTTTGTGTGTTTTAAAACAACAAAGAGGCAAAAGAAACATCTCTCTAAAAAACACCAAAGGCTGGCCACCTTGAGGGTGATTTAGCTAACAATCTTTCACCCTTTTGGTTATTCCTCCATCTATCTCACTACACTAGTGGGTGTGGATATTTAGAGGTCTTCTCTTTTGGAGACTAAAGGAGAACCTTGGAGCACTCTTACTAACAAAGTGGAGGAGGCAAGGAGGGAGGCTAGGCTCAAGGACTTCAAGGAGCAAAGGACTTGGAGGTGGTCCATCCTTGGTCTAAAATCAAGATCAAGAGGTATAGACCTATACCTTCACTTTGTTCTTAACTTAAATGTTTTAGATGCATTATACATAAACCTATGAACCTTGAAGGGGATTTGCATGACTATAGCTTTGATATTATTTGATAACATGCTTCCGTTGCTTATGTGTATAAATTTTGAATTGTATATGCATGCTAGTCATTTAGAAATCCCATGTGTTAAACTCATAATTTTCCCTTCAGTTTGCAATTAAACAAAGATAATCTAATTTAAACATTGAACTAAAACTAAGGATATAAAGACCTCAGAAATGCTCCAGCACTCCCATGGCCTTGGATGGCAGCCACGGCACAAAGTTCTCTCTCCATCCTTCCTTGCAAAGCTACGGCACAATTGTGTATTTTTCTGATTTTAGGCTCTTATGTGTGTGGTGCTCTGAATGGTGCGAATTTAGGTAGAATAGGATTAGGATAAGATAAGATAAGGTTGGTTAAGATAATGTTTGGATAAGGTTTTGGATAATGTTCCTTCCTTTTAGCTGATTCCTTATCTTCCAAGTCTTGATTTAATTCTTCCAGATTTGTAGCACATTTTTAGCCTCTTTAAACTTCAAAAACGTCCATCCATTATGCTCCATACGCATCCTATCCATTCCAAGCCCAAAACTGTTCTAAAATACTCCAAATTGCCTTTTCTTGCTAACTTTGTCATTTGGACCTGAAAACACACGAAAATAGTTTAAAACACTCTTATAAGTAGAAATTAGCTATGTAAATGCAAGAGAACAAGCTAACTAAGTCGCATAAATATGCTCCTATCAATTACTCTTTAATTTTTAGGGGGCTTTAATGAAAATGATTTCTCTAAACTTTTTATTAATAAAAAACAATTTAATAACTTTATTTAATGGAAAAAAAACCCTAAACTTTAATAAAAATGGCTTAAATTTTAATGAAAATGACAAAAGTTTAATATAATATAAAATAAAAAAGTGACAAAAAAACTCCCGCGTTTTTTAACACTGATTATTTCTTAGATTGACTATTTCTAAAACCGGATACGAGTACTATACTATTTCTTAAACTGAGCACTAACTATTTTGAAAACTAAATACGGGTACTATCACTATTTCTTAAACTAAACACTAGTACTGTCACTATTTCTTAAACTCAACACACATTATTTCTAAAACTGAATATAGGTACTATTTCTGAAACTGAACACGGGTTGGCTTGCGCCTTGCAGGTGCTTTTGGTTCCTTTTTTTCTTCTTTTTCATTCTTTTGTCCTTATCATTAAATAAAGTTATTAAATGGTGTTTTGTTAAAATTCAAAGTTTTGACACCCTTTTTCATTAGTTTTTGACACACCCCGATCGAGATCGAAGCATGTTAGCCATCACGTGAGGGTGACGTAGCCATGTCCACAGTGCGGAAGCAATAAAGATAAGAAATATACGAATAAATAAAAACCAAAAGCTACTACTGAGTACTTATAAACAGGAAGTGCTAGGAGTGAGATACAAGTGTAAATACCCTTAATCAGAGCATAGAAAGTCTAGGTGCAGTCCAGTAGGACAAGTACTAGTTATACAGTACCAGAAAATGTCCTATGATTAATTTATTATGTCAAAACCATCGAAATCCTCGTACGCCACCAACCGCAAGTCTACCTAAAACCTGGAGGGGCGCAAAACAAAAAATGTGAGTGGACAAAAACAAAGCTTTTCAAAGTCATTTCATTTCTCAAAAGTTCTAACCCCTCACCGTAAAACATGAAAATTTTCCCAAAATTAGAATATAAACATATGCATATATATATATATATATATATATATATATATGTAAATATCTCAATTCAAATCATGCTTCACATAATCATATTCATAAGTATGCCATGCCAAAACATAAAATAGAATAAGTAACTCAGTTGAGAATAAATTCATGAAAAATAACATATTAGCCGGAACCCCTGCATAAGTTTGTACGGCTGAATTCATAGCTTATTATTCAATCTAGCCTGAGTCGCTACAATGACCTGTACGACATTATATTGCACACAAGTCGGAACCAATGAAAAGGTCTGTATGACAAGACTGGGTGTAATATAATTATGCTCAATACTACGTTCTTATGATAGCTGGGCAATAAATCGCTAGTCACCTATGAGTCGGAACCACCTATGATGGTCTGTACGACAAGACTGTGTACCTAACTTGGATCCAATGTGAGCATATGGTGCAGGAGGTGACATTATAAATAGGCATGTGACATATCTCTGGCTAAATCACAATCACCCTAGGTGCAGGTTTATGAGCTCAATGTTTCTCAATCACAACTTTAATCACAATCACAATTCATAACTCACCTGCGCTTACCTAAGCGTCCACAACACCACAATTATATAATATGCATCATATACCAATTCATTTACGGAATATAAATTTATATGCATGGTATTTCAAGGCATACTTTCATTTAAACGAATTTTCTGGGAAAATATCAAGTATATAAGTATATACTGAAAACCAAAAGCCCACTCACTAGTATGTCGAAGGGTCATAGCCCCCAAGTCGCCCTTGACTGCGCTCGTCCTTAGGATAAGTCTCCCCTATATGTGAAACAACTATAAAAAGGTTAATTTAAAGCACCTAACCAATACTAGCTAATAACTTCTCATACAATGCTCAAATGGGGTGTTTGAATATACCAACATGATCTACACAAACATCCTCATATTTTTAAAATAATTTTTGGACGTCCTACGCGCCGCCACATGCCGGCAAAGGCACTGCAACACGCGCGGCCACTTGCAGGGACCCTAACGGAATCCCCTAACCCTGTTAGGAATATTCCGTGGAATATTTCATTAAATAGTAACGGAATCTGTTAAACTAACCAATGCCGTTAGGAATATTCCGTCAAAGTTGACAGAATATTCAGTCATCCCCTACCTCAGAACTCCGGCGACCGTCGCCGTCGCCGGAAAACTGGGAATTTTTCAAACCTTCATTTCTCATCCATTTCTCAGTCAAATTTCATGAAACTTAAACCAATTTGAAGCTTGACATGAATAGAATACAACCATACCTTTCAAGAGCTCTAAGATCCATGGAACTCGCCGGAAAATCCCTCGATAATCCGGCTAAACCTGCAACTCATCAAAACTCAACTTTCTGACGTCCAAATCACTTCATTTTTCTTCTCCGAGCTTTGTGAAGATGATTCAAAGCTTCCTATGCCCTTAAAAACTCCTAAAAACCTCACAATAATTAGTGTATGAACAGTACCTAAAACTGGGATTTCGGTTTCTCGGATTTTCGAAGGTTTTAAGTCCAAATAAAGGTATAAATCAACTCCTAGACATGCAAAGAGTTTGAATGTTACCTTTAAAACCTTGATCCATGCCTGAAATGGAATACTTGGAGTTCGTCCGTACAAAGTTGATGGAAACAGGAGAAAATCGAAAGGGAGGAGAGAGAAAGAGAGAGTTGGGGTGTGTGTGTGTGGTCCTAAATTTTTTACTTCTAACAACCACAAAAACATAACAACTTTTAGTCCTAATTAGTTCCAAATAATAGGAACTTAAGGAATTAGTTCACTCCCAACTCAAAACCACACAAACACACAAAACGTCCAAGGGCAAAATAGTCAGTTCACACTGTCGATACTAAATATTTTGGGACGGGCTGTGACAGTTTTCCTTAATTTTTATCCAATCGTGAAGGAGAAAGTATTGAATGATAAGTGGCCACAATTTTCTTGAACCATAAAATCTAAGAGAACGAGAGTATACCACAAATTAGAGGTCATTCCTTTCCACTTTTATGGTTGGATGGTGGTTTGGTTTGTCAATGTTTACAACTGAAATAAAAATATTGTATTTATTACATAGTGCTAGCGCTCATCATCAAAATGTCCACATGCAAACCTCCTCCCTATAATAATTGGGGGAATGCTACCAACATTCACACTTGAAATTGGTACCAGGCGAAATATCCTACAATTAAATGTACTTGTTTGACTAGTCAGCAACACCAATCAACTAAGCAGATATGTTAGTTTATCAATAGCAGAGGTGGTCAATTTAAAGCTTGGTTTACTAAAGTGTTCCTAGTTAACTAAGATCCAATTCAGTCCACATTTTATCTGACAAGCTTAATTGCATGGACTTATCTATTTGCAAATAATGATGAACATATATCACAAGCAAAGAGTAAGATAAGTAAACTAGAAAAGCAATAAACTGCAAAGGGAGTTTTTGGTCAGAAGAACCCACCTCTGGGTTAAAAACAGGGGAATCTTAACGAAGTCCAATCCATTAGTGTAAACAAAATTCTTGCAGAGTACCACACAAAGCTTAATTTTAGACCTAGTCTATGGAGCAGCTTTACCTTTGTGCAACATTGCCTTATACGAGAAGGATTCCTTCGATCTTCACCAAGTGACAGTTCTTCCTGAGCTCTTCACGTTGTGTCACCGAAACCAAATCAACTTATGTATATGTTGTTATGGTGAAGTTGATGTAAATCTGGATTCAATGTCCAGTCAATTTCACTAGTTAAATACTTGAAAGATGAAATTGACGTGAATCCAAAAAATAGGTTAATTCAAAGATTTAAAACTAGAAAAACTTGATCAAAAACATGAATCAAAATCACAAAGACAATGCTACCTTAATATACAACGATACAGGTATTTAGTGCATGAGTGTGATATTGTGGCTTGGGTTTTCAAGTAAGAATACAAGAGACAACTCCAAGCTAAAAAGCACTATCTTTGAGAAAATATAAATCACCTATCCAAATTGAAATGAAACCCTAAATTGAGATTTTAAAGAGGGCAATGGATCAAAAAAGACACGTGTCATGTGCAAAAGCAATCTAGAAAGATCTAGGGTTAAAAATTCATTTTCGAGAAAAAATTGTCAGAAGGCCCATGTGGGTTGTCTTAAAATGTGCCCAGCTTGCGTGAAAGCAACAAGAAGTTTTTGTTGGAAATGTGCCCTAAAACCAATCATATGATGATACTTTACGGACATTTCACATGTTAAACTAATCTAGTTTAATATCAAGGGCAAACATTATTGTTTGAGCCGTCTCATATAAATGTTATATGCTTAAACGATAAGTCCAAGGAATATGTGATTGGGAGAATGCAATCTAAAGAAGTTAGATTCATGAGACCATTCTTTCGTAGACACATCCTAAACGTTCCTGATCATATGATTGCTAATTGGGCATTGACAGTCCGTTAAGATCAGTACGTGCTGTGTCTTCTCTCAGGGAGAGTGACTAGTCTCAAGTCATTGGTGTGTGTGACAGCAAGACAGGTACGTAGGTGCTCAATAGAGAATGAGTTCACTGAACACGATCAACGAAGAGTTCTCATATTCATGTCACATGAGAACTCATGGTTGGGATAATGCAAAGTAGTCCTTTGACCTGAGGCATCATAGTTGTCTTGTGGTTAAGTCCTTGATCGTTGATTATGTCAAAGTCACTACATCAGGAGGGTGTCCACGGCATAGTTGGGGTTAAGCCACTTAGCTATGGAGGCAAGTGAATGCGTAACAAGGGATCTCTAACCTTCAAACCGTTTGGGGGAGAATACTCTATGATATGATTTAGAATCTCTGGCCAGAGTATGAATGAGATTTAGGAAAGTCGTTCCAAATCACATTCAAGGTAATCATATAAGCACACGAACCACATTGGATAGTTGACATGAATAAACTATCAATCCAAACAATGTGGTCAAGAGTATTGTATTAGAGAAAGACCGTATTGCATTTGTAATCCTAAACTGAATAGGTTCTCTACCTCTTCTGATTAGCTTGGGTAACCATGATATGCTGCTAGGTATCACTCTTGGTTTGTGGAAGCCCTAAACGTGTATAAACACTAAAGGGAGAATTGAAAGTAAGTTTCAATTCACAATCAATTTGAAAGAGTTTTAATCGCCCACTGCCTCGCTAAAAGGAACCTAATGGATCGTACACCGTGTAAGGTGGAGATTGAAGAAACAATGGAGATGAGTAAGAAGTACGGCGGGACTCCCTACGCTCTCTACGAGGCGGCATGATTCTGACAGAAAACATCAAAAGATCGTTAAGACATTAACAAATTTACAGGACTGCAACCTAGGCTCTGATACCAAACTGACACACCCTGATCCGGAGGATCCAGGTGTGCTGGCCGTCACGTGGGCGTGACGTAACCATAAGCACGACACGGAAGCGTAACAACAACATAAATCAGCAGAAATTCAAACCAAACTCAACATAACCACATACGGACATATCCGGACGAGTTTACAAGTAAACACATAAGTTCAGAGCATAGGTTATCTGCAGTCAAGTAGGACTAAAATAAGAATACATCACCCTCAGGTGAGTCCTACATGTCCCAAATCTGTCAGAAAGCCGGAAAGGACCTCGTGAGCCAACCACCGTTAAACTAGAACCTGGAGGGGCGCAAAACAAAATGAGTGGGTCAGTAAAACAAATTAGTTTTCCAAAACATTTCATTAAAACAGTTATATCCCCTCGCCGTAAAAACCTGTATACTTTCCCAGAAATTATATAACCATATAAAATCTCAACATTTAAATCTCAAATCTTTAACATTTTCAAGAAAACATGCCATGCCATAAATCAAAATATAAATCAGGTGAAATAAGGAATCAATCGGAGACCCTGCAGTTGGTCCTATACGATTAATTCAATAGCTCAATATCTCACTAAGCCGGAGTCACCACAGTGACCTATACGGCCCTACTCTGCACATCACTCGGAACTACGTAAGGTAGTCTATACGATGAAAGGTGTAAAAATACGCTCTAGTGCTTCTCTCATCATATCATCAGCGCGCATAACTAAGGTCACCCACTAGTCGGAATCACGCCTAGTGATCTGTACGACTAGCATGTCGGAACCCTCACATGGTCTGTACGACATCCACCTACTTGGATCCAAGGCGAGCGTGCGGTGTGGTGAATAATATAAGCACTAACACCTAGGGTGCAGATTATGAGCTCAACACATCTCAACAACAACAATTCAATGAATAAATGAACTCACCTGACTTACCTGTGCCTCCACAGCACCATGCAACATGTATGCATCATATATCAATCATATAACTCATGTGAAATTCACCTTTTCCAAATAATTCTATGCATGGCATTTTAAAAACGTTTTCTCATATAAATGCATTTTCTGGGAAAACAATAGCATATAGGTAATACGAAAACAAAACTGCCCACTCACTGATAAGTCGACGGGTCGTAACCCCCGTGGCGTCCCTGGATGCGGTCGTCCTCGGGATACGTCTCACCTATATGCGAAACAACTATAAAAACATTAATTTTAAGCATATCACCAATAATTCGAAATAACTTCTCATACGATGCTCAATTTTGGTATATGAATATACCACATCGACCTACTCGACGTCACGAGCGTCGAGAAATTTTCAGAAAAAATTTTGGAAGCCCCACGCGCCCCCACGCGCCACACGTGGCACGGGTCCACGCGCTGGCCACGCGCAGCACGTGCAGCGCACGTGTCGTCTTCTTCGCAGGGCCTCGCCGGACTGGTTCTCCGGTGGCCGGACTCCGGCCGAACTCCGGCCGATTTTCAAACTCACTGTTCTCCTTCGTTTTTCACCCATTTTCTTCGTATTTTATACCAAATTGAAGCCCTAAGAGTGTACTATCACGTTGGACTAGTTTTAGGGCCTAAAAACTACGAAATCTCACCTTGCAAAAACCAAGGATTCGGCCAAACTTGAAACCTACGATCCCGACGTCCAAAACTCTCCAACGAACGTCCCCGAGCTTCCTTAGGACCTCCTAAAGCTCACCACAAGCTTGAAATCTCCTGAAACACAACATTTTACGTTCGCATGAACAGTACCTCAAAAATGGAGGTTCGGGATCTACGTGAAATCGAAGGTTTCACTTCCTAAAACTAGCACCAATGAACTCAGGACGTCAAAACGATGAAGATACATACCTTATTTGCCCCGATCCGTTGAGTTTCGAAGGGTTTTGGGTGAAGGTCCGTACGATATGGGTGTGTGTGTGTGAAGTCGAGAGAGAGAGACAGAGACAGGGAAAGCACGGGGAAAGGAGAGGGAGAGAGGAAGGTCATGTGTGGTCCAAATTAATCCACACCCTCCATTTCATCCTAACCAAACATACCAAAAATCAATTTCCAATAAAATCCCATCCAACCAATGCTATTTTCAAAATAACGCTATGTACCTACGTACCTTAATGTCCAATAAGGGCAATTCTGTCATTTCACATTCCCGTCAAAAGTACCTCCGGGACGGGCTGTGACAATCTCCCCTCCTTATAGAATTTCGTCCCCGAAATTCCCATAACCAAATAAATCAATTAATACTCGTAAAATAACCTTGGGTACACCTCTCTCATCCGGTCTTCCGTCTCCCAAGTAGCTTCCTCTGCAGAATGGTTCCTCCACAACACCTTGACCAAACTCACCGTCTTGTTCCTTAGAACCTTATCTTTCCAATCCAAGATAGTGACTGGTTCCTCATCATACGTCAAATCCGGATTAATCTCTAACGGTTGAGGAGGAATCACATGAGAAGGATCAGAAACATAATGCCGAAGCATAGAGACATGGAACACATTATGGACCTTAGATAACTCCGGAGGCAGTTCCAACCGGTAGGCAACTTCACCAACTCTTTCAATGATCACATAAGGTCCAATATATCTCGGACTTAGCTTCCCTCTTTTCCCAAATCGTACCACACCTCTCCAAGGCGACAATTTCAAGAATACCCAATCACCCACATCATACACTCGATCAGTAGTATGCCGATCCGCTAAACTCTTATGTCGATCCTGGGCTGCTTTCAGGTTTGACTTAATTACCTGAACATTTTGAGTCGTCTCATCCACGATCTCAGGGCCTTCTAATACCCGTTCACCAACCTCAGACCAACATAATGGCGTTCGACACGCCCTACCATAAAGTGCCTCGAATGGGGACATACCAATGCTCGAGTGAAAACTGTTATTATAAGCAAACTCCATTAAGTCCAGACGATCATGCCAAGAATCACCAAATTGTAATACCGAAGATCTCAACATATCTTCCAACGTCTGAATGGTCCTCTCTGATTGCCCATCAGTTTGAGGATGATAAGCTGTGCTATACAGTAATTGAGTACCCAGAGCTTCCTGAAAAGCCACCCAAAATTTAGAAGTAAACCTCGGGTCTCGATCGGAGATAATATTTACTGGGACTCCATGATACTTGACAATCTTCGAAATAAACAACTTAGCCAATTTATTCAGAGGGTATTTCTCCCTCACTGGAATGAAATGCGCCGACTTGGTGAGTCGATCCACAATCACCCAAATACCATCAAATCCATTTCGCGTACGAGGAAGTTTATACACGAAATCCATGGTTATATTTTCCCATTTCCACTGGGGAACAGGAAGGGGTTGCATTCGCCCAAAGGGCTTCTTCCTTTCTGCTTTCACTTGCTGGCAAATAATACACCTGCTCACATATTCTGCAATTTCTCTTTTCATACCCGGCCAATAATAAAATGGTCGAATGGTATGATACATTTTTGTTCCTCCCGGATGCATCGCATAAGCTGAACAATGTGCTTCATCCAGAATTTCCTTCTTCAATTCCTCATTATTCGGAACATACATTCTGTCTTCTTGCATGAGCATACCATCTGATTCCCGAATTCTGAGGTCTTTCTTTTTCCCTTCACCTCTTAACTGAACCAACTCCTGAATTTCTTCATTCACCATCTGAACTGCAAGAATACGATCCACCAAAACTGGCCTGACTTGAAAATTAGCAAGAAAAGCTCCATCTCGGTCTTCAATTTCCAACCTTACCCCCGTTGTCCTCAATTCAGCAAGAAGAGGAACACGACTAGCATATAAGGCATTAAGCCTACCTTGAGGTTTTCTACTCAGTGCATCCGCTACTACATTAGCACGACCTGGATGGTATTCAATGGTACAATCATAATCACTTAACAATTCCATCCACCTTCGCTGACGAAGATTAAGATCATGCTGAGTAAACAAATACTGAAGACTCTTGTGATCAGTGAAGATCTTACACTTCTCACCATACAAGTAATGCCTCCAAATTTTCAAAGCAAAAACAATTGCTGCCAATTCAAGATCGTGAGTAGGATAGTTCCTTTCATGATTTTTCAACTGCCTAGAAGCATAGGCAATCACCTTATTATGCTGCATCAAAACACATCCCAACCCATTTAATGAAGCATCACTATATATCTCAAAATTACCGCTATCGTCGGGAAGTACCAACACCGGTGCATGAGTGAGGCAATACTTCAATTGTTGAAAACTCCGCTCACAATTCTCATCCCACTCAAATTTAACATCCTTCCTGGTCAACTTTGTCAACGGTAAAGCAATCATAGAGAAATCCTGAACGAACCGTCGATAATAACCTGCTAAGCCAAGAAAGCTTCGTACCTCCGTGACGGTTCGAGGTTGCTCCCAATTCTCCACTGCTGCAATCTTTTGAGGATCAACTTGAATACCTTGAGCTGATACAACATGCCCCAAAAATGCCACTTCAGTCAACCAAAACTGACATTTACTGAACTTGGCATACAACTGATGCTCCCTTAATTTCCTTAACACCAAATTAAGGTGTCGGATATGATCTGCTTGGGACTTAGAGTATACCAGAATATCGTCAATAAAAACAATAACGAATTTATCAAGATATTTCTGGAATACCTCATTCATTAATCTCATAAAAGCTGCAGGTGCATTAGTCAACCCAAACGGCATAACCGAAAATTCATAATGTCCGTACCGAGTTCGGAAAGCCGTCTTAGGTACATCATCTTCTTTAATCTTCAATTGATAATATCCAGATCTCAAATCAATCTTAGAAAATACACACGCACCTTTCAGCTGATCGAACAAATCATCAATGCGAGGCAATGGATAACAGTTTTTAATCGTTACCCGGTTCAATTGTCTATAATCAATACACAATCGAAAAGTTCCATCCTTCTTTCTCACAAATAATACTGGGGCACCCCAAGGTGAAGAACTAGGTTGAATAAAACCTTTATCAAGTAATTCTTGCAACTGGATTTTTAATTCCCTCAACTCAGCAGGAGCCATTCTATAAGGAGTCAGAGATATAGGGTCCGTACCTGGAAGCAAATCAATAGAGAATTCCACCTCCCTGTCTGGTGGTAATCCCGGCAAATCATCAGGGAATACATCCGGATAATGTCTGACCACACCAACTTCTTCTATACTAGTAGGAGCAACATCATTTAATACCACATGTGCCAAATATCCCTGACAACCCTTCGATAATAATTTCCTCGCCCTTATGGCAGAAATAACTCCATGTCTCACCCCACTTCTCTCGCCCACAAAAGTAACCTCGGGTAATCCAGGACGATAAAAAGTAACTGATTTACCATAACAATCAATATGGGCACGATTATGGTGTAACCAATCGGCCCCTAAAATCACTGATGCGAAATAGATTAAGCACACAAATTAAACCCTCTTTTTGTCAAATTGTAGCAAAGATGTAAGTAGGGATCGTTCTAGACCGGGGATTAGGAGGGATTGCTAAACGCTTGGAAACTGACTTAAACACTCAAAAACAAAGTTAAAAACACTAAACTAGACTCAAAGAATGCAAAACTAAAAGTTAAAACACTTAAACAAACCTAAAACTTAAAACCGCAACTAGAAGGCTCAAAACTGCCTAAAAACCACTTTCTGGGCAGTTTTGAGCACCTACACTAATTTGGACGAAATTTGATGAAAACTTGAATCAAAATACTTAGAAACACAAATCAAAACACTTTCTAACTAATCTAAGACTTCAAATAAAAGGGGGATTTGTTTTGGACGAAAATTTAACACAAAACAGAAACTTGAAACTAAACAGATTGTAAAAACGATTTTGGTGAAATAGATGGATAAAAGGCTAGTTAGGAGGTTCTTCTCCACACATGTCACACTTGCAAACAAAACGATTTTCAGTTGTTCTTCCAATAAACTATGAATACTCAACGCCCCAAGTTAACCGTGAATTGCACTAATTAACCCTCAGTTTTTCCAGAATTTATCAAGTTGGATGATTGCATACGACAACTCAAAACATTCCCTACAAGTTCCCTACATGAATTGCATAATAGAGATACAAGCAAGAATCATTACGTTCTATGAAAAACATAAGCATTGACGAAGCATTTGTTACTATGAATTGCATGAAACTTATGCTAAGAATTCATTCAACGCGATCGTTTTCAAGCGATCTTCACTACTTGTGATTATAAGATTATAACTATTAGGTGAAACTCCCTCATAATCTAGCATCATATTCATGCATGAAAACTAAGCGTGCACTCTCAATCAACATACATAAATAAGTATCAATCAAATAGATGAACGAATTGAATCCACAACTTATGAAATAACAACTGAATGTAATCGAATCAAATTGCAAGCATGTACATGGTTTCGAATCACCCCCCAACTAAGGGGGTTTAGTTCCTCATACTCACAACACAAAGTTTATTGAATTGAAACATCGAAGACATAAGAAAGATTACACCTAAAATGCCAAGGAAGTCCACTTTGAAATCTGCACAGAAAGCTCCTCTTTCTTCTTCTCCTTGCTGCGGCAGTGAGGGTTAGGGGGTTTTTGGATGGTTTTGGATGAGGGAGAATGGTGGAAAACTATCTAGGATAGGTGTAGGGCACGGCTAGGAAGGTTTGGGGTCAGAAAATATGGAGTTGGGTGAAGGTTGGGCTCGGCAAAGGTGAGGGACAGGTTCTGGCGTGAATGGAGTTTCTGGATGTGTTTTTGGTTTTTTAGAATGGAGTTAGGATGGTAGGGTGGTGCGGCAAGGTGTGGGAAAGAGTTATGGAGGTGTGGAATGGTGTCTAAAGGTGGAGGATGGTGGCTGGAATGGATGAATGGCTGCGGCAAGGAAGGGATTTGGGTGATGGTGGCTGCGGCAAGGTGGGGAAAGGGATGTAGTTTTCTGATTTTTATGGAGAGGGAAGAAGATGTGCGGCTAGGGTGTAGAAATATATATATATAGGCACTTAAAAACCCTAGCCATTCAGATTAGAACAATGGGCTAGGGTTAAGGTTTGTAAAATAGGGCTTTTTGGATGGAAAGGTGCGGCATAGGCTTAGGGATTTCCAATCAGATTTTTGCATGTGAACAAGGCCTAGGTGCGGCTGAAACAATGGGCTAGGGTTAGGGTTTAGGTACGGCATAGGTCCAAGAGTTAAGGATGGGTCATCCAAAAGCCCAAAACCGAGAATAGAAACTCACGAAAATGGAAACCTCCAAGAATAGAAACTTCCAACTTTAGAAACTTTGGTTGCCAATTCCGATTTAGGAAAGATCAACCCAAAATGGAAACTTTTAGGCTTAGCTTTCCTACTTCAAGTAGGAAACCTCAAATCTTCAACTCTTCAATTTCATCCCAACCTTGCGTTCCAAGCATGTCCTTTTTACTTCAAGCTCACTTTCTGCTCCAAAAGCTCCAAACTGCATCATTTCATGTAATACGTCCGCTAAACCTGAAAACACAAGAAAGTAGCTTAAAAGACTACTTTAACGAAGAAAACATAACAAAGATGCATAAGAACTAGCTAACTAAGGCGCATAAATATGCTCCTATCAAATTCCCCCACACTTAGCTTTTGCTAGTCCTCGAGCAAAACAAACAAAAGAAAGAAAACAAAATGAAACAAACTAACCAAAACAAAACCTAAACCTTCCAACAATTGCCTCAGGGATTTCCAATGCACATGACATGTTAAAGATTGTTATCCCCACAAATTTGAGTCATCTTTACACAAGCACATACTTAATTAAAGCCACCACTTACTAATTCACAAGTAATCAATCAAAACAATGCTTTGAATGTAGTAACATGCCTTAGAGAATTCCCTCAATTCCTTACAAGATATACACTCTATTTTCACTCAGATTTTCTAACTCCACACCCTACACTAGTCATATGTGAGAAGATTGATGTAGAAATGAAAACGAATGCTCACATAAATGTATCACAAAGAACGCAATTTCTAGAGTTATGAAGCATGTTTAGATATGATCTCATGAATGGAATGCTACTACTTAGATGCGAGAACCAGTGACACCATATGCTCATACCAAATTCAAACTCCACAAATTGAAACACATAACACTCAAGATAGAAGTTAAGGGTTGTAATGGGGCTTGGGGTGTTGGTTAACAAGGAAAGGATAAGGAAAACAAACGTTCTTCAAGCAATAGTAAGCAAAGCAATGAAATTGAGACTTAGAATTCACTTAGAGTGCAGAAATTAACTTTAAAACACAAGGGAAAGATTTAAACAACTCCTTAGGGCCGAATTCATTGTTTTGGACCCTTACTTCAACAAACAATACTTTGGAACTCTTTTTCTCAACTTTTCAACTCTTTTTCACACTTTTCATATTTTTTTTTTTTCTTCATTTTTTCTTTTTCCACGAATTTTTTATTTTCTTTTCTCTTTTTTTTTTTTCTTTTCTTTCCACACGTGCCTATGGCACACAAAATCACAAAAGAAATACTTCCCCCACACTAGTTTTCTGCCAACATAAATCAAAAGGAATTCAATTTGAATCATGCTTTACTATGCTTTAAGAACAAGGGTTTGGATGGTCCTAAACTAGGCTAGGTGAGGAAAACATGGGTTAACAAATAACGAAGGCTAACAAGGCTCAATGGGGTTAAAACCTACAAATCACAATGACATAGGGCACACGGCTTTTTGGCTAAGGTGGTGGTCACTACACAACTTCATCTTGAATATGTGTTATGCAAATCAATAACATGCTTTGAATGAAATGGGCATGAGTTCTAGCATTTGGAACTAAATGATGAAACGCCTTCTAAGTAGCACCCAAGCAAAGAATAATGAGATCATGCAACGACTTAGAAAACAAAGAATGCACAGATTTTAACTCTCCAAATAAACGTTTAGGCTCAAGTCTTACAAGGTTGTAGCGTTAGTTTGAGTTTCTTCCTTCAAGCATGTTACAAAAACTAATTTTTTTCTTTTATGATTGCATGTGAATTCATAAGTTATAACCACAACTAAGCATAACAAAGAGTAAATCAAACTTTCATCCATGTTAATCACTCTCTTTAACAGCCATGTAATTACAAACCGAATCCTCATCATTGTGTTGGAAGGTACCCTAAGACACAAACAAACACACAAAAACAACTCTTTTTGGGTTTTTAAAACAAATTTTTCAAATTTTTATGTAATTTTCGGATTTTTACTTCAAAACACACTAAAACACATCAAAACTGCTCAAAAACACTTAAAAACAGCAAGGAACAAGTCTTCAAGTTTAGGGTGATAAAATCCCACGAATTTGCATCTAAAACACTTAGTTACCCCCCCACACTTAAATCAAACATTGTCCTCAATGTTTCAAGCATGAAATCACACTAAACAAAAAGAAACACACAAACAGCAACTAAAACAACTAAATAGGCAGATTCAAAATAAATAACAAAGGGAAGAGTTTAGGAACGCAAATCTGGAATTGGGGTGATTCCTTGGTCTTCCTCTGTTGAATTGCATGGGTTGCCTCCCAAGTAGCGCTTTCTTTTACGTCTTGCAGCCGGACAATGCTCCTTTGAAGGTTATTGAACCCCACGGCATGGAGGGGTGTTTCCTCTACACCTTGTCCTTCGAACCACTTCATGCATTGGGTCCTTGAATGGAATGGGATAATGATCCTTTCGTAGTGTCGTGTTGTGCTTCTCTAAATCAACACGAACTCTCCCACCATATTGACTTTGATTAGGTACCTGCACCGTACAAGGTAACAACCGATTAATTGAAATGGGAATTGAAATTGGATCAGGTGGCTTACCTAGGTGCGGCATAGGAGTGGGAGTACAATGGACAGATGCACAAAGGTTGCACTCGGCCAAATTTGGTGATTTCAAGGTTGAGGCCGTGCATTCTTTGTTGCTCACTCCAATTCCCTCCTCGATGGTAGTTCGAGGTGCATTCTTCTTGACTAGTGTTGAACATTCCTGCCCTATATTTTCAATTACATTAATGGCACAACAAGAACGAACATCATTAGTATTCTCAATTGATTCAGGAATCTTAAAGTTAATCATATCACCACCAAAGGCCATAGTTACGGCTCCCTTGGCCACATCAATCTTGGTTTGAGCCGTTTTCATGAATGGTCGTCCAAGCAAGAGTGGTGATGGTGGAGAGTGGGTTGAGTCCTCCATATCAAGCACATAGAAATCTGCAGGAAAAATCAAATGGTCTACCTGCACCAAAACATCTTCCAACACTCCCTTGGGATATGCATTAGATCGATCGGCTAATTGAATTATAACGCCATCATTTTTAAGTTTTCCTAGATTCATAGATGCATAAACAGAATATGGCATGATATTAATTGATGCACCTAGATCTAGCATAGCATGTTCAAATCTTGTATTACCAATTACACAAGGGATTGTGAAACTACCTGGATCTTTGCATTTAGGTGGTAGCTTCCTTTGCAACATTGCAGAGACATTCTCGCTTACATGTACCACCTCCTTCTCCCTAATCCGCTTCCTCGTTGTACAAAGCTTCTTCAAGAACTTGGCATACTTCGGGATTTGCTTGATTGCATCCAAAAGAGGTATGTTAACTTGAACTTTCCTAAATGTCTCTAGAACATCTTTTTCCTCCTCTTCATTCTTGGATTGCAAAAATCTGCTAGGAAAGGGCACATTGGGTGGAATAATGTTAGAATTAACTGAACTTGGACCTTTCTTACCTAGGGTGGACGGATTGGAGGACTTAGGATCAATGGTTGCTTGCGGCAAAGGTTGCTCCACCTTTGCCGTGGGTTGCTTTGGGTTCTCCTCTCCAGATTTCAACGTTTCATCTTCTTTGGGACCTGATTTTGGTGGTGTAGGACCTGCCCCAACTTCTTTTCCACTCCTTAGCATGATTGCATTTGCGGTTTCAAAGCCTCCCTTTGGATTTGGAATGGTGGAACTAGGGAGTTGTCCGGGATCTCGAAACTTACCTACAAACTCGGCAATCTGCCCAATTTGTTTCTCAAGTTGATCCACCCTTCTGTCTTGGTTTTGCATAGCTTTAGCTTGATCTTCCTGCCCATTAGACAACTTAGTTAGTATCTTAAGAAGTGCATCATTGTCAAGAGACGTACCTGAGGCACTTGGGCCGGATTGGGCTTGATTTTGGGGTGGGCCGTAAGTTTTGGGAAAGAACCCCGGGGGTTGTTGCCTAAAGCCTCCTTGGTTTTGAGGTTGTTGGGGCTCCCTCCACTTGAAATTTGGGTGATCTCTCCAACCGGGATTATATGTGTTTGAATATGGATCGTTCCTTGGTTGGTTTTGCCCTTGAAACCCAATTGCATGGGCGCTTTCCCATCCACCATTTTCAATCAACTGTGGACATTTTTCAGAGACATGTCCTTGGATGGAACATACGCCACATACAATTGGTCCTTGCATCTTCATGCCCTCGGCCAACTGAGACACAAGAGAAGTAAGATTAGCCAATTGTGAATGAAGATCAGAAGTTGAACTTACCTCATGTACTTGGTGCCGTGGGGGTCCTCTTTGGCCTACACCCTCGTACTGTTGAGCGTTCAACGCTCTATTAGCAATCAAGACCTTGGCAGCCATGGGTGTTTTGTCCACCAATGCTCCCCCCGCCGAAGCATCAAGCATTTGACGTTCTAGAGGTAGGAGACCCTCGTAGAAGTATTGCAAAAGCAACTCCTCCTTCATCTGATGCTGTGGACAAGAAGCAACAAGTGATTTAAACCGTTCATAATATGTAGGAAAAGACTCACCTTCTTCTTGCTGAATTCCGCTTATCTTTTTGCGGAGGAGGATGATGCGAGAAGTTGGAAAGAACTTCTCCAAGAACGCTCTCTTCATACTTTCCCACGATGTGACAGTTCCGGGAGCTAACTCATATAACCAATCCTTGGCTTTATCCATCAAAGAGAATGGAAAAGCCTTCATCTTCAAGATATTTCCGTCAACATTGACGGGAGTCATACTAGAGCAAACTACTTCAAATTCTTTCAAATGTTTGTTAGGATCTTCCATGGACAAGCCATGGTATTTAGGAATATGATGAAGTAAACTTGACTTTAATTCAAACTCATCTGTCTTACCTTGGGCAGCCATGGGGTATTGAATGCACAAGGGCGCGGCATTATCCAAACCCGAGGCGGAAAGCTCCTTGAGTGTACGATTGTCCATGGCCATGCCTTGGACTTCTTCAAATATCCCTGCCGTGGCTTCCTCCTCCTCTTGTTGTACGTTTTCTTCAAGGTCAGATTCGGAACTGGTTGGATGATGCTCTTGCTGGTTCCTAGCTCTCCTTAACTTCCTCTCAAAATCGTCGTCAAAATCCAAGATGTTTGTACGAATCGGTTGAGAGCTTCTAGTCATACATTAGTACCTAAGAAACAAGAAACAAAATTAGGTCAGAAACTTAAACAAAGTCAGAAACAAAGTGAAATAAAAGAAACAAAAACAATCCAAGGGATTAGCAAATTTGCTAATCCCCGGCAACGGCGCCAAAAATTTGATGCGAAATAGATTAAGCACACAAATTAAACCCTCTTTTTGTCAAATTGTAGCAAAGATGTAAGTAGGGATCGTTCTAGACCGGGGATTAGGAGGGATTGCTAAACGCTTGGAAACTGACTTAAACACTCAAAAACAAAGTTAAAAACACTAAACTAGACTCAAAGAATGCAAAACTAAAAGTTAAAACACTTAAACAAACCTAAAACTTAAAACCGCAACTAGAAGGCTCAAAACTGCCTAAAAACCACTTTCTGGGCAGTTTTGAGCACCTACACTAATTTGGACGAAATTTGATGAAAACTTGAATCAAAATACTTAGAAACACAAATCAAAACACTTTCTAACTAATCTAAGACTTCAAATAAAAGGGGGATTTGTTTTGGACGAAAATTTAACACAAAACAGAAACTTGAAACTAAACAGATTGTAAAAACGATTTTGGTGAAATAGATGGATAAAAGGCTAGTTAGGAGGTTCTTCTCCACACATGTCACACTTGCAAACAAAACGATTTTCAGTTGTTCTTCCAATAAACTATGAATACTCAACGCCCCAAGTTAACCGTGAATTGCACTAATTAACCCTCAGTTTTTCCAGAATTTATCAAGTTGGATGATTGCATACGACAACTCAAAACATTCCCTACAAGTTCCCTACATGAATTGCATAATAGAGATACAAGCAAGAATCATTACGTTCTATGAAAAACATAAGCATTGACGAAGCATTTGTTACTATGAATTGCATGAAACTTATGCTAAGAATTCATTCAACGCGATCGTTTTCAAGCGATCTTCACTACTTGTGATTATAAGATTATAACTATTAGGTGAAACTCCCTCATAATCTAGCATCATATTCATGCATGAAAACTAAGCGTGCACTCTCAATCAACATACATAAATAAGTATCAATCAAATAGATGAACGAATTGAATCCACAACTTATGAAATAACAACTGAATGTAATCGAATCAAATTGCAAGCATGTACATGGTTTCGAATCACCCCCCAACTAAGGGGGTTTAGTTCCTCATACTCACAACACAAAGTTTATTGAATTGAAACATCGAAGACATAAGAAAGATTACACCTAAAATGCCAAGGAAGTCCACTTTGAAATCTGCACAGAAAGCTCCTCTTTCTTCTTCTCCTTGCTGCGGCAGTGAGGGTTAGGGGGTTTTTGGATGGTTTTGGATGAGGGAGAATGGTGGAAAACTATCTAGGATAGGTGTAGGGCACGGCTAGGAAGGTTTGGGGTCAGAAAATATGGAGTTGGGTGAAGGTTGGGCTCGGCAAAGGTGAGGGACAGGTTCTGGCGTGAATGGAGTTTCTGGATGTGTTTTTGGTTTTTTAGAATGGAGTTAGGATGGTAGGGTGGTGCGGCAAGGTGTGGGAAAGAGTTATGGAGGTGTGGAATGGTGTCTAAAGGTGGAGGATGGTGGCTGGAATGGATGAATGGCTGCGGCAAGGAAGGGATTTGGGTGATGGTGGCTGCGGCAAGGTGGGGAAAGGGATGTAGTTTTCTGATTTTTATGGAGAGGGAAGAAGATGTGCGGCTAGGGTGTAGAAATATATATATATAGGCACTTAAAAACCCTAGCCATTCAGATTAGAACAATGGGCTAGGGTTAAGGTTTGTAAAATAGGGCTTTTTGGATGGAAAGGTGCGGCATAGGCTTAGGGATTTCCAATCAGATTTTTGCATGTGAACAAGGCCTAGGTGCGGCTGAAACAATGGGCTAGGGTTAGGGTTTAGGTACGGCATAGGTCCAAGAGTTAAGGATGGGTCATCCAAAAGCCCAAAACCGAGAATAGAAACTCACGAAAATGGAAACCTCCAAGAATAGAAACTTCCAACTTTAGAAACTTTGGTTGCCAATTCCGATTTAGGAAAGATCAACCCAAAATGGAAACTTTTAGGCTTAGCTTTCCTACTTCAAGTAGGAAACCTCAAATCTTCAACTCTTCAATTTCATCCCAACCTTGCGTTCCAAGCATGTCCTTTTTACTTCAAGCTCACTTTCTGCTCCAAAAGCTCCAAACTGCATCATTTCATGTAATACGTCCGCTAAACCTGAAAACACAAGAAAGTAGCTTAAAAGACTACTTTAACGAAGAAAACATAACAAAGATGCATAAGAACTAGCTAACTAAGGCGCATAAATATGCTCCTATCAATCACATCAAAATCCACAATATCTAACGGAATAAGATCAGCGGACATAATCACGCCCTCAACCATCACTGGACACCCCAGATACACACTATCCACATAACATTTATCTCCTCTAGGCATGGCAAACTCTAAATCAAATCCTAGAGGTGAAGGGTGAGGTTGGGTTATTTGAGCAAACGTATGAGAAATCCAGAGTGCGTAGCACCACAATCAATCAAAACCTTAGCAAAATGACCAAGAACATTCAACGTACCCATAATCAAGTCTGGATGGTTCTGAGCCTCCTGCAAATAAATATGATTAATTCGCCCCTGAGCCTGCTGTCGTCCACCTCGGCCTCTATTGCCCTGATTACCTCGTCCCTGAGGATTACGCCCCTGACCTGGCTGACTAAGCTGCCTGGATGATCCTGCACCACCCGTAGCAACTTCCCCCTGACGGGGCTGGCCTCCCTGATGCCACTGCGATCCACCAGCTGGCATAGAGGAATAAGATGAATAACCTCCAAAATCCTGAGAATATCCAGCCTGAGAGTAAGGCTCCTGGGAATACTGATAAGGTCCGGGAGCATACGGAGCAGCATCCCCCTGATAGTGGTAGGCACCACCACGACTCGGCTGGCCATAACCACCCGGTCCAAAACTCTGCTGAACTGGTGCTGGAGGTGGCATATTAGTCTGTTGCGGTCTCTGCTGACCCTGGGGGCACTGAGAAGCCCGATGTCCCATCTGCCCACACGTAAAGCAGGCACCAGTACCTCTCCTACACTCACCATGGTGACGGAAGTTACAACGGCGGCACCATGGAGCGCCAGATCCACCAGCATCCCTCTGACCCTGAAATCTGGGTCCACCAGAAAATCTTCCACCACCTCTCCTCGGGCTAGTAAAACTATATCCCCCACTAGAAGAACTCGAACTCGCTCCACTCTTCTTAAAACTCTGTGTCTGTCGAGGTCCCGGAATAGAAATACCCTTACCTTTGTCATTCTTCTTCTGACTCTCATTCTTGTCCTCGTCATCCTCACTGTCAGGAAGATTATCAGAGTCCTCCATCCTAACCAGAATCTCGAAATACTCATGATAATCAGCGCAGGGAAGTGCATTGGCAAAGGTACGCCACTTCTTCTTAGATCCCAACTTGAAACGTCGAAGCATCTCTCCCTGATTACCAGCTATATCAGTGTCATAACGAGACAAATCAGTAAACTTTCTATAATATTCATGTGCCGACATATTTCTCTGTTTCAACCTGGTGAATTCCTGCTTCTTACGGTCAATATACTCAGGAGGAACGAATCTCTTCATAAAATGCTCCTTGAATACTTTCCAGTCGGCTGCCGTCTCAGGTGACATATACCTAGCCTGATTTATCCACCATGCTGCTGGTTCACGACCCAGAAACCAAGTGGTGGTCTCCACCCACCTATTAGCAGGGAGATTCCCCTGACTCTGCATCACCTGGAAGGTTTTCTCAATATGATCTAGCCATTTCTCTGCCCCCTCATGACTTTCATTACCCATAAACCGATCTAACTTCAAGTTGTACATGGTCTCCAGAGGTGTCCTCGGAGGAGGGGGAGGACGAATCACATTCTGTAAATCCTGGGCCATCGCTTCCCCTAACTGAGTAATATCCGGGAAATTAGGTTCAGAAGTACGGCGGGACTCCCTACGCTCTCTACGAGGCGGCATGATTCTGACAGAAAACATCAAAAGATCGTTAAGACATTAACAAATTTACAGGACTGCAACCTAGGCTCTGATACCAAACAGACACACCCTGATCCGGAGGATCCAGGTGTGCTGGCCGTCACGTGGGCGTGACGTAACCATAAGCACGACACGGAAGCGTAACAACAACATAAATCAGCAGAAATTCAAACCAAACTCAACATAACCACATACGGACATATCCGGACGAGTTTACAAGTAAACACATAAGTTCAGAGCATAGGTTATCTGCAGTCAAGTAGGACTAAAATAAGAATACATCACCCTCAGGTGAGTCCTACATGTCCCAAATCTGTCAGAAAGCCGGAAAGGACCTCGTGAGCCAACCACCGTTAAACTAGAACCTGGAGGGGCGCAAAACAAAATGAGTGGGTCAGTAAAACAAATTAGTTTTCCAAAACATTTCATTAAAACAGTTATATCCCCTCGCCGTAAAAACCTGTATACTTTCCCAGAAATTATATAACCATATAAAATCTCAACATTTAAATCTCAAATCTTTAACATTTTCAAGAAAACATGCCATGCCATAAATCAAAATATAAATCAGGTGAAATAAGGAATCAATCGGAGACCCTGCAGTTGGTCCTATACGATTAATTCAATAGCTCAATATCTCACTAAGCCGGAGTCACCACAGTGACCTATACGGCCCTACTCTGCACATCACTCGGAACTACGTAAGGTAGTCTATACGATGAAAGGTGTAAAAATACGCTCTAGTGCTTCTCTCATCATATCATCAGCGCGCATAACTAAGGTCACCCACTAGTCGGAATCACGCCTAGTGATCTGTACGACTAGCATGTCGGAACCCTCACATGGTCTGTACGACATCCACCTACTTGGATCCAAGGCGAGCGTGCGGTGTGGTGAATAATATAAGCACTAACACCTAGGGTGCAGATTATGAGCTCAACACATCTCAACAACAACAATTCAATGAATAAATGAACTCACCTGACTTACCTGTGCCTCCACAGCACCATGCAACATGTATGCATCATATATCAATCATATAACTCATGTGAAATTCACCTTTTCCAAATAATTCTATGCATGGCATTTTAAAAACGTTTTCTCATATAAATGCATTTTCTGGGAAAACAATAGCATATAGGTAATACGAAAACAAAACTGCCCACTCACTGATAAGTCGACGGGTCGTAACCCCCGTGGCGTCCCTGGATGCGGTCGTCCTCGGGATACGTCTCACCTATATGCGAAACAACTATAAAAACATTAATTTTAAGCATATCACCAATAATTCGAAATAACTTCTCATACGATGCTCAATTTTGGTATATGAATATACCACATCGACCTACTCGACGTCACGAGCGTCGAGAAATTTTCAGAAAAAATTTTGGAAGCCCCACGCGCCCCCACGCGCCACACGTGGCACGGGTCCACGCGCTGGCCACGCGCAGCACGTGCAGCGCACGTGTCGTCTTCTTCGCAGGGCCTCGCCGGACTGGTTCTCCGGTGGCCGGACTCCGGCCGAACTCCGGCCGATTTTCAAACTCACTGTTCTCCTTCGTTTTTCACCCATTTTCTTCGTATTTTATACCAAATTGAAGCCCTAAGAGTGTACTATCACGTTGGACTAGTTTTAGGGCCTAAAAACTACGAAATCTCACCTTGCAAAAACCAAGGATTCGGCCAAACTTGAAACCTACGATCCCGACGTCCAAAACTCTCCAACGAACGTCCCCGAGCTTCCTTAGGACCTCCTAAAGCTCACCACAAGCTTGAAATCTCCTGAAACACAACATTTTACGTTCGCATGAACAGTACCTCAAAAATGGAGGTTCGGGATCTACGTGAAATCGAAGGTTTCACTTCCTAAAACTAGCACCAATGAACTCAGGACGTCAAAACGATGAAGATACATACCTTATTTGCCCCGATCCGTTGAGTTTCGAAGGGTTTTGGGTGAAGGTCCGTACGATATGGGTGTGTGTGTGTGAAGTCGAGAGAGAGAGAGACAGAGACAGGGAAAGCACGGGGAAAGGAGAGGGAGAGAGGAAGGTCATGTGTGGTCCAAATTAATCCACACCCTCCATTTCATCCTAACCAAACATACCAAAAATCAATTTCCAATCAAATCCCATCCAACCAATGCTATTTTCAAAATAACGCTATGTACCTACGTACCTTAATGTCCAATAAGGGCAATTCTGTCATTTCACATTCCCGTCAAAAGTACCTCCGGGACGGGCTGTGACAATATTCTTCCATCCAAATCCATGGATCTAAGAAGCAAGGAATGAAGGCCCTCTCTTTGGGTGATTAGCCTTTGCTTATGCAAAGAGGAATCTACAAAGGTATAAATTTCAACTCACTTTGATTTGAGTTGAGTCTTGGTTCACCAATCTACTAGGCTTTGAATTTCATGGGTAATGTTTTGTTTTTGAATGCATGCAAGCATGATTCTGCCTTTTAATTGTTAAATGCATGCTATAGATGTTATTCAAATGAACATGTTTTCACAAATCATCCTTCAAGTGGTATTAGAGCCTAGGTCTAGTAGTTGGTGAATCCTTTTGGGTTTTGTGGTTCATAGTTTGTGATTTAAAAGTTGTAGTATGTTACAAGCTTTATTCTTGTTTCTTTGAATGTAAATTTTGTTAGAAAATTTGCCATCTCAAATGTTGTAGATGTAGTTCTTATGAGCATGAATATTGGAGCTAAAATTTGGTGCCATATTTTTGGGAATTTTCGGCCAAATCCAAAGGGTGGATTTTTTGGTTCTTGTTTGACTTGTTAAAAGTGTTTTCAAGTAACTTTTGGAACCCCTATGTACCCTAGTTTGGTTATATGTTATTTCCCTAAAGTTTGAATGGTTTTGGGATGTTTTTGGTGTAAAAATGTTCATGGAAATTTTTTGGGTTTTTCATGAATGTTCTTCATTGTTCTTGACATTTTTGCCAAGAACAAAAAGTTTTGTGTTTTGATTCAAAGTTTTGATTTATTTCATAAAGTTTATGTTTTATGTTTTTCAAATGATTTAATGTGTTAGATATTTGTTTAAAAGGTGTAAGAAATATTGGTGGGTGTGTAAGGATTAATTTCCTTTCACACACACCACTTGCATGACATTTATGTCATGCACCACTTGCATGCTTTATGTCAAAACTCACAAATCAACACACACATCACTCCTTTTCTTTCTCCAAAACCGGCCCTCCCTCAAGTGGGAGTACTTTTGGGGCTTTTATGCAATTACATAAAGTTTTGATACTTTTGTGTATTTGCACTTTGGCCCAAAAGTTTACGTTTTTACGTTTAGGTCCAAAAACGCTAAAGGACAAATTGTTTTGCTCCTTTAATGAAGTTTTTGCATTGTTTAAATTTTGGGTTCTAGTTGTAATTACATGAAGTAGTGGACTTTTGTGTTTTTACAAAGTGACCCCAAAAGTTTATGTTTTTGCAATATAGCCCAAAGGTTGTGGTTATTGCATGATGGCCCAAATTAGGTAGAGAACAAAATTGTTTTGTCTCTTTAAATGAGAATTGGATTTTCATTTCATTTAGCTCCATTTAAATCAATCTTATGGATACAAAAACCAAATGAAAATGTTGCATTCAATTTAATTAGTTAAAGTGTTAATTAATTAAAGATTGATTATGAACCTAAGCCTACGATAATTGAGCTATGTGAAAGGCCGTTTCAAATTTGTTTGAACCATGGGAATGTGTAGATTAGATTTTGGTTGTAATTTGATTTGATCAAATGTTGTAAAAGAGCTTAAGCTCTTCTTTACTTTAAAGTAATTTGATTTATGCAAATGTTGTAATGAGCATAAGCTCACCTTTACTTTGAAGTACTTCTTTCTTGCTTTATTTGATATGCATGAAAATGAAGTAGTTGGGTCCAACGCCCCTAAGACAACACGCCTTAATGTGATTAAACGCGTAACTAAAATCAATCACCATCCCTAGACCGAGATTCAACACAAGGCTCGTGTTGGATCTAATTAAAAGGTTCATAATCATCCTAAGGCCCTAAGGCAACTATATAGTCCATCAATGAATGCAAACCTTATGTTAGTAGTATCATATACTCTTGCTTTAAAAACCGTTTTATAAGCATAGTGGGAGTATTATATACAACTAAAACAATCAAATGGACCAATAGTTGTAATAGGACCAAAATTGTTTTAATAAAGATTAAAATGAATATTTATATGTGATGAGACCTAAAACCCTCAACCAAACCATTATTAAGTTGATAAGCGTGAGAGTGCTTTGAACACTCTTTCGTGGCCTTCCACCATGGTAGCTCCAATCGTTTATGACTTGTACACCACCTTCACCCTATCATGGGGGAGTGCAAAGTGGATGCTTATACTCAGGAGGAGTCTATATGCATATTTGATGTTGTGAAGGTAGGCAACGAGAATAGCCAACATCATATCATTGTGAGGTTGTTCTTGAACCCCTATACTAACAAGGCATGGTGGGAATGACTTAACTAAGAGAAATGGTGCCAACATCGTATCATTGTGAGGTAACATTCTCTAGAGGCCAAATAAGATGGGTACTTGCAAGAGATGCAAATGAGTAAGCGTACTCTCTCATTATTATTAATGATAGCCAACATCATATCATTGTGAGGTGGGCTTGGTAGTAGTGAGTCTCCCATACCCTACTAAGAGTTTCCTCCAAAACTCTCGAATTCCAATGAAGGATATGGAATTTGCCAAAAATAGTGGGTGGTGCTATTTGATTTAAAGACCCGAATCAAATGGCTTAAAATCAATCAATTTATATTCGTTATGTATTTACTTACCATTATATTTGCAAACGATATCCCACACTTGAAAAATAAAAGCCGAATGCTTTAGTTTCAGGACTTGGTACAACAATCCCAAAGATTGTCTTAAATGGATTGTAGAAGTACCTAAGTAGTCTCATCCTCACAATCTTCCTATTGATAATGTATCATTGGAAGAACATGTTAGATAAAGTCTATCATAAAGAGGACAACACTTTTAATGTCATAATTCTTCAATTACAATTTGTTGTATGAAGAAATAAGAGTTGCTTTGAACAACCCTTAATCAATGCAAACATTAGTGCTTGTTTCTTTGTTACATGAACAAGGAACTTTAGAAGAAAGCACAAAGGCATGGACACTTAATGTGCCATGATTCTTCACTTACAAATTGTTGTATGAAGAAATGAGAGTTGCCTTGTACAACTCTTGAAAGTTTGTAATTATGTTTAGAACATAATGGTTGGTTGACAAAAATAGTCCATCAACATGGACTTATGATGATTTTGAATCATTGAGTGTTGAAGTGATAAACCACTTAACGAGACGGAAACTAGGTAAGGACTTCACCTTTATGTCCCTATCCTAATGGTTCACTAAATTTATTGTAAACTATATGGTGAACAATAAACACATACTCCCCAAAATGTTTGATGTGTATAACACAATTGAAATAAGTTTCAAGAGAGATAGTGGGAGTTTAGGGACTATGACTAATGTAGTCAAAGGTGAAAGTCAAATAAAGAAGATAAAAATAACTCCAAGGGAAGAAACTTTCTTTATGAAAGGATGGACATTGGAAGGGGTATTTGCAAGAAATGTCTTGCAAGTGTCAAGAACACACCTTTCGAAGGTGTTGTAAATTGTTCTTGAATAGTTCAAAACAATTGGTTCTTCTACTTGAATGTTTGATTCCGTATTAGTAACTATGTTTTACAATCGTTGTAAAAGTGTGACTAATAAGAAGTAGAAGATATATGAGAGAAGAAAAGGTACTTCACATTCGGAACGTGAATAAAATATAGATCTCTGCGAAAGCAGATAGTACTTACTTCCTCATAAGAACTACCAAAGAAATTGGAAAAACCAAAGATTGTCTTTACATTCCAATTTTAAGGAATTTAATTTCGTCACTATAGTAGAGATGGATGAATGTTTTGTTTGACAAAACATTGTTCTTTATTAATCAATGATTGGATTATAGTAATCTAATTGATTGTCTCTATAGTAGAGATGATATGGTAGTGTTAACTGTTTAGAATATAATGATGCTTAAAACCCAAAAGGTTGCAAGGTAGTGACTAATCCCAACTAAATTGTGATACCTCTAAAACATAAGTTACGGGTTGGTGAAAGATGGATGCTTTGGATCGTTAGATCCGGATCCAATACCTTCCTTTTAAAATTGTATAGAGGCGAAATGTTCGAATCTTTATTCTTTTGGAAAGAATAAAGAATCACAAAGTTGTTGAGGTTAATTCACTTAGATGTTAGTGGCACTTGTCCACAACATAATACTACTCATGTTGTATGACATTCACCGAAGATCACCCTCGGTTGGACTATAGTTTATTTTGAATAAACACAAGTCCGAATACTTTGCAAAAGGTTTCAAAGAATTCAAGAAATGTAAGTTGATGAGTAAGACGTCTAAAGTATTTACATCCTTAGATTTGATCCAAGGAATGGTAACACTTTAGAATAGTTTTCTTGAAAGATATCAAGGAAAGAAGCATCATATGATAATGGATTTCTCCATAAGGAGAAGAACGAACTTGAATGAGATTTAGTTCGTTGGATGTTATCAATTACCCATATATAGGATATATGCTTCTAAGACAATATGATTGTCAATTAGAAGATCTTCCAAAAATTTTCATGACTCCATAGGATGTAGTTGGAAAGAAAGACAAATCTCAAGCATGTTAAGATTTGGGGTTGTGAGCTAATAAGCAATATTTGTTTGATAACAATCTTGTGGGATATCCTTAAATTAACTTTTGGATATCGCTTCTATAAACCAATTAACAAATGTTGTTTTGTTGGGTAGTTCATTGTAATCCTACAATGTGATTTGCCTAAAAGCAAATGAACGAGAGATAGAACTCAAAGAATGGGTTCTTTGAGAGACAAGAAAGTAATCAACAAATATAAACAACCTAGTTCCTATACCAAAAGCTCCAAGGTAGTCGAGAAGGATTTATAAACCGTCAAAGTTGAATGGTTTGAACTTTATGACTATGTCATAGAGTTGCACCTCTTAATTCGAAAGAAATAAGAATGAAAATCCTTATGACTACATTGAGTGTATATACGATATATACTCAAGGAAATGGTAAAGTACCATTTGACCCGAAATAATGAAACCCCTATAGCTAATTGGTAGCTTAAGGTGACTGCAATCAAAGAGAATGGTTGACTTTGAAGAAACCATCTTTGACGTAGTCTTAGTTTCAATTAATTCGAAGATAGCTAGCTACAACTAAATGGTGATTCAATGTTTGGACATTATATGGGTTTCCGAAACCATTATTAAGATAGTCTTGATAATATATATGTCTAAAACTATGAATCACAAGACATATAAGTTGTAGAGATCCAACCATCATGAATCTTAGCAAGCTAGTGGGAGCTATAAGCATCTTATGAGAAAAGGATCAAATCGTTTGATTTCTCATAAAGATGTAAATGAATCTTTTGTTTACTAGGTTTACAAAAGGTTAGTGGGAGTTAATCATGTTCCTAAAATTTAAATATATATGATATATTAATTTTGGAAATGAAAAGAATACTTCTTCATTAAGTTATAACTTTAAAACATTATATGAAGATAGAATGTATATGGGAGTTAATCATGTTCCTAAAATTTAAATATATATGATATATTAATTTTGGAAATGAAAAGAATACTTCTTCTTTAAAGTTATGACTTTGAAACATTATATGAAGATAGAATGTATATGGGAGATATAGTCTATATACATGGGATGGAAATCTATAATGATACATTTCATGATATAATTGGATTATATCAATCCCTAATAATGGACAATAGATGCTAGGAAGTTTCTCATATGATGATAAACTTCAATTAGAAGGACAACTCTAGTGAGACTAAGAAGTTGCTCTTCTCAAAGAGAACGTACTCTTTGACTCCCAAAGAAATAATGCGTAAATAGAAACCTTTATGCATACGCATAAAGGTGATTTATGTATTTCATATTGTATGAAAAACATTGATATGAGTTGTACCTAGAACGGTACAAGACGATATCAGTGCAAGCCCTGGATCAGAACCATGGCAACTGTCAAGTGAGTCCTTAAGTATTTAAGAAATACTAAAGGATAGATTCCTCAAAGAATGAGGAAGAATTAGAGTAACGTAAAGGAAGCGTAAATGTATTAGATTATGAATCTAATCGATCATTGGATGTTTCTTCATTATGAATGAAGAGATAATCAGATATCTCTTTATTATGACTAAAGAGATATTTGGATGGAAACATTAAAAGTAATGACTTTAGTGTGTTCCATTATGAATGCAAAATATATTGCCATATAGAAGCTTACAACAATGTTGTTTGGATGGGAAAGTTCATTTATGAACTCTCTATTCGGTTCCAACCAGAAAGTGTATCTAGTGTACTGACACTATGACACTAATGGCGCGATAGCTCAAGCCAGGGAATCAAGGTCTCATCAAGGTCCGAACTCAAATGAGAGACTGAACCACATGATTGAGAATCATGTATAATGGTGACGTCCTTATTCTCAAGGTTGCTTTTATGGATAACATATAGATATCCATTGTCTAGGCCTACTATTCAGCCATTTATGAAATGACTACAGAAGAGGTATCATCACTGATGACCAAGCTGATTGGCTCTAGTGCAAGTGGGAGATTGTTGGAAATGTGCCCTAAAACCAATCATATGATGATACTTTACGGACATTTCACATGTTAAACTAATCTAGTTTAATATCAAGGGCAAACATTATTGTTTGAGCCGTCTCATATAAATGTTATATGCTTAAACGATAAGTCCAAGGAATATGTGATTGGGAGAATGCAATCTAAAGAATTAGATTCATGAGACCATTCTTTCGTAGACACATCCTAAACGTTCCTGATCATAGGCTTGCCAATTGGGCATTGACAGTCCGTTAAGATCAGTACGTGCTGTGTCTTCTCTTAAGGAGAGTGACTAGTCTCGAGTCATTGGTGTGTGTGACATCAAGACAAGTACGTAGGTGCTCAATAGAGAATGAGTTCACTGAACACGATCAACGAAGAGTTCTCATATTCATGTCACATGAGAACTCATGGTTGGGATAATGCAAAGTAGTCCTTTGACCTGAGGCATCATAGTTGTCTTATGGTTAAGTCCTTGATCTTTGATTATGTCAAAGTCACTCCATCAGGAAGGTGTCCACGGCATAGTTGGGGTTAAGCCACTTAGCTATGGAGGCAAGTGAATGCGCAACAAGGGATCTCTAACCTTCAAACCGTTTGGGGGAGAATACTCTATGATATGATTTAGAATCTCTGGCCAGAGTATGAATGAGATTTAGGAAAGTCGTTCCAAATCACATTCAAGGTAATCATATAAGCACACGAATCACATTGGATAGTAGACATGAATAAACTATCAATCCAAACAATGTGGTCAAGAGTATTGTATTAGAGAAAGACCGTATTGCATTTGTAATCCTAAACTGAGTAGGTTCTTTACCTTTTCTGATTAGCTTGGGTAACCATGATATGCTGCTAGGTGTCACTCTTGGTTTGTCGAAGCCCTAAACGTGTATAAACACTAAAGGGAGAATTGAAAGTAAGTTTCAATTCACAATCGATTTGAAAGAGTTTTAATCGCCCACTGCCTCGCTAAAAGGAACCTAATGGATCGTACACCGTGTAAGGTGGAGATTGAAGAAACAATGGAGATGAGTAAGAATAATTAAATGGTTTAATTATTTATGGCAAAGGATTAATTAATATGTTAATTAATCAAACGAATAAGTTCGTTAAAGACCTCGGGATAGTTTTGGACCTTAAGGCCCAATGGGCTTCGAACGTCAAGCCCATTGACTTAAGTTGTATGACAATTTAATGAATAAAGATTCACAAAGGCCCAAAAGCCCAAATCCCTTATGTGGCCGGCCATGTGTGTTGAATTAGGGTTTTTGGTTCTTTAGGTCATTTAAAGAAGTGACTATATAAAAAACTTTATAGCCTAAAATTCATTAAGGGTTTTTTTTAGGAAATTGGAGAGAAAACAAAGCTCTCCTTTCTCTCTAAAGAGGCCGGCCCCCTTGGAGGGATTAGCTAGCAATCCCACTCCTCCAAGGTCACTCATTTCTTCTCCAATCTAACCTTGGTGTAGACACTTAGAGGTTCTCAATTTTGGGAACTTGGAGAACCATATTCTTCCATCCAAATCCATGGATCTAAGAAGCAAGGAATGAAGGCCCTCTCTTTGGGTGATTAGCCTTTGCTTATGCAAAGAGGAATCTACAAAGGTATAAATTTCAACTCACTTTGACTTGAGTTGAGTCTTGGTTCACCAATCTACTAGGCTTTGAATTTCATGGGTAATGTTTTGTTTTTGAATGCATGCAAGCATGATTCCGCCTTTTAATTGTTAAATGCATGCTATAGATGTTATTCAAATGAACATGTTTTCACAAATCATCCTTCAGTTTTCACGAGACCGAACCACTAGACAAAATGTACTGAAAAAGGAAGCCAAACAATAATTCTAGACTTCACAATCTCCCCATTTGGCTTTCCTTGACAAAATATCCCAAACCCTATAACTAAGTTCACTCAAACAAACTCAAGAAAACCCAAAGAACAAATCCTGCATAAAAAACACTCTTGACAAGAACAAGTGAAAAGGTTATCATGGGTAAAGCATTTGCAAGGAACGTAAATTGTAACATTGTAAATGATTGCAACACAATTTTTTTCTCCCCCATTTTGTAATGGCAAAGACAAAAGATGTAAATGGAATGACATGCAAATCTAACAGAACTGGATAAATGAATAAGCACATGCAAAGAATATCCAACAATCAAGATTAAGCCCAAGGTACAATTCTCGGTACCAACAATTTCTAGCATAAAAGCATGTCAAAGTAATATGTTCAAGTCACCCAACAAAACCAAGAGTAGCACACCCATTAATCTAACAAAAATTTGGAGTTGCAAATTACAACTTAAGCACAAATGTCTGACCAAAAAATTGTTGTCTCCCATACAAGTGTTTTCCTGCAATACTAACTCTCAACCATTCACTCCCTCATAAGCTCAAAACTCCTTAGAGGAATGAGTCTTAGTAATATCATCAACATCATCTTCATCGTCCGAGTAGGTAAACCTCACATGTTTTTCTTTGGGGATTGGAGGAGAAGGAAATTAATGAATTCATGAGAGATCACCTTACCCTTGGTAGAATAGATGGCAGCCATTTTGCAGCAATAGCACCAGAATGACCAGATGTGGCAGCAGAGAAATAAGAAGCAAATGATGGGGCCACATGACGTTGAGGTATAAACTTAGAAGGGCGCATAGAAGGCTCAAGCACAAATAAGGGTGGTTCATTGATGATTGAGAGGAACGGCTCAAAGACTGTGCAAAAGATGAATGACTCATGTGAGGTGATGATGCAGTTTGACCCATTGAAGATTGGAACTCAACAAATTGTATTCGAAGTAGATTAAGCTCAGACTCAAGATGGCAATCTTTCTTCCCTGAGAGACATTAGGTGGATGAGGCGGATAAGGATCACCATGAGCAATGGCATACATCACGTTGCTCAGATCAATGAGACCTTTGTCTAAATCCTTTGTGGACCAAGGATAAATATCAACAAGACGAGATGGAACACCAACACACTGACATAATAGAATAATAAGACAAGTGAATTGTAAAGCCTCTTTGTTGCTTACTAGGAAGCTTTGCTTTTGGACAAAATGAACCTAAAGATTAAGTACCCAAACAAAACATCTGACTGACTCAACATTGCATGCAACACTTTGGCTGACTCTAAAGTGGAATTTCCATTATTAGAACTACCTAAAATGTTTCTCCAAAGGAAGTTAAACCAATTCCTATAAAAATGCTTGAGTCAAGACTTAGATGCTTAACCTTTTGACAAAGGAATGGATGTATCTAGATAAGCTTCACGATGATAAGTTTTCGTGTCATAATGACAAGTGATGAGGTTAAAATTATACATATCAGCAGCGGATGAGGGTTCAAGACCTAGGACCTTACATATAACCAAGGAATCAAATGGAACATACACTTCATGCATATAAACTTGGCCACAAGACTTAGGAAACTTAGAAGGCATATTAGCATAAAACTCTTGACCATTGACAGATTGAAGATAAAAAAAGATGAGTGTACATTGTGTAAGTTATAATAATTTATGAGGTTATCAGAGAGAATGGCATAGAGAACAGTTAGATCATCCCAAATGATCATACGCTCAGGAACAACTTTCCAAGCTGCTATAATTTGTAGAAGTTTTTCACGCGAGTGGTGGGAAAGTAGGAGGATATTCATTAGAGGTTTCATCCACAACATCTCTTATAGTTTGAGAGCGAGTTTTCTGGTAAGGCAGAGAAGATTGAGAATCGGAATGGCGGAGTGACGCCCAGTTTGAAGACATGATCAACAAATATTTCTGGTGACAGTTGATCGAAGTTTGAGAGATGAGATGGTACAAGGATGAAGAAAAACAGCACAAATTAGGGTGAATATAAAAACCCAGTAAGGTTAGAAGAAGGTACAGCCTAGGATAATGTGAACTTAAAGATGACATAAATGGTCGAGATGGGAAGTGATGTGGTAAAAACTAACACTCAAACTTAAACCTTTTTTTTTTTACAATTATACTATGGATAAATAGGGATCGTTCTAGGCCGAGGATTAGGAGGGACTGCTAATCAACTCAAATTAAACTCAATTACACTTAACTAGACTCTTATGACTCAAGACTGACTCAAACTACTCAAAACTACACAAAACAAACAAATTGACTCAAAACACACTAAGGATGACTTGGACGAAATTTGAACTAAAAAGACTCAAAACAATGAAAAGAAACCAATTTGGACATATTCTAACTAAAAGACATGAAATATAAAGGGGGGAGTGGTTTTGACGAATTTAAAGTAAAAGCAAACAGACACTTAAAGACTCTAAACAACCTTGGACGAAATCGGGTGTTTTAATAGGTGAATGGCTAGCTAGAGAGTCATTCTCCACACATGACACATATGCACACAAATCGATTTCCAGTTATTCTTCCTATAAACCATGAATGACAATGCCCCAAATTAATCATGAGAAGCACAAATTAACTTTTAGATTTTCCTAAATTCATTGAATTGGACTCAGCGACGTAACCAAATTATTCTTATCAAGTTCCCTACATGAACTGCATAATAGGGATACATATCAAAGATCATTAAGTTCTATGAAAATCATAAGCATTGACAAGGCATTCGTAACTATGAACTGCATGATACTCCTGCCAGGAATTTACTTAACACGATCATGACTAGCAACCTCCACTACTTGTAAATATAAGCTCATAACTATTAGGTGAAATTCCCTTATATTTTAGCATCAAATCCCTGCATGCAAACTAAGTGTGCACCCTTAATCAACACACAAGAACAAGTTATCAATCAAACAGAGCACAAAGTATTTACAAGAAGAAGGGAAGGCACAGTAAAGGCTGAGAAATAGGGGAATTAGGACTCCGAATCAGCAAGGAAAAATGACACTTCTCATCAGATCCCATGGAGGAAAAGGAGTTGTCCTTGCTGCAGGAAACATATCTTCTAGAAGGGCTAGGTGTAGCATTCTTTTAAGACCAGGAATAGGGCTTCTAGAAACCTGATTTGTAGGTATCCTAATCTGAAAATAAGTCCCCCTTGCAGCTGGAATTTAGGTAGAATATGATTAGGATAAGGTTAGGATAGGATAGGATAAGATAAGATTAGTTTGGATAATGTTGGATAATAGAAGGTTGGTTAAGATAATGTTCCTTCTTTTTAGCTGATTCCTTATCTTCTTTATCTTGACTTTATTTTCTTCATCTCTTCAGCATATTCCTAACCTCTTGAACTTCAAAAACGTCCATCCACCTTGCTCGATGCTTGTGCTATCCATTCTTGACCCAAAACTGCTCCAAATTGCACTTTCTTGCCAACTTTGTCATTTGCACCTAAAAACACACGAAAATAACTTAAAACACTATAATAAACAGAAACTAACTCACTAAATGCAAGAAAACAAGCTAACTAAGTCGCATAAATATGCTCTTATCAGGAAGGTTAAAGCACAAAGTACAAAGGCAAAAATACCCTTAATGAACACCTCTTTTCTGATAAGTACTAGTGATATGTTAGAAAAAGAAAACACCTATTTTGAAAACAATTTAGTGCCAAAACAATGCCCAGAGAGAACACCACATGATAGGAGCATATTTATGCGACTTAGTTAGCTTGTTGTCATGCATTTATGTTGTTAGTTTCTACTTATTATAGTGTTTTGAGCTATTTTCGTGTGTTTGTAGGTCCTAATGACAAAGTTGGCAAGAAAGTGCAATTTGGAGCATTTTGAAGCAGTTTTGGGTATCAAATGGATAGCTTATGAGTGGAGCAAGGTGGATGGACGTTTTTGAAGTTCAAGAGGCTAGGAATGTCCTGAGAAGATGAAGAAAATAAATCCAAGACAAAGAAGATAAGGAATCACCTCAAAAGAAGGAGATATTGTCCAAACTACCTTATCTTATCCAAAACCTTATCCCATATTATCTTATCCAAACTAACCTTATCTTATCTTATCCTATCCTAATCTTATCCTACCTTAATTCCAGCTGCAGGGGGGGATTATTTCCAGACTTGGATACATAAAAATATGATTCTAGAAGCTTTGTTTCCTTTCCTATAAAAGTGGCGCATCATTCCTTCTAGAATGCCAATTCCTTCTCCTATTTTCTCCTATTTGTGTGCCGCATCCCTTAAGCTTTCTAGAAGACATATCCTTTGTCCTACAAAGGTGGCGCCTGGTCCCTTTAAGTTCTTTTTCTAGAAGCCGCACCCCCTATCTCTATTCTCTTTGGTTTCTGACTTCTAGATGGCCTATTCCTTGTGGATTTGGAGTGTTAAGTTCTTCTCCAATAGGGAGTCTTTATGCCATGCCTTTTAGCCCTATAAATACATCCTTTGTGCCGCATATTTACGCACCACGCACCCATATATTCAGATACAATTGAGAGATTTTCAAAGAGTTTTGAAAGGTGTGCTTGCAAGGAAGAAATGAGGAGAATGAGCTTTGTGTCGTGGCTTGCAATCCAAGGAGAGTTCGAAATCTACCATTGGAGTTACTGGGACATTTCTGGTTCTTTCTGTCCCTAGATTTGTTTCAATGTTTGTTTTAATTTGGTTTTATGTTTTCAAAGACATGAGGAACTAATTTCTTTATAGTTGGAGGTGAATTCGAAGCCATGATTATATGCTTGATATGAATTGATTACATCCAGTTATTGTTTCTTGAGTCTTGAATGTGATTTGCTTATCTGAGTTATCAAAACTTGTTTATGTATGTTGATTGAGGATGCATACTTAATTTGCATGCATGAACTTGATGCTAGAGTATAAGGGAGTTTCACCTAATTGTTATGAACTTATATTCACAAGTAGTGGAAGTCACTAGTCATGATTGTGTTAAGTAAATCCTAGTCAGGAGTATCATGTTTTTCATACTTATGAATGTCTCGTCAATGCTTATGGTTTTCAAAGAACTTAATGACCTTCGATATGTTTTTCTATCATGTTTTTCATAGTTAGGGAACTTGATAAGGATAATTTGGTTACGATGCGTATTCCATCCAATTCAATGAATAAAGGAAAATCTGATCGTTTATTTGTGCTATCACGGTTAACTTGGGGTGTTGTCATTCATAGTTTAAAGAAACAATACTGGAAATTGGTTTGTATGCATATGTCATGTGTGGAGAAGGATCATGTAACTAGCTTTTCACCCTTGAATTTACCTTAATCTAGTTTTAACTTACTTGGTTTGCTGCAATTTACTTAGTTTTGTCAAATCCGTCCAAAAACCCCCTCAGCTCTTATTTGGTGTCTTAGTTTAGTTAATTTCATTCAAATTTGTCCCCATTTAGTATTTTGAGTCAAGTTAGTTTAGAATTCGTCCAAATCACTCTTTAGTATTTGTTTTGAGTCTTTTCAACTTAGTTTTGCTATTTTGAGTCAATTTGGTCAGTTTTGAGTCATAAGAGTCTAGTTTTCTGTTTTTCAGTCTTATTTGTGTTGATTAGCATCCCTAGTTAATCCCCGGTCTAGAACGATCCCTACTTACTTATTACTACAATTACATGTTTAATAGGGTTTAATTTGTGTGTCAAATTAATTTTCACATCACCACACTCAAGACCAAGCTAAACTCAATTAAGTACTTGAAAGGAAATATGCTATTCAGTATTATAGATATAGGTCTTCAAAGTTATACATGGACAGAAAAACATAGATTAATACAAGTTCATATTGCATCCATGATGTATCAAGGTATAGGAATAGGATTGGAGATGGCCATCTTTAAACCAAAACTTCATTCCACTAAGCTTAAGATTAATATAAAGGCTAACTGAGCTTTTAATGATCCATTAAGTTTAAGAAACAACACTTGGAATATAAATATAGCAAATGAGTAAAACATAAAACTACACACAAGGGAAAGCCAAAGCTGGATGAAACTTTAAGATGGCATATGGTAGTAATATACCCAAGTCCTTTGATATGGTTGGTGCAAGAAGTATTTGAAGCACCCCAAAAACACTTTTGAACATTTTATGACAAGTGGGAATGATTTGATGACACATAACATTATATGTGGGAGCATATTCATAGGGAATAATGATTGAGATTCCCCTTTTTGGATGAATTTTTTAGAAGATTGCTCGTAAATGATGATAATGAAGCTCAAACCAATGTTTTTTTTCTTTTGCGAAGCATTGAGCAAGAAAGCAAGATATAAACAAGTGGTGTTTTGCTTTGGAGTTGATACTTAAACTCAATTTATAGAGTAAGTAGAGTCACTACAACTTGATCAAGACCAAACTAAGCCTAGCCCCAATTCCAAAGGCTATAAGCCATATTAAGGAGAACCTTTGACATCACAGAGAAAATATTATTCAAGGTTAATCCGCAAAATATAAACCATGTATGAAAATTAAGAGATGCAAAATGAGAGGAATAGAATTAACTGATGAGATGTTTGACATGACAAACAATAACAAAAGCTAAACATACAACAGTAACTTGGAATCATAGTTATTCAACCTGATCAATTGATGGCACAAAGAACAATAGACCATCTACAATTTTTGTACCATCGATTGTCCAAAGTACTTGTGAGGTAGTTAGCTAAATGTTTCTCAAATAGCACTAAGGTTAGAGCACATGCCTTTCCTTCCATATACTCACCAATGTAATGAGATTGAATTCCAAAATGATTTATAGTTAAATGTTGGACAAGGTCCTTCCAAAAATCAATTTGACACATAAGGTCACAACGAAAAAGAATAGCCAATAGTTTTACTCTAATGCTATTTAACTGATACTACACCCACACTAATGTCACAAGTAGTTAAGACAAGATCACAATTTGCATTTGTACAAGAGAGAAAAACGTACCTTCGATCTTCAATGCATCCAGCAATCGAGATTGTCATCATCTTTCCATGGAATAACATTAGAGTTTGACCATTTGAGATCATTTCAACCAGAGTAGGACCTTTGAAAATTCCAGAATAAGAGACTCTTATATGACACATCATAGAGTTTTTCCAAGTAGCAAGATTCATATATATAACATTAAGAAAATAGGAGATGTGGCTGCCACCTTATAACCTATGGTTTCTTGGTTTCTCTTTTCCAATTTGTGCACTCACCACCTTTGGGAATGATAAGAGAGTAGCAATTATCCCTCAGATCTTGGAACAACCAGTATGTTCTTTCCATCTTTACCAACAACTCTCCAACATTTCTTAGAGAAACAAACTTCATCAGTAACAACATCACACAACTGGCTGATGCTAAGTAAACTAGTTGTCAACCCAGCCACATTACAAACACTTTCAAGCTGAGGAAGACCAGGGATCTTTACAACTCCCTTTCCTATAATGTGGGCCATGAATCCTCCACCAAACTCAATCACATTGCCATTAGTAAGTGCAAATAACAGGAAGGCATCTTTGTCACCTGTCATATGACAGGAGCACCCACTATCAAGGTACCAAATATTTGGTTTTAGGACATAAGGGGCATAGTGAGCTACCAGAGATTTGTCAGAAACTCTTTGAAAATGATTTGGACAAGACTTGATATTGTCAAAGCTAGAAGAATTAGCAATTTGAACCATTCGATTGACTTCCATGGCTAGTCGATCAGCTTAACTTTTCAAGTCATTCTTCTTTTCTAAGTAAAGTTTTCTACAGTTAGATCAAATATGACCAAGTTCACCACAGTGATGACTTGTGGGAATAGATCTTAACTTTGAAGAGGCACTGACCAAAGAAGTCATAGGTAATGATTCCTCCATAACCTAATTGTTGATGCTCATTGAACATGTTGATGCTCATTGAACATGTTGATGTACAAAACTAGAGAGGTCTTGGAACAACGTAAATCTGACCGTGAATCTGCAAGAAAGTAAATAGCACAAGATGTATCGTGGTTCACCCCAATGTTTGGGCTACGTCCACATTGATATTTGTATTTCTCTGTTTGTGAGGGAGAGAGAGCTCTGAATATGAGAGTGAGAGCTTAGAGAGAATGATGGGGCTTATGGCCTAGGAATTGGCCTCTCTTAATTGTGAAGGTGAGGGGTCATTTTATAAAATAAGGGCTCCTCACTTATTACATATTTGCCCCTCCATTTATTACATAATTACATTTGAGTCCCCCAAGTATTTATACGAGGTCTAAATACTAAGGCCCTAAGTATGGTATAAACAGTAGTCCCCCAAGTATTCAGTCAAGAGAGTCTTTTGGCTGGAGACTTGAAATTCAGTCCATGTGTGGGCCGAAGTAACTAGATGTCGTCTAGAACTAATACTCGATATGAGGCTGTACCCAATCTAAAATGATGCTCAACTAGAAGTAGCATATGTTGCAAGGTTACTCGGCTTGTGGCTTGTGTTGCCTTGGTTGGCTCGCCTTGTAGCGTTGGAAGGTGAGGGAGTTCCTTTTATAGAATAGGGCTCGCTCCTCAATACATAAATATGGGCTAGAGTTGATGCTCGTGGTGAGACGGTTGCTCAGTAGGCGGCGATACTCTCTAATGAAGGTGAAGGAGTCCCTTTTATAAAATAAGGGCTCGCTTCTCAATACATAAGTGATAGGTGCTCTCTAATGAAAGTGAGGGAGTCCCTTTTATAGAATAAGAGCTCGCTCCTCAATACATATGTGATAGGCTAAGTCCCCCAAGTATTTTTCATGAGGCCCAGTTGAGGCTTAATATATGGTACATAATGTAGTCCTCCAAGTCTTCGGTCAATAGAGTCTGTTGGCTGAAGACTTCAAATTGAATCCATGTATGGGCCGAAGTGGCAGTTGTTCAGAGGCGATATTTGTATACCCTGCACTGAAGCTTTGTAAGTGAAGCTTTGCAAGTGAAGCTTTAAAGCTGGAGCTCTATAAATGAAGCTTTTGAAGCTAGAGCTTAGTAAATAAAGCTTTTGAAGTTAGAGTTTTTGTAAATGAAGCTTTTGAAGTTGGAGCTCTGTAATTGAAGCTTTTGAAGCTAGAGTTTTTGTAAATGAAGCTTTTGAAGCTAGAGCTCTGTAAATGAAGCTTTTGAAGCTAGAGCTTTGATTGACATGAGTAATGCTCATGGATGTTGACATGAGTGATGCTCATGAATGTTGACATGAGTGATGCTCATGAATGTTTATGTATGATTGATATGAGTAATGCTCATGAATAATTTTGGAGTATTGGACGTACGTTTGATCACCTGGCTAGTGATAATAGAAGGCCTGGCTCTTTTAGGCATATGGGCTTTGGCCCTCCCCATAACATTCTAGCCCATTATTTTGGGCTTGACGTTTTTTTTTATTACCCTCTGATGGGGTTTATACAGATGTCTCCAAAAGATAAGAAAAATAAATTACATCACTTTAAAGTAAGGAACCCTTATCTTCCTCCTAGGTTTTCCCGTAGCTTTCTCAGAAAATAGGAACATGCATGATGAAAGTGTGGGCATCTTCTTTGGCTTTAGTAAGATCTCCCTTTTTCTTTTTCTTTTACGTTGTCCCCATGTGCTCTCGAGGAGAGCCTTCATTTTTCTTTTTCTTTTTTTTCACTGCGTCACTTTCTCTACCTCTCCACCTCCATTCTCTCTAGCAGACTTGCTTTACAGCAAACATATCCATAGTTTTTCTGTGGGTGGTCGACAAAATGGTGTATGTCGTTCCAGCAGGATTCTGAGGTCATTACGACATCAGCTCCAAAACTGTGACAACATTCTCGAATGCTCTCGTCATCTGTCAGCACAACAACACGATCCAGTGTACTTGCAAGTTTTGGCCGAGACGCTTAGACCGATGGTTCAACTTGGTTCTGCCCCTTTCGGTCTTCAGGCCGAGTTAGGAAAGTTGACCGCTCAAGAAATCATGGACGCTAAGGCACTCGCCGCTTCTAAGAGTCACAACGAGGCTGATAGGAGACGAAGAAAGAGAATCAACAACCATCTCGCCAAGTTGCGCAGCTTATTACCCAGCATCACCAAAGTAAGTACATGTTGTAAGTTTTGCCCTTTCCCATGTTCTCTGGATCATGGGTTTTCCGAGGATCTGAACAATATACCTCAGCTACAGTGACAGGAACCTCCAACCTCCGATACTCGTCCGGGTCTGATTAACTGCGGCTACGGCGTCGAAGTCGCGATCGTAGACGTAGTTTCTACACGCGCAGCAGAAGAGCTCCGCTCGGTCAACGTCCACGGCGATCTCATGACTGAGAGGCATCGAGAAGACGTAAGTGGCAGCGTGGGATGGTCCGGGTGGTACGTGACAGTGGACGGCAGCGCACGTGATGCACATATAGAGTCTGGGATGCGCAGACTCCCCGCACGTGCCACATCGCAGGACCTCCTTGGGATCACGGCAGATAGATGCGCGGCTACCCACCGGCTTGACCCGTAGACAGTCCTGCAAGGCTTAGAAAGGCTTGGAGCCATTGTTGGAGAGGAAACTCGGTAAGGTGAGGACAGGGCTGAGGCAGGATCTAGTCGTTGATCTGTTGGCGGGGGTGAGTGATCTTGGTCATCGGCGACATGGACGGATGTAGAAATTGAAGAAATCTAACGAGAGACACAAAGGGAAATATTTGCTGAATGCAGCAAAGATCTCTAGTAGCAGCCACTGCCAACAAGTGGAGTATTAACGGTTCACATTTTCTACGGTTACTCTTTTTATCTTTCTCTTTGTAGATTGAATGGGTGTGTCTCTGAGTGTGGGTGTTGAGTTGTTTGGTTCTTGGTTTCTACAGATTTTGTAGATCCAAGGTGGAGGTGAAAAATTGAGAGAGAACCGACATCACTTTTCGTATCGTTTCCCACAGACGACGCCAAATGTTGATGCACAAAACCAGAGAGGTCTTGGAACAACGTAAATCCGACCATGAATCTGTAAGAAAGTAAATAACATAAGATGTATTGTGGTTCACCCCAATGTTTGGGCTACATCCACATTGATATTTGTATTGCTCTGTTTGTGAGGGAGAGAGAACTCTGAATATAAAAGTGAGAGCTTAGAGAGGATGAGGGGGCTTATGGCCTAGGAATTGGCCTCTCCTAATTGTGAGAGTGAGGGGTCATTTTATAGAATAAGGGCTCCTCACTTATTACATAATTGCCCCTCCATTTATTACATAATTACATTTGAGTCCCCCGAGTATTTATACGAGGTCTAAATACGGAGGCCCTAAGTATGGTATAAACAGAACATAAACCACTTTCCACAAAACTAAGACCATTCTTAGCATCACATAGACTTCTAACCCATAGAATTTTGTTGGATCTTTCAGTACCAAGAGTTAGACAATCCACTTTGTACACAACCTTATTCAACTCAGATGATAGCTTTAAGTTGAGCTCCTGATACATTTCGTTGTTGGCCCTCAACTCATGAACTTGTTGTAGTAGTCTTTCTTGAGATATCATCAATTCCTGAACCTAAGATTCAAGAGAGGTAATAAGATCATCTATTTCATCTTCATCATCACAGATATGAGCCATTTTGTTTTGTCCATGAAGCTGAGCTTTAAGAAAGGTAACTTTCTCATTCAGTTCTGTTCTAATTAGACGAAGAGACTCAACTTCTTTCTGCAACTCCGACATATTCTTAAATAACTTAGCATTATCTAGTTTTAAAACACAAATCTCATCAAATATAGAGTTATACATGGAAGACTAGTAGATACTTCTTTTACAGATGCAACGAAAGCAGCAACTCTTTCTTCATCTTTTGATGACTTGTCACAACAGACAAAATCATCATCTTCACTATCACTCCATGTAGCCATTATGGCTTTGTGACTTTTTTTACTGGACATTCTGTTGTTTGCACACTCAATAACGCAATATCTTATTTCACCACATTCGAAACATAGTCCGGTACACTTGAAGATGACTTGTACTGACACACCCCGTCCCGAAGGAGGGCGTGCTGGCCGTCACGTGAGAGTGACGTAACCATTTACATAGTTCAGAAGCTTTAAAAAAAAATTTCCAATTACTAAGATGACACACCCGAGGGTGAGTCCTACTTTTGTGAATTCTGTCAGAACACCGTTGGATTCCTCGTGGCCACCAAAGCTCTGCTAACTTGAACCTGGAGGGGCGCAAAACAAAATTGAGTGGGTCAGTAAAACAAAGTTTTTCGAAAACTTTTCATTTAAAATATTTCTAACCCCTCACCGTAAAACCTGTATACTTTCCCAGAAAATAGCATATATATAAACATATATATAAGCAAAAATCTCAAATCTCAAACCTTTAACACTTTTCAGAAAAATATATATATAACCATATGAAATCTCAAAACTTGAATCCCAAATCTTTAACATTTTTCAAGAAAAACATGCCATGCCATAAATCAAAATATAAATCAGGTGAAATAAGGAATCAATCGGAGACCCTGCAGTTGGTCCTATACGATCAATTCAACAGCTCAAAATCCCACTATGCCGGAGTCACCACCGTGACCTGTACGGCCCTACTCTGCACATCACTCGGAACTACGTAAGGTAGTCTATACGATGAAAGGTGTAAAAATACGCTCTAGTGCTTCTCTCATCAATCATCAGCGCGCATAACTAAGATCACCCACTAGTCGGAATCACGCCTAGTGATCTATACGACTAGCATGTCGGAACCCTCACATGGTCTGTACGACATCCACCTACTTGGATCCAAGGCGAGCGTGCGGTGTGGTGAATAAAATAAGCACTAACACCTAGGGTGCAGGTTATGAGCTTGAAACATCTTATCAACAATCAATTAAATGAATAATGAACTCACCTGACTTACCTGTGCCTCCACAGCACCATGCAACATGTATGCATCATATATCAATCATATAACTCATATGAAATTCACATTTTCCAAATAATTCTATGCATGGCATTTTCAAAACATAATTTCGTATAAATTCATCTTCTGGGAAAAATTTATAGTATAAAGGTAATACGAAAACAAAACTGCCCACTCACCTGGAGTTCGCTCAACAACTCCCTAGCACCACACATCAAGGCGTCATGAAGATTAGCGCCTAGAACAATAATCAAACCCAACCTCAGAAATCCTGCCGATAGAATACATAACTTATATAAGACACGTCACTACGTAGTTCGATCCGGATGATCTGCAATTCAGATTTCAAATCCGAAACTTCCAGAGGTCCACAATATACCTCTAGGACAACATCCTAAAATTTCGTTACCATCCAACGGTCGGATCTCCGTCAATTTCCAAAACTAAGTGACGGTTAACATTCTATTTTATGAACTTACAATTCCAATTCCGGAATATCCGTAAATCGGATTCCCAATCCGTAAGTTCCTATAATCCTCAAATATTACGTATTACAACGTATCAAAGTTTGATGACGATCCAACGGTCGGATCGTCAATTCACATTTTCACCTAACCCCGAATCGTAACCAACTTAGGTTCAATTATTCAATTTACGTCCATCAATTATCAAAACAGAACCTAGAACCTTAATCACAAGCTAATAATGACATTGGCGGCCATTGGCCACGCGCCGCCGCGCGGGCCGCCGCGGGTGGCGGTTGGCCGCCCCCGGCTCGCCGGAAAATTCAACTATTTCCAAAAATTACCAAAATTTGCAGATTTGAAGATCTCAATGAGTAGAACAACTTTCATACCTGAGACCAAGGCCAATTTGGCCTGGAAGTGCTTCAATTTCACCAAAACTGTGAAGAACCCTAGAATTTGGGTGTTTCCAATTCGACCTTCAAACTTGTTCCAACGCCTCAATTACCTCTTGGGCTTTGTTCTAGGTCCTAAAGGAATGCTAAAGGTGTTAGTAATTGAAAGAAAACATTTCAAAATTTGGAGAATTTAAACAAAAGGGTCGCGGCACCCGTAGGGGTGTTCTTCGCGAAATCACAACGAAATTCAATGATTCTTGGGGTGAAACGTAAAGAGGGAAGGCCTAGATGATGATTAGGAGTGGTACCTTGACTCAATTCGTCGGAAATTTGGACGGAAATGGCGAAAACCCACCGATTTGGAAGCTTGGGTCGCGCGGGTCAAGGGTGACCCATTCCTCCTGTTCCCCCGCGCACCACTCTCCCTCCTTTCCCTCCTTTCCCTCCCCTGATTGGTCAGCTTCTTCCTCTCCCTTCTTCTGGTTTGCTCTCACCTTCTTCTTCTCCGATTGGGCATTTCTGCCCAGTCTCTTCTTCTTTTCTGTTTTCTGTTTCTTCTTCTCATACACATACACACACCAAAAACCTTTCCCTCATCCCAGCCATCCATTTCATTCATCAATAAATCTGGGCCGTCCAATTTCATAAAAGAATTTCTATATTTTACTAAAATTATAATTCCTTAAAATTCCAAATTTCAAACGTTAATAACTTCTTCGATATAACTCCAAATCACGAACCGTCTGCGCCCACACGTCTGTAACGACGAGTACTACGAGGATATGTCAAGAAAACAAATCTTAGATGGCACGACACAACGATTAACCTCGAATGATGTGCGTGCCTCGAAGGGCATTTTTGTAAAATCCTTTATTAAAACTTTAAAAATTCTTAAAATTAGGGACGGGCTGTCACAATCTACCCACCTTACAGAAATTTCGTCCTCGAAATTTACACAATCTTTACAATCCATCAATATCCATGAAACAGCCCGAAACACATCTCTCTCATTCGATTCTTTGACTTTCAAGTAGTTTCTTCCACTGAAAGATTCCTCCATAAATTTTCACCAAACTCAGAGTCTTGAATATCATCCGTCCCCAATTCTAACAATTTCGAAACACAAGACATAGCTTTCCACGGCCTTATGGCGTTACTCTAGGGAACAAACTGAAGGAACCAACATACCCAAGAAGTTTAACAGATCCCAATCTCCTTTTTCCATAAAACAAATAAATGATTGTTGCGCTTATCTGGAAAGGTTGATGTTCTCATACTGAAGTAACATGCGCTGACGTCACAAGTCAATCAATTATTATTCAAACTCCAACCTAACTATTTGGTATACGAGGAAGCTTGTCCATGAAATCCATAGTAATATTCTCCCATTTCCGCCGTGGAATGGGAAATGACTACATTATTCCAAAAGACTTATTTCTTTCTGCTTTAACCTGATGACTGATGATACGCCTACTAACATACTTCGCCGTTCCTCTTTTCATACCCGTCAATAGTACATGAACGAATGGTATGATAAATCTTAGTACTTTTGGGATGCATTGTAGAAGTGGAATAATGTACATCGTCAAAATTGCTTTATTTAATTCCACACCATTAGGCATAAACACTTTGTTCCCTTGCATAAGCTTGCCATCTGATTCTCTAACTCTAAGGTCCTTCTTTATCCCGTTATTCCTTGCTTTAAATAAATTCTTGAATTTCTTCGTCAAACGCTTGAGTATCGAGTACGATCTACCAAATGGGTCCAACTTAGAAATTAGCAAGTAAGGCTTCTTCTCGATTTTTGATACTCAACTTTACTCCAGTAGATTTCAAATCCACAAGAAGATGAACATAGCAAGCATACCAAGCATTAATTCTCACTGGGGTCTTCCTACTAAATGCATCAGCCACAACATTAGCTTGACCACCCTCGTCACACAATCATAATCACTAAGCAACTCATTCCACCTTTGTTGCCTAAGATTAAGATACCTCTGAATAAACAGATATTGGGTACTCTTTTGATTTGTAACAATCATGCACTTTTCTTCCCATAAAGACAATGTCTCCAAATTCTCAAAGCAAAGATGATAGCTGCTAATTCCAAATTATAATTAGGGTAATTCATCTTATGAGATCCCAATGGCCATGAAGCATAGGCAATCATCCTACCATGTTGCATCAACGCGCATTCAAGAACATTCAAAGAAGTATTACTATAGACCACGTAATTACCACTATCGTTTGGGAGTGCGAAAACAGATGCATGAGTGAGGGAATACTTTACTTGCTGAAGCTCTACTCACAATGTTTCATCCCACTCAAACTTAACCTCTTTTCTCATCAATCTCGCCAAGGGCGAAGCAATAATTAAAATCTTGGACGAACTATCGACAATATCCTGCTAATCCGAGAAAACTCTGAACCTCAGTCACGGTTCGCAATTGTTCCAAATTCTCAATCGTTGCTACTCTTTTAAGAATCCACTTGAATACCTTAAGTAGATATAATTAATTTATCCAACATTAGCATTTGCTAAACTTAGCATACATCAACGTTCCTTCAATCTTTGCAACACCAACTTTAAATATCTAGCATGCACTGCTCTAATCTTATCAATCTCGTCAATGGCAACAACAACAAACCGATCTAGATATCACTGGAATACTTCCTTCAGTAAGCTCATAAAAGTAGCAGGTGCATTCGTCACTCCGTATGGCATCCCAACTTGAAATGACCATAACGAGTCCTGGATTCAGTCTTATGGACATCCCCACTGTTAATCTTCAACTAATATCATTCAGACCTCAAGTCAATCTCAGAAAGTACCCAGGCGCCTCAGAGCTGATCAAATAATCATTAATACACAACAATGGATAACAGCTCTCAATCGTTACCCGATTCAATTACCTAATATCAATGCCTAGCCTTAATGTCCACTTTCTTCCTCACAAATAAACCGGAGCTTTTCCAATGTGATATAACAAGTTGAATGGAACTTTTAACTCAACCTGAACCAATTTCTAACATAGGATTTGTACCTAAAAACAATTCAATAATGGAACCCACATCTCTGCCTGGCGGCAATCTAGGTAAGTCATCTGGGAATACACCAAGAAAATGTCTAACCATCTTTACATCTTCCATACTATTAGGATCAACATCATTTAGCACCATATGAACTCAATATCTTGGCAGCCTTTTGATAACAATCTTCTTTGCTCTCTCAACAGGAATAATGGCATAACTCACTCCACTTTACTTACCCCCAAAAGTAACCTCTGGTCATCCAGGTCAACAAAAATTAACTGATTCCCCATAGCAATCTAGCTTGACACAATTATACTGCACCCACTGGTGCCAAAAAAATCACCTCAAAATCCATAATATCCAACGGAATAAAATTCACTGACATGACATTTTTCACCATCACTGGACACCCTTAATAAACCAAATCAACATAAAGTGCCTTACTTGTTTACTTACTTAACGAATCCAACAAATAAGTTATAAATATTACGGTCTGCAGCCCGCAATACAAATAACTCACTGTTGTCTCGATAACTAAGTAACAATTCCTGAGGGGTGTAATATTATCATCTTGTTCTTCCTTAGAAATACATAAATACGCCTCGATCGTGCTCCAACATTACTTTCTTTGGCAACATCGACCATAATAAGAAATATATCAGCCGGAGTCAGCTAGAATGACCTGTACGACTGAGTCTACAACTCGACCATCCATGCTAGCACATAAGTCGGAGTCACATATAGTGACCTGTACGACTTACTCGTCAATATTTCCAAGTGATATGTTAAGGAAGACTATTGGGTAACAACTGATTCCAGGGACAATTCATACCTCTATGTCCCATCCGTCCACATGAACACATTCACTGATTCCCACACTCTCCAAAGTGTCTAATATTATACCTATGGCACAAAGGTACATTTCCCTTACTCGAGTCACCTTGTCTTTAAGATCTGGGATCACCCGTAAATCTATCACTTCGCCTCGGACCAGTGGCACTAAAACCTCAGTTGGAAGAATTAGTTCTAACTTCACTTCTTTTGAAGCTCTGAGTCTTTCGACGTCCTTGATATGACGGATCTTTAACTTTCTCACCTTTCCTCTAATTACCATTCTTTTCTTATTCTTCTTTACTCTCGCTGATCATATTCTCAAAGTCCTCAAAGCCCAACAACATCTCGTAAACTCCTGGTAAAAAGTACAATGGATTGTGGTCGCCAAAGAACGTCACTTCTTCTTATTATCCCGCCAAAAACGACATAACACCTCGACCGGATTAGTAACAACATCCGAATGGAAACAAGGCAAGTCTGTATTCAAATTTAACTTATAATCAGTCTCAAAGGTTCCTTTAGATAATAGACTGAATCATAGTGACAATAATTTCCCCCCAAACTACTATATCAGGGAATTTAGGCTCATCCGAACTACGTGGCTCGCTATGAGGCGGTATAGTTCTGACAGAAGACACTAGGAAATTCTCAAGATGTCCAGAATTGCAACCTAGGCTCTGATACCAACTGACACACCCCGTCCCGAAGGAGGGCGTGCTGGCCGTCACGTGAGAGTGACGTAACCATTTACATAGTTCAGAAGCTTTAAAAAAAAATTTCCAATTACTAAGATGACACACCCGAGGGTGAGTCCTACTTTTGTGAATTCTGTCAGAACACCGTTGGATTCCTCGTGGCCACCAAAGCTCTGCTAACTTGAACCTGGAGGGGCGCAAAACAAAATTGAGTGGGTCAGTAAAACAAAGTTTTTCGAAAACTTTTCATTTAAAATATTTCTAACCCCTCACCGTAAAACCTGTATACTTTCCCAGAAAATAGCATATATATAAACATATATATAAGCAAAAATCTCAAATCTCAAACCTTTAACACTTTTCAGAAAAATATATATATAACCATATGAAATCTCAAAACTTGAATCCCAAATCTTTAACATTTTTCAAGAAAAACATGCCATGCCATAAATCAAAATATAAATCAGGTGAAATAAGGAATCAATCGGAGACCCTGCAGTTGGTCCTATACGATCAATTCAACAGCTCAAAATCCCACTATGCCGGAGTCACCACCGTGACCTGTACGGCCCTACTCTGCACATCACTCGGAACTACGTAAGGTAGTCTATACGATGAAAGGTGTAAAAATACGCTCTAGTGCTTCTCTCATCAATCATCAGCGCGCATAACTAAGATCACCCACTAGTCGGAATCACGCCTAGTGATCTATACGACTAGCATGTCGGAACCCTCACATGGTCTGTACGACATCCACCTACTTGGATCCAAGGCGAGCGTGCGGTGTGGTGAATAAAATAAGCACTAACACCTAGGGTGCAGGTTATGAGCTTGAAACATCTTATCAACAATCAATTAAATGAATAATGAACTCACCTGACTTACCTGTGCCTCCACAGCACCATGCAACATGTATGCATCATATATCAATCATATAACTCATATGAAATTCACATTTTCCAAATAATTCTATGCATGGCATTTTCAAAACATAATTTCGTATAAATTCATCTTCTGGGAAAAATTTATAGTATAAAGGTAATACGAAAACAAAACTGCCCACTCACCTGGAGTTCGCTCAACAACTCCCTAGCACCACACATCAAGGCGTCATGAAGATTAGCGCCTAGAACAATAATCAAACCCAACCTCAGAAATCCTGCCGATAGAATACATAACTTATATAAGACACGTCACTACGTAGTTCGATCCGGATGATCTGCAATTCAGATTTCAAATCCGAAACTTCCAGAGGTCCACAATATACCTCTAGGACAACATCCTAAAATTTCGTTACCATCCAACGGTCGGATCTCCGTCAATTTCCAAAACTAAGTGACGGTTAACATTCTATTTTATGAACTTACAATTCCAATTCCGGAATATCCGTAAATCGGATTCCCAATCCGTAAGTTCCTATAATCCTCAAATATTACGTATTACAACGTATCAAAGTTTGATGACGATCCAACGGTCGGATCGTCAATTCACATTTTCACCTAACCCCGAATCGTAACCAACTTAGGTTCAATTATTCAATTTACGTCCATCAATTATCAAAACAGAACCTAGAACCTTAATCACAAGCTAATAATGACATTGGCGGCCATTGGCCACGCGCCGCCGCGCGGGCCGCCGCGGGTGGCGGTTGGCCGCCCCCGGCTCGCCGGAAAATTCAACTATTTCCAAAAATTACCAAAATTTGCAGATTTGAAGATCTCAATGAGTAGAACAACTTTCATACCTGAGACCAAGGCCAATTTGGCCTGGAAGTGCTTCAATTTCACCAAAACTGTGAAGAACCCTAGAATTTGGGTGTTTCCAATTCGACCTTCAAACTTGTTCCAACGCCTCAATTACCTCTTGGGCTTTGTTCTAGGTCCTAAAGGAATGCTAAAGGTGTTAGTAATTGAAAGAAAACATTTCAAAATTTGGAGAATTTAAACAAAAGGGTCGCGGCACCCGTAGGGGTGTTCTTCGCGAAATCACAACGAAATTCAATGATTCTTGGGGTGAAACGTAAAGAGGGAAGGCCTAGATGATGATTAGGAGTGGTACCTTGACTCAATTCGTCGGAAATTTGGACGGAAATGGCGAAAACCCACCGATTTGGAAGCTTGGGTCGCGCGGGTCAAGGGTGACCCATTCCTCCTGTTCCCCCGCGCACCACTCTCCCTCCTTTCCCTCCTTTCCCTCCCCTGATTGGTCAGCTTCTTCCTCTCCCTTCTTCTGGTTTGCTCTCACCTTCTTCTTCTCCGATTGGGCATTTCTGCCCAGTCTCTTCTTCTTTTCTGTTTTCTGTTTCTTCTTCTCATACACATACACACACCAAAAACCTTTCCCTCATCCCAGCCATCCATTTCATTCATCAATAAATCTGGGCCGTCCAATTTCATAAAAGAATTTCTATATTTTACTAAAATTATAATTCCTTAAAATTCCAAATTTCAAACGTTAATAACTTCTTCGATATAACTCCAAATCACGAACCGTCTGCGCCCACACGTCCGTAACGACGAGTACTACGAGGATATGTCAAGAAAACAAATCTTAGATGGCACGACACAACGATTAACCTCGAATGATGTGCGTGCCTCGAAGGGCATTTTTGTAAAATCCTTTATTAAAACTTTAAAAATTCTTAAAATTAGGGACGGGCTGTCACATGTACTTATACTAACAAACCTTCCTAATTTCTATCTAAAAGTGAACTTTTCATGATCTTGACCCAAGTGATTATTTCATGACTACCCAAACTTTTTAACTTCTTTTCCTTTGTTCTTGAAAATCCTTCAAAATTGTTTAACAAATAAGGCAAGATCATCAGCAGGAGATTGATCACATGATTTATTTACAGCTTGAGATTTGTCAAGACTTTGAAGAGCAACCTTTTTTCTCTTATTGGAATCACCTTCATCCATGTCTAGCTTGATCTCATAGTTGATGAGTTTGCCAACCAATTTTCCAAGTTTAATCTCATTCAGGTCTTGAAATTCTTGTATAGCAGCCTTCTTTGCTTGAAATATCTTAAGTAAGGTCCTTAAGATCTTTTGGACAATTGTCTCATCAATAGGTTTTCCCAACCCCAATGCCTCATTAGTCAACATTTCAACTTTCTCATACAAGACCGAGAAGGTCTAAGAGTCCAACATTCTTAAATCTTCAAACTTTGAAAAAATCATTTGGAGTTTAAGATCCCTCACTTGTTTGTCACCTTCATGTAGAATTCTGAGTTTGTCCCATACTTTTTTTGAGGTGGTGCAATAACAAATATGTGCAAATTGAGTTGGCGAGATAGCAGAGACAATGGCATTCCATGCTTTTCTGTTAGCCATAACTAAAGTAATTTCCCCTTAAGTCCACTCACATTTGGCCTCTACCACGAATTCTCCATCGACAGTCCTTAAGCGAGCCTTCCATTCAAATGTAAGATAATCTACAACAATTAAATAATGTGCTTCCAGAAAGATATGAAACTTCTCGCTCCATGCAACATAGTTTGTTCCATCAAAGAACGGAGGAGAGTTTCAAGATCCAACTACACTATGACATTCTAGCCAAAACCAGTAGCTCCCAAAGATCACTATGCGTATATCTAGAGCAAGGCTCTGATACCAATTGAAATTGGTACGCAGAATATCCTACAATTAAAAATCTATATATGTGTTTGTTTGACTAGTCATCAACACCAGTCAACTAAGATCAGATATGTTAGTTTACCAACAACAAAGTAGTCAATTTAAAACCTGGTTTACTGAAGTGTTCCTAGCTAACTAAGATCCAGTTCAATGCACATTTTAACTCTGACAAGCTTATTTGCAAATAAGGATGAACATATATCACAAGCAAAGAGTAAGATAAGTAAACTAGAATAGCAATAAATTGCACTGGAAATATTTGGCCAGAAAACCCACCTTTGGGTTAAAAAATTGGAGACTCTCCATTGAGTCCAATCCACTAGTGTAAACAAGATTCTTACAAAGTACCATGCAAAGCTTAATTTCTAGACTCGTGATGCGTTGAAGTTTGCAAAAGTCAAGGATTTTCAAGATGTCTATGTTTAAGGTAACTCCAAGCTCATTATTGACTCCATTTTGACCAAGTGCAAAACATCTTGGCGATTGAAGACTATTATTGAGGACATCAGATTATTGGCACGATACCTTCTTTTCTACCTTGGGCTCATGTCTTTCGCGAGCTGAATTTTCTAATTGATGTCAATACTAGCATTGGACACTCCATTCAAGATACTTATATATGGGATAGGTCCTTACCCACTATTGCTAGAAATGCTTTTCTTTTTTATTGTAGCGGAAATGGTTGTACTCGAGGTTTATCTTTGAATAAATTTTCTTTCTATTAAAAGCAAATGTGTTATTAATATTTGTATTAAAAAGTGAGTAAATAAATAGGGCAATGGGTTGGGTTTAGCAGCTCTCTTTGTTTAAATTGTTTTGTTACGGGTTAGTGGTGTACCTCTTCACTTGTAAGTGAGAAGTCTTAGATTCGATTCTCGCCAAAGGTGAATTTTAACCATATTATTGATAGCTCATTGTGAAGCAACTTAATACTACAGTTTAGTGGTATTCATCTTCACTTGTAAGTGAGGTCTTAGTTCGAATCTCGTAAATAGTGAATTCAATATCAAATTAGGTTGTCAATTATGTGACTTAACCGAAATTCTTTTTTTCTAGTGTAAAATATATGATTGTACTGAAAATACACCTGGGATAAATGGGTATTATCGGTGTTTGATTATGAAAAAAATAATAAGTCCACCGCGTTAGCTTTAGAGCAACACCAGCGTTGCTGGTTGCTCGGGCGACAGGGGAGGAGAAAGGGCCTGAGGGCCGGTGGGAGTAGCTCCAGCGGGGAAGGGCCCGAGTGAGGGTGGGAGCCCCAGTGGGAGGCCCGTGGAAAATTGACAGGCCTGGCCCCCGAGCCTTGTGACGTCAGGCTGACGTAAGGGCTGGGTCCGGCCTTTTTTTTTAATTTTTTTTGTGTCAGGCGCGTGCCCCTCACTCGCGAGTGGGGGCGCGTCGCCCGACAGGATTTCAGGGGGATGGCCCGCGCGCCAGTTACCGTTGGGAAGCCACGTGGCTTCCCACGGTCCGTTAGATCCCAACGGTTCTTTAATAAGAACTGTCCAATTTACAACGGTAAAAAAAAAAAAAAAGCTGATTTTATATCAACCGTTCGATCTGAGATCAACGGTTGATATTAATCTGCTTTATAAATTTAAAAAAAAAAGAAAAAATAGTTTTAAAATTAAGAAAAGTTACCGTTGTGACACGTGGCACAATCTGGAGTGTTGGAATTCAAAATTTTTAAATCAACGGCAGAGATTAATTATTTGAATAAAAATTTAAAAAAAATTATAAAAAATCCGAAAAAATTGTAAAAAATCTGAAAAAAAATTGTAAAAATTTGTTTTTACTTTTCTATAAATACCACTTCTTCTCCATCTACCTTTCATCACAATTTTATATTTTCTCAACTACTTTCAATCAAATTCCTCAGTCTCCTCTTCCGACCGTCCGAAAACACAAAAAGGTTCCGCTCCGATCCTTTCCGTGTACGCACATCAAAAGCCACAGACCCAACCAGCCGCGCGAACTGCGCACCATGCGCCTCTGTTAGCACATCTCAGACTGTGGGGCTGCTATCGTGCGCACATAGAATCGAAGTTAGAAGTCAGGACTAAGAGAGGAAGAGAAGGCAGTGAGCATGGGAGATCTCTACGTTTGGCTCATCTCCTTCTTCTTCCTCATTGCCCTGCTCGCCCTTGTTGTTTTCCAGGTCAAATCCTCCCTAGAAAACTCCCTTTCAATATCAATCGATTTATCTATTTAATTTCGATTTTTTCACACTTTTATGAGCTCATTCTTTTAATTCAATTTTATAATTTAAATTTACTCCTGAAAAAAAGAAATTTTATACCTTGATCATCAAAATGTTACTTTTAGTTTAAAGGGTCTCTGTATTTATATTAAAATGTGTGCTTTTGGCAGTCTCTTTATATTTTGGCTATAAAAGAATGAAGAAATTAGGTGTTTATGCTGGATGTGATTGAAATACATTTTCCCTTTTCGGTAAATTGTGTGTGTCGCGTCGCACGTTGGTTTCTCTGCTTATTTCGAGCTTAATCGTTCATTGCAATGGCTTATTTCGAGCTTAATCGTGCATTGCTATGGCTTACTTCGAGTTTAATCGTGCATTGCCATGGCTTATTTCGTAGCATTCTTCACTAGTCAACAGTCAAATGCTTTTTCTTTCCTTAGGTAGGATGCTTAGAGTGCCTTTTCATTTTAGTTTGTTTACGTTTTCATTCTTTCATGATGGTGTTCAGTTGCCTGCCCCTTAGTTTCGTTTTGTTTCTTATGGTGTTGGGATGTTGTTTTCCCAGATTCATGGGACCAGAGATTGGAATTGTTTAACCAAAAAGTACAAACAACAGAAACATTTATCGAACTGAAACTGTCACCAAAGTTTTTTCTTTTGGAAAAGGAAAAAAATTGACATCTTTGGTTGAATTCCATATTCATTATGGAAGACATCGAACCAAAAGTTTGTGGTTTTTACCCTTTAACCGTGGTAGTTACTAGTTAAGGTTTTCTTGTGCTGCCTGTTTTTGTCCTTCCATTTTACAGTTTTGCTGGACTTGGTTTGGTAACCCCATTGTGTGAACTTTAAAGTAGCTTGTTGTGGTACTTAATCGCTAATTAATCTTGGATTGGTGATGGTAATGCTATGGCTCCGAGATCAACTGTTTTGAAATTGAATTGGCTGGTGTTAAGATTATTCTGGGACAAAGATGTAACTACATTTTTTGTGGTTGGAAGTGTGTTGGAAAGTATACTTAATATATGGTTGGTTTTTATATATGCTATAGCATCCTTGTAGCATAATACTTTTGCTACTCTTGTATTGTTTAGCGATATAAAACATGAAATTTAACACTTACAAAATTGTTGCAGCTGATGTGCCTGGCGGATCTTGAGTTCGATTATATCAACCCTTATGACTCTTCAAATCGGATAAACAGAGTGATTTTGCCAGAGTATATTACAGGAGGAGTTTTGTGCGCTTTCTTTCTTATAACAGGGCATTGGTGCATGTCACTGTTTTGTGGTCCATACCTCTATTATAATGTGAAACTGTAAGTTCTCTTGCATTCCATATATTCTAATGCTATGCATTGTGTGGAAGCTAGGATTACCAAAATCAAGAAATATGCAAAAGTAATAGTCGACAGAAAATCAAACAAAAAGGGAAATAATCCTTGAGATGAACAACAAGATAAACACTCAGAAGCTAGAGTTGACTCGCCCCGCGGGGGCGGGGGTTGAGGGGAGGGCTGGGGAGGCAGCTATATCATAAGTTTTTTGGCTAGATAGTTAAAGTCATGTACTTTTGTTCTAAAATTGTAGACATATAAGCACGCCCTTTTTATATAAATATGTGACAGTGGGGTGGGGATGGAAAATTTGTACAAATGATGCATTATATTCTATTAAGATAAATATTAGAATGCTTCTCCAAGGCTTCAAACTCTATTGTTGATATTTGGATGTACATGGAGGGGAGTGCTAGAACCTTTGCACTAACTTTTGCATTTGACCTTTTCACTTCTTCAAACATTGAGACATGTCATCTTTTTACACACAAAAATACAACCTTTAATGCTTTTGACTAGGAATTAATGATGAAAAATATAAAATACAACTTCAAAGGCATTAAAAGTCTTGTAAAAAAAATGGCACATGTTATGTGAAGAAGTGAAAAGTGTTAGCTATCCCACATCGGTGGCGGAAGTCAAATATAATGATTTTAGATAGGATTACCCCACTCTAACTAATACCAAGGCCTTTTGTGATAAAATCTCACACCTGACGGATTCGGTAGGTGGTAACTACTAAGTTGAGGAGTATCGGTGTAGTTAGAGTAGGGCACCCCGGGCCCGTCAATCGAAAATTTGAACATGGTATCAGAGGGCCCTGATTACGGGCCTGTGCAAGCCAAAGTGCTTGTCATCGAGAAGTGTGGGCTTGGAAACAAGCCTGGACTCTTAACATAGCCGGCATCCTCCTGGAAGGATTGAAAATAAGTCTAGACTCCATTGAAGCCAACCTGAGTTACAATTGCCGATGTGTGGATCTCCACATGTGAACCACTAAATGGAGTCCCGCGTGAAGGGGCGTGATAGCTATCCCACATCAGTGGGGGAAGTCAAATATAATGACTTTAAATAGCATTACCCTACTCTAACTAATGCCGAGGTTTTTGTGATAAAACCTCACACCTGACGGATGGGGCAGGTGGTAATTATCAAGTTGAGGACAATATCGTTGTCGTTAGAGTGGGGACCCCGGGTCCGTCGATCCAAAATTCCAACAAAAAGGTCCAAATGCAAAGGTTGCTAGTATTTATCGTAGATGGAAATGGTATGTTGCTCGTTGATGAGACTTAAACCGTATTTCCATGGACCATATGATGTAGCCATGATTTATGGACCAAATTTTCTTTTATTACAGTGATCGTGTATTGGTGTTGTTAGCTGTTTTGTTTTCTGACTAAACATCCTGCTGTTTTGATTAGGTATATGAGAAAAAATCACCTGGTAGATGTTACTGAGATATTCAATATGCTCCACAAAGAAAAGAAGATCCGGCTTTTCAAACTCTTTTATTTTGTCTTCCTCCTGTTTCTCTCGATATTCTGGTACGGTTTCTCAGACATTTGCACTTATTCTTTGAATTGTTCTTTTTATTTCTGTTAATTACCACTTTGTTACATCTCTTGATTGTACATTTGTTGTAGGATGATTCTAACTGCATTGGAAGACCGTGAATAATTGGGGGACAATGGCTGCCTCAGCGGAAATATTCAAATTCGGAAACAATTGCCCTGTCTGCACGGTTGCTACTAATCGCTGCTCCTTTTCATGATTTATTGCCACTAAATTACAAATGATGTAATTTGTGGGAGATTGGATCGTAAATTAATTTGGTACAGTACTCTGACATTTTCTTATAACACTTCTGTAAGTTTGAGGGATTTAGGGTTGTGTTTTATAGATTTGCAGGTTCAAGCAATCTAAAACTCTTAGGGTAGTATTTTGATGTTTGCGAAGAAGAGGTCGTGTATGTACGGTGATGAACAACCCGTACTCCCACGCATTGCAAGGTGACGCATCGATACATTTCAGTCCAATTTAGCTTCTATTTACTTGTATTTCATCCATGATATCAATTTTCCAAGTTTACATCAAGCCATAAGTAGTGTTATTTGGTGTTTGCATTGCTTTTATGTTTTAGGCCGTGTGGTTCAGGATTCATAAGAGTATAGTTGAATTCTGTGTTCCCCATAGTCCTTCTCTGTCACTACTGTAAAGTTTTTTCCTATCCTTTCGACGAAATTGAGTGTTTGACGTTCGGTTTGTTGTGTATCTTTACGAGTTAATGTTGATTAGTGTCTTCGGCCTCCATAATATCATTTGTTCAAAAGAAAAAACAAACAAACAAACAAAATTGATGACCTAGGCAACATTCACTTCTTTCCTTCAATTACAAAGTTTGATTTGTTGTGTATGCGACCGATTAATGTTGATTAGGGTGTATTTCATTGATCAAAAAGGTTTGATTCGCGTTCTAATTCAACTGATGACAGCTCCTATTAATTAGGGGTGGGCATCAAACCGACTCAATTGACCAAACTAGTCTATCCGAACTATTTTGGTTGGTTCGGTTCGATTTTCAGCAAGAAAAAAAGTTAGATAATTTAGAAGTTGAACCAAACTGATTTATTTTGGTTTGGTTACTTTTGAAACCAATCAAAATTAAATCAAACCGACTATAGATTTTTTTATTAATAATTATATTGTTGCAGTCATATTGGGAAACGGTGACACCATGTCGGACCACCACGCTAGCCTGAAGCCTAGCCGAATGGGGAAACGGTGTCATATTGACACTTGGACAAGGCACATAGCCATTTGGGCTCGCTGCCTTATTGGATTGGAAACCAACCAGGCTTTGGCCTGGGTTGCATAACATACGGGCCTAAAGCCCCCGTCTAACCTGAGTCCATAACCCATAAGCCTTTGGCTTGTTGGGCGTGCTATCGCCTCGACCCCCATGTACCACAGCCAGCCCTGTAGGCTGGGCTTGTCCCACGGTCCAAAGACCTGGCCCCAGCTTCAGTTGGGCCTTGCATGTGCTGACCCACATGCCAGCTTCAGCTGGGCTTGTTCCCGTGCACCCTTTAGCCCAAAAACGCCAACAGCTTGCTACTGGGCTACCCAGTCCCTCGGCCGGTGGCCTGTAGCCACATGTGGGTTGTTTAACAGGTAAACATGAGGCTCAAAAGCCTCTAGGGCTTTTCTCTACTCACGGTACCCAAGCCCAAATGCTATTAGGCTATGATTTTTCGAATCCAATGCTAATTTTTGGCATTTTAAATAATTTTAACCTGAATGTTATTATTATTTTTGCTTCCACGATCGACCCCGTTTGGTCCCATTCTATTGAATTAATTAAAGATGACATGCAGTCTATTAATCTAATAATTAATCCAAAATTATTGACTTGAAGATCACTTTTGGACATTATCGAATCAATAATTTATTTGTATACTTTGAATCGTTGACATCTTTTCGTAGTCCCAAAGCTTTCACCCTTGAGTTCCCGAAGAAACTCAAGTCCACTACACTTCAATCAGCATATTGCATTCTGTGTTTCTTGCAAGAACCTTTCCTTTATGAACTAATCGTTCATAAAACTAAATTGAACCTGTAGTTTCATATTTAGTGCCTTTGAAACCTGAAGTTTTCATTCAAAACTTACCATATGAAACCTGTAGCTTTCATGCATAAATTAAACTAATACAGGTCTATAGAACCCGAATGTTCTACAACGTATGTCTATGGATTGCTATATGACTAACCACGTTTTGTTGTACCCTCTGTTTTAGGGATATATCGAACTTGAACAAGCTCGAATTCACCGTTCTGGAAGTATCTAGAAGAAATTACTTGAAGTAGGTTCAAGACGTGAAGCTCCATCTTATTGCAAAGGGTATTAGAGCTGCCATGATGCTCTGCAGACCAAGTGCCTCGCTGAGGAGGACCCACGCACCCTCTAGCTTACCCTGGCTGACCATTAAGATCACCAGAAAGACATCTGCTTGCTTGAAGCAAGACACGACTGGCAGTATCTTCGCTTCCAAGACTTTAAGTCTGTGAATGAATACAACTCTGAAGTTTGTAGAATCTAATCACTATTGAAGTTCTGTAAAGTGGAACTAACCGAATCAAATCTTGTAGAGAATACCTATTCGACCTTCCATGCTACCAATATTGTCCTGCAGTAACAATATAGGAAACAGAAGTTCACCAAATTTTCGGATTTGATCTCTATTTTACTTCTTGCTGAAAAGTAGAACTAGCTTTTGATGAAGAATCATCAAGCTCGACCCACTAGTTCGAACGCCGCGTCTGAAGTGCGTGCAACCAATTCCAGCAACCACAAACGACGCAAGAACCGTCATGGCCGTGGAAATGGGCGGCAAGCCCAACCACGGGCCCAAGGTCAACAAAATCAAGGCCCACTTAGAAGCGCTAACCCTGATGCGTAAAATAACTAAACACACAAATTAACCCTCTTGTTGACAATTGTAGTATGGATAAGTAGGGATCGTTCTTAAACCGGGGATTAGGAGGGATTGCTAAACACTCTAAACTGACTCAAATACGTAAAACAAAGTTTAAAACACTAAACTAGACTCAAAGAATGCAAAACTAACTTCTAAAACACTTAAACAAACCAAAAGACTCAAAACAGCACAAAAACTCTCAAAACTGCCTTAAAAACACTTTCTGGGCAGTTTTGAACTCTAACATAAACTTGGACGAAATTTGGTTTTCTAATGGCTCAAAACACTTAAAAACATAATCTAAGACAAGTTCTAACTAATATGACTCAAAGAAATAAGGTGGGGTTGATTTTGGACGAAAATAAGTAAAACACAGCAAGAACAATTTAAACAGATTTTTAGACACAATTAGGTGAATTGATGAGATATGGGGTAACTAGAGGGTTTTTCTCCACACATGATACACTTGCATACAAAGTTGATTTCCAATTGCTTCTTTCAATAAACCATGAACCTCAATGCCCTAGGTTAATTGTGATAGCACTTTTTTAATCTTCAAGTCTCCCTTAAGTTATTGAATTGGATAGGAATGCACATGCAACAACTCAAAACATTCTCTAAAAGTCCCTTACGTGAAAAGCACAATAAAGATACAATCAAAGATCATTAAGCTTCATGAAAACTGATAGGAGCATATTTATGCGACTTAGTTAGCTTGTTCTTACGCATTTACGTTGTGTTTTCTTAGTTATTTTAGTGTTTAAAGTCATTTTTGTGTGTTTTCAGATTCTAAGGACAAAGTATGCAAGAAGATGCATTTTTGAGACTTTTGGAGCAGTTTCGGGTTTGGATGGATAGCAAATGCATGGAGCAAAGTGGATGGACGAAATTGAAGACTAATGAGGCTAAGAATGTGAAGAATTATTGTGCAAAGGATAAAGAACTCAGCCACAAAGGGTGTCACTCCAAAATTCACACCCCTTGCCGTGCAAACCCATTGTATTCCCTTTGGATTCCCATGCCATGCTTAATCACCCTTGTCCCCTACAATGTTTCTGATTTCATGCCTCAATACACTCAATTATTACACTCAATTGCTGCATACCTCTTGTTCCCTTCACCCATCAGATTTCACACAACTTTCACAACCATTACATGCACCAATTGATGCTCCATCAGCCACCTTTAGGATCCTATGCCGTGTGCAACACACGTTGCTGCACCTTTGACTAATTTCTGAAACATTTCACCTCCCCTTTTCATTTCTATGCAATGTACTCAACCATTCATGCTCCCTAGCTGAAATACCACTCCATTTTACCCTCCATACTTTGCATTATTACTTCATTTTAATCCTTGGACCATTGCACACCACAAATTCACCCTCCTTGCTGTGCATTTCATCCATTGCCTAACCTGATTCTCTAGGGTTTTTGGGCCTATATATACATGTTCACACCCCTTGGCCAAGGTAACCATCTCCCATATTCATCATTCATCACAGAAAATTCGTCCATACACACCCTAGGCAGCAAAACACCCCAAAAACACCATTCTAGTGCCCAGAAATGTCTACAAAGAGATTGGAGTGATCATTCAACTTCTATGTGGTGGGAATCTTAACAAGCTCAACACGAAGGATATTGGCAGCCATATGAGGAGTTCTATTCAAGACCTATGCACTATGCTCAATCAAACTCAGGTTCGTCAATAGATTATAATCAAATTCTTAACGAATTAAATTCTTTGGTGCAGGGCTCACAAAATCAAGCCAAGGAGGCTCAACAAGATGCATATTGGCAGCCATATGAGGAGTTTTACACCACGCCTATGCAGCCACCACCGCCTCCCCCACAACAAATCCAATCGAATTCAAGTATGCCCATGAGTTATGATGAAATTCTTGATGTACTAACGTCTTTGACGCAGGGCTCACAACAAGAAGAATGCTCGCAGCCATCTGAGGAGTTCTATCAGGGGCCATATGCACCACCACAATCTTCCCAAACAAATTCAGGTACGTCAATGGATAATGACCAAATTGTTCAATTACTCACCTCTTTGACACATGAAGCAGAAAATCAAGCCAACAAGATGGATGAATTAGAGAAGCACGTTGGGCAGATTGTGAAGTTCATGGCACAAATTCAAGAACAAAGTGAATTCTCCAACGCAAACATTGTAAATTCAATGGAAGATTTTGAAATTACTAAAGCCATCACTTTGGGAAGTGCCATGGAGGTCGGCGCTGAACCAAGGGCGTCCAAACAAAGCCAAGAGGAGGACGAACATCTACTAATTGAGGAGGAGGAAGAAGACACACCCACGGCAAGGGTAGAACAACCCTTGCCGCAGCCTCCTAGAGTCCCTATGCCGTCCAACTCAGGTAAGTTGGTTCCAAATTCAATTCTTTCTTTCCCCATTCCACCAAATGTCCCTTTTCCTCGTAGGTTTTTTATTCCCAAGGAAGAAGAGAGTGAAAAAGACATCGTGGAAGCCCTTCCCAAGGTGCAAAGTGATATCCCAATTCTTGGTACACCAAAACAAGTTCCAGATTGTGTTGAAATCCCTGAAGAGAATTGTACACCAAGAAGAAGGATTCAAGAGAAGAAAGTGGCTGGGGAGTATCTAGAATTCATCAAAGAGCATGTACTTGAGACAACCATCCCCAAAGAAGTTGAATTTGATGACACGGGACAAATCACAACCATCGTAGTAAATCTGGCCAAATTCAAAGTCCCTAAAACTTTCAAAGAAGTGGTGTTTGTCATTAAGTTCTTGTCGGACAAAGCAAGTAAGTCACCTTCTCCAATTTCCATTACGTTTTATACTTACATGTTGTTAATAATTCAGGAACCCACTCTCGAATTTAAACCATTGCCGGATCACTTCAAGTATCACCTTCCGTTCAAGGATCAATTCCATGCCGTGGGCTTCAATGGGGCATGATTGTGTTCTTCGTCCGGCTGCAAGACGTAAAAGAAAGCGCTACTTGGGAGGCAACCCATGCAATTCAACAAAGGAAGCCCAAGGAATCACTCCAATTCCAGATTTGCGTTCCTAAACCCTTCTCTTTGTTGATTCTTTCTAATCTGCCAGTTTTGCTATTTCGTTGCTGTTTGTGTGTTTCATTTTGTTTGGTGTGATTTTATGCTTGAAACATTGAGGACAATGTTTGATTTAAGTGTGGGGGGGTAACTAAGTGTTTTTGATGCAAATTCGTGGGATTTTATCACCCTTAACTTGGAGACTTGTTCCTTGCTGTTTTTAAGTGTTTTTGAGCAGTTTTGGTGTGTTTTAGTGTGTTTTGAAGTAAAAATCCGAAAATCACATAAAAATTTGAAAAATTTGTTTGAAAAACCCAAAAAGAGTTGTTTTTGTGTGTTTGTTTGTGTCTTAGGGTACCTTCCAACACAATGATGAGGATTCGGTTTGTAATTACATGGCTGTTAAAAAGAGTGATTAACATGGATGAAAGTTTGATTTACTCTTTGTTTATGCTTGGTTGTGGTTATAACTTATGAATTCACATGCAATCATAAAAGAAAAAATTCAGTTTTTTTTTGTAACATGCTTGAAGGAAGGAACTCAAACTAACGCTACAACCTTGTGAGACTTGAGCCTAAACGTTTATTTGGAGAGTTGAAATCTGTGCATTCTTTGTTTTCTAAGTCGTTGCATGATCTCATTATTCTTTGCTTGGTTGCTACTTAGAAGGCGTTTCATCATTTAGTTCCAAATGCTAGAACTCATGCCCATTTCATTCAAAGCATGTTATTGATTTGCATAACACATATTCAAGATGAAGTTGTGTAGTGACCACCACCTTAGCCAAATGCCGTGTGCCCTATGTCATTATGTTTTGTAGGTTTTAACCCCATTGAGCCTTGTTAGCCTTCATTATTTGTTAACCCATGTTTTCCTCACCTAGCCTAGTTAGGACCATCCATACCCTTGTTCTTAAAAGCATAGTAAAGCATGATTCGAATTGAATTCCTTTTTATCTATGTTGGCAGAAACTAAGTGTGGCGGAAGTATTTTTTTCGTGAGGAATTGTGTGCCATAGGCACGGCAAAGAAAAGAAAGAAAAAAAAATTCGTGGAAAAAGAAAAAAATGAAGAAAAAGTATGAAAAGTATGAAAAAGAGTTGAAAAGTTGAGAAAAAGAGTTCCAAAGTATTGTTTGTTGAAGTAAGGGTCCAAAACAATGAATTTGACCCTAAGGAGTTGTTTAAGTCTCCCCCTTGTGTTTTAAAGTTAATTTCTGCAATCTAAGTGAATTCTAAGTCTCAATTTCATTGCTTTGCTTACTATTGCTTGAAGAACGTTTGTTTTCCCTTTCCTTTCCTTGTTAGCCAATACCCCAAGCCCCATTACAACCCTTAACTTCTATCTTGAGTGTTATGTGTTTCAATTTGTGGAGTTTGAATTTTGTATGAGCATATGGTGTCACTGGTTCTCGCATCTAAGTAGTAGCATTCCATTCATGAGATCATATCTAAACATGCTTCTTAACTCTAGAAATTGCGTTCTTTGTGATACATATATGTGAGCATTCGTTTTCATATCTACATCAATCTTCTCACATATGACTAGTGTAGGGTGTGTAGTTAGAAAATCTGAGTGAAAATAGAGTGTATATCTTGTAAGGAATTGAGGGAATTCTCTAAGGCATGTTACTACATTCAAAGCATTGTTTTAATTGATTACTTGTGAACTAGTAAGTAGTGGCTTTAATTAAGTATGTGCTTGTGTAAAGATGACTCAAATCTGTGGGGATAAAAATCTTTAACATGTCATGTGCATTGGAAATCCCTGAGGCAAACGTTGGAAGGTTTAGGTTTTGTTTTGGTTAGGTTGTTTCGTTTTGTTTCCTTCCTTTTGTTTGTTTTGCTCGAGGACTAGCAAAAGCTAAGTGTGGGGGAATTTGATAGGAGCATATTTATGCTACTTAATTGGCTTGTTCTCATGCATTTAGGTTGTGTTTACTTAGCTATTTTAGTGTTTAAAGTCACTTTTGTGTGTTTTCAGGTTCTAAGGTCAAAGTGTGCAAAAAGAAGCAAAATGGAGTTTGGAATGCATGTCACATATTTGGAGCCAAGGTTTGGACGAATTTGAAGGCTTGAAGATGATGATTCCTACTTGAACAAGGTTTCCTAGTTGAAGTAGGAAAGTGCTTACATGAAGGAGGATTCCTAATCAAGGAAGGATTCCTAATTGACGAAGGATTCCTAATTGAAGATGGATTCCTAATCACATGAGGATTCCTAGAAGAACAAGGATTCCTACTTGAAGTAGGAAAGTTAAGCCAAGGTTTCCTACTTTGGTTTGATTTTTCCTAATTGTCCCTAAAAGTTCCAGCAATTATGAAGATTTTCTAAGCATTCTAGGACACAAAACAAAAGCCTAGAACCCTTATGGACCCCTTGCCACACTCCCTTGCCCTTTCCTCTTCCTTGCCGTGCAAGGGAGAGGGCTCTTTCCTGTTTTGGAGCATTAAAACACCTTCCCTTTTATGCTTTAAACCCTGGCCGAATTTCCTTGACCTTTCCTTTTAATTTTCTGATTTGTTTCCTTAATTCTAGAAGCTTTAAACTTAATTCCTGATTACCTAATTAGCCTAGGGTTTTTAATTTCCTAATCCCTTTAAATAAACAGGTTTGTGCAGCCACAAACATGACCATTCAGCCACACACTCTCCCAAAATTCGTCAAACCCCATCCACAACCTCAGAAACCATTCCTCCTCCATCTCTGCCGATTTCCACCACCATTCTTCATCTCCACACCTTCCACACAACACCCATACACTACCCCCAAGCCTTGCCGTGCCCCTACACCATCCATAATCCATTCTACATCACACAAACCCCCCAGAAATCATCCTCACCCAATCTGCCGCAAGGAGAAGAGAAGGAGACAGTTCATGAAAATTGTTTGGCTCTTCAATCTGAGTTGTTGAACAATTTTAGGTGTATTCTATCTTATATTTCAATGTCTACTTCTTGTAATCTTTGTTTTTCATTGAGTATGATTGGCTAAATTCGTTTTGGCTAAGGGTGTATTCGAAACCATGTTTATTTATGTGAAATAAGTTGATTACTTCCAGTTATCGTTGCATAAGTCGTGAATACAATTTGCTTAACCGTTTAATTCAAAACTTATTCTTGTATGTTGATTGAGAGTGCACGCTTAATTTGCATGCTTGAATTTGGTGCTAGGATATAAGTTTATTTCACCTAATCGTTATGAATTTATATTCGCAAGTAGTGAAGGTCGCTAGTCACGATCGTGTTAAGTAGATTCCTGGCAAGAGTATCATGCTTTTCATAGTTACGAATGCCTTGTCGATGCTTATGATTTCCAAAGAACGTAATGATTCTAACTTGTATCTTTATCATGCTGTTCATATAGAGAACTTGTTAGGAATAATTTGTTTGCGATGCATATTTATCCAATTCAATGATTCTAGGGAAATCTGAAGGTTAATTTAAGCGGACCTAATTAACTTGGAGTGTCGAGGTTCACAACTTATTGAATTGATAACTGGAAATTGATTTACGTTGCATATATTTCATGTGTGGAGAAGAACCCCTTAGCTCTTCCATCATTCATTAATTCATCACAATTTTGTCTACTGTTTTCTTTACAATCTGCCATTTAATTTAAATTCGTCAAAAATCAACCCCACTTTATTTCTTTGAGTTATATTAGTTAGAACTTGTCTTAGATTATGTTTTTAAGTGTTTTAGGTCATTAGAAAACCAAAATTCGTCCAAGTTCGCATTAGAGTCCCAAAACTGCCCAGAAAGTGTTTTAAGGCAGTTTTGAGTGTTTTTGGTGCTGTTTTGAGTCTTTTGATTTGTTTTAGTGTTTTAGAGTTTAGTTTTGCATTCTTTGAGTCTAGTTGAGTGTTTTAAACCTAGTTTTACATATTTGAGTCAGTTTAGAGTGTTTTAGCAATCCCTCCTAATCCCTGGTTTAAGAACGATCCCTACTTATCCATACTACAATTGTCAACAAGAGGGTTTAATTTGTGTGTCAAGTTAATTTTCACATCAATAATCCATTCTACATCACACAAACCCCCCAGAAATCATCCTCACCCAATCTGCCGCAAGGAGAAGAGAAGGAGACAGTTCATGAAAATTGTTTGGCTCTTCAATCTGAGTTGTTGAACAATTTTAGGTGTATTCTATCTTATATTTCAATGTCTACTTCTTGTAATCTTTGTTTTTCATTGAGTATGATTGGCTACATTCGTTTTGGCTAAGGGTGTATTCGAAACCATGTTTATTTATGTGAAATAAGTTGATTACTTTCAGTTATCGTTGCATAAGTCGTGAATACAATTTGCTTAACCGTTTGATTTAGAACTTATTCTTGTATGTTGATTGAGAGTGCACGCTTAATTTGCATGCTTGAATTTGATGCTAGGATATAAGTTTGTTTCACCTAATCGTTATGAATTTATATTCGCAAGTAGTGAAGGTCGCTAGTCACGATCGTGTTAAGTAGATTCCTGGCAAGAGTATCATGCTTTTCATAGTTACAAATGCCTTGTCGATGCTTATGATTTCCAAAGAACGTAATGATTCTAACTTGTATCTTTATCATGCTGTTCATATAGAGAACTTGTTAGGAATAATTTGTTTGCGATGCATATTCATCCAATTCAATGATTCTAGGGAAATCTGAAGGTTAATTTAAGCGGACCTAATTAACTTGGAGTGTCGAGGTTCACAACTTATTAAATTGATAACTGGAAATTGATTTACATTGCATATATTTCATGTGTGGAGAAGAACCCCTTAGCCATTCCATCACCCATTGATTCATCACATTTAGTTTACAATCTGTTTTAATTTACAATCTGTGCATTTAGTTCAAATTCGTCCAAACACAATTCCCCCATATTTTGTTAAGTTTGAGTCTTCATAATCTGTCCTCTTTGGTGTTTTTAAGTATTTTGAGTCATAAGTTTTGTCAAATTCGTCCAAATTTTGTCTTAGTTGCTGTTTGAGTCAATTAACTTGTTTTAATCAGTTTTGGGCAGATTTGAGTGTTTCAAATCTGTTTTGAATCTTAGTAGTCTAATTAGAGTCTTTAAGTTTAGTTTTTGTGTTTCTAAGTCGATTTGTATTAGATTAGCACCCCTAGTTAATCCCCGGTTAGAACGATCCCTACTTACATCATTACTACAATTGTCACAAATAGGGTTTAATTTGTGTGTCAAGTTAATTTTCACATCAAATTTTTGCGCCGTTGCTGGGGATTAGCAAAGTTGCTAATCCCTTGTCTTGAGTCTTGTTTGAATTGTTTCGTTTTCTGTTTTGTTTTTGAATTTTGCACCGTGTGTGTGTGTTTTGTTTTTGTGCTGTGTATAGGTACCTTATGTCCTTCCTTGTGCCGAGTCTATTAAGTTGGTTATTAACCTTGTTTGCTCTTGTGTGCAGGTACTAGTTTATGACCCGTAGCTCACAACCTGTTCGTGAGCATATCTTCGACTTTGACGGTGATTTTGAGAGGACGTTGAAAAGGAAAAAGAAATTGCACAAGTCTAATCCTCCTAGCCCCGAACCTGAATTAGAAGAGCAAGAAGTTGAGGTTGAAGAGGAGGCCACGACAAGAGTTGAAGAAGAAGTACCAACCATGGCAGTCGACAATCGAACCATCAAGGAGCTTTCTGCCTCGGGTTTGGCCAATGCAGCCCCTCTTTGCATCCAATACCCTAGGGCAGCTCCTGATAAGACCGATGAATTTGAATTGAAGTCGAGCTTGTTACATCATGTTCCAAAGTACCATGGGCTGTCCATGGAAGACCCAAACAAACACTTGAAGGAGTTTGAAGTTGTTTGTTCAAGCATGACGCCGGTAAATGTTGATGGCAACATTTTGAAGATGAAAGCTTTTCCATTCTCTCTAATGGATAAAGCTAAAGATTGGTTGTATGAATTGGCCCCGGGGACGGTTACCTCGTGGGAGAGCATGAAACGAGCGTTTTTGGAAAAATTCTTTCCAACCTCAAGAGTCATTCTTTTGAGGAAACGCATTAGTGGCATCCAACAAAGCCAAGGTGAGTCATTTCCAACTTATTATGAACGTTTTAAAACTCTTGTTGCTTCTTGTCCACAGCATCAAATGAAGGAGGAGTTGCTCCTTCAATACTTCTACGAAGGACTCCTTCCCATGGAACGCCAAATGCTAGATGCCTCGGCGGGTGGTGCATTGGTGGACATGACTCCGGTGGCTGCCAAGACTCTCATTGCGAACCGAGCACACAACGCACCACAATATGAAGGTGTTGGGCAGAGAGATACCCCACGGCCACATCATGTAAATGAGGTAAGTTCTATTTCTGAGTTACAATCCCAAATGGCTAACCTCACTTCTATGCTATCGCAGTTTGTTGAAGGCCCCAAAACGCAAGGAACTACAATCTGTGGTGTATGCTCCATTCAAGGACACCAACCGGATCAATGCCCTCAATTAATTGAAAATGGAGGGTGGGAATCTGCCCATGCCGTGGGTTATGGGAATCAAAACCAACCAAGGGGTGATCCTTTCTCTAATACATACAATCAAGGATGGCGTGACCACCCAAATTTCAGATGGAGAGATGCACAACAACCTGCCCAACAAGGTGGATTCCGACAACCTCCGGGTTTCTTTCCAAGGCCAATGGCACCACAACCACCTCCTCAAGCACAATCATCACAAAACAACTCAGGTACTTCTATGAATGATGATAAAACTTATCAATTACTGACCACAATGGCGCAGGGATTGTAGACCCAAGCAAAGGAAGTTAATGAGCTCAAGAAGCAAATGGGCCAAATGGCCGAGTTTTTGGAACAATTCCGTGAAAATGGTAAGTTACCAAGCACTACGGTGGTCAATCCCAAGGGTGGTTTCGAAACCGCAAATGCAATCATGCTAAGGAGTGGAAAAGAAGTTGGGGCAGGTCCTACACCACCAAAATCAGGTCCCAAAGAAGATGAAACGTTGGAATCTGAAGAGGAGAACCCAAAGCAACCCACGGCAAAGGTGGAGCAACCTTTGCCGCAAGCAACCATTGATCCTAAGTCCTCCAATCCGTCCACCCTAGGTAAGAAAGGTCCAAGTTCAGTTACTTCTAACATTATTCCACCCAATGTGCCCTTTCCTAGCAGATTTTTGCAATCCAAGAATGAAGAGGAGGAAAAAGATGTTCTAGAGACATTTAGGAAAGTTCAAGTTAACATACCTCTTTTGGATGCAATCAAGCAAATCCCGAAGTATGCCAAGTTCTTGAAGAAGCTTTGTACAACAAGGAAGCGGATTCGGGAGAAAGAGGTGGTACATGTAAGCGAGAATGTTTCTGCAATGTTGCAAAGGAAGCTACCACCTAAATGCAAAGATCCGGGTAGTTTCACAATCCCTTGTGTAATTGGTAATACAAGATTTGAGCATGCTATGCTAGATTTAGGTGCATCAATTAATGTTATGCCATATTCCGTTTATGCATCCATGAATCTAGGAAAGCTTAAAAATGATGGCGTTATAATTCAATTAGCCGATCGATCTAATGCATATCCCAAGGGAGTGTTGGAAGATGTTTTGGTGCAGGTAGACCACTTGATTTTTCCTGCAGATTTCTACGTACTTGATATGGAGGACTCAACCCACTCTCCATCATCACCACTCTTACTTGGACGACCTTTCATGAAAACGGCTCAAACCAAGATTGATGTGGCCAAGGGAGCTGTAACTATGGCCTTTGGTGGTGATATGATTAACTTTAAGATTCCTGAATCGATTGAGAATACTAATGATGTTCGTTCTTGTTGTGCCATTAATGTAATTGAAAATATAGGGCCGGAATGTTCAACACTAGTCAAGAAGAATGCACCTCGAACTACCATCGAGGAGGGAATTGGAGTGAGCAACAAAGAATGCACGGCTTCAACCTTGAAGTCACCAAATTTGGCCGAGTGCAACCTTTGTGCATCTGTCCATTGTTCTACCACTTCTATGCCGCACCTAGGTAAGCCACCTAATCCAATTTCAATTCCCATTTCAACTAATCGGTTGTTACCTTGTATGGTGCAGGTACCTAATCAAAGTCAATATGGTGGGAGAGTTCGTGTTGATTTAGAGAAGCACAACACGACACTACGAAAGGATAATTATCCCATTCCATTCAAGGACCCCAAGCATGAAGTGGTTCGAAGGACAAGGCGTAGAGGAAACACCCCTCCATGCCGTGGGGTTCCATAAACCTTCAAAGGAGCATCGTCCGGCTGCAAGACGTAAAAGAAAGCGCTTCGTGGGAGGCAACCCATGCAATCAACAAAGGAATCTCTTGGAATCACTCCAATTCCAGATTTGAATTTCTCAAACCCTTCTCTTTGTTGTTTACCATCTGCCATGATTAGTTTAGTTGCTGTTTGTTTGTTTGATTTTTGTTTATGTTAGTTTATGCTTGAAACATTAAGGACAATGTTTGATTTAAGTGTGGGGGGGTAAACAATATGTTTGCATGAAAATTCGTGGGTTTTATTTACCTATCACTTACAATGTTGTTTCTTGCTGTTTTAAGTGTTTTTAGTATGTTTTGAAGCATTTTGGTGTGTTTAGACATAGAAATCCGAAAATCTCATAAAAATTTGAAAAATTTGTTTTGAAAAACCCAAAAAGAGTTGTTTTTGTGTGTTTGTTTGTGTCTTAGGGTACCTTCCAACACAATGATGAGGATTCGGTTTGTAATTACATGGCTGTTAAAAAGAGTGATTAACATGGATGAAAGTTTGATTTACTCTTTGTTTATGCTTGGTTGTGGTTATAACTTATGAATGCACATGCAATCATAAAAGAAAAAATTCAGTTTTTTTTTGTAACATGCTTGAAGGAAGGAACTCAAACTAACGCTACAACCTTGTGAGACTTGAGCCTAAACGTTTATTTGGAGAGTTAAAATCTGTGCATTCTTTGTTTTCTAAGTCGTTGCATGATCTCATTATTCTTTGCTTGGTTGCTACTTAGAAGGCGTTTCATCATTTAGTTCCAAATGCTAGAACTCATGCCCATTTCATTCAAAGCATGTTATTGATTTGCATAACACATATTCAAGATGAAGTTGTGTAGTGACCACCACCTTAGCCAAATGCCGTGTGCCCTATGTCATTATGTTTTGTAGGTTTTAACCCCATTGAGCCTTGTTAGCCTTCATTATTTGTTAACCCATGTTTTCCTCACCTAGCCTAGTTAGGACCATCCATACCCTTGTTCTTAAAAGCATAGTAAAGCATGATTCGAATTGAATTCCTTTTGATCTATGTTGGCAGAAACTAAGTGTGGGGGAAGTATTTTTTTTTCGTGAGGAATTGTGTGCCATAGGCACGGCAAAGAAAAGAAAGAAAAAAAAAATTCGTGGAAAAAGAAAAAAATGAAGAAAAAGTATGAAAAGTATGAAAAAGATTTGAAAAGTTGAGAAAAAGAGTTCCAAAGTATTGTTTGTTGAAGTAAGGGTCCAAAACAATGAATTTGACCCTAAGGAGTTGTTTAAGTCTCCCCTTTGTGTTTTAAAGTTAATTTCTGCAATCTAAGTGAATTCTAAGTCTCAATTTCATTGCTTTGCTTACTATTGCTTGAAGAACGTTTGTTTTCCCTTTCCTTTCCTTGTTAGCCAATACCCCAAGCCCCATTACAACCCTTAACTTCTATCTTGAGTGTTATGTGTTTCAATTTGTGGAGTTTGAATTTGGTATGAGCACATGGTGTCACTGGTTCTCGCATCTAAGTAGTAGCATTCCATTCATGAGATCATATCTAAACATGCTTCTTAACTCTAGAAATTGCGTTCTTTGTGATACATATATGTGAGCATTCGTTTTCATATCTACATCAATCTTCTCACATATGACTAGTGTAGGGTGTGTAGTTAGAAAATCTGAGTGAAAATAGAGTGTATATCTTGTAAGGAATTGAGGGAATTCTCTAAGGCATGTTACTACATTCAAAGCATTGTTTTAATTGATTACTTGTGAACTAGTAAGTAGTGGCTTAAATTAAGTATGTGCTTGTGTAAAGATGACTCAAATCTGTGGGGATAACAATCTTTAACATGTCATGTGCATTGGAAATCCTTGAGGCAAACGTTGGAAGGTTTAGGTTTTGTTTTGGTTAGTTTGTTTCATTTTGTTTCCTTCCTTTTGTTTGTTTTGCTCGAGGACTAGCAAAAGCCAAGTGTGGGGGAATTTGATAGGAGCATATTTATGCTACTTAATTGGCTTGTTCTCATGCATTTAGGTTGTGTTTACTTAGCTATTTTAGTGTTTAAAGTCACTTTTGTGTGTTTTCAGGTTCTTGTATGTTGATTGAGAGTGCACGCTTAATTTGCATGCTTGAATTTGATGCTAGGATATAAGTTTGTTTCACCTAATCGTTATGAATTTATATTCGCAAGTAGTGAAGGTCGCTAGTCACGATCGTGTTAAGTAGATTCCTGGCAAGAGTATCATGCTTTTCATAGTTACAAATGCCTTGTCGATGCTTATGATTTCCAAAGAACGTAATGATTCTAACTTGTATCTTTATCATGCTGTTCATATAGAGAACTTGTTAGGAATAATTTGCTTGCGATGCATATTCATCCAATTCAATGATTCTAGGGAAATCTGAAGGTTAATTTAAGCGGACCTAATTAACTTGGAGTGTCGAGGTTCACAACTTATTAAATTGATAACTGGAAATTGATTTACATTGCATATATTTCATGTGTGGAGAAGAACCCCTTAGCCATTCCATCACCCATTGATTCATCACATTTAGTTTACAATCTGTTTTAATTTACAATCTGTGCATTTAGTTCAAATTCGTCCAAACACAATTCCCCCATATTTTGTTAAGTTTGAGTCTTCATAATCTGTCCTCTTTGGTGTTTTTAAGTATTTTGAGTCATAAGTTTTGTCAAATTCGTCCAAATCTTGTCTTAGTTGCTGTTTGAGTCAATTAACTTGTTTTAATCAGTTTTGGGCAGATTTGAGTGTTTCAAATCTGTTTTGAATCTTAGTAGTCTAATTAGAGTCTTTAAGTTTAGTTTTTGTGTGTCTAAGTCGATTTGTATTAGATTAGCACCCCTAGTTAATCCCCGGTTAGAACGATCCCTACTTACATCATTACTACAATTGTCACAAATAGGGTTTAATTTGTGTGTCAAGTTAATTTTCACATCATGAGACTTGAGCCTAAACGTTTATTTGGAGAGTTAAAATCTGTGCATTCTTTGTTTTCTAAGTCGTTGCATGATCTCATTCTTCCTTGCTTGGTTACTATTTAGAAGGCGTTTCATCATTTAGTTCCAAATGCTAGAACTCATGCCCATTTCATTCAAAGCATGTTATTGATTTGCATAACACATATTCAAGATGAAGTTCTGTAGTGACCACCACCTTAGCCAAAAAGCCATGAATCCCCTATGTCATTATGTTTTGTAGGTTTTAACCCCATTGAGCCTTGTTTAGCCTTTTCTTTGTTAACCCACATTAACCTCACCTAGCCTAGTTTAGGACCATCTATACCCTTGTTCTTAAAGCCTAGTAATGCATGATTCGAATTGAATTCCTTTTGATTTATGTTGGCAGAAAACAAGTGTGGGGGAAGTATTTCTTTTGGTGATTTTGTGTGCCATAGGCACGTGTGGAAAGAAAAGAAAAGAAAAAAAAAAAAATTCGTGGAAAAAGAAAAAATGAAGAAAAAAGTGTGAAAAGTATGAAAAAAGAGTTGAAAAGATGTGAAAAAGAGTTTCAAAGTATTGTTTGTTGAAGTAAGGGTCCAAAGCAATGAATTCGGCCCTAAAGAGTTATCTAAATCTTTCCCTTGTGTTTTAAAGTTAATTTCTGCAATCTAAGTGGATTCTAAGCCTCAATTTCACTACTTTGCTTACTAATGCTTGAAGAACATTTGTTTTCCCTATCCTTTCTTTGTTAACCAATACCCCAAGCCCCGTTACAACCCTTAACTTCTATCTTGAGTGTTATGTGTTTCAATCTGTGGAGTTTGAATTTGGTATGAGCATATGGTGTCACTGGTTCTCGCATCTAAGTAGTAGCATTCCATTCATGAGATCATATCTAAACATGCTTCTTAACTCTAGAAATTGCGTTCTTTGTGAAACATATATGTGAGCATTCGTTTTCATATCTACATCAATCTTCTCACATATAACTAGTGTAGGGTGTGGAGTTAGAAAATCTGAGTGAAAATAGAGTGTATATCTTGTAAGGAATTGAGGGAATTCTCTAAGGCATGTTACTACATTCAAAGCATTGTTTTAATTGATTACTTGTGAACTAGTAAGTGGTGGCTTTAATTAAGTATGTGCTTGTGTAAAGATGACTCAAATCTGTGGGGATAGCAATCTTTAACATGTCATGTGCATTGGAAATCCCTGAGGCAAACGTTGGAAGGTTTAGGTTTTGTTTTGGTTAGTTTGTTTCGTTTTGTTTTCTTTCTTTTGTTTGTTTTGCTCGAGGACTAGCAAAAGCTAAGTGTGGGGGAATTTGATAGGAGCATATTTATGCGCCTTAGTTAGCTAGTTCTTATGCATCTTTGTTATGTTTTCTTCGTTAAAGTAGTCTTTTAAGCTACTTTCATGTGTTTTCAGGTTTAAAGGACATATTACATGAAATGATGCAAGTTGGAGCTTTTGGAGCAAAATATGAGCTTGGATTGAAAAGGGCATGCTTGGAACACAAGGTTGGGATGGAATTGAAAAAGTTGAAGATTTGAGGTTTCCTACTTCAAGTAGGAAAGCTAAGCCTAAAAGTTTCCATTTTGGGTTGATCTTTCCTAAATCGGAATTGGCAACCAAAGTTTCTAAAGTTGGAAGTTTCTATTCTTGGAGGTTTCCATTTTCGTGAGTTTCTATTCTCGGCTTTGGGCTTTTGGATGACCCATCCTTACTTCTTGGACCTATGTCGCACCTAAACCCTAACCCTAGCCACCTAATCAGCCGCACCTAGGCCTTGTTCACATGCAATAATCTGATTATAAACCCTAAGCCCATGCCGCACCTTTCCATCCTAGAAGCCCTATTTTACAAACCCTAACCCTAGTCCATTGAGGTAGCCGAACCTAACCCTAGCCCAATCTGATTTAATTAGGGTTTTAGGTGCCTATATATAGGTGTTTTACACCTTGCCGCAGAATCATCTCCCTCTTCACAAATCAGAAACCATCCAACCCTTATTTCCCCACCTTGCCGCAGCCACCTTCATCCATTCCAGCCACTTCCCAACCTTGCCGCAGCCACCATCCACCTCCATACACCATTCTACACTTCCCTACACCACCCACACACCTTGCCGCACCACCATATCATCCTAACTCCATTCTTAAACCAAAACCACATCCAAAAACCCCCAAAACCATCTCTGCCGCAGCAAGGAGAAGAGAAGAGGAGCTTGACGTGCAGAAATTCAAAGTGGAATTCTTGGGCGTTTTAGGTGTAATCTTTCTTATGTCTTCGATGTTTCAATTCAATAAACTTTATGTTGTGAGTATGAGGAACTAAACCCCCTTAGTTGGGGGGTAATTCGAAACCATGTACATGCTTGCAATATGATTTGATTACATTCAGTTGTTATTTCATAAGTTGTGGATTCAATTCGTTCATCTATTTGATTGATAACTTATTTGTGTATGTTGATTGAGAGTGCACGCTTAGTTTTCATGCATGAATATGATGCTAGATTATGAGGGAGTTTCACCTAATAGTTACAATCTTATAATCACAAGTAGTGAAGATCGCTTGAAAACGATCGTGTTGAATGAATTCTTGGCATAAGTTTCATGCAATTCATAGTAACAAATGCTTTGTCAATGCTTATGTTTTTCATAGAACGTAATGATTCTTGCTTGTATCTCTATTATGCAATTCATGTAGGGAACTTGTAGGGAATGTTTTGGGTTGTCGTATGCAATCATCCAACTCAATAACTCGTGGAAAAACTGAGGGTTAATTAGTGCAATTCACGGTTAATTTGGGGCGTTGAGTATTCATAATTTATTGAAAGAACAACTGAAAATCGTTTTGTTTGCAAGTGGGACATGTGTGGAGAAGAACCTCCTAACTAGCCTTTTAACCATCTATTTCACCAAAATCGTTTTTACAATCTGTGTTAGTTAAAGTTTCTGTTTTGTGTTAAATTTTCGTCCAAAACAAATCCCCCTTTCATTTGAAGTCTTAGATTAGTTAGAAAGTGTTTTGATTTGTGTTTCTAAGTATTTTGATTCAAGTTTTCATCAAAGTTCGTCCAAATTAGTGTAGGTGCTCAAAACTGCCCAGAAAGTGGTTTTTAGGCAGTTTTGAGCCTTCTAGTTGCTGTTTTGAGTTTTAGGTTTGTTTAAGTGTTTTAACCTTTAGTTTTGCATTCTTTGAGTCTAGTTTAGTGTTTTAAACTTTGTTTTTGAGTTTTTAAGTCAGTTTCCAAGTGTTTAGCAATCCCTCCTAATCCCCGGTCTAGAACGATCCCTACTTACATACTTTACTACATTTGTCAAAAGAGGGTTTAATTTGTGTGCTTAATATATTTCGCATCAAGAAGCTCAATGCTTGTATTTGGAATGACCTATGAGGAGTGAATTAGTAACAATTTTTTACCTTGCCCCAACCTTTAACTTCACGAGCTTTATGCGACAACATGATGGTGACGAAGCTTTCGTTGTGCAATTGTTTGGGCGACGAAATTCTTCTTTGCTCGACAACCTTCATTTCATTGCGGTAACTGAAGTAGTGCGATATATTATGCATGCTTAGGTACTACGATACGATTCAATCTTCGGTTGTGATTTTGCGGGGTTGTTGTAGGCAGCAGGGGGTGCCAAGATGGCAGAAGTGGCTGCAATCAGGGAAGCAAGAAGGGTTATAGTAATGAAGGTCTTACAAGGTTAGTTATAGAGTCTGATGCCTAGGACTTAATCAGTATGATTAATCGAAGAACGAGTGTTGATGTGGCTTTTTTGGAAGGAATATTATGTGACATTTGGTACCTTGTGAGTTGTCTAGAATATGTGCAGTTTGTGTTTTCTCACTGAGAGAGCAATAGAGCAACGCACACTATGACAACTTTCATTCAATCAGTAGAGGAACGTTCAATTGGGATTGTATTTTTTTTTTCTGTTAAAAAAGGGGGACAACTGGTGGCAAGCCATAGTTATCCATCCTTTCCGAAGGCTAGGAAGACTCACAGAGGCATTTCAGCCTCCCCCGACCATGTCTAGCTTCCACACCAGCAACAAGTTTCAAACCCAAGACCTCTAGTTTTTAATTTGAAGGAAGCCTCGCAATCCGCCCTTTACCACTGGCCCCAATTTTCTTTTCAGTATTCATGCTGAGGATGTAAACTTATCAATTAGAGGCTTTACTAAATTCTACATTTCGACAAAAAAATTAAATAAATCGATGCATGAACATGCACTTTACTGTATCCAACAGTAATAAAGAAGGCATTTATAGCAAATAATCCTCCAGATTTTTAGCTATAGTCATGGATTTGGAGAGCACTAGAAACTTAGAAAATAAGTTATAGCCTAAATCCACATTTGACTAATTTTGGACACCTAATTATTTCATACAAGAAATAAAACTAATATAGAATGCAATCTGATCTTTGCAACTCTTACACCATTATGGTCTGATAATGTAATTGGTTGACAAAATCTGTGCTTGAAACAATTTGTTGAATCCAACCTTATAGAGAGGCATGTAATTAATTATAGAAAATAGTTTTCAACTTTAGCTATATATAATCGGAGGTTTGGAGATCAATGGTAACTCAAAGTTAAAAGTTTCATAGCACACTACTACAAGTCTATATCAATCATAATCCCTTCCTTTTATCTGTAAAAAACTTGACTAGACATGGAGAGACGTTCACTCAAGTTGGCTTTCCTCATTATATTTTTGGTTGCATCTTTAGGTAAATACCTCTCAAACAAATTTTATTTTAGTACTGTGTAATGTTATTAAATCCTTGACCTAGCATAATCCCAAAACGCTTTTCAATCAACCTTCACCACTTGGGATAAACCCCAAAGACAACTTCTCTCAATTAGTTTCACAAAATCTAAACAATTCAAATTTTTGTATGTGTGTTTGTGTTCATGTGTATGTGCAGCAAATTATCAATAAAATCATTTACGCGTTTGTGTAATTGCAGTTAGACAAGAAACCTACAAGTACGTGCATGTATTTTAATTAACTGTGTATTTATTCACTTACATAATTTTTTTGACCTTTTCTCTTCCAACTTTTGCAAGTTCTTGATTTTCAAAGAGTGAAGTTTTTTAGCTATTGATGAATCAAGATCTGTCATTGGTAGATGTACAACCTGAAGTCGTAGCAAGGAACATATATTACCCTCCATGCAATAAACCTGCCGACTGCGTTGGGTCGAAATGTGCATGCATCAACAATAGGTGTGAATGTCGTCTGGAAGGAGTGTTGCATTTCATTTCTGAATCCATCTTTACACACTCACAAGTGCAAAAGGACACCCCATGATCAATTAAGTTCCGTAATGTGTTCTAGAATATTTGTACTGCCCAGCTAATAAAGAACACAAGTTGTTTATGTGTTAACTTTAAATAAATTATCAATAATAAATAAGGACAAGATAACTTGTGATTTTCACACTCCTTTGTTCACCTTAGGCGTTCCTCTCTTTAATTATTGATGTGATAGAAACTAACACACAAATTAAACCTTCTTTAGATAGTTGTAGTATGGATAAGTAGGGATCGTTCTAGGCCGGGGATTAACTAGGGCTGCTAAACTACACAAATATGACTCAAAAACACAAAACGAGACTCTAAAAAACTCAAAACACACTAAGCAGACTCAAAACAGCACAAGATTAGCAATTAGACTCAAAACAGACTCTAGGGAGTTATTTGGACGAATTTAAGACTAGTAAGACTCAAAACGCTTAAAAACACAAGTTTGGACAGATTCTAACTAATTTGACACAACAAAGTAAAGGGGATTGGGTTTTTGACGAATTTAAAGTAAAAACAAGTAGATTTAAGACTCTAAGTAATTTGAAATGAGGTTGGTGAATTGAATGGGTGAATGGCTAGTTAGAGGGTCCTTCTCCACACATTACACATATGCATACGAATCGATTTCCAGTTATTCTTTCGATAAACCATGAATGACAATGCCCCAAATTAATCGTGAGAAGCACAAATTAGCTTTCAGATTTTCCTAAATTCATTGAATTGGACTCAGCGACTGATGTGATAAAAGTTAAGCACTCAAATTAAACCCTCTTGTTGTCAAATCGTAGTATAAATGCAAGTAGGGAGCGTTCTAAACCGGGGATTAGGAGGGCTTGCTAAAACCTCTAAACTGACTCAAAAACATAAAAATAAAATTAAAACGTTTGAAAAGACTCAAGGGACTCAAAACAGGTTCAAAAGACTCAAAACTGCCGAAAAACACTCAAAACTGCATAAAAACACAATCTGGGCAGATTCTGACCTTAACACAATTTTGGACGAATTTGGTGTTTTGGCTTGAATCAAAACACTCAAAAACACAAACAAAACATAAATTGAACACTTTGAAACAAGAAAGTAAAAGGGGGGTTTTGATTTGGACGACTTTGAAACAAACAAACAAGTATGAAAATTAGGCAGATTGTAAAACAAATTTGATGAATAAGATGATGGATGAATTAGTTAGACATCCGTTCTCCACACATGACACACTTGAACATGAATCGATTTCCAATTTCTTTTCAATAGATTATGATGCTCAACACCCCAGATTAACCGTGATGCACAAATTAACCCTCAGATTTTCCTTTACTCATTGGATTGGATGAATGCATGCAACAACCCAAATCATTCTCTAAAAGTCCCCTACATGAATGCATAATAGAGATACAATAAGAGATCATTACGTTTCATGAAAATCATAAGTGTTGACGAGGCCATTGTAACTATGAATGCATGATACGTTTGCCAAGAATTCAATTAACGCGATTGTGACAAGCAACCTTCACTACTAATGAATATAAACTTGTAACGATTAGGTGAAACTCATTTATATTCTAGCATCTAATTCATGTATGAAAACTATTTATGCATCCTCAATAAACATATAAGAATCAGTTATGAATAAAATAGATAATTGAATTGCAATCACAACTTAACAAATCACAATTGGACGAAATCAATTCATATCTCAAGCATGTTCATGGCTTCAAACTTCCCCCTAACTAATTAGGGGTTTAGCCACTCATGATTACAGCAAAATCAGAAAGTAATAACAAAATAAATATTGAAAACAAGAACGAAGTACACCTAAAACGCTCCAATCTACAAGCATGAAACGCCAAGGGCCTTCTTTTTCCCCACCTTGCTGCGGCACAAGAGTCTATGGATGGTTATGGATGTATGAAAGGGTCAGAAATAGGTTTAGGTTGAATGGGGGTTGCGGCAAGGATGTATGGTGGTGGAAAGGGATGTAGAATGGTGTATAGGGTGTGGATGGATGTATTTCTGAATGGGAGGGAGGTGGTGACGAATTTAGGCTTTAAAACACATATATATAGGCACGGCAAAACTAGGGTTTTCACAAAATCTGATGGGAAGAGGTTAGGGTTTTGGAGATAAAAGGCATGGCCCATCCAAGGGAGAAAAGAACTAGGGTTTGTGCAGATTTTTAGGCTTCTAGAAGTGTTAGGTGCGGCACAACCCTAGGGAAGATAGATTAGGGTTTAAACTTAGCAGATTTTAAGGCTTAGGGCCTAAAGATTCGGTTTAGGGTTTAAATCAACAAAGAAAAAGGTTTTGGCCCACTTAGTTTCTGAAAAGGATGTGTAGAACCCAAATCCACAAGGAAAAGGGCCTAACAAATCAGAATCCAAGAAGGAAGAGGCTTGAGAGGGGCGGCAAGTGTTGGAACCAAGGTGAAAAAGGATTAGGAAACTTCCAATCCAAGAATAGAAACTTTCAAGAATGAAAACCTCCAACTTTAGAAACTTTGGCTTCCAATTCTGAACTCTTTGTTCTTCATGTTCCTTTCTTCATTTCTTGCCTCCTTTGATCTTCAATTTCGTCCATCCATTTGGCTCCAAGCATGTGATATCCATTTTATGCTCAAAACTGCTCCAAAGGCTCCAACATGCACCTTTTTGCATAGTTTGTCCTTAGAACCTGAAAACACACTAAAATGGCTTAAAAGACTAAAATAACTAAGAACTAACAACGTAAATGCACAAGAACAAGCCAGCTAAGTCGCATAAATATGCTCTTATCAGCGACACAACCAAATTATTCTTATCAAGTTCCGTACATAAACTGCATAATAGAGATACATATCAAAGATCATTAAGTTCTATGAAAATCATAAGCATTGACGAGGCATTCGTAACTATGAACTGCGTGATACTCCTGCCAAGAATTCACTTAACACAATCATGACTAGTGACTTTTACTACTTGTGAATATATAAGTTCATAACGATTAGGTGAAATTCCCTTATATCTTAGCACCTAATCCCTGCATGCAAACTAAGTATGCATCCTTAATTAACACACAAGAATAAGTTATCAATCAAATAGATAAGTGAATTGCATTCACAATTTATGAAATCATAACTGGATGTAATCAATTCATATCACATATATGTTCATGACTTTGAATTCTCCTCTAACTAAAATGAGTTTAGTTCCACATATTTGCAATTAAACAAAGACAATTAAATTTAAACAAAAGATAGAATACACCTAAGAACGCTCCAGCAATCCAAAGGTCTTGAATGGCAAGCACGGCTCTAGGGGTCTCCTCTCCTTTCTCCTTGCAAAGTTGCGACACTAGAGGGATGTATGGCACAAAATTATGATGGAAGGTGGGTGAATTATGAGGGCTGCAACACAATATATTTAGGGAGAGGGAAGGCACGACAAGGGTGTGAAAGAAAAGGATTAGGACTCCAAATTAGCAAGGAAAGAGGACACTTCTCATCATATTCCAGGGAGGAAAATGAGTAGTCTTTGCATCAGGAAATAGAGCTTCTAGAAGGGCTAGGTTTGGCATACTTTTAGGGATAAGGTTTAGCTTCTAGAAAACCTGATTTGTAGGTATCCTAATGTGAAATTGATCCCCACTTGCAGCTCGAATTAAGGTAGGATGAGATTAGGATATGATAAGATAAGATAAGGTTGGATAAGGTTTTGCATAATGTTCCTTCTTTTTGGCTGATTCCTTATCTTCTTTGTCTTGAATTGATTCTTCCAGATTTATAGCACATTCCTAGCCTCTTGAACTTCAAAAACGTCCATCCAAAGTGCTCCCCACACATGCTATCCATTCTTGGCCCAAAAATGCTCCAAATTGCACTTTCTTGCCAACTTTGTCATTTGGACCTACAAACACACGAAAATAGCTTAAAACACTATAATAAGTAGAAACTAGCTATGAAAATGCAAGAAAACAAGCCTACTAAATCACATAAATATGCTCCTATCAATTATGTACGTTAATTCTTCTCAAAATTATTCAATCTAACGACTAAGGAAAAGGTGAAAATCAAAGTGTAGAAACCATTCATCTAACTTCATTGATGTGCTTTCTTGATGTATGCATGTCAATAGAAGTGGGCTAAGTGGATATAAACAATTGAGATTTTAAATCACAGAAAATATAAATGTCACTTAAAAACCAAATTAAATTAATTAAAGGTACATAGGTTGTAAATGTTACATAAACTATAACAAATCACATTGCTCTTAAATTCATGTATGCACCTATTTAAGAGATATATTTGTGTTTGTGTGTGTGTGTGTGTGTTACTTATTATATTGGTTGTTTGATTTGCTTGTTAAATACTATGTCCATAAAATTCTATTGCATGAGTAAAATGTGTTGCTAATCAAAATTATAAAACTTGACAACTCACAAGTTTCTCAAGGGATTGTGATCCGTACTCTTTGAAAAGCATTCTTCTTTTGTAATATTGAGGGAAACATGATTGTTAGGGTTTCTAAATCATCCAAGTAATGAACATGATTTTTTAGCTAGAGAGTTTTTCTTTTGGATTGTTCAATTTACTGAAATTTTGGCTCTAACTTCTTGAAATAAACTTCATTTTTTTTTCTGTTAACAATAATTAATGGCTTATTATATTAACACCCAATAAATTGTTGAATAAACCCCACATAGTTAATACACTCCACATTTGCTTTTTCACTTAAAAATTATCTTAATACACCCCACATACTTTCCCCTAATACCCCCACACCCCACATTCTCAATATAAACCTTATATTTTGTACATACACCCCACATCTTCTATACACTCCACATCTTTTATCAGAGAAAAGCAAAGCCCAAAAATCAACAAAACCCTAGCAGCAAAGAAATTGATGAACAGCTGCAAAAATCAGGTGTTGTACCAGCTACTAAGCCTCTTGTTTTAGTTTCCTGGCATGTACCGTGCAAGATTAATCGCGACAAGAACCATGGAAAAACTAATCCCGAGATTTACTAAGATTATTCAAGACCAAGAACACGTCCTCCATCCCATAACTGAGCTTAAATTCTTTATGTAGTAACATCTTTTTTCCTTCATCATATATAAATATGAATATATGTTATAACTTTCATAAGAATATACATAAAGAAAGCGCTTAAAGTATCCTTGGAGTATACGATCTATATATCTCCAAGAACTACTTTGTATTACTGTGCATCTAAATAGTACTCGGATCCAATTGAACATATTAATTTTTCCTTGTGATCCCTAAAAGAATGAAAAATATGAAGTCTTACCTCATGTGAAGCTTCTGAAACATCGATTTCGTGTTCCATTCGTCAAAATCAATTTTTCTCAATCAACATGTTTGTAGTTTCATTGGTTAGGGTTTTGTTCAACAATGGAGGGTGGGAGGGTTTTGATAGTTGAGAAGATAAATAATACACTAAAAGTGATTTGGGGTGTATTTAGAGATTTTTATTTTATTTTTTTAAAACTTAATAAGGTCAAAATTGTCATTGCACAGTAGGGTAAATAAGTAATTTAATATTAAATTTTAATGTGGGGTGCATTCAACATTTTGTGGGGTGCTAATAAAAAAGCCTAATTAATTCATGGTCGTATGATTTAAATCAGCGAACAAAATTAAGTGGTCTGGATGAATTCAGAGAGGATTTGGATCCTAAAGGATGAAATAAGCTTGGAAAAGTGTTCAAGTAGAATTAAAAGTCATGTCTTCCTTGATAGTTTGGAGGTGATTTGACCCAATATAGAAGCATTGCATTTTTTTTTTTTTGGGAAAATTATCGAGATCAGAATAATTAACATATACATCCAACCAAGTAGCATATAACATATCCAGCTACAGATATTCTGATTGCAGTTATATACAAAGTTGATTGTGAACCAAAATGTGAGACGCCGTATTTCAAATATATTTTATTATTAAAAGAATTGTTATTTGCACTCTAAAAATCTTAGTCTACTCTTCATAATGTGAAGAATTCATTCATCATTTCAAGACACCATGTGAAGCATTCAAACATTATTCGCACAATAAAAGCAAGGAATCAATCTGTCAAAGCCCGTCCCAAATATATTTATCGATGACGTGAATTGACAATTATACCCTTGGACGTTAGTTGTGTAATGTGGTTTAAGTGTAGCTTTGGGTTAATATTCTTAAATCCTAATTGTTTGGAACCAACTAGAATTAAGTTATGGTATTTTTGGTGGTTAACCAATCCTAGGCCACACACACTCTCTCTCTTTTCTCTCTCCCATACCCTCTCATCTCTCTTAGACTCTCACTCTCTCTCTCCCTTCTCGTACGGACAACTCCCAAAAACCAGCTACCATTCACAGATCGAGGGATTTAAAGTCACCATCGTCTTCCTGGTAACTCCACGAGTCGAATGGTACTTTTAGTTCGAGGAGAAGTTCATAGGAACTCGAGGAACTAGAAGCTCCGGTGTGAGGAACAGTACCTTGACTTTGATTGTGGTTGTTTTAGCGTGTTTTAATGCTTAAGAAAGGTCCTAAACAACTTTATTTAAAATTTTGAGAAGTTTTGAGGTGATTTGGACATTGAGAACCCGAGAAACCATAACCCCGATCTTGAGTACTGTGCATGCACTAATTAATGCGTGGTTTTTAAGAGTTTTTAAGCTCATATGGAGCTTTAGAAGATCCTAAGGAGGCTCGGAGTGGTTCGTTGGATAATTTTGGACATCAAAAAGCCCAAGTTCGAGGAGTTGCAGAGGTCACCGAATTTTCGAGCTTTCTCCGACGTGATCTCGTGGAATTTGAAGCTTCAAATAGGTATAACGTGATTCTATGAATCCTAAGCTTCATTTTGGTAGTAATTTCGTAGAAAATGGTTGAAAAACGAACGAGAATAGTGAGTTTAAAGATTTTCCCAGTTTCCGGCGAGGGAGACGGTCGTCGGAGTCTGAGGTTGAAAACGACAGAATATTTCATCAATTTTGACGGAATATTCTGACACCGTCAGTTAAATGTAATGGAATCTGTTAGGTTTAACGGAATATTCCCTAACAGTGGTTAGGTGATCCGTTAGGTTTGGCCGCGCGTAGGGGCGCGTTTTGTGATGTGAAAATTATGTTGACACTCAAATTAACCCTCTTTTTATCAATTGTAGCAAGTATGTAAGTAGGGATCGTTCTAGGCCGGGGATTAGGAGGGATTGCAAAATCACTTGGACTTGACTCAAAAACGTAAAAACAAGTTTAAAACACTAACTAGACTCAAAGAATGTAAAACTAAACTTTAAAACACTAAAACAAACCAAAAGACTCAAAACAGCAAATAAACACTCAAAACTGCCTTAAAACCACTTTCTGGGCAGTTTTGGACACTAGGGAAGAATTTGGACGAAAGTTGGTTTAAACTTGACTCAAGACACCTAAAAACACAAACTAAATGGGTTTCTAACTAATATGACACTTAAAACTAAAGGGGGATTGATTTTGGACGAATTTTGAAAACAAAACAAAACTTTGTAAATTGAAAAGACTCTAAAACGAATTTGGTTTAAATGGATGGATGGAAGGCTAGCTAAGGGGTTCATCTCCACACATGTCACACTTGCATATAAAACGATCTCTAATTGCTTTTCAATAAACCATGAATTCCCAACTCCCCAAGTTAATTAGGTCCGCTTAAATTAACCTTCAGATTTTCCTAATGTTATTGAATTGGATGATTGCATACGACAACCCAAAGCATTCCCCACAAGTCCCCTACATGATTGCATAATAGAGATACAAGCAAGAATCATTAAGTTCTATGAAAACCATAAGCATTGACGAAGCACTTGTTACTATGATTGCATGAAACTTATGCCAAGAATTTACTTAACACGATTGTGATCAACAACCTTTACTACTTGTGAATATAAGTTCATAACGATTAGGTGAAATTCCCTTATATCCTAGCATCAAATTCATGCATGCAAACTAAGTGTCGACCCTCAATCAACATACAAGAATAAGTTTTAATTCACATAGATAAGCAAATTGAAATCACAACTTATGAAACGCAATTAGAAGTAATCAAATCATATAGCAAGCATAATCATGGTTTCGAATCCTCCCCTAGCCAAGGGGGGTTTAGTTCCTCATACTCGCAAATAAACAAAGATAAATAAATTTAAACATTAAAACAAAGATAGAAAACACCTAGAAACGCTCCACAATCCAAGCTCCTTGAATGGCATGCACGGCTCCAAGTTGTCTTCCTTCTTCTCCTTGCAAACTCACGGCACACAAGGTATGTTTGGGTGAATGGTGTAGTGAAAATATGGTAGAGGATGGTGACTAAATGGTGCAGCAAAAGATGGTATTTATAGGCTGAAATTCGCAGCCCCTATGTAGCAAAGGAAAAGGATTTAAAAGCCTAATTTGTATAGGATAATAACACACAATCCTTGAAGGAAAAGGTTAAGGCTTTTAGAAACCAAGGGGGAAAGGAATAATCAGGTTTCTAGAAGTTCTAGAAAGGTTTGGGGCGTCACTTTTGTAGGACAAGGGATAAGGCCTTCTAGAAAGGTTGTTTTGTGGCTGATTTCTAGAAAAAACAAGGGATAAGGTGTGGCACCTTTGTAGGAGTGGATAAGGGCTTCTAGAAACCAATTTTAATGTGTCCTAATCTGAAAATAAATCCCCAATGCAGCTGGAATTAAATTAGGATAGGATTAGGATAGGATAAGATAAGATAGGATTGGATAGGATAGGGTTTGGATAATGTTTTGGATAAGGTTTCTTCACTTGAGCTGATTCTTTGGCTTCAACTTCCCTTCTTCAAGTAGGAAACCTTGTTTGAGTAGGAAACTTCAATCTTCTAGGAATCCAACTTCAACTAGGAATCCATCTTCAACTAGGATTTCATCTTCAATTAAGCACTTTCCCACTTCAATTAGGAATCTTTGTATCTTCAATTCTTCAACTTCAAAACACATTCCTAGCTTCATCAATCCTTCAAATTCGTCCATCCCTTGTGCTACATATGCATGAACTCCATTCTAGCCCAATTTTGCTCCAAAATGCTCCAAATTGCTTCCTTTTGCTCACTTTGTCTCTAAAACCTGAAAACACATGAAAATAGCTTAAAAGACTAATTTAACTAAGAAAACACAACATAAATGCATAAGAACTAACTAACTAAGGCGCATAAATATGCTCCTATCATTTTGCCGTGCCCTTGTCGGCGCGTGGGGCGCGTGAGGCTTCCAAAAAATTTTCTAAAAAAATGGGGATATTCCTGAAGTTGTGTAGGTCACTGTGGTATATTCATATACCCATTTTGAGCTATGTATGAGAAGTTATTAGCTAGTTTTGTCTATGTGCTTTAAAATAACATTTTTATAGTTAATTCGCATATAGGTGAGACTTATCCCCAAGACGAGCGTATCCATGGGCGACTTGGGGGTTACGACCCATCGACATACCAGTGAGTGGGCTTTTGGTTTTCAGTATATATTATATACTTGATATTTTTTCCCAGAAATATGTGTTTAAATGATATTATGCCATAATGCCATGCATATAAGTTTATAATTCATACATGAATTGGTATGTGATGATTTATACATATAAATGTGGTGCTGTGTAGGCTCAGGTAAGTTTAGGTAAGTTGTATTTGGTTATGTGAATCATTGATGATACAATATGTGATTGAATAATGTTGAGCTCATAACATTGCACGTAGGGTGATTATGATTTAGCCATAGATATGGCACAGGCCTGTTTATCTACATCACCTCCTGCACTATATGCTCAAATTTGTATCCAACTTAAGTGCACAGTCTTGTTGTACATACCTTATTCATGGTTCCGACTCATAGGTGATGCGTAAAATAACTAAACACACAAATTAAACCCTCTTGTTGACAAATGTAGTATGGATAAGTAGGGATCGTTCTTAAACCGGGGATTAGGAGGGATTGCTAAAACACTCTAAACTGACTCAAATCTGTAAAACAAAGTTTAAAATACTAAACTAGACTCAAAGAATGCAAAACTAAAATCTAAAATACTAAAACAAACCAAAAAGACTCAAAACAGCAAACAAACACTCAAAATTGCCTAAAAACCACTTTCTGGGCAGTTTTGGGACTCTAACACAACTTGGACGAATTTTGGTTTCCTAATGACCTAAAACACCTAAAAACATATTCTAAGACAAGTTCTAAGTAATATGACTTAAAGGAATAAGGTGGGATTGATTTTGGACGAAAATAATTAAATGGGCAGATTGAAAAAGAAAACAGATTGTAAGACAAAATTGTGATGAATCAATGGATGATGGAATGGCTAAGGGGTTCTTCTCCACACATGAAATATATGCAATGTAAATCAATTTCCAGTTATCAATTTAATAAGTGATAGGAGCATATTTATGCTACTTAATTGGCTTGTTCTCATGCATTTAGGTTGTGTTTACTTAGCTATTTTAGTGTTTAAAGTCACTTTTGTGTGTTTTCAGGTTCTAAGGTCAAAGTGTGCAAAAAGAAGCAAAATGGAGTTTGGAATGCATGTCACATATTTGGAGCCAAGGTTTGGACGAATTTGAAGGCTTGAAGATGATGATTCCTACTTGAACAAGGTTTCCTAGTTGAAGTAGGAAAGTGCTTACATGAAGGAGGATTCCTAATCAACGAAGGATTCCTAATTGACGAAGGATTCCTAATTGAAGATGGATTCCTAATCACATGAGGATTCCTAGAAGAACAAGGATTCCTACTTGAAGTAGGAAAGTTAAGCCAAGGTTTCCTACTTTGGTTTGATTTTTCCTAATTGTCCCTAAAAGTTCCAGCAATTATGAAGATTTTCTAAGCATTCTAGGACACAAAACAAAAGCCTAGAACCCTTATGGACCCCTTGCCACACTCCCTTGCCCTTTCCTCTTCCTTGCCGTGCAAGGGAGAGGGCTCTTTCCTGTTTTGGAGCATTAAAACACCTTCCTTTTATTGCTTTAAACCCTGGCCGAATTTCCTTGACCTTTCCTTTTAATTTTCTGATTTGTTTCCTTAATTCTAGAAGCTTTAAACTTAATTCCTGATTACCTAATTAGCCTAGGGTTTTTAATTTCCTAATCCCTTTAAATAAACAGGTTTGTGCAGCCACAAACATCGCCATTCAGCCACACACTCTCCCAAAATTCGTCAAACCCCATCCACAACCTCAGAAACCATTCCTCCTCCATCTCTGCCGATTTCCACCACCATTCTTCATCTCCACACCTTCCACACAACACCCATACACTACCCCCAAGCCTTGCCGTGCCCCTACACCATCCATAATTGATAGGAGCATATTTATGCTACTTAATTGGCTTGTTCTCATGCATTTAGGTTGTGTTTACTTAGCTATTTTAGTGTTTAAAGTCACTTTTGTGTGTTTTCAGGTTCTAAGGTCAAAGTGTGCAAAAAGAAGCAAAATGGAGTTTGGAATGCATGTCACATATTTGGAGCCAAGGTTTGGACGAATTTGAAGGCTTGAAGATGATGATTCCTACTTGAACAAGGTTTCCTAGTTGAAGTAGGAAAGTGCTTACATGAAGGAGGATTCCTAATCAACGAAGGATTCCTAATTGACGAAGGATTCCTAATTGAAGATGGATTCCTAATCACATGAGGATTCCTAGAAGAACAAGGATTCCTACTTGAAGTAGGAAAGTTAAGCCAAGGTTTCCTACTTTGGTTTGATTTTTCCTAATTGTCCCTAAAAGTTCCAGCAATTATGAAGATTTTCTAAGCATTCTAGGACACAAAACAAAAGCCTAGAACCCTTATGGACCCCTTGCCACACTCCCTTGCCCTTTCCTCTTCCTTGCCGTGCAAGGGAGAGGGCTCTTTCCTGTTTTGGAGCATTAAAACACCTTCCTTTTTATGCTTTAAACCCTGGCCGAATTTCCTTGACCTTTCCTTTTAATTTTCTGATTTGTTTCCTTAATTCTAGAAGCTTTAAACTTAATTCCTGATTACCTAATTAGCCTAGGGTTTTTAATTTCCTAATCCCTTTAAATAAACAGGTTTGTGCAGCCACAAACATGACCATTCAGCCACACACTCTCCCAAAATTCGTCAAACCCCATCCACAACCTCAGAAACCATTCCTCCTCCATCTCTGCCGATTTCCACCACCATTCTTCATCTCCACACCTTCCACACAACACCCATACACTACCCCCAAGCCTTGCCGTGCCCCTACACCATCCATAATCCATTCTACATCACACAAACCCCCCAGAAATCATCCTCACCCAATCTGCCGCAAGGAGAAGAGAAGGAGACAGTTCATGAAAATTGTTTGGCTCTTCAATCTGAGTTGTTGAACAATTTTAGGTGTATTCTATCTTATATTTCAATGTCTACTTCTTGTAATCTTTGTTTTTCATTGAGTATGATTGGCTAAATTCGTTTTGGCTAAGGGTGTATTCGAAACCATGTTTATTTATGTGAAATAAGTTGATTACTTCCAGTTATCGTTGCATAAGTCGTGAATACAATTTGCTTAACCGTTTAATTCAAAACTTATTCTTGTATGTTGATTGAGAGTGCACGACTTATGCAACGATTAAGCAAATTGTATTCACGACTTATGCAAATTGTATTCACGACTTATGCAACGAGGAATGGACGAGTTTGAAGGTCAAAGAAGCTTAAGAATGAAGAAATGAAAGTGATGAACTAAGAATTCGGAATTGGAAACCAAAGTTTGTAAAGTTGGAAGTTTCTATTCTTGGAGGTTTCCAATTTCGAGAGTTTCTATTCTCGGCTTTGGGCTTTTGGATGACCCATCTTTGCCTCTTGGACCTATGCCGCACCTAACCCTAACCCTAGCCCACTTAATCAGCCGCACCTAGGCCTTGTTCACATGAAAAAAATCTGATTACTTACCCTAAGCCCATGCCGCACCTAATGTTCTAGAAACCCTAGTTTTTGGTGGATTTCCTAACCCTAGCCGCACCTAAACCCTAGCCCATTTGTCTAACCTGATTTCTTTAGGGTTTGGCTACCTATATATATGTGTTTTACCTCCCTTGGCCGAAAAACACCCTCTCCATATTCAGAAATTCGTCCAAAACCCTATTTCCCATCTTGCCGCACCTTTCCTTCATTCCAGCCGATTTCTACCACCATTCTTCATCTCCACACCTTCCACACAACACCCATACACCATCTCCAAGCCTTGCCGTGACCCTACACCCTCCATAACCCATTCTACGTCATCAAAACAATCCAAGAAGCATCACCATACAATCTGCCGCAAGCAACAAGGAGGACAGATTCTCTACAAATTGTTTGGCACTTCAATCTGAGTTGTTGAACAATTTTAGGTGTTTTCTATCTTATATTTCAATGTCTAATTCATGTAATCTTTGTTTTGCTTTAAGGATGATTGGCTAAATTCGTTTTGGCGAAGGGTGTATTCGAAACCATGTTTATTTATGTGAAATAAGTTGATTACTTCCAGTTATCGTTTCCTAAGTCGTGAATACAATTTGCTTAACCGTTGGATTTATAACTTATTCTTGTATGTTGATTGAGAGTGCACGCTTAATTTGCATGCTTGAATTTGGTGCTAGGATATAAGTTTGTCTCACCTAATCGTTATGAATTTATATTCGCAAGTAGTGAAGGTCGCTAGTCACGATCGTGTTAAGTAGATTCCTGGCAAGAGTATCATGCTTTTCATAGTTACGAATGCCTTGTCGATGCTTATGATTTCCAAGGAACGTAATGATTCTAACTTGTATCTTTATCATGCTGTTCATATAGAGAACTTGTTAGGAATAATTTGTTTGCGATGCATATTCATCCAATTCAATGATTCTAGGGAAATCTGAAAGTTAATTTAAGCGGACCTAATTAACTTGGAGTGTCGAGGTTCATAACTTATTGAATTGATAACTGGAAATCGATTTACGTTGCATAAATTTCATGTGTGGAGAAGAACCCCTTAGCCATTCCATCACCCATTGATTCATCACATTTAGTTTACAATCTGTTTTAAATTACAATCTGCCCATTTAGTTATTTTCGTCCAAATCAAATCCCACCTTATTTCTTTGAGTCATTTTACTTAGAATATGTTTTTAGGTATTTGATAGGAGCATATTTATGCGACTTAGTTGGCTTGTTCTTAAGCATTTATGTTGTTTTTCTTTAGTTATTTTAGTGTTTAAAGTCATTTTCGTGCAATTTCAGGTTTAGAGACGAAGTATGCAAAGAAGTGTAAAATGGAGCATTTTAGAGCAAAATTGAGCTAGAATGGAGTGTATGCTAATGGAGCACAAGGAATGGACGAGTTTAAAGGTCAAAGGAGCTTAAGAAATGAAGAACAAGCCAATTAAAATAGCTAAGTAAACACAACCTAAATGCATGAGAACAAGCCAATTAAGTAGCATAAATATGCTCCTATGAAAGAGATGCTAACTTCGGCCCCCATCATTCGGCCACCAGATTGGAGCATTCCCTTCGAGCTTATGTGCGATGCATCCGATTATGCTCTAGGCGCTGTTTTGGGACAAAGGAAGGACAAACAGTCACACGTCATATATTATGCCTCTCGGACCTTGAACGATGCTCAATTGAACTACTCCACGACGGAAAAAGAACTCCTTGCCGTTGTTTTTGCTTTAGATAAGTTTCGTTCTTATTTACTTGGTACTAAAGTAATAATTTACACTGATCATGCAGCGTTGAAGTACTTGCTCATGAAGAAGGAGGCTAAACCAAGGCTTATTCGATGGATGCTTATTCTCCAAGAGTTCGATATCGAAATCCGAGACAAGAAAGGCCGTGAGAACGTTGTGGCTGATCACTTGAGACGTTTGGTGCATGAAGAAGATGTCGTCCCTATTCCAGAGACATTCCCGGATGAGCAATTGATGTCCATAAAGGTTAGTGAGCCTTGGTATGCCGATTTAGTGAACTTTTTAGTGTCAAAACGTATTCCAAGTGAATTCACTAGGCACCAACGTGATAAACTTAGGCATGATGCACGGTTTTATGTGTGGGATGATCCGTACTTATGGAAATTTTGCCCCGATCAGATTATACGTCTTTGTGTGCACGATTCTGAATGTCATTCAATATTGAGTTTTTGTCATACATATGCATGTGGAGGGCACTTTGGCACACAACGCACAGCCCTCAAGGTGTTACAATGTGGTTTCTATTGGCCGAGTATTTTTAAAGATGCTAGAACTTTTTGCTTAACATGTGATAAATGATAGGAGCATATTTATGCGACTTAGTTGGCTTGTTCTTAAGTATTTATGTTGTTTTTCTTTAGTTATTTTAGTGTTTAAAGTCATTTTCGTGCAATTTCAGGTTTAGAGACGAAGTATGCAAAGAAGTGCAAAATGGAGCATTTTAGAGCAAAATTGAGCTAGAATGGAGTGTATGCTAATGGAGCACAAGGAATGGACGAGTTTGAAGGTCAAAGGAGCTTAAGAAATGAAGAAATGAAAGTGAAGAACAAAGAATTCAGATTTGGAAACCAAAGTTTCTAAAGTTGGAAGTTTCTATTCTTGGAGGTTTCCATTTTCGAGAGTTTCTATTCTTGGTTTTGGGCTTTTAGATGACCTAAACCCTAATTCCTTGTGGACCCTAACCCTAGCCGCACCTAGGCCTCTAGAATATCTGATTTCCTTGCCTTGCAAGGCATTCTAGAAGGCCCATCTCTAAACCCTAACCCTAGCCGCACCTTAGGCCTTATTCCCACTAAAAATCTGATTGTTTTAACCTAATTTCTGGTGGATTTGGGCTTCTAGAAACCCTAATCTGATTACCCTAGGGTTTTGGATGCCTATATATACTCATTATAACCCCTAGATCAGATCATCACCTCTCATACATAACCATTCACGCCAGAAATTAAACCTTGATTTCTGCCGCACCTTTCCATCACCAAAGTCCCAAAATTCTGCCCAAAATCATCCCTAGCCGTACCCCCATCAACCCTAAACCTTTCCATACCATTCCCCATCCATTCTACACCACAAATAACCCCAAAAACCTGTTCTAAAGTCTCTGCCGCAGCAAGGAGGAAGGAGAATTCGTTGGATGCGCTTGCTGCCAAGTTGGAGCGTTCTAGGTGTTTTCTTTCTTTGGATTTTAATTTCTAAATTTATGTATCTTGGCTTTGCGAGTATGAGGAACTAAACCCCCCCTTGGCTAGGGGGGGATTCGAAACCATGTTTATGCTTGCTATATGATTTGATTACTTCTAATTGCGTTTCATAAGTTGGGAATTCAATTTACTTATCTACAAGAATTAAAACTGATTTGTGTATGTTGGTTGAGGGTCGACACTTAATTTGCATGCATGAATTTGATGCTAGGATATAAGGAAATTTCACCTAATCGTTATGGACTTATATTCATAAGTAGTAAAGGTTGATGATCTCAATCGCGTTAAGTAAATTCTTGGCATAAGTTTCATGCAATCATAGTAACAAGTGCTTCGTCAATGCTTATGGTTTTCATAGAACTTAATGATTCTTGCTTGTATCTCTATTATGCAATCATGTAGGGGACTTGTGGGGAATGCTTTGGGTTGTCGTATGCAATCATCCAATTCAATAACGTTAGGAAAAATCTGAAGGTTAATTTAAGCGGACCTAATTAACTTGGGGCATTGAGAATTCATGGGTTATTGAAAAGCAATTGGAAATCGTTTTGAATGCAAGTATAACATGTGTGGAGATGAACCCCTTAGCTAGCTTTCCATCCATTCATTTAAGCCAAATTCGTTTTAAAATCTGTTCTAGTTTACAAAGTTTTATTTTGTTTTTAAATTCGTCCAAAATCAATCCCCCTTTTCTTTGTTGAGTCATATTAGTTAGAAGTCAAGTTAGTTTGTGTTTTTAAGTGTTTTGAGTCAAGTTAAAACCTAATTTCGTCCAAGTTTGTGTCTAGTGTTCAAAACTGCCCAGATTGTGTTTTTAAGGCAGTTTTGAGTGTTTTGGTGCTGTTTTGAGTCTTTTGGTTTGTTTTGGTATTTCCAAGTTTAGTTTTGCATTCTTTGAGTCTAGTTTAGTGTTTTAAACTTGTTTTTACGTATTTGAGTCAGTTTTCAAGTGATTTCGCAATCCCTCCTAATCCCCGGCCTAGAACGATCCCTACTTACATACTTACTACAATTGATAAAAAGAGGGTTAATTTGAGTGCTAGTTAATATCATATCAAATTTTGGCGCCGTTGCCGGGGATTAGCAACATTGCTAATCCCTTGGATTGTTTATTTTAGTTTGTTTTAATTCGTTCCAGATTCTGAGTTTGTTTTGTTTCTTGTTTTAGGTACTAGTTTATGAGTCGGAGTTCTCATCCGATTCGTGAACACATCTTGGACTTTGACGACAATTTTGAGAGGACTTTGAGAAGGAATAGGAATCAACAAGATCAAATTCCTGAACCTGAGCGTGAGGAGCATCCCCTTGAAGAAGTGGAAGTTATGGCACAAGACAATCGTACAATCAAGGAGCTTTCGGCTTCGGGATTGGACAATGCCGCACCCCTATGCATTCAATACCCAGCGGCTGCCCAAGGAAAGACCGAGGAATTCGAGTTGAAGTCAAGTTTGCTACACCACATTCCGAAGTACCATGGTTTGTCCATGGAGGATCCTAACAAGCATTTGAAAGAATTCGAGGTGGTGTGTTCAAGCATGACTCCAATCAACGTGGATGGGAGCATATTGAAGATGAAGGCCTTTCCCTTTTCTCTCTTGGAAAAGGCGAAAGATTGGTTGTACGAATTGGCTCCCGGAACTGTCACATCTTGGGAGAGCATGAAACGGGCCTTCTTGGAGAAGTTTTTTCCAACTTCTCGAGTCATCCTCCTACGAAAAAGGATAAGTGGAATTCAACAAGATGAAGGTGAGTCTTTTCCTACGTATTACGAACGTTTTAAATCTCTTGTTGCTTCATGTCCACAGCATCAAATGAAGGAGGAGCTTCTTTTACAATATTTCTACGAGGGACTTCTACCAATCGAACGGCAAATGTTAGATGCCTCAGCAGGAGGAGCATTGGTGGACAAGACCCCTACGGCTGCAAAAATGTTGATTGCTAATCGAGCGTTGAACACTCAACAATACGAAGGTGTTGGACAAAGGAGCATGCCACAGCAACATCAAGTCAATGGGGTAAGTGCCATAATCGAACTTCAAAATCAAATGGCTAACCTTACTACGTTGCTTTCTCAGGTGGTGGAAGGTCCAAAAATCAAACCCGTGGCTTCTTGTGGCGTATGCTCCATGCAAAACCACAATACGGACAAGTGCCCACAATTGATCGAGAATGGAGGGTGGGAGACACTCAATGTTGTGGGATATGGCAACCAATACCAATCACGTGTTGATCCGTTTTCCAATACTTACAATCTCGGTTGGCGTGATCATCCGAATTTCAACTGGCGAGACCCCCAACAAGGCCAACAACAAAGCGGATTTAGGCAACAACCCCAGGGTTTCTATCAAAAGCCGTTGGCACCATCACAAGCCCAAGCACAACCTGCCCAAAGCAATGCAGGTAATTCAAGTGATAATGATAAGATTTTTCAATTACTTACTACCTTGACGCAGGAAGTCCAAAATCAAGCCAAAGAGAGGCAAATCCAAGACAAGAGGGTGGACAACTTGGAGAAGCAAGTGGGACAAATTGCCGAGTTCATAGGGCAATTTCGTGAGCAAGGAAGGTTGCCTAGCTCAACGGTGGTCAATCCGAAAGGTGGATTCGAATCTGCAAAGGCTATCACGCTAAGAAGTGGGAAAGAAGTAGGAATCGAGCCAAAACCATCCAAATCTGGCCCCAAGGAGGACGAGAAGTTGAAAATTGAAGAGGAGGACCAAGCAAAGGCCACGGCAAGGATTGAGCAATCCTTGCCGCAACCACCCAAGCATTCCAATTCGGCCAACACAGGTAAGAAAGGTCCAATTCCATTTAATTCTAATGTTATTCCTCCGGATGTACCCTTCCCTAGCAGATTTTTGCAATCCAAGAACGAAGAGGAGGCAAAAGATGTTCTAGAGACATTTAGGAAAGTTCAAGTCAACATACCCCTTTTGGATGCAATCAAGCAAATCCCGAAGTATGCCAAGTTCTTAAAGAAGCTTTGTACAACAAGGAAACGTTTTCGGGAGAAAGAAGTGGTACATGTAAGTGAGAATGTCTCCGCCATGTTGCAACGTGATAGGAGCATATTTATGCGCCTTAGTTAGTTAGTTCTTATGCATTTATGTTGTGTTTTCTTAGTTAAATTAGTCTTTTAAGCTATTTTCATGTGTTTTCAGGTTTTAGAGACAAAGTGAGCAAAAGGAAGCAATTTGGAGCATTTTGGAGCAAAATTGGGCTAGAATGGAGTTCATGCATATGTAGCACAAGGGATGGACGAATTTGAAGGATTGATGAAGCTAGGAATGTGTTTTGAAGTTGAAGAATTGAAGATACAAAGTTTCCTAGTTGAAGTAGGAAAGGGCTTACACGAAGAATTCCTAAATGGAGAAGGATTCCTAATCAATGTAGGAGTCCTAAATGAAGATGGATTCCTAGAGACATGAAGTTTCCTACTCAAGCAAGGTTTCCTACATGAAGAAGAAGAATTAAAGCCAAAGAATCAGCTCAAGATAAGGAATCTATCCAAAACCTCATCATAACCTTATCTTAGCTTAACTTATCCAAACAAACCTTATCCTATCTTATCTTATCCTAATCCTAAATTATCCACATTCCAGCCACTTAGGAGGGTTTCTAACTAGATTAGGATGCTTAAAATGGGATTTCTAGAAGACCTAATCCTTTCCTACAAAGGTGCCACACCTTATCCCTTGTTTTTCTAGAAATCAGCCACAAAATAACCTTTCTAGAAGGCCTTATCCCTTCTCCTACAAAAGTGACGCCCCAAACCTTTCTAGGACTCCTAGAAACCTGATTATTCCTTTCCCCCTTGGTTTCTAAAAGCCTTAGCCTTTTCCTTCAAGGATTGTGTGTTATTATCCTATACAAATTAGGCTTTTAAATCCTTTTCCTTTGCTACATAGGGGCTGCGAATTTCAGCCTATAAATACCACCCTTTGCTGCACCATTTAGTCACCCTCCTCTACCATATTTTCACTACACCATTCACCCAAACATCCCTCATTGTGCCGTGAGTTTGCAAGGAAAAGAAGGAAGAACTCTTGGAGCCGTGCATGCCATTCAAGGAGCTTGGATTGTGGAGCGATTCTAGGTGTTTTCTATCTTTGTTAGAATGTTTAAATTTATTTATCTTTGTTTATTTGCGAACATGAGGAACTAATTTCTTTATAGTTAGAGGGGAATTCAAAGCCATGATCATATGTTTTATATGACTTGATTACCTCCAGTTATGATTTCATGAATCGTGAATGTGGTTTACTTATCTATTTGATTGATAACTTGTTCTTGTGTGTTAATTAAGGATGCATACTTAGTTCGCATGCATGAATTTGATGCTAGAGTATAAGGGAATTTCACCTAATCGTTATTAACTTATATTCATAAGTAGTAAAAGTCGCTAGTCACGATTGTGTTAAGTAAATCCTTGGCAAAAGTAACATGCGTATCCCATAGTTATGAATGCTTCGTCAATGCTTATGATTTCCATTGAACTTAATGATCTTTGATATGTGTCTCTATCATGCGTATTCCATAGTTAGGGTCCTTGATAAGAATAATTTGGTTGTAATGCGTATCCCATTCAATTCAATGAATCTAGGGAAATCTGAGAATTAATTGGTCAATCTAGTTAATTTGGGGCATTGTCATTCATGGTTTATTGAAAGAGTAATTGGAAATCAAGTCGTATGCATATGTTTCATGTGTGGAGAAGGAACCTTCTAACTAGCCTTTCACCATCTTAATTTTCATCAAAACGTTTTTGTCTAAGTTTGTTTTCAAAGTTTCTGTTTTCAAAGTTAAATTCGTCCAAAATCAATCCCCCTTTACTTAGTTGAGTCATAGTAGTTAGAAATCACTTTAGTTTGTGTTTTTAAGTGTCTTAGGTCAAGTTAAAACCAATTTTCGTCCAAGTTTGTGTCTAGTGTTCAAAACTGCCCAGATTGTGGTTTTAAGGCAGTTTTGAGTGTTTTTGGGCTGTTTTGAGTCTTTTGGTTTGTTTTGGTGTTTTAAAGTTTAGTTTTGCATTCTTTGAGTCTAGTTTAGTGTTTTAAACTTGTTTTTACGTATTTGAGTCAGTTTTCAAGTGATTTTGCAATCCCTCCTAATCCCCGGTTTAGAACGATCCCTACTTACATACTTTGCTACAATTGATAAAAAGAGGGTTAATTTGAGTGTCAACATAATTTTCACATCACAACGCAAACTACCCCCCAAATGCAAAGATCCGGGTAGTTTTACAATTCCTTGTGTCCTTGGTAACACTCGCTTTGATTCCGCTATGTTAGATTTAGGTGCATCTATAAATGTCATGCCATATTCAGTTTATGCATCTATGAATTTAGGCGAGTTGAAAAATGATGGCGTGATTATTCAATTGGCCGATCGATCTAATGCCTATCCAAAGGGAGTTTTGGAAGATGTTTTGGTGCAGGTAGACCACTTGATTTTCCCGGCAGATTTCTACTGATAGGAGCATATTTATGCGCCTTAGTTAGCTAGTTCTTATGCATCTTTGTTATGTTTTCTTCGTTAAAGGAGTCTTTTAAGCTACTTTCTTGTGTTTTCAGGTTTAGCGGACGTATTACATGAAATGATGCAATTTGGAGCTTTTGGAGCAAAAAGTGAGCTTGAATTGAAAAGGACATGCTTGGAACGCAAGGTTGGGATGGAATTGATGAGTGGATGATTTGAGGTTTCCTACTTGAAGTAGGAAAGCTAAGCCTAAAAGTTTCCATTTTGGGTCGATCTTTCCTAAATCGGAATTGGCAACCAAAGTTTCTAAAAGTTGGAAGTTTCTATTCTTGGAGGTTTCCATTTTCGAGAGTTTCTATTCTTGGCGTTGGGCTTTTAGATGACCTAAACCCAAATTTCCTTGTGGACCTTCAACCCATGCCGAACCCTAGGGCCTAATCATCTAAAATCTGCCATGTTAAACCCTAGTCCATTTCTCCTAAACCCAAGCCGCACCTAACCCTAGCCCATTGTTAAAAATCTGATTTCATTAGGGTTTCTAAGTGCCTATATATACCACCCTTACACCCTAGCCGCATACATCTTCCCCTCTCCACAAAATCAGAAAATCATCTCTCCTTCTCCCCACCTTTTGCCGCAGCCACCATCACCCAAAATCCATCCATTCCAGCCGCCACTAATCCATTCCAGCAACCTACCCCACTGTGCCGCACCACCATACACCTCCCTTACCCTTTGCCGAACCACCATATCATCCCAAATCCATCCCTAAACCGAAATCACATCCAAACAGCCCCTAAACCCTCACTGCCGCAGCAAGGAGAAGAAGAAAGAGGAGCTTTCTGTGCAGATTTCAAAGTGGACTTCTTTGGCATTTTAGGTGTAATCTTTCTTATGTCTTTGATGTTTCAATTCAATAAACTTTGTGTTGTGAGTATGAGGAACTAAACCCCCTTAGTTGGGGGGTGATTCGAAACCATGTACATGCTTGCAATTTGATTCGATTACATTCAGTTGTTATTTCATAAGTTATGGATTCAATTCGTTCATCTATTTGATTGATAACTTATTTGTGTATGTTGATTGAGAGTGCACGCTTAGTTTTCATGCATGAATATGATGCTAGATTATGAGGGAGTTTCACCTAATAGTTACAATCTTATAATCACAAGTAGTGAAGATCGCTTGAAAACGATCGCGTTGAATGAATTCTTAGCATAAGTTTCATGCAATTCATAGTAACAAATGCTTCGTCAATGCTTATGTTTTTCATAGAACGTAATGATTCTTGCTTGTATCTCTATTATGCAATTCATGTAGGGAACTTGTAGGGAATGTTTTGGGTTGTCGTATGCAATCATCCAACTTAATAACTTGTGGAAAAACTGAGGGTTAATTAGTGCAATTCACGGTTAACTTGGGGCGTTGAGTATTCGTAGTTTATCGGAAGAACAACTGAAAAATCGTTTTGTTTGCAAGTGTGACATGTGTGGAGAAGAACCTCCTAACTAGCCTTTTAACCATCTATTTCACCAAAATCGTTTTTACAATCTGTGTTAATTAAAGTTTCTGTTTTGTTTTCAATTTTCGTCCAAAACAATTCCCCCTTTATTTTGAAGTCTTAGATTAGTTAGAAAGTGTTTTGATTTGTGTTTCTAGGTGTTTTGATTCAAGTTTTCAACCAATTTCGTCCAGATTAGTGTAAGTGCTCAAAACTGCCCAGAAAGTGGTTTTTAGGCAGTTTTGAGTCTTCTAGTTGCTGTTTTGGTTTTTAGGTTTGTTTAAGTGTTTTAACTTTTAGTTTTGCATTCTTTGAGTCTAGTTTAGTGTTTTAAACTTTGTTTTTGAGTTTTAAGTCAGTTTTCCAAGTGTTTAGCAATCCCTCCTAATCCCCGGTCTAGAACGATCCCTACTTACATCTTTGCTACAATTTGACAAAAAGAGGGTTTAATTTGTGTGCTTATCTATTTCGCATCATCTACGTGCTCGATATGGAGGATACAGGCCACTCTCCACCACAACCACTGTTGCTTGGCCGACCTTTCATGAAAACGGCTCAAACCAAGATTGACGTGGCCAAAGGAGAAGTCACTATGGCATTTGGTGGTGACATGATTTGTTTTAAAGTTTCTGAATTTATTGAGACTCCTAATGTTGTTCGTTCTTGTTGTGCCATTAATGTAATTGCAAATATAGGGCAGGAATGTTCAACACTCATCAAGACGAAAGTACCTCGAACTACCATCGAGGAAGGAATTGGAGTGAACAACAAGGGGAGCACGGCCCCACCCCTAAAGTCACCAAATCTGGCCGAGTGCACTCCTTGTGCATCTGTCCAGAGTGCTACCATTTCTTTGCCGTACAAAGGTAAGCCACCTATTCCAATTTCGATTCCCATTTCAACTAATAGGTTGTTACCTTGTATGGTGCAGGTACCAAATCGAAGACAAGGTGGTGGGAGAGTTCGTGTTGATTTTGAGAAGCAAAACATGACAATAAGAAAGGATCATTTCCCATCCCATTCAAGGACCCAAAAGATGAAGTATTTCGTAGGTCAGATTGTGGAAACAACCCTCAATGCCATGGGGTTCCATAAACCTTCGATGAAGCATCGTCCGGCTGGAAGACGTTAAAGCAAGCGCTACTTGGGAGGCAACCCATGCATTCAACAAAGGAGGACATAGAAAGCACTCCAATTTCAGATTTGCGTTCCTAAACTCTTCTCTTTGTTGTTAATTTCGTTTCTGCTATGTTAGGTTGTTTAGATGTTGTTTTGTTTGTTTGTTTGTTATTTGTGTGAATCTATGCTTGAAACATTGAGGACAATGTTTGATTTAAGTGTGGGGGGGTAACCAAAGTGTTTTGATGCAAATTCGTAGGGTTTTGTCACCCATAATTTCAAATGTTGTTTCTTGCTGTTTTTAAGCCTTTTTAAGCTGTTTTGGTTTGTTTTAATGTGTTTTGATTCAAAAATCCGAAAATCCCATAAAAATTTGAAAATTTGTTTTAAAAAACCCAAAAAGAGTCGTTTTTAAGTTGTTTTTGTGTGTTTGTTTGTGTCTTAGGGTACCTTCCAACACAATGATGAGGATTCGGTTTTTAATTGCAAGACTATTGAAGAGAGTTATAAACATGGATGGAAGTTTGATTTACTCTTGGTTTATGCTTAGTTGTAGTTATAACTTATGAATTCACATGTAATCAAAAAGAAAAAAATCAGTTTTTGTGACATGCTTGAAGGAAGAAACTCAAACTAAAGCTACAACCCTAAGAGACTTGAGCCTAAACTTTATTTGGAGAGTTAAAATCTGTGCATTCTTGTTTTCTAAAGTCGTTGCATGATCTCATTATTCTTTGCTTGGTTACTACTTAGAAGGCGTTTCATCATTTAGTTCCAAATGCTAGAACTCATGCCAATTTCATTCAAAACATGTTATTGAATTGCATAACACATATTCAAGATAAAGTTGTTTAGTAGTTACCACCATAGCCAAAACGCCTTCATTCCATACATTTGTTTTTGTAGGTTTAAACCCGTTGAGCCTTGTTTAGCCTATATTGTTTGTTAACCCACATTATCCTTACCTAGCCTAGATTAGGACCATCCATACCCTTGTTCTTGAAGCATAGTAAGCATGACTTAAAATGAATTCCTTTTGATTGAGGGTGTGCAGAAAACAAGTGTGGGGGAAGGATTTTTGATAGGTGGATGTGCCAAAGTCTATTTTGAGGCACGAGAAAAAAAAAAAAAAAATTCGTAGAAAAAAGAAGAAAAAAAAGAAAAATGTTGAGAAAAGTGTGAAAAAGAGTTGAAAGAGCATGGAAATGAGCTCTAAGGTGTTGGTTGTTGAAGAAGGGGTCCAAAACATTGAATTTGACCCCAAGTGTTGCATGAATTTCCCCTTTGAGTTTAAAAGTTGATTTTTGCATTCAAAAGTGAATTCGAAGAGTCAATTTCATTGCTTTGCTTACTATTGTTTTAAGAACGTTTGTTTACCCTTCACCTTTCTTTGTTAGCCAATACCCCAAGCCCCGTTACAACCCTTAACTTCTATCTTGAGTGTTGTGTATTTCAATTTGTGGAGTTTGGGATTGGTATGAGCATATGGTGTCACTGGTTCTCGCGTCTAAGTAGGAGCATTCCTTTCATGAGATCATATACATGCTTATTAAATTCAGAGAAAGCTTTCCTTGTTATAACATATATGTGAGCATTCGTTTTCATATTACATCAATCTTCTCACATATAACTAGTATAGGGTGTGTAGTCAGAAAATCTGTGTAAAAATTGAGTGCATATCTAGTAAGGAATTGAGCAAATTCTCTAAGGCATGTTAGTACGTTCAAAATCATGTTTTAATTGGTTAAATGTGAACTAGTACGTGGTGACTATGATTAAGTGTGTGCTTAAGTGTAAAGATGACTAAAATATGTGGGAATGATGATTTTTAACATGTCATGTGTATTGGAAATCCCTGAGGTAAATGTTGGAAGGTTTAGGTTGTGTTTTGTTTGTTTTGTTCGTTTTGTTTTTCTTTAATTCTTTATTTTGCTCGAGGACTAGCAAAAGCTAAGTGTGGGGGAATTTGATAGGAGCATATTTATGCGCCTTAGTTAGCTAGTTCTTATGCATTTTAGTTATGTTTTCTTAGTTTAAAGTAGTCTTTTAAGTTAGTTTCATGTGTTTTCAGGTTTTAAGAGCATATTACATAAAATGATGCAATTTGGAGCATTTGAGAGCAAAATTGAGCTGGAATGGAGTGTATGCTTATGGAGCACAAGGAATGGACGAGTTTGAAGGTCAAAGGGGCTTAAGAAATGAAGAAATGAAAGTGAAGAACAAAGAAGTCGGAATTGGCAACCAAAGTTTCTAAAGTTGGAAGTTTCTATTCTTAGAGGTTTCCATTTTCGAGAGTTTCTATTCTTGGTTTTGGGCTTTCTAGAAGCCCTATCTACAAACCCTAACCCTAGCCCACTAATCAGCCGCACCTAGCCTTCTAGAACACCTATTTCCTTGCCTTGCAAGGCATTCTAGAAGGCCCATCTCTAACCCTAGCCGCACCTAAACCCTAGCCCATTGTCTAACCTGATTTCTTTAGGGTTTGTGGTGCCTATATATATGTGTTTTAAGCCTAAATTCGTCACCACCCCTTCACACCATTCAAACACACCTTGCCGCAACCCTAAACACCATTCTACATCACAAAACCCCATCCTACATCCATACACATCTCTGCCGCACCTTTTGGAGAAGAAGGAGAGCCTTGTCGTGCATTCCATTGATGAATGAGGGCCTTGTGCGCAAGCCATCTGCATCTTTGGGAGTTTTAAGAGTTTTTTCTTCTCTTGTTTCTGTTTTCATGTTTAATTTAACTTGCTTTTCAATTATGTTAAACATGTGGAACTAATTTCTTTTTAGTTAGAGGCGAATTTGAAGCCATGGACATATGTTGGTTATGATTTGATTTACTCCAGTTATGAATTCATGAACTTTAGATGTGGTTTACTTTTCTGTTTTGATTAAGAACTTGTTTATGTATGTGGGTTGAGGGTCGACACTTAATTTGCATGCCTAAACTTGATGCTAGGATATAAGGGAATTTCACCTAATCGTTATGAACTTATATTCATGAGTAGTAAAGATCGCTAGTCACGATTGTGTTTAAGTAAACCCTAGGTTGGATTAACATGCGTATTCCATAGTTAGGAATGCCTAGTCGATGTTTATGATTTCCGTTGAACTTAATGATCTTTGTTGAATGTCTCTATCATGCGTATTCCATAGTTAGGGGCTTTGATGAGGAATAATTTGGTTGTAATGCGTATCCCATTCAATCCAATGAATCTAGGGAAATCTGAAAGTTAATTTAAGCGAACCTAATTAACTTGAAGCATTGTCATTCATTGTTTGTTGAAGTCATAACTGGGAATCAAATTATATGCATATGTTCATGTGTGGATAAGGAACCCTCTAACTAGTTTCTCATCATTCTATTTCATCACAATCTGTTTTGCTTTACATTTGTTTTCAAAGTTAAGTTTTAAAGTTTTAAGTTCGTCAAAATCAATCCCCCATTTATTTTAAAGTGTTAGATTAGTTAGAAATCAATTTAGTTTGTGTTTTTAAGTGCTTTGAGTCAAGTTATAGTCCAATTTCGTCCAAATTAGTGTTAGGTACTCAAAACTGCCCAGAAAGTGGTTTTAAGGCAGTTTTGAGTCTTTTAGTTGCTGTTTTGAGTTTTTGGTTGATTTAAGTGTTTTAAACTCTAGTTTTGCATTAATTGAGTCTAGTTTAGTGTTCTACATTATGTTTTTATGTTCTTGAGTCAGTTTCACATTGATTAGCATCCCTAGTTAATCCCCGGTTTAGAACGATCCCTATTTGCTCATATACTACAATTGTCATCCATAGGGTTTAATTTGTGTGTCAAGTTAATTTTCACATCAGTTGGCCCAACCGTCTTCTCAAGAATCTGTTTTATCTCCCGATTCGACACCTCGGCTTGCCCACTTGTTTGAGGATGATAGGGTGTCGAAACCCTATGTGTAACATTATACTTCTTGAGCAGCGCCTCGATGGTGCGATTACAAAAATGTGAACCACCATCACTTATGAGGACTCGGGGCATTCCAAACCTAGCAAAAATGTTAGACTTCACAAAATCTGCCACAACTTTGGAATCGTTAGTACGGATGGCTTTTGCTTCCACCCATTTGGAAACATAATCCACCGCCAACAAGATATAGAGAAAACCATGCGATGAAGGAAAAGGACCCATAAAATCAATGCCCCACACATCAAATATTTCAACAGAAAGTATAGGGTTTTGTGGCATTTGATCCTTAGCACTAATATTACCCATTCGTTGACAACGATCACATGTAAGGCAAAACGTCCTAGCATCCCTAAAAATGGTTGGCCAATAAAACCCACATTCTAAGACTTTCAGGGCAGTGCGTTGGGTACCAAAATGTCCCCCACATGCATATGAATGACAGAATGTTAAAATAGATTGAAACTCAGATTCATTCACACAACGTCGTATAATCTGATCGGGACAAAATTTCCAAAGGTATGGATCATCCCAAACATAAAACCTAGCATCCTTTTTAAGCTTATCACGTTGATTCCTATTAAGTGTGCTAGGGATATGTTTAGACACCAAAAAGTTCACTAAATCTGCATACCAAGGCTCACTTACCTGGATCGACAGTAGTTGCTCATCGGGGAAGGTTTCAGAAATTGGCAATGCTTCCTCATGCACCATTCGACTTAGGTGGTCAGCCACCACGTTCTCCACGCCCTTCTTATCCCGAATCTCAATGTCAAACTCTTGTAGAAGCAACATCCATCGAATGAGGCGAGGCTTGGCCTCCTTTTTCGTGAGCAAATACTTGAGGGCTGCATGATCAGTAAAGATAATAACTTTAGTACCAAGTAAATATGATCGGAACTTATCTAATGCAAATACCACAGCAAGTAATTCTTTTTCAGTGGTTGAGTAATTTAATTGAGCATCATTTAATGTCCTAGATGCATAATAAATAACATGAGGTTGTTTGTTCTTTCGCTGCCCCAAAACAGCACCAATCGCATAGTCCGAAGCATCGCACATCAACTCGAATGGAAGGCTCCAATCTGGAGGTGTGATAATGGGAGCCGAAGTGAGAGCTTCCTTTAAATGCTTGAATGCCGTGGAACATGCCTCGTCAAACTCGAAAGCCACCTCTTTTCGAAGTAATCTGCATAGTGGCTGTGCAATCTTGGAGAAATCCTTTATGAAACGCCTATAAAAACCTGCGTGACCAAGAAACGAACGAACCTCTCTAACCGAAGTTGGAGAGGGTAAGTGACGAACAAGGTCTACCTTAGATTTATCCACTTCAATGCCTTTTTCAGAAATAATATGTCCTAGAACAATACCTTGCTTAACCATGAAGTGACATTTTTCCCAATTAAGCACAAGATTTGTTTCAACACAACGTTTCAAAATTAAGGTCAGATTATTCAAGCAATGATCAAATGAATGACCAAACACGCTAAAATCATCCATGAATATCTCAATAATCTTCTCCACATAATCAGAGAATATACTTACCATGCAACGTTGAAATGTCGCAGGGGCATTGCACAAACCAAATGGCATGCGCCTATATGCAAAAGTGCCAAATGGGCACGTGAAGGTTGTCTTTTCCTGGTCCTCCGGAGCTATCACAATTTGGTTATATCCAGAATATCCATCAAGAAAGCAATAAAATTGATAACCGGCTAACCTTTCTAACATTTGGTCCAGGAATGGCAAAGGAAAGTGATCCTTCCTTGTCATGGCATTTAACTTCCTGTAATCAATACAAACACGCCAACCGGTCACAACACGAGTGGGTACAAGCTCTTGTTCTTCATTCTTCACCACCGTGACTCCGGACTTCTTTGGAACAACCTGCACAGGTGACACCCAACGACTATCAGAAATGGGATATATAACACCACAATCAAGCAATTTTATAACCTCCTTTTTTACTACTTCCAACATAGGTGGATTAAGGCGACGTTGAGCCTCCCGAGATGGCTTGGCTCCCTCCTCCAAAAGGATGCGATGCATGCACGTGGTGGGACTAATGCCTTTGATATCTGCCAAGGTCCATCCAATGGCAGATTTGTGCTCCTTTAACACCCTTATCAACTTGTCTTCTTCTTGGGCCGTGAGGGAGCTAGATATGATGACGGGTAGTGTTTGATCTTCTCCCAAGAAAACATACTTCAAGTGACTAGGTAATGGCTTCAACTCAAGTGTAGGTGGCTGCACAATGGATGGAAGTAACTTGTTAGCCAAAACCGAATCTAAAATTGAGAGTGGAGACTTACCAGAATGTGATGGCAATGACTCGAGGGCCGCGACCATTTCAACCACTTCATCACAAGGGGGCACGGCAATAGGGTTAAAGTCCATGCCGTGGGTTACATGGATTCCCCCACACTTGTTTCTTGCTCCTATGCCGTGCACTAAGGCTATTTCAAGTGCATCGTCGTTCATTCGATCCAAGTGTACCTGTGCCAAAGAATCAACAATGTCAATAGCGAAACAAGAATGGTCCTCCATTGGATATTTAATGGTTTCAGAAAGATTAAAACGAATAATGTCTCCATCAAACTCCATGGTTAATGTTCCCATAAACACATCTATCTTTGTTCTCGCTGTTTTCATGAAGGGTCGGCCTAGCAAAATTGGCAATGATGGAGCATGGCTCGAATCCTCCATCTCTAAGACATAAAAATCTGCAGGAAATATAAGATGATTTACCTGCACTAAAACATCCTCAAGGACTCCCTTGGGATAAGCGTTAGAACGATCGGCCAATTGAATTATAACGCCATCTTGTTTTAACTCACCAAGGTTCATTGATGCATAAATGGAATATGGCATAACATTAATAGAAGCACCTAAATCTAACATGCACTGTTCAAATCTAGTGTTTCCAATTACGCATGGGATGGTAAAACTCCCTGGATCCTTAAACTTTGGTGGTAACTTTCGTTGCAAAACCGCGGATACATTTTCACTTACTTTCACAACTTTGTTTGAAATTCTTTTCCTAGTTGTGTATAACTCTTTTAAAAACTTTGCGTACCTGGGCACTTGCTTAATAGCATCCAGTAAAGGAATGTTTACTTGGACTTTTCGAAAGGTATCCAAAATGTCCTTTTCGCTTTCTTCCTTCTTCGATTGTGCAAATCTACGAGGGAAAGGAACATTGGGCAGATTAGTGTTCGAAATCACAACATGTGGGACATTCTTACCTGAGGTGGACGGATGGGATGTCTTAGGTGGCTGCGACATGGGTGATGCTACCCTTGCCGTGGGGTAGGATTGCTCCTCTTCTTCGATTTGCATCTTCTCATCTTCTTTGTTTCTCACTTCTTTTCCACTTCGTAGTGTGATAGCCTTTGCAGATTCGAAACCACCCTTGGGATTGACCACCGTAGTGCTTGGTAACTTACCATTTTCACGGAATTGTCCCAAAAATTCGGCCATTTGGCCCATTTGCTTCTTAAGCTCATTAACCTCCTTTGCTTGGGTCTGCATTCCCTGCGCCATGGTGGTTAGTAATTGATATGTTTTATCATCATTCATAGAAGTACCTGGGTTGGTTTGGGATGATTGTGCTGGCGGAGGTGGTTGTGGTGCCATTGGCCTTGGAAAGAAACCCGGGGGTTGTCGGAATCCACTTTGTTGGCCATATTGTGGTGCATCTCTCCATCTGATATTGGGGTGGTCACGCCATCCCTGATTGTATGTACTGGAGAAAGGATCACCCCTTGGTTGGTTTTGATTTCCATAACCCACAGCATTGGCAGATTCCCACCCTCCATTCTCAATTAATTGAGGGCATTGATCAGATTGGTGTCCTTGAATGGAGCATACACCACACATTGTAGCTCCTTGCATTTTGGGGCCTTCAACCAACTGCGATAACATAGACGTAAGGTTAGCCATTTGGGATTGTAACTCAGAAATAGAACTTACCTCATTTACATGATGTGGACGTGGGGTGTCTCGTTGCCCAACGCCTTCATATTGTTGTGCGTTGTGTGCTCGGTTCGCAATGAGAGTCTTGGCAGCCACCGGAGTCATGTCCACCAATGCACCACCCGCCGAGGCATCTAGCATTTGGCGTTCCATGGGAAGGAGTCCTTCGTAGAAGTATTGAAGGAGCAACTCCTCCTTCATTTGATGCTGTGGACAAGAAGCAACAAGAGTTTTAAAACGTTCATAATATGTTGGAAATGACTCACCTTGGCTTTGTTGGATGCCACTAATGCGTTTCCTCAAAAGAATGACTCTTGAGGTTGGAAAGAATTTTTCCAAAAACGCTCGTTTCATACTCTCCCAAGAGGTAACCGTCCCCGGGGCCAATTCATACAACCAATCTTTAACTTTATCCATTAGAGAGAATGGAAAAGCTTTCATCTTCAAAATGTTGCCATCAACATTTACCGGCGTCATGCTTGAACAAACAACTTCAAACTCCTTCAAGTGTTTGTTTGGGTCTTCCATGGACAGCCCATGGTACTTTGGAACATGATGTAACAAGCTCGACTTCAATTCGAACTCTTCGGTCTTCCCTTGGGCTGCCGCGGGGTATTGGATACAAAGAGGGGCTGCATTATCCAAACCCGAGGCAGAAAGCTCCTTAATGGTTCGGTTGTCCGCCGCCATCTCTTGGTTCTCCTCTACAACTCTAGCCGTGGGCTCTTCTTCCTCTTCAAATTCGTTTTCTTCGCAATGAGGTTCCGGGCTAGGTGGATTGGATGCTGGTTGCCTTATTGTTCTTCTCAAAGTTCGCTCAAAATCGTCGTCGAACTCCAAAATGTTTGCTTGGACAGATTTGGAACTTCGAGTCATACACTCATACCTAAAACAAGAAAACAAGAAACCAAGTCAGAAACTGAATTTAAAACAAACAAAAATAACACAAAAATAAATAACGAGGGATTAGCAACTTTGCTAATCCCCGGCAACGGCGCCAAAATTTGGTGTGAAAATTAACTTGACACACAAATTAAACCCTATTTGTGACAATTGTAGTAATGATGTAAGTAGGGATCGTTCTAACCGGGGATTAACTAGGGGTGCTAATCTAATACAAATCAACTTAGAAACACAAAAACTAAATTTAAAGACTCTAATTAGACTACTAAGATTCAAAACAGATTTGAAACACTCAAATCTGCCCAAACTGACTAAAACAAGTTAATTGACTCAAACAGCAACTAAGACAAGATTTGGACGAATTTTGGTTTCCTAATGATCTAAAATACTGATGTGATATTAACTAGCACTCAAATTAAACCCTCTTTTTATCAATTGTAGCAATGTATGTAAGTAGGGATCGTTCTAGACCGGGGATTAGGAGGGATTGCAAAATCACTTGGAATTGACTCAAAAACGTAAAAACAAGTTTAAAACACTAAAATAAACTCAATGAATATAAAACTAAACTTTAAAACATCAAAACAAACCAAAAGACTCAAAACAGCACCAAAACACTCAAAACTGCCTTAAAACCACTTTCTGGGCAGTTTTGAACTCTAAACAAGATTTTGACGAAAATAGGTTTTAACTTGACTCAAAACACTTAAAAATACAAACTAACACACTCTCTAACTAATTTGACACTTGAAAACAAAGGGGGATTTGGTTTTTACGAAATTGAAAACAAAACATAAACTTGTAAATCAAAACAGATTTTAAAACGAATTTGATTGAATTGAATGGATAGAAAGCTAGCTAAGGGGTTCATCTCCACACATGTTATACTTGCATTCAAAACGATTTCCAATTGCTTTTCAATAACCCATGAATTCTCAACGCCCCAAGTTAATTAGGTCCGCTTAAATTAACCTTCAGATTTTCCTAACGTTATTGAATTGGATGATTGCATACGACAACCCAAAGCATTCCCCACAAGTCCCCTACATGATTGCATAATAGAGATACAAGCAAGAATCATTAAGTTCTATGAAAACCATAAGCATTGACGAGGCACTCGTAACTATGAATTGCATGAAACTTATGCCAAGAATTTACTTAACACGATTGTGATCAACAACCTTTACTACTTGTGAATATAAGTTCATAACGATTAGGTGAAATTCCCTTATATCCTAGCATCAAATTCATGCATGCAAACTAAGTGTCGACCCTCAATCAACATACAAGAATAAGTTTTAATTCACATAGATAAGCAAATTGAAATCACAACTTATGAAACGCAATTAGAAGTAATCAAATCATATAGCAAGCATAAACATGGTTTCGAATCCCCCCTAGCCAAGGGGGGTTTAGTTCCTCATACTCGCAAAGCAAAGATACATAAATTTAGAAATTAAAACCCAAAGAAAGAAAACACCTAGAAGGCTCCAACTTGGCAGCAAGATCATCAATGATTTCCCTTTCCTCCTTGCTGCGGCAGAGAAGTTTAGAACAGGTTTTGGGTAGTATTTAGGGTGTAGAATGGATGGGGAAGGGTAGGGAAAGGTTTAGGGTTGATGGGGGTACGGCTAGGGATGATTTTTGGGCAGAATTTTGGGATTTTGGTGATGGGAAGGTGCGGCAGAATGCAAGGGCAGATTTCTGGCGTGAATGATTGTGTATGAGAGGTGGTGATCTGATCTAGGGGTTATAATGAGTATATATAGGCATCCAAAACCCTAGGGTAATCAGATTAGGGTTTCTAGAAGCCCAAATCCACCAGAAATTAGGTTAAAACAATCAGATTTTTAGTGGGAATAAGGCCTAAGGTGCGGCTAGGGTTAGGGTCCACAAGGAATTAGGGTTTAGGTCATCTTAAAGCCCAAAACCAAGAATAGAAACTCTCGAAAATGGAAACCTCCAAGAATAGAAACTTCCAACTTTAGAAACTTTGGTTTCCAAATCTGAATTCTTTGTTCTTCACTTTCATTTCTTCATTTCTTAAGCTCCTTTGACCTTTAAACTCGTCCATTCCTTGTGCTCCATTAGCATACACTCCATTCTAGCTCAATTTTGCTCTAAAATGCTCCATTTTACACTTCTTTGCATACTTCGTCTCTAAACCTGAAATTGCACGAAAATGACTTTAAACACTAAAATAACTAAAGAAAAACAACATAAATGCTTAAGAACAAGCCAACTAAGTCGCATAAATATGCTCCTATCAAATTCCCCCACACTTAGCTTTTGCTAGTCCTCGAGCAAAACAAAGAAACCAAACAAAACAAAAACACAATCTAAACCTTCCAACAGTTGCCTCAGGGATTTCCAATGCACATGACATGTTAAAAATCATCACTCCCACAGATTTTAGTCATCTTCACACTTAAGCACATACTTAATCATAGTCACCACGTACTAGTTCACATTTAACCAATTAAAACAATGCTTTGAATGTAGTAACATGCCTTAGAGAATTCCCTCAATTCCTTACAAGATATACACTCTATTTTCACTCAGATTTTCTAACTCCACACCCTACACTAGTCATATGTGAGAAGATTGATGTAGATATGAAAACGAATGCTCACATATATGTTTCACAAAGAACGCAATTTCTAGAGTTAAGAAGCATGTTTAGATATGATCTCATGAATGGAATGCTACTACTTAGATGCGAGAACCAGTGACACCATATGCTTATACCAAATTCAAACTCCACAAATTGAAACACATAACACTCAAGATAGAAGTTAAGGGTTGTAATGGGGCTTGGGGTGTTGGTTAACAAGGAAAGGATAGGGAAAACAAACGTTCTTCAAGCAATAGTAAGCAAAACAATGAAATTGAGACTTAGAATTCACTTAGATTGCAGAAATTAACTTTAAAACACAAGGGGAAGACTTAAACAACTCCTTAGGGCCGAATTCATTGTTTTGGACCCTTACTTCAACAAACAATACTTTGGAACTCTTTTTCTCAACTTTTCAACTCTTTTTTCAAACTTTTCATACTTTTTTCTTCAATTTTTTTTCTTTTTCCACGAATTTTTTTTTTCTTTTTTTTTCTTTTCTTTTCTTTGCCGTGCCTATGGCACACAATTCCTCATGAAAAACACTTCCCCCACACTTGTTTTCTGCTAACATAGATCAAAAGGAATTCAATTCGAATCATGCTTTACTATGCTTTAAGAACAAGGGTATGGATGGTCCTAAACTAGGCTAGGTGAGGAAAACATGGGTTAACAAATAATGAAAGCTAACAAGGCTCAACGGGGTTAAAAACCTACAAAACATAATGACATAGGGCACACGGCATTTGGCTAAGGTGGTGGTCACTACACAACTTCAACTTCATCTTGAATATGTGTTATGCAAATCAATAACATGCTTTGAATGAAATGGGCATGAGTTCTAGCATTTGGAACTAAATGATGAAATGCCTTCTAAATAGTAACCAAGCAAGGAATAATGAGATCACGCAACGACTTAGAAAACAAAGAATGCACAGATTTGAACTCTCCAAATAAACTTTTAGGCTCAAGTCTCACAAGGTTGTAGCGTTAGTTTGAGTTCCTTCCTTCAAGCATGTTACAAAAACTGATTTTTTTCTTTTATGATTGCATGTGAATTCATAAGTTATAACCACAACCAAGCATAAACAAAGAGTAAATCAAACTTTCATCCACGTTAATCACTCTCTTTAACAGCCATGTAATTACAAACCGAATCCTCATCATTGTGTTGGAAGGTACCCTAAGACACAAACAAACACACAAAAACAACTCTTTTTGGGTTTTTAAAACAAATTTTTCAAATTTTTATGTGATTTTCGGATTTTTACTTCAAAACACCCTAAAACACACCAAAAGAGCTTAAAAACAGCAAGGAACAAGTCTATAAGTAAAGGGTGATAAAATCCCACGAATTTGCATCAAAAACACTTATTTACCCCCCCCCCACACTTAAATCAAACATTGTCCTCAATGTTTCAAGCATAAACTCACACAAAACACAAAGAAACACACAAACAGGAAGTTAAAAACAAAACTGGCAGATTAGAAACAAGCAACAAAGTGAAGGGTTTTAGAAACTCAAATCTGGTTGTTAGAGCAATTCCTAGGTCCCACGGCATGGATTTGATCTTTGAATGGACGATGATAGTTGAAATGAACCGGCATTGGTTTAGATTCTAGTGTAGGTACCTGATTCATCAAAATCAGCAAGTTAGTATAAAATGTAATGGAAATTGGAGAAGATGACTTACTTGCTTTGTCCGACAAGAACTCAATGACAAACACCACTCCTTTGAACGTTTCAGGGATATTGGACTTGGCCAGATTTACTATGATGGTTGTGACTTGTCCAATGTCATCAAATTCAACTTCTTTGGGCTTTGTTGTTTCAAATTTGTCCTCTTTGATGAAGTCTTGACATTCTTTAGCCACTACTTTCTCTTGAATCATTCTTCTTGGGAAACAAAGGCCTTTGAAATATTCAACACGATCTAGAACTTGCTTTGTTGCACCAAGAATTGGAATATCCTTTTGCACCTTTGGAAGAGCTGCCACAATGTCTTTTTCACTCTCTTCTTGCTTGGGAATCAAAAACCTGCTAGGAAAAGGGACATTGGGAGGAATAACATTAGAATGAAATGAAATTGGGACGTCCTTACTTGTGGTGGGTGGGTTAGAAGGCTTAGGGGGTTGCGGCAAGGGTTGTTCTACCCTTGCCGTGTGTATGTCTTCTTCCTCCTCCTCAATCAGCAGCTCCTCATCCACTTCTAGGCAATGTTTGGACGTTTTTAGGTCAGCTCCAACCTCCATAGCCCTTCCCAAAGTGATAGCATCATGGATTTCAAAATCTTCCTTCGAATTTTCAATAGTTGAGTTAGAAACTTCACTTTGCTCTTGAATGTGTGCCATGAACTCCATAATCTGCCCAATATGCTTCTCCAATTCACCCGTCTTCTTGGTTTGAATTGGCATCTCTTTGTTTCGATTTTCTACTTCCTGGTACAAAGAGGTGAGTAACTTATTAAACATATCATTATCCAAAGACGTACCTGAATTGAATTGGGCAAATTGTTGTGATGGATGTGATAGTTCATATGGCCAAGGATAGAACTCCTCTTCTTGCTGCCAATATCCACCTTGTTGATCCTCCTTGGCTTGATTTTGTGAGCCCTGCAACAAAGAATTTAATTCATTAAGAATTTGATTATAATCTATTGACGAACCTAAATTTGATTGAGCATATTGTATATGAGGTTGTGGTGGCTGCATAGGTCTTGAATAGAACTCTTCATATGGCTGCCAATATGCTTTGTGTTGAACTTGTTGAGCTTCCCACCACATAGAGTTTGAATGATCACTCCAATCGCTTTGTGGATATAGATTGGCTTGGTATCCTTGCCTATAAGACGCACCAAATGTAGGGACACTTTGCATTGTGGTACTTTCGGCAATCTGTGACAATTGAGAAGTAAGATTTGCTAATTGAGCTTGAATGCTAGCAAAATCCATGTCTTACTTCTCTAGTACCTAAAATCAAAGAAAGAGAACTAAATCAAATATCAAAAGTAACACAAAACAAGGAGAACAAAACTAAGTCAGAAACTAAAACAGAAACAAACTAAACAAAAAGAAAAGAACCAAGGGATTAGCAAAGTTGCTAATCCCCGGCAACGGCGCCAAAAATTTGATGCGGAATAGATAAGCACACAAATTAAACCCTCTTTTTGTCAAATTGTAGCAAAGATGTAAGTAGGGATCGTTCTAAACCGGGGATTAGGAGGGATTGCTAAACACTTGGAAACTGACTTAAAACTCAAAAACAAAGTTTAAAAACACTAACTTAGACTCAAAGAATGCAAAACTAAACTTTAAAACATCAAAACAAACCAAAAGACTCAAAACAGCACCAAAACACTCAAAACTGCCTTAAAACCACTTTCTGGGCAGTTTTGAACTCTAAACAAGATTTTGACGAAAATAGGTTTTAACTTGACTCAAAACACTTAAAAATACAAACTAACACACTCTCTAACTAATTTGACACTTGAAAACAAAGGGGGATTTGGTTTTTACGAAATTGAAAACAAAACATAAACTTGTAAATCAAAACAGATTTTAAAACGAATTTGATTGAATTGAATGGATAGAAAGCTAGCTAAGGGGTTCATCTCCACACATGTTATACTTGCATTCAAAACGATTTCCAATTGCTTTTCAATAACCCATGAATTCTCAACGCCCCAAGTTAATTAGGTCCGCTTAAATTAACCTTCAGATTTTCCTAACGTTATTGAATTGGATGATTGCATACGACAACCCAAAGCATTCCCCACAAGTCCCCTACATGATTGCATAATAGAGATACAAGCAAGAATCATTAAGTTCTATGAAAACCATAAGCATTGACGAGGCACTCGTAACTATGAATTGCATGAAACTTATGCCAAGAATTTACTTAACACGATTGTGATCAACAACCTTTACTACTTGTGAATATAAGTTCATAACGATTAGGTGAAATTCCCTTATATCCTAGCATCAAATTCATGCATGCAAACTAAGTGTCGACCCTCAATCAACATACAAGAATAAGTTTTAATTCACATAGATAAGCAAATTGAAATCACAACTTATGAAACGCAATTAGAAGTAATCAAATCATATAGCAAGCATAAACATGGTTTCGAATCCCCCCTAGCCAAGGGGGGTTTAGTTCCTCATACTCGCAAAGCAAAGATACATAAATTTAGAAATTAAAACCCAAAGAAAGAAAACACCTAGAAGGCTCCAACTTGGCAGCAAGATCATCAATGATTTCCCTTTCCTCCTTGCTGCGGCAGAGAAGTTTAGAACAGGTTTTGGGTAGTATTTAGGGTGTAGAATGGATGGGGAAGGGTAGGGAAAGGTTTAGGGTTGATGGGGGTACGGCTAGGGATGATTTTTGGGCAGAATTTTGGGATTTTGGTGATGGGAAGGTGCGGCAGAATGCAAGGGCAGATTTCTGGCGTGAATGATTGTGTATGAGAGGTGGTGATCTGATCTAGGGGTTATAATGAGTATATATAGGCATCCAAAACCCTAGGGTAATCAGATTAGGGTTTCTAGAAGCCCAAATCCACCAGAAATTAGGTTAAAACAATCAGATTTTTAGTGGGAATAAGGCCTAAGGTGCGGCTAGGGTTAGGGTCCACAAGGAATTAGGGTTTAGGTCATCTTAAAGCCCAAAACCAAGAATAGAAACTCTCGAAAATGGAAACCTCCAAGAATAGAAACTTCCAACTTTAGAAACTTTGGTTTCCAAATCTGAATTCTTTGTTCTTCACTTTCATTTCTTCATTTCTTAAGCTCCTTTGACCTTCAAACTCGTCCATTCCTTGTGCTCCATTAGCATACACTCCATTCTAGCTCAATTTTGCTCTAAAATGCTCCATTTTGCACTTCTTTGCATACTTCGTCTCTAAACCTGAAATTGCACGAAAATGACTTTAAACACTAAAATAACTAAAGAAAAACAACATAAATACTTAAGAACAAGCCAACTAAGTCGCATAAATATGCTCCTATCATTTATCACATGTTAAGCAAAAAGTTCTAGCATCTTTAAAAATACTCGGCCAATAGAAACCACATTGTAACACCTTGAGGGCTGTGCGTTGTGTGCCAAAGTGCCCTCCACATGCATATGTATGACAAAAACTCAAAATTGAATGACATTCAGAATCGTGCACACAAAGACGTATAATCTGATCGGGGCAAAATTTCCATAAGTACGGATCATCCCACACATAAAACCGTGCATCATGCCTAAGTTTATCACGTTGGTGCCTAGTGAATTCACTTGGAATACGTTTTGACACTAAAAAGTTCACTAAATCGGCATACCAAGGCTCACTAACCTTTATGGACATCAATTGCTCATCCGGGAATGTCTCTGGAATAGGGACGACATCTTCTTCATGCACCAAACGTCTCAAGTGATCAGCCACAACGTTCTCACGGCCTTTCTTGTCTCGGATTTCGATATCGAACTCTTGGAGAATAAGCATCCATCGAATAAGCCTTGGTTTAGCCTCCTTCTTCATGAGCAAGTACTTCAACGCTGCATGATCAGTGTAAATTATTACTTTAGTACCAAGTAAATAAGAACGAAACTTATCTAAAGCAAAAACAACGGCAAGGAGTTCTTTTTCCGTCGTGGAGTAGTTCAATTGAGCATCGTTCAAGGTCCGAGAGGCATAATATATGACGTGTGACTGTTTGTCCTTCCTTTGTCCCAAAACAGCGCCTAGAGCATAATCGGATGCATCGCACATAAGCTCGAAGGGAATGCTCCAATCTGGTGGCCGAATGATGGGGGCCGAAGTTAGCATCTCTTTCATAGGAGCATATTTATGCTACTTAATTGGCTTGTTCTCATGCATTTAGGTTGTGTTTACTTAGCTATTTTAATTGGCTTGTTCTTCATTTCTTAAGCTCCTTTGACCTTTAAACTCGTCCATTCCTTGTGCTCCATTAGCATACACTCCATTCTAGCTCAATTTTGCTCTAAAATGCTCCATTTTACACTTCTTTGCATACTTCGTCTCTAAACCTGAAATTGCACGAAAATGACTTTAAACACTAAAATAACTAAAGAAAAACAACATAAATGCTTAAGAACAAGCCAACTAAGTCGCATAAATATGCTCCTATCAAATACCTAAAAACATATTCTAAGTAAAATGACTCAAAGAAATAAGGTGGGATTTGATTTGGACGAAAATAACTAAATGGGCAGATTGTAATTTAAAACAGATTGTAAACTAAATGTGATGAATCAATGGGTGATGGAATGGCTAAGGGGTTCTTCTCCACACATGAAATTTATGCAACGTAAATCGATTTCCAGTTATCAATTCAATAAGTTATGAACCTCGACACTCCAAGTTAATTAGGTCCGCTTAAATTAACTTTCAGATTTCCCTAGAATCATTGAATTGGATGAATATGCATCGCAAACAAATTATTCCTAACAAGTTCTCTATATGAACAGCATGATAAAGATACAAGTTAGAATCATTACGTTCCTTGGAAATCATAAGCATCGACAAGGCATTCGTAACTATGAAAAGCATGATACTCTTGCCAGGAATCTACTTAACACGATCGTGACTAGCGACCTTCACTACTTGCGAATATAAATTCATAACGATTAGGTGAGACAAACTTATATCCTAGCACCAAATTCAAGCATGCAAATTAAGCGTGCACTCTCAATCAACATACAAGAATAAGTTATAAATCCAACGGTTAAGCAAATTGTATTCACGACTTAGGAAACGATAACTGGAAGTAATCAACTTATTTCACATAAATAAACATGGTTTCGAATACACCCTTCGCCAAAACGAATTTAGCCAATCATCCTTAAAGCAAAACAAAGATTACATGAATTAGACATTGAAATATAAGATAGAAAACACCTAAAATTGTTCAACAACTCAGATTGAAGTGCCAAACAATTTGTAGAGAATCTGTCCTCCTTGTTGCTTGCGGCAGATTGTATGGTGATGCTTCTTGGATTGTTTTGATGACGTAGAATGGGTTATGGAGGGTGTAGGGTCACGGCAAGGCTTGGAGATGGTGTATGGGTGTTGTGTGGAAGGTGTGGAGATGAAGAATGGTGGTAGAAATCGGCTGGAATGAAGGAAAGGTGCGGCAAGATGGGAAATAGGGTTTTGGACGAATTTCTGAATATGGAGAGGGTGTTTTTCGGCCAAGGGAGGTAAAACACATATATATAGGTAGCCAAACCCTAAAGAAATCAGGTTAGACAAATGGGCTAGGGTTTAGGTGCGGCTAGGGTTAGGAAATCCACCAAAAACTAGGGTTTCTAGAACATTAGGTGCGGCATGGGCTTAGGGTAAGTAATCAGATTTTTTTCATGTGAACAAGGCCTAGGTGCGGCTGATTAAGTGGGCTAGGGTTAGGGTTAGGTGCGGCATAGGTCCAAGAGGCAAAGATGGGTCATCCAAAAGCCCAAAGCCGAGAATAGAAACTCTCGAAATTGGAAACCTCCAAGAATAGAAACTTCCAACTTTACAAACTTTGGTTTCCAATTCCGAATTCTTAGTTCATCACTTTCATTTCTTCATTCTTAAGCTTCTTTGACCTTCAAACTCGTCCATTCCTCGTGCTCCATTTGCATACACCACATTCCAGCTCACTTTTTGCTCCAAAAGCTCCAAATTGCATCATTTCGTGTAATATGTCCTTTAACCCTGAAAACACATGAAAGTAGCTTAAAAGACTACTTTGACGAAGAAAACATAACAAAAATGCATAAGAACTAGCTAACTAAGGCGCATAAATATGCTCCTATCAGAAGGCCCTCCACTTGGGTGAATCCCTTGTGTAAACAAGGATGAGCTTCAAGGGTAAAGAAACTCTAAATCTTTACTTCTCTTTAATGTTGTTATAGAGTCTTTTGGTTCACCATATACTAGGCTGTGAAAGTCATGGGTTTTATGAATTGTTTTTTAATGCATGCCTACTTTAAAGTGTTAATAGTTTGCATATGTATTCAAATGTTCTTACATGTTCTTAGCTAGGACAAAATTTTTCCTTCACTCAACAATTGGGCCATTATTTAATAAACAAAAACTTTTGAGGTCACTTTGTAAAAACACAAGAGTCCACAACTTCATGTAATTACAACTAGAACCCAAAATTTTAACAATGTAAAAACATCATTAAAGGAGCAAAACAATTTGTCCTTTAGAGTTTTTGGGCCTAAACGTAAAAACGTAAACTTTTGGGCCAAAATACAAAAACACAAAAGTATCAAAACTTTATGTAATTGCATAAAAGGCCCAAAATCACCCCCACTTGGGGTTGGCCGGTTTAAAGTGAAAAAAAAGGAGTGTGAAAAGGTTTTGAGGATAAATCAAAACTTTATGAAAGATATTTTCTGCAAGTGGAACATGCAAGTGGAATAGGTGGGTGAGGATAAAGGTGAATGGGATGGGTTGTAAGAAAAATGTTTTGTGAAACATTAATAGAATTTATCATCCTCACCAATAATCCATCACCCATCAAAATAAACCAAAAATTTATGAAAACATCAAACATTTTGAATCAAAACTCCAAACCTTTTTGTTCTTGGTTAGAAACTCAAGAACATTGAAGAACACACATGAAAACTCATAAGAGCTCCATGAATGTTTTCACTCATTAAAACTCAAATTTTCACAACATAAAAGAGGGTTAATATCCTAGGGTACTTAGGGGTTCCAAAAGTCACTTTAAAACCATTTTAACAAGACAAACATGAACCCAAAAATCCACCCTTTGGATTTGGCCGAATTTCCCAACATACATGGCACCAAATTTTAGTTCCAATATTCATGCTTTAATGAACTACATCTACAACATTTGAGATGCTAAATTTTCAAGCAAAATTTATATTCAAAAGCAAGAACAAAGCTTGTAACATTTACAACATTTAAATCACAAATCATGAAAATCACAAAACCCAAAAGGATTCACCATAAACTAGGCCTAGGCTCTGATACCACTTGAAGGAAAAATTTGTCCTAGCTAAGAACATGTGAGAATATTTGAACACATATGCAAACTATTAACACATTAAAGTAGGCATGCATTCAAAAACTTATTCACAAAACCCATGACTTTCAAAGCCTAGTGAATGGTGAACCATAAGACTCTTTAACAACATTAAAGAGAAGGTAAGATTTTAGAGATTCATTACCCTTGAAGCTCATCCTTGTTTACACAAGGGATTAACCCAAGTGGAGGGCCTTCAAGTCACCTCCTAGCTCCTTGGATCTTCCTTGTGATTTCCTTCCTTTTGATGCTCCTTTGCTCCTTGAGGATGTGAGGAAAGGATCTCCAAAACACCAAAGGTTTAGTGTCTCTAAGTCTCCACACCAAGGATGAGGTGTGAAGATGAAATGGATGACGTAGAGAAGAAAAAGATTGTCAAAAGAGGGTTAAATTTGTGTGTTAAGTTAATTTTCGCATCAAGTTTTTGGTGCCGTTGCCGGGGATTAGCAACTTTGCTAATTCCTCGTTATTTCTTTTTCGTGTCGTTTGTTTTAGTTACTGACTTTGTTTCTGTTTGTGTTTTTTATTTTTACTTTTGATATTTGATTTAGTTTTGTTGATTTCAGGTACTAGAGAAGTAAGACATGGATTTCGCTACCATTCAAGCTCAATTGGAGAAACTTACTTCTCAATTGTCACAATATGCCGAAAAGACCACAATGCAAAGTGTTCCTACATGTGGTGTGTCCTATGGGCAAGGATATCCAACTCATCAATCTTCTCAATTTGCTGTGAATGAAGATGCTTGGGGTTATCAAGGCCATAGCCAATCATGGGACAACATGTTTTCCAACGCTTACAATTCAGATTGGAAAGATTATTCAGATTACATAGAACCTTAACAATTCCAACAAGATGGATATTGGCAGCAAGAAGAGGAGTTCTATTCAAGACCAATGCAACCATCACAACCTCATATACAATATGCTCAATCAAACTCAGGTTCTTCAATAGATTATGATCGAATTTTTGATGAAATAAATTCTTTGGTACAGGGCTCTAATGCGAAATATATAAGCACACAAATTAAACCCTCTTTTTATCAATTGTAGCAAAGTATGTAAGTAGGGATCGTTCTAGGCCGGGGATTAGGAGGGATTGCCAAATCACTTGAAACTGACTCAAAACGTAAAAACAAAGTTTAAAACACTAAACTAGACTCAAAGAATGCAAAACTAAACTATAAAACACCAAAACAAACCAAAAGACTCAAAACAGCAAATAAACACTCAAAACTGCCTTAAAAACACTTTCTGGGCAGTTTTGAACACCTAACACTAAATTGGACGAAATTGGGTTATGACTTGACTCAAGACACTTAAAAACACAAACAAAATTGATTTCTAACTAATCTAACACTTCAAAATAAATGGGGATTGAGTTTTGACGAAAATTGAAAACAAGAACAAACTTTGTAAATTGAACAGATTCTAAAACGAATTTGATAAAAGTGAATGGATGGAAAGCTAGCTAAGGGGTTCTTCTCCACACATGTCACACTTGCATACAAAACGATTTCCAATTGCTTCTCAATAAACCATGAATTCCCAACGCCCCAAATTAACCGTGAATTGCACTAATTAACCCTCAGATTTTCCTAAAGTTATCGAATTGGATGAATTGCATACGACAACCCAAAACATTCCTCACAAGTTCCCTGCATGAATTGCATAACAAAGATACAAGCAAAGATCATTAAGTTCTATGAAAATCATAAGCATTGGCGAGACACTAGTTACTATGAATTGCATGAAACTTTTGCCAAGAATTTACTTAACACGATTGTGATCAACAACCTTAACTACTTTTGAATATAAGTTCATAACGATTAGGTGAAATTCCCTTATATCCTAGCATCAAACTTATGCATGAAAATTAAGTGTGCACTCTCAACCAACACACACAAATCAGTTTTAATTCATGTATATAAGTAAATTGAATTCACAACTTATGAAACGCAATTGAAAGTAATCAAATCATATAGCAAGCATAAACATGGTTTCGAATCCCCCAGTAGCCAAGGGGGGGTTTAGTTCCTCATACGTACAAAACATAGAGTATAGAATTTAAACATTGAAATCAAAAGAAAGAAAACACCTAAACGCTCCAACGATCCTAACTTGAATGGCATGCACGTGCAAGGCTTCTCCTCCTTCCTCTTTGCTACGGCACAAGGTTTTGGGGACAAGTTTGGATGGTATTTGTATGGAGGAATGGATGGGAGATGGTATGGTGGTGTTTAGGATGGATGGGGGGTGTGGCTGATTGTGTTTTTGATGTAGTGTAATCTGTAGTGTTCTTCCTTTCACTCCCTATTTATAGAAGCTCCAAAGCAAAGAATCACTCAAGTGGCTTCAATAAACAATACAAACAAAGACCAAAATGATGCAAAAACAGCTAGTTTACATGCTCTTTTATCATTGTGTCTTGCCTTTAACAAAAGGCAATCATTCCTCTTTTACTAATTCAACTCCTTTGTAGCTGTCCATGTGCCTTCATTCTTCAATTTCTGCTGCATTTGCCTTGTATTCCATCCCTTTTCCACATGTACTAGCTGTTAGACAACTTTCACACACATGTTTTGCATCATTTCATCTTGCAAACATCAACTTTTGGCTACTTTACACCTCTACACACATGCTATGCATCATTTCAGCTTGCAATTATGTTTGTAGTTGCTGAAAATGTGAATACATCTTGTAAAGCAATCCAACAAATGGCATCTTTCACTTCTTTTCCTTTCAAATTGTTCCTTAAGTGTACGTATCTGCACACTTCCACACTTCAACTTCATTATTCAGATTTTTGCATGTGTTGAAACCTTTTTTAAAACACCAAAAACGTCCATCCCAGTTGCTCCATATGCATGCAATCCATTTTGGCCCAAAATTGCTCCAAATTGCACCAAAATGCACTTTCTTTCCAACTTTGTTATTAGGACCTACAAACACACGAAAATAGCTTAAAACACTCTTATAAGCAATAACTAACTAAGTAAATGCAAGAAAACATGTTAACTAAGTCGCATAAATATGCTCCTATCAAATTCCCCCACACTTAGCTTTTGCTAGTCCTCGAGCAAAACGAAACAAAGTAAACAAAACACATTCTAATCCTTCTAACATTTGCCTCAGGGATTTCCAATGCACATGACATGTTAAAAATCATTATTCCCACAGATTTTAGTTATCTTCACACTTGAGCACATACTTAATCACAGTCACCACTTACTAGTTCACATTTAACCAATTAAAATGATGTTTTGAATGTAGTAACATGCCTTAGAGAATTTGCTCAATTCCTTACAAGATACTCTCTATTTTCACACATTTTCTGACTACACACCCTACACTAGTTATATGTGAGAAGATTGATGTAAACACGAAAACGAACACTCACATATGTGTTACAAAGAAAGCAATTTCTGGAGTTATTAAGCATGTTTAGATATGATCTCATGGATGGAATGCTACTACTTAGATGCGAGAACCAGTGACACCATATGCTCATTCCAAATTCAAACTCCACAAATTGAAACACATAACACTCAAGATAGAAGTCAAGGGTTGTAACGGGGCTTGGGGTAATGGTTAACAAAGGAAAGATAGGGATAACAAACGTTCTTAAAGCAATAGCAAGCAAAGTAATGAAATCGAAACTTAGAATTCACTTTAGAATGCAGAAATCAACTTTTAACACAAATGGAAGATTTAAGCAACACTTAGGGCCGAATTCAATGTTTTGGACCCTTTCTTCAACAAACAACACTTTAGAACTCTTTTTCATACATTTTCACAACTTTTCTTTTTTCTTCTTTTTTTTTTTTTTTTTTTCGACCCATGCCTTATTAAGGACTTTGGCACACACACACACAAGAATTACTTCCCCCACACTAGTTTTCTCCAATACATTAATCAAAAGGAATTCATTTTGAGTCATACTTTACTATGCTTCAAGAACAAGGGTATGGATGGTCCTAATCTACGCTAGGTGAGGATAGTGTGGGTTAACAAAGAACGTAGGCTAAACAAGGCTCAACGGGGTTAAACTTAAACATATAATGAATGGGATAGGCTTTTTGGCTCTTGGATCACTAAACAACTTCATCTTGAATATGTGTTATGCAAATCAATAACATGTTTTGAATGAAATAGGCATGAGTTCTAGCATTTGGAACTAAATGATGAAACGCCTTCTAAGTAGCAACCAAGCAAAGAATAATGAGATCATGCAACGACTTTAGAAAACAATGATGCACAGTTTATTAACTCTCCAAATAAACGTTTAGGCTCAAGTCTCACAAGGTTGTAGCGAACATTTGAGTTCCTTCTTTCAAGCATGTTACAAAACTGATTTTTCCTTTATGATTGCATGTGAATTCATAAATTATAACCACAACCAAGCATACACCAAAGAGTAAATCAAATTTTCATCCATGTTTATAACTCTCTTTAACAGTCATGTAATTAAAAACCAAATCCTCATCATTGTGTTTGAAGGTACCCTAAGATACAAATAAACACACAAAATTGCTCCAAATTGCACCAAAATGCACTTTCTTTCCAACTTTGTTATTAGGACCTACAAACACACAAAAATAGCTTAAAACACTCTTATAAGCAATAACTAACTAAGTAAATGCAAGAAAACATGTTAACTAAGTCGCATAAATATGCTCCTATCAGGCTCACAAAATGAAGCCAAGGAGGCTCAACAAGATGGATATTGGCAGCAATCTGAGGAGTTTTATTTAACACCTATACAGCCACCACAGCTTCCCCTACAACAATTCCAATCAAATTCAAGTATGCCCACGGATAGTGATCAAAATTTTCAATTACTAACCTCTTTGGTACAGGGGCAGCAAAATCAAAATGAAACAATGCTCAATGAAGCTAAGGAGATGAGCAAATTGAAAAATTAACTTGGAGAGATTATGGAGTTCACGGCACAAATTCAAGAGCAAAGTGAACTCTCCAACTCAACTATTGAAAATTTGAAGGAAGATTTTGAAATCCATGATGCTATCACTTTGGGAAGTGCTATAGAGGTTGGAGGTGAACCCAAGACGTCCAAACCAAGCCAAAACATGGAGGAACAGCTGCTGGTCGAAGAAGAGGAGAAAAACAAAGCCACGACAAGGGAAAAACCACTCTTGCCGCAACCCCATATGCCCTCTATGTCGTCCACTACAACCAAGGTAAGCCTAAATTCAATTCGTCCTGACCCAGTTTCACCAAATGTCCTTATTCCTTGCAGGATCATGGAATCCAAGGAATAAAAGGGTGAGAAAGGCATCTTCAAAACCTTTCCAAAGAATCAAGAGCAAGAAGTGGATGGGGAATGTCTAGAATTCATTAAAGAAGATACACTTGAGACGAAAATTCCCAAAGAAGTTGGATTTTATGACACGGGACAAGTCATAACTCTCAAAACACCAAATCTGGCCAAGTCCCATATCCCTGCAACCTTCAAAGATGTGATGTTCGTAATTGAGTTTGTGTCAGAGCAAGGAAGTAAGCCTTCTTTTCCAACTTCGATTTTATTTTATACTAACATGTTGATTTTGATGATTCAGGCACCTACACTAGAATTTAAACCATTGCCGGATCACGTCAAGTATCACCTTCCATTCAAGGATCAATTCCATGCTATGGGCCCTATCCAAGCTTAGAAGGAAGTTTCGTCTGGCTGCAAAACGTCAAAGCAAGCGCTTCTTGGGAGGCAACCCATGTATTCAAATAAGGAAGATCTTTCAATTGCTCCAGGATTAGTTTTGCATTCCTAAAAACCTTCCCTTTTCTGCATTTTTATTTTGCCATGATTGTCATTTTTATTTGTTGCTTGTTTAATTGTTTTTGGTGTGGGTTTATTTTTGAAACATTGACAGATATGCAAGGTACTTTTACATTAAAATTCATGGAAAATGAACAAGAGGTAGAAAAATACAAGAGAGAGCCTTCACAAAGGCTGCTTAGGAGAAGTCTTAGTAATCAGTGGAGCCTCAGTAGTCAGCAGAGCCACAGAAGGAGGAGGTATCAGAGGTTGATCATTTAGTGCTTCACTACGCAGTACAGCCCCAGAAGACGAAGGCAAATGTTGTTGGAACAAACCCACAAACCTCTGATGATCAAGTAAAATCTGACCATCAGATTCCTGCATCTGGTCAATCTTCCTCTTCATATTTGTAGCATAGTTGTGTGCAAGCCTGTGCGCCTCTATAAAAATCAGCACTTCACGGGATTTCAGAAATCGAAGAGGCCAATTCAAAAATTGAAGAGGCGCTAGCTTTCTCAAAAGCTAGGCTTGCTCATAAACCACAGGTCAATCTTCTTTTCCAGATTTGTCTGAACTTGTCACATGCAACCTCTGCACTCGACGGAGCTCAGAACTCGAAGAGGCGAGCTCAGAAATCGAAGAGGCAAGCTCAGAAATCGGAGAGGCATCTGCTTTTCCAAACGTGTTAGCATCTGTCACATGCACACTCAGCTTTGCGAAAATCACGGGCAGTTTGTCGAAGCGCCGATTCCAGATATCGAAGAGGCACTTGCTTTTCCAGACATGTCAGCGCCTGTCACATGCACTCAGCCTTGCAGAAATTACGGGCAATCTGTCGAAGATTTCTTGTGAAGTAGAAGGCACGTGAAGTTTACTGTTAAATCATCCAACGGTTGCCGACAAAAGTGAAAGAATAGTACCGGTTATTAATTCCTATAAATGTCAACCTTCACCCTCCATTGCAAGGCAGACATACATAACCTTTCTTCATCTTTGAGAATGCCTTCCCAACGAAGCCTCTCAAGTCACTCAGTGTTCCTTATTCCTTGGGGTACCTCTGCAAACAACTCATCCAAAGCAAAAGTATTTCATATCATGAAGGTTGAAAGCAAGAGTATCTCATATCATGCTTTCTCCATGTCCTTCTCTTTGTCGTTGTTTTCATCAGCGGGACAAGGAGAAAGAGAGCAATCAGCCAGCACTTGGTATCAATCTTCCGATCTGGAACCAACTGCTTGGAACCCCTTCCTGATTGCTTACCTAGCCTTGCTCTCGAGTGCTCATCTTCAACATCATATGCTTCCTCTTCGTCTACCATATTTACCTGGGGAACAGATAAGGGAAGTGAAAATGATACCTCGAAGCATGTGGAGACAGTGTGCTAATTCATCCTCAGCTAGGGACCAAGAGAAAGAAAGCAAATGGTGGGCACTTGGAAAGATTGAAGAAAGAAACAGACCAACACCTGCCTGCCTGCCGTGCAGAAGAAACAAGCAGAGAAGAATGTAGACTGCACAATCAAATCAACCCAGCAGAATGAGTCTGATTTGAAACCAAGGAACTATGATTAGTTTGATATCCTTGCCTATAGGACACACCAAATGTGGACACTTTGCATTCTGGACCCTTCGATATACTACGACATAAGAGAAGTAAGATTCGCCATTTGAACTTGAAGATTAGCAATTGCCATGTCTTGCTTCTCTAGTACCTGAAATCAAAGAAATAAAACTAAATCAAATATCAAAAGAAAAAAAAAACAAAAAAAAAAAAACAGAGTGATTAGCAATTTTACTAATCCCCAGCAAAGGCGCCAAAATTTGATGTGGTATAAACTAACACACAAATTAAACTCTATTACGACAGTTGTAGTATGATTAAGTTGATGTGAAAGTTAACTTAACACACAAATTAAACCCTCTTCTGACAATTGTAGTATATAAGTAAGTAGGGATCGTTCTTAAACCGGGGATTAGGAGGGATTGCTAAACACTCTAAACTGACTCAAAGGTACAAAAGACAATCTTAAAATGTTTGGCTAGACTCAAAAGACTCAAAACAAGCTAAAAACACTTAAAACTGCCTAAAAAATCAACTACGCAGTTTCTGACTCTAACACAAATTTTGGACGAATTTTGGTTTTATATTGACTCAAAACACTTAAAAACACAATCTAAAACAAGTTCTAACTAATATGACTCAACAAAGTAAAGGGGAATTTGGTTTTGGACGAAAATAAAGTAAAATAAAGCAAGAAAGACTTAAACAGGTTTATGATGAAATTGGTTGAATTAGATGGATGATGGGTGATAGGAGCATATTTATGCGCCTTAGTTAGCTAGTTCTTATGCATCTTTGTTATGTTTTCTTCGTTAAAGTAGTCTTTTAAGAAACTTTCATGTGTTTTCAGGTTTAAAGGACATATTACATGAAATGATGCAAGTTGGAGCTTTTGGAGCAAAATGTGAGCTTGAATTGAAAAGAACATGCTTGGAACACAAGGTTGGGATGAAATTGAAGAATTGAAGATTTGAGGTTTCCTACTTGAAGTAGGAAAGCTAAGCCTAAAAGTTTCCATTTTGGGTTGATCTTTCCTAAATCGGAATTGGCAACCAAAGTTTCTAAAAGTTGGAAGTTTCTATTCTTGGAGGTTTCCATTTTCGTGAGTTTCTATTCTCGGCTTTGGGCTTTTGGATGACCCATCCTCACTTCTTGGACCTATGCCGCACCTTAACCCTAATCCTAGCCCATTTAATCAGCCACACCCTAGGGCCTAATCATTTAAATTCTGCCAAGTTAAACCCTAATCTATCTACCCTAAGCCCAAGCCGCACCCTAGGCCTTTTCCCATGCAAAAATCTGATTGTAAACCCTAATTCCTTGTGGATTTTCTAACCCTAGCCGCACCTAAACCCTAGCCCATTGTCTAACCTGATTTCTTTAGGGTTTTAGGTGCCTATATATATGTGTTTTACATCCTTTGGCCGAACAACACCCTCTCCATATTCAGAAATTCGTCCAAAACCCTATCTCCATTAAGCCACACACTCTCCCAAATTCGTCAAACCCCATCCATAACCTCAGAAACCATTCCTCCTCCATCTCTGCCGATTTCCACCACCATTCTTCATCTCCACACCTTCCACACAACACCCATACACTACCCCCAAGCCTTGCCGTGCCCCTACACCATCCATAATCCACTCTACATCACACAAACCCCCCAGAAATCATCCTCACCCAATCTGCCGCAAGGAGAAGAGAAGGAGACAGTTCATGAAAATTGTTTGGCTCTTCAATCTGAGTTGTTGAACAATTTTAGGTGTATTCTATCTTATATTTCAATGTCTACTTCTTGTAATCTTTGTTTTTCATTGAGTATGATTGGCTAAATTCGTTTTGGCTAAGGGTGTATTCGAAACCATGTTTATTTATGTGAAATAAGTTGATTACTTCCAGTTATCGTTGCATAAGTCGTGAATACAATTTGCTTAACCGTTTAATTCAAAACTTATTCTTGTATGTTGATTGAGAGTGCACGCTTGATTTGCATGCTGGAATTTGGTGCTAGAATATAAGTTTGTTACACCTAATCGTTATGAATTTATATTCGCAAGTAGTGAAGATCGCTAGTCACGATCGTGTTAAGTAGATTCATGGCAGGAGTATCATGCTTTTCATAGTTACAATTGCCTTGTCGATGCTTATGATTTCCAAAGAACTTAATGATTCTAACTTGTATCTTTATCATGCTGTTCATATAGAGAACTTGTTAGGAATAATTTGTTTGCGATGCATATTCATCCAATTCAATGATTCTAGGGAAATCTGAAAGTTAATTTAAGCGGACCTAATTAACTTGGAGTGTCGAGGTTCATAACTTATTGAATTGATAACTGGAAATCGATTATGTTGCATAAATTTCATGTGTGGAGAAGAACCCCTTAGCCATTCCATCACCCATTGATTCATCACATTTAGTTTACAATCTGTGCATTTAGTTCAAATTCGTCCAAACACAATTCCCCCATATTTTGTTAAGTTTGAGTCTTCATAATCTGTCCTCTTTGGTGTTTTTAAGTATTTTGAGTCATAAGTTTTGTCAAATTCGTCCAAATCTTGTCTTAGTTGCTGTTTGAGTCAATTAACTTGTTTTAGTCAGTTTTGGGTAGATTTGAGTGTTTCAAATCTGTTTTGAATCTTAGTAGTCTAATTAGAGTCTTTAAGTTTAGTTTTTGTGTTTCTAAGTCGATTTGTATTAGATTAGCACCCCTAGTTAATCCCCGGTTAGAACGATCCCTACTTACATCATTACTACAATTGTCACAAATAGGGTTTAATTTGTGTGTCAAGTTAATGTTCACATCAATGGGCTAGCTAGAGGGTTCTTCTCCACACATGACACACTTGCATTCAAATTGATTTGCAATTGTTTCTTTCAATAGACCATGAAACTCAATACCCTAGGTTAACCGTGACAGCACTTTTTTAACCTTCAAGTTCTCCTTAAGTTATTGAATTGGATGGGAAAGCACATACAACAATTCAAAACATTCTTTAAAAGTCCCCTACGTGAAAAGCACAATAAAGGTACAATCAAAGATCATTAAGCTTCATGAAAACTATAAGTATTGATGAGGCATTTGTAACTATGATTAGGATGATACTCTTCCAAGAATTCACTTAACGCGATCGTTTATAAGCGACCTTCACTACTTGTAAATATAAGTTTGTAACTATTAGGTGAAACTTCCTTATATTTTAGCTTCAAATCCTTGCATGAAAATTAAGCGTGTACTCTTAATAAACATACAAGAATAAGTTATCAATCAAATGGTTAAGCAAATTTAATTCACAACTTATGAAATAACAACTGAAGGTAATCAATTCATAATGCAAGTATAATCATGGTTTTGAATAGTCCCCTAGCCAAAAAGGGCTTAAGTCCTCATAATCGCAAAACAAAGATAAACAGATTTATACATTGGAAACAAAAGAAAGAAAACACCTAAACGTTCCAATTATCCAAATTGAACAGCAAGCATGTCCAGACACTTTCCTTCCCTTCCTTTGCTGCAGCACAAGGTGTTGGTGATGGTTTGAAAGGTTGTTTATAAGGAGGAATGGATATAGGTGAGTTTTGGTGAAGGGTAGATGGGTGGATGATGGACTATGTTAATGATGGATGGTCAGCCCCCTCTAAATGGTGCGACATAGACTTATATATAGAGTAAAGTATGTAAAAACCCTAAGGAATTAAAAGCTAAGGTGCTACAGGAATAAAGGAGAAAAGGAAAGGTAAGTTTTAATTATTGTAAAAGGATTTTAACTTCTAAGTTCACAAGGAAAAGCTAAGTAAAATCAGAAATTAAAGGGAAAAGGAAACAAAAGGTGTGGCAGGATCCTAGGTAGAAAGGGAAAGGAATATATGTGTCCGATTTTGGAAGAATAGGAAAGGGGATGTACGGCAAAGACAAGGAGAAAAGGGGTAAGGGACTTGCGGCAAGGAAAAAGGGAAAGGGAAAATGAAGATGTGGCATCCCTCTTATGGCTGGAATTAGGTCTTCTAGAAGATTAGTTAAGTGTCCTAAAATGTTTAGAACACTCCTTTTGCAGCTGGAACTTAGGTGAAAAAGAATTAGGAAAGGTCAAATGATGTGAAAATTAACTAGCACTCAAATTAAACCCTCTTTTTATCAATTGTAGCAATGTATGTAAGTAGGGATCGTTCTAGACCGGGGATTAGGAGGGATTGCAAAATCACTTGGAATTGACTCAAATACGTAAAAACAAGTTTAAAATACTAAACTAGACTCAAAGAATGCAAAACTAAACTCTAAAACACCAAAACAAACCAAAAGACTCAAAACAGCCCCAAAACACTCAAAACTGCCTTTAAAAACACAATCTGGGCAGTTTTGAACAATAGACACAAAATTGGACGAAAATTGGTTTTAACTTCACCTAAGACACTTAAAAACACAAACTAAACACTTACTAACTAATTTTGACACTTTAAAACAAAGGGGGAGCTAAGGGGTTCATCTCCACACATGTTATACTTGCATACAAAATGATTTCCAATTGCTTTTCAATAAACCATGAATTCTCAATGCCCCAAGTTAATTAGGTCCGCTTAAATTAACCTTCAGATTTTCCTAACGTTATTGAATTGGATGATTGCATACTACAACCCAAAAAATTCCCCACAAGTCCCCTACATGATTGCATAATAGAGATACAAGCAAGAATCATTAAGTTCAATGAAAACCATAAGCATTGACGAAGCACTTGTTACTATGATTGCATGCAACTTATGCCAAGAATTTACTTAACGCGATTGAGATCATCAACCTTTACTACTTGTGAATATAATTCCATAACGATTAGGTGAAATTTCCTTATATCCTAGCATTCAATTTATGCATGATAATTAAGCGTGCACTCTCAACCAACACACACAAATCAATGTAATTCACATAGATAAGTAAATTGAATTCACAACTTATGAAACGCAATGAGAAGTAATCAAATCATAACGCAAGCATAAACATGTATTTCGAATCCCCCCCTAGCCAAGGGGGGTTTAGTTCCTCATACGCACAAAACAAAGAGAATTAAATTTAAACATTGAAATCAAAGGAAAAGAAACACCTAAAAATTCCAGCGACGCGAACTTGAATTGCATGAACTTCCAAGCTTCCTTCTCCTCCTCTTTGGTGCGGCAAAGGGTCTAGGGACAGGTTTAGGACCTTAGGTGTAGGGATGCATGGTGATGGATGGATGTAGTAGTGTTTAGGGGATGGGGATGGTGCGGCAAAGGTTAAAAACTAGGGAGAAAGGTGTTTGGTGGCTGCGGCAAGAGTGTGGAGAGGGTTGGACGAATTTCTAGAGTGAATTGTGAATTGTGGTGAGTGGTGATCTGATTTAGGGGTTAATATGAGTATATATAGGCACTTAAAACCCTAGGGTAATCAGATATGGACTTGGATAACCCAAATCCACAAGGAAATAGGTCTAAACAATCAGATTTTGCAAGGAAAAGGGATAAGGGTGCGGTGATAGGAGCATATTTATGCGCCTTAGTTAGCTAGTTCTTATGCATCTTTGTTATGTTTTCTTCGTTAAAGTAGTCTTTTAAGCTACTTTCATGTGTTTTCAGGTTTAAAGGACATATTACATGAAATGATGCAATTTGGAGCTTTTGGAGCAAAAAGTGAGCTTGGAATGAAAAGGATATGCTTGGAGCACAAGGTTGGGTTGAAATTGAAGAGTTCGAGATTTGAGGTTTCCTACTTGAAGTAGGAAAGCTAAGCCTAAAAGTTTCCATTTTGGGTTGATCTTTCCTAAATCGGAATTGGCAACCAAAGTTTCTAAAGTTGGAAGTTTCTATTCTTGGAGGTTTCCAATTTCGAGAGTTTCTATTCTCGGCTTTGGGCTTTTGGATGACCCATCTTTGCCTCTTGGACCTATGCCGCACCTAACCCTAACCCTAGCCCACTTAATCAGCCGCACCTAGGCCTTGTTCACATGAAAAAAATCTGATTACTTACCCTAAGCCCATGCCGCACCTAATGTTCTAGAAACCCTAGTTTTTGGTGGATTTCCTAACCCTAGCCGCACCTAAACCCTAGCCCATTTGTCTAATCTGATTTCTTTAGGGTTTGGCTGCCTATATATATATGTTTTACCTCCCTTGGCCGAATCACCACCTCTCATACACAATCATTCACGCCAGAAATCTGCCCTTGCATTCAGCCGCACCTTCCCATCACCAAAGTCCCAAAATTCTGCCCAAAAATCATCCCTAGCCGTACCCCCATCAACCCTAAACCTTTCCCTACCATTCCCCATCCATTCTACACCCTAAATACCACCCAAAACCTGTTCTAAACTTCTCTGCCGCAGCAAGGAGGAAAGGGAAATCATTGATGATCTTGCTGCCAAGTTGGAGTCTTCTAGGTGTTTTCTTTCTTTGGGTTTTAATTTCTAAATTTATGTATCTTTATGTTGTGAGTATGAGGAACTAAACCCCCTTGGTTGGGGGGTAATTCGAAACCATGTACATGCTTGCAATTTGATTCGATTACATTCAGTTGTTATTTCATAAGTTGTGGATTCAATTCGTTCATCTATTTGATTGATAACTTATTTGTGTATGTTGATTGAGAGTGCACGCTTAGTTTTCATGCATGAATATGATGCTAGATTATGAGGGAGTTTCACCTAATAGTTACAATCTTATAATCACAAGTAGTGAAGATCGCTTGAAAACGATCGCGTTGAATGAATTCTTAGCATAAGTTTCATGCAATTCATAGTAACAAATGCTTCGTCAATGCTTATGTTTTTCATAGAACGTAATGATTCTTGCTTGTCTCTCTATTATGCAATTCATGTAGGGAACTTGTAGGGAATGTTTTGGGTTGTCGTATGCAATCATCCAACTTAATAACTTGTGGAAAAAACTGAGAGTTAATTAGTGCAATTCACGGTTAATTTGGGGCGTTGAGTATTCATAATTTATTGGAAGAACAACTGAAAATCGTTTTGTTGCAAGTGTGTCATGTGTGGAGAAGAACCTCCTAACTAGCCTTCTACCCATCTCTTTCACTAAAATCGTTTTTACAATCTGCCCTATTTCCAATCTGTTTTCTTTATTTTAATTTTCGTCAAAACAAAATCCCCCTTTAATTTGAAGTCTTAGATTAGTTAGAAAGTGTTTTGATTTGTGTTTCTAAGTATTTTGATTCAAGTTTTTCATCAAATTTCGTCCAAATTAGTGTAGGTGCTCAAAACTGCCCAGAAAGTGGTTTTTAGGCAGTTTTGAGCCGTCTAGTTGCTGTTTTGAGTTTTAGGTTTGTTTAAGTGTTTTAACCTTTACTTTTGCATTCTTTGAGTCTAGTTTAGTGTTTTAAACTTTGTTTTTGAGTTTTTAAGTCAGTTTCCAAGTGTTTAGCAATCCCTCCTAATCCCCGGTTTAGAACGATCCCTACTTACATCTTTGCTACAATTTGACAAAAAGAGGGTTTAATTTGTGTGCTTATCTATTTCGCATCATGCGGCAGCAATGGGATAAGGTGATAGGGTTTCTAGAATGCCTTGCAAGGCAAAGAATTAGGGTATCTAGAAGCTAGGGTGCGGCACCAAAGTAGGGATTAAGGATAGGGCTTCTAGAAAGCCCCAAAACTGATAGGAATTGCATGAAACCCACGGCAAGGATGGAAACTTTCTAGAAACTTCTCATTTGTGTCCAACAACACTTAGGAGTCCTTCTAGCATTAGGAAAACATGTCTTAATCCTCTCTTGACTTGGAATTCTTCTCCTACTTCCTCTTGGAAACCTTTCCTTCTTGGACTTGGAAATCTTCTTTGTAGCTGCAACTTGATGCCATTTGGATTTAACTTTCCTACTTCGAGTAGGAAACCTTGTTTGAGTAGGAATCTTCATTCTTCTAGGAATCCATCTTCAACTAGGAATCCCTCGTAGATTAGGAATCCTTCTTCAATTAGGAATCCTTTGTTGATTAGGATTTCATCTTTTAATTAGGCGCTTTCCTACTTCGACTAGGAAACCTTTTTCAAGTAGGAAACATCATCTTCAAATCTTCAATTTCGTCCATCCTCTTGGCTCCAAGCATATGATGTCCATTCCAAGCTCTAAATTGCTCCAAAAGGCTCCAAAATGCATCCTTTTGCATACTTTGCCCTTAGAACCTGAAAACACATAAAACTAGCTTAAAAGACTACTTTACTAAGGAAAAACACTATAAATGCACAAGAACAAGCTAAACTAAGGCGCATAAATATGCTCCTATCAAATTCCCCCACACTTAACTTTTGCTAGTCCTCGAGCAAAACAAAACGAAACAAAGTAAATAAACGAAACAAAACGAGTAAAACACAACCTAAACCTTCCAACAATCGCCTCAGGGATTTCCAATGCACATGACATGTTAAAAATCATCATTCCCACAGATTTTAGCCATCTTTACACTTAAGCACATACTTAATCGTAGTCACTACTTACTAGTTCACATTTAACCAATTAAAACAATGTTTTGAATGTAGTAACATGCCTTAGAGAATCCCTCAGTTCCTTACTAGATATGCACTCTATTTTCACTCAGATTTTCTATCTACACACCCTACACTAGTTATATGTGAGAAGATTGATGTAAAAATAAAAACGAATGCTCACATATATGTATGACAAAGGGAGCAATTTCCGGAGTTAATAACATGTTTATAAATATGATCTCATGAATGGAATGCTACTACTTAGATGCGCGAACCAATGACACCATATGCTCAAACCAATTTCAAACTCCACAAATTGAAATACACAACACTCAAGATTAAAGTCAAGGGTTGTAACGGGGCTTAAGGTATTGGCTAACAAAAACGGATATGGAAAACAAACGTTCTTTAAAACAATAGTAAGCAAAGTATGGAAATCGAAACTTAGAATTCACTTTAGCATGCCGAAATCAATTTCAAAACAGAAGGGAAGACTTAAACAATTAATTAGGGCCGAATGCAACTCTTTGGACCCTTTCTTCAACAAACAACACTTTGGAACTCTTTTTCACATGCCTTTCAACTATTTTGCATGTTTTTCACAACTTTTCTTTCTTTTTTTTTTTTTTCTATTTTTCACGCATTTTTTTTTTCTTTCTTTTCTCATTTTTTTCTCTTCTTTGCCGTGCCTCCTTCAAGACTTTGGCACATCCCCATATCACTAATCCTTCCCCCACACTTGTTTCCCGCACACATTGATCAAAAGGAATTCATTTTGCGTTATGCTTTACTATGTTTTAAGAACAAGGGTGTGGATGGTCCTAATCTAGGCTAGGTGAGGATAATGTGGTTAACAAAGAACATAGGCTAAACAAGGCTCAACGGGGTTAAAACCTACAAAACATAATGGAATAGGGATATACGGCTTTTTGGCCATGGTGGACACTACACAACTTAATCTTGAATATGTGTTATGCAAATCAATGACATGTTTTGAATGAAATGGGCATGAGTTCTAGTGTTTAGTTCTAAGTGATGAAACGCCTTCTAAGTAGCAACCAAGCAAAGAATAATGAGATCATGCAACGACTTTAGAAAACAAAGAATGCACAGATTTTAACTCTCCAAATAAACGTTTAGGCTCAAGTCTCACAAGGTTGTAGCGTTAGTTTGAGTTACTTCCTTCAAGATGTTACAAAAACGGTTTTTTACTTTATGATTACATGTGAATTCATAAGTTATAACCACAACCAAGCATAAACCAAAGAGTAAATCAAACTTTTATCCATGTTTATAACTCTCTTTAACCGTCATGCAATTACAAACCGAATCCTCATCATTGTGTTGGAAGGTACCCTAAGACACAAACAAACACACAAAAACGACTCTTTTTTGGGTTTTTAAAACAAATTTTTCAAATTTTTATGGGTTTTTCGGATTTTTGACTCAAAACACATTAAAACACACCAAAACAGCTTAAAAAGGCTTAAAAACAGCAAGAAACAACATTTGAAATTATGGGTGACAAAACCCTTCGAATTTGCATCAAAACACTTTGGTTACCCCCCCACACTTAAATCAAACATTGTCCTCAATGTTTCAAGCATAGACTCACACAAATAACAAACAAACAAACAAAACAACAGCTAAACAACCTAACATAGCAGAAACGAATTTAACAACAAAGAGAAGAGTTTAGGAACGCAAATCTGGAATTGGAGTGCTCTCTATGTCCTCCTTTGTTGAATGCATGGGTTGCCTCCCAAGTAGCGCTTGCTTTAACGTCGTACAGCCGGACGAAGACCTCATTCACTCCTTACTAGGGCCCACGGCATCCAAGGGCATGTCATCCACGGCATGCTCCACAAAGGTGTCATAATAGGGCTTCAAACGATGCCCGTTCACCTTGAATTCTTGTCCCGTTTTCAAGCTTTGGATTTGGACTGCACCATGAACAAAAACATTAGTAATAACAAACGGTCCAATCCACTTAGAACGTAACTTACCGGGAAACAAACGTAAACGGGAATTGAACAATAGCACTTTCTGCCCAATTGATAATGATTTCCCACGGATCATGTTGTCATGGAAAGCTTTGGTCTTTTGCTTGTAAATGCTTGCATTATCGTACGCCTCGTGCCGTATCTCATCAAGCTCATTCAATTGCAATCTCCTTTGACTTCCCGCTTCATCGAGGTTCATGTTAAACTTCTTGATGGCCCAAAGTGCTTTGTGCTCCAATTCAACGGGAAGATGGCACGCCTTGCCATAGACAAGTCGGAAGGGGACATCCCAATGGGGGTTTTGTACGCCGTATGATACGCCCAAAGTGCATCATCTAACCGTAAGCTCCAATCCTTCCGTGTTGGCCCAACGGTCTTCTCAAGTATTTGCTTGATCTCTCGGTTGGAAACCTCGGCTTGGCCATTCATTTGAGGATGGTACGGTGTAGAAACCTTATGGGTGACACTGTATTTCCTCAATAACGCTTCAATGGTCCGATTGCAAAAGTGTGACCCTCCATCACTAATGATCACTCGTGGCATTCCGAACCTTGCAAAAATGTTAGTTCTAATAAAATCTGCAACCACTTTAGAATCATTAGTCCGGGTGGCCTTGGCTTCCACCCATTTCGACACATAATCAACCGCAAGCAAAATATACATGAAACCATACGATGAAGGGAAGGGACCCATAAAATCAATACCCCAAACATCAAAAATTTCAACATTTAGGATAGAAACCTGCGGCATTTGGTCCCTTGCACTAATACCACCCATTCGTTGGCATTTATTGATATGATATTAACTAGCACTCAAATTAACCCTCTTTTTATCAATTGTAGTAAGTATGTAAGTAGGGATCGTTCTAGGCCGGGGATTAGGAGGGATTGCGAAATCACTTGAAAACTGACTCAAATACGTAAAAACAAGTTTAAAACACTAAACTAGACTCAAAGAATGCAAAACTAAACTTGGAAATACCAAAACAAACCAAAAGACTCAAAACAGCACCAAAACACTCAAAACTGCCTTAAAAACACAATCTGGGCAGTTTTGAACACTAGACACAAACTTGGACGAAATTAGGTTTTAACTTGACTCAAAACACTTAAAAACACAAACTAACTTGACTTCTAACTAATATGACTCAACAAAGAAAAGGGGGATTGATTTTGGACGAATTTAAAAACAAAATAAAACTTTGTAAACTAGAACAGATTTTAAAACGAATTTGGCTTAAATGAATGGATGGAAAGCTAGCTAAGGGGTTCATCTCCACACATGTTATACTTGCATTCAAAACGATTTCCAATTGCTTTTCAATAACCCATGAATTCTCAATGCCCCAAGTTAATTAGGTCCGCTTAAATTAACCTTCAGATTTTTCCTAACGTTATTGAATTGGATGATTGCATACGACAACCCAAAGCATTCCCCACAAGTCCCCTACATGATTGCATAATAGAGATACAAGCAAGAATCATTAAGTTCTATGAAAACCATAAGCATTGACGAAGCACTTGTTACTATGATTGCATGAAACTTATGCCAAGAATTTACTTAACGCGATTGAGATCATCAACCTTTACTACTTATGAATATAAGTCCATAACGATTAGGTGAAATTTCCTTATATCCTAGCATCAAATTCATGCATGCAAATTAAGTGTCGACCCTCAACCAACATACACAAATCAGTTTTAATTCTTGTAGATAAGTAAATTGAATTCCCAACTTATGAAACGCAATTAGAAGTAATCAAATCATATAGCAAGCATAAACATGGTTTCGAATCCCCCCCTAGCCAAGGGGGGGTTTAGTTCCTCATACTCGCAAAGCCAAGATACATAAATTTAGAAATTAAAATCCAAAGAAAGAAAACACCTAGAACGCTCCAACTTGGCAGCAAGCGCATCCAACGAATTCTCCTTCCTCCTTGCTGCGGCAGAGACTTTAGAACAGGTTTTTGGGGTTATTTGTGGTGTAGAATGGATGGGGAATGGTATGGAAAGGTTTAGGGTTGATGGGGGTACGGCTAGGGATGATTTTGGGCAGAATTTTGGGACTTTGGTGATGGAAAGGTGCGGCAGAAATCAAGGTTTAATTTCTGGCGTGAATGGTTATGTATGAGAGGTGATCATCTGATCTAGGGGTTATAATGAGTATATATAGGCATCCAAAACCCTAGGGTAATCAGATTAGGGTTTCTAGAAGCCCAAATCCACCAGAAATTAGGTTAAAACAATCAGATTTTTAGTGGGAATAAGGCCTAAGGTGCGGCTAGGGTTAGGGTTTAGAGATGGGCCTTCTAGAATGCCTTGCAAGGCAAGGAAATCAGATATTCTAGAGGCCTAGGTGCGGCTAGGGTTAGGGTCCACAAGGAATTAGGGTTTAGGTCATCTAAAAGCCCAAAACCAAGAATAGAAACTCTCGAAAATGGAAACCTCCAAGAATAGAAACTTCCAACTTTAGAAACTTTGGTTTCCAAATCTGAATTCTTTGTTCTTCACTTTCATTTCTTCATTTCTTAAGCTCCTTTGACCTTCAAACTCGTCCATTCCTTGTGCTCCATTAGCATACACTCCATTCTAGCTCAATTTTGCTCTAAAATGCTCCATTTTGCACTTCTTTGCATACTTCGTCTCTAAACCTGAAATTGCACGAAAATGACTTTAAACACTAAAATAACTAAAGAAAAACAACATAAATACTTAAGAACAAGCCAACTAAGTCGCATAAATATGCTCCTATCAAATTCCCCCACACTTAGCTTTTGCTAGTCCTCGAGCAAAACAAAGAAACCAAACAAAACAAAAACACAATCTAAACCTTCCAACATTTGCCTCAGGGATTTCCAATGCACATGACATGTTAAAAATCATCACTCCCACAGATTTTAGTCATCTTCACACTTAAACACATACTTAATCATAGTCACCACGTACTAGTTCACATTTAACCAATTAAAACATGATGTTGAATGTAGTAACATGCCTTAGAGAATTTGCTCAATTCCTTACTAGATATGCACTCAATTTTCACACAGCTTTTCTGACTACACACCCTATACTAGTTATATGTGAGAAGATAGATGTAAATATGAAAACGAATGCTCACATATATGTATAACAAAGAAAGCACTTTTCGGAGTTAATAAGCATGTTTAGATATAATCTCATGAATGGAATGCTACTACTTAGATGCGAGAACCAGTGACACCATATGCTCATACCAATTTTAAACTCCACAAATTGAAACACATAACACTCAAGATTAAAGTCAAGGGTTGTAACGGGGCTAGGGGAGTTGGCTAACAACGAAAGGATAGGGAAAACAAATGTTCTTTAAGCAATAGTAAGCAAAACAATGAAATCGTACTCAGAATTCCCATTAGCATGCAGAAATTAACTTTTAAACACAAAGGGAAGATTTAACAACAATTAGGGCCGAATTCACTATTTTGGACCCTTCCTTCAACAAACAACACTTAAGAACTCTTTTTCACATCTTTTCAACTTTTTCTTTCTTTTTTTTTTCTTTTTATTTCCCACGAAATTTTTCTTTTTCTTTTCTTTTTCGTGCCTCATTCAAGACTTTGGCACACCCACAACAAAACTCACTTCCCCGGCAACGGCGCCAAAATTTGATGTGAAAATTAACTTGACACATAAATTAAACCCTATGGATGACAATTGTAGTATATGAGCAAATAGGGATCGTTCTAAACCGGGGATTAACTAGGGATGCTAATCAATGTGAAACTGACTCAAGAACATAAAAACATAATCTAGAACACTAAACTAGACTCAATTAATGCAAAACTAGAGTTTAAAACACTTAAATCAACCAAAAACTCAAAACAGCAACTAAAAGACTCAAAACTGCCTTAAAACCACTTTCTGGGCAGTTTTGAGTACCTAACACTAAAAGACTCCAAATTGCATCATTTTATGTAATATGCTCTTAAAACCTGAAAACACATGAAACTAACTTAAAAGACTACTTTAAACTAAGAAAACATAACTAAAATGCATAAGAACTAGCTAACTAAGGCGCATAAATATGCTCCTATCACCAACAAGAAAAGATTGGAGCTTGAGGTTAGAGGATGCATTGTGGGCTTATAGGACCGCCTACAAAACACCCATCGGAATGTCTCCCTTTCGGCTAGTGTATGGTAAACCATGTCACTTACCTGTGGAGTTGGAGCACAAGGCTCATTGGGCCGTGAGGAAGTTCAACATGGATGTAGATGAGGCGGGACTTCATCGTAAGCTACAATTGAATGAACTTGAGGAAATCCGGAATGAAGCTTACGAGAATGCTCGCCTTTACAAGGAAAAGACGAAGGCTTTTCATGACAAGATGATTCGCACCAAGTCCTTCGCCGTTGGACAAAAAGTGTTGTTGTTTAATTCTCGTCTTCGTCTATTTCCAGGTAAGTTACGTTCACGTTGGATTGGACCCTTTGTTATTACTGATGTTTTTCCTCATGGTGCAGTCCAAGTTCGTAGTTTCAAAACAGGTCAAGAGTTCAAAGTGAATGGGCATCAATTGAAGCCTTACTACGAGAACTTTGTAGAACATGATGTGGAGGAAACAACCCACTATGCCGTGGGTTTCCATGAAGGTTGATCGATGTGGCATCGTCCGGCTGCAAGCCGTTAAAGAAAGCGCTACTTGGGAGGCAACCCATGCATTCGACAAAGGAAGAGCTAGAGAGCACTCCAATTCCAGATTTGCGTTCCTAAACCCTTCTCTTTGTTGTTATTTCGTTTCTACCATTTAGATTGTTTAGTTGCTGTTTTCTTTGCTTGTTGGTTATTTGTGTTAGTTTTGGCTTGAAACATTGAGGACAATGTTTGATTTAAGTGTGGGGGGGGTAACCAATGTGTTTTCTTGCAAATTCGTAGGGTTTCTCACCCATAATTTTAAATGTTGTTCCTTGGTGTTTTTAGGTGTTTTTAGGCTGTTTTGGTGAAATTTAGTATGTGTTGCTCTAAAAATCCGAAAATCCAAGAAAAAAATTTGAAAATTTTGTTTTAAAAACCCAAAAAGAGTTGTTTTTGTGTGTTTGTTTGTGTCTTAGGGTACCTTCCAACACAATGATGAGGATTCGGTTTGTAATTACATGGCTGTTAAAGAGAGTGATTAACATGGATGAAAGTTTGATTTACTCTTGGTTTATGCTTGGTTGTGGTTATAACTTATGAATTCACATGCAATCATAAAAGAAAAAATCAGTTTTTGTAACATGCTTGAAGGAAGGAACTCAAACTCACGCTACAACCTTGTGAGACTTGAGCCTAAACGTTTATTTGGAGAGTTAAAATCTGTGCATTCTTTGTTTTCTAAAGTCGTTGCATGATCTCATTATTCTTTGCTTGGTTGCTACTTAGAAGGCGTTTCATCATTTAGTTCCAAATGCTAGAACTCATGCCCATTTCATTCAAAGCATGTTATTGATTTGCATAACACATATTCAAGATGAAGTTGTGTAGTGACCACCACCTTAGCCAAAAAGCCGTGTACCCTATGTCATTGTGATTTGTAGGTTTTAACCCCATTGAGCCTTGTTAGCCTTCGTTATTTGTTAACCCATGTTTTCCTCACCTAGCCTAGTTTAGGACCATCCAAACCCTTGTTCTTAAAGCATAGTAAGCATGATTCAAATTGAATTCCTTTTGATCTATGTTAGCAGAAAACAAGTGTGGGGGAAGTATTTTTCATGAGGAATTGTGTGCCATAGGCACGGCAAAGAAAAGAAAAGAAAAAGAAAAAAATATGAAGAAAAAAAAAAAGTTGAAAAGTTGAGAAAAAGAGTTCCAAAGTATTGTTTGTTGAAGTAAGGGTCCAAAACAATGAATTTGACCCTAAGGAGTTGTTTAAGTCTTCCCCTTGTGTGTTAAAGTTAATTTCTGCAATCTAAATGAATTCTAAGTCTCAAGTTCATTACTTTGCTTACTATCGCTTGAAGAACGTTTGTTTTCCCTATCCTTTCCTTGTTAGCCAATACCCCAAGCCCCATTACAACCCGTAACTTCTATCTTGAGTGTTATCTGTTTCAATTTGTGGAGTCTGAATTTGGTATGAGCATATGGTGTCACTGGTTCTCGCATCTAAGTAATAGCATTCCTTTCATGAGATCATATCTAAACATGTCATTTACTCTGGAAAATGCTTTTCTTGTTATACATATATGTGAGCATTCGTTTTCATATTCACATCAATCTTCTCACATATAACTAGCATAGGGTGTGTAGTCAGAAAATCTGTGTGAAAATTGAGTGCATATCTAGTAAGGAATTGAGCAAATTCTCTAAGGCATGTTACTACATTCAAAATCATGTTTTAATTGGTTAAATGTGAACTAGTATGTGGTGGCTTTAATTAAGTATATGCTTGTGTAAAGATGACTCAAATCTGTGGGGATAACAATCTTTAACATGTCATGTGCATTGGAAATTCCTGAGGCAAACGTTGGAAGGTTTAGGTTTTGTGTTGGTTAGTTTGTTTCGTTTTGTTTTCCTTCTTTTGTTTGTTTTGCTCGAGGACTAGCAAAAGCTAAGTGTGGGGGAATTTGATAGGAGCATATTTATGCGCCTTAGTTAGCTAGTTCTTATGCATTTTTGTTATGTTTTTTTCGTCAAAGTAGTCTTTTAAGCTACTTTCATGTGTTTTCAGGGTTAAAGGACATATTACACGAAATGATGCAATTTGGAGCTTTTGGAGCAAAAAGTGAGCTGGAATGTGGTGTATGCAAATGGAGCACGAGGAATGGACGAGTTTGAAGGTCAAAGAAGCTTAAGAATGAAGAAATGAAAGTGATGAACTAAGAATTCGGAATTGGAAACCAAAGTTTCTAAAGTTGGAAGTTTCTATTCTTGGAGGTTTCCAATTTCGAGAGTTTCTATTCTCGGCTTTGGGCTTTTGGATGACCCATCTTTGCCTCTTGGACCTATGCCGCACCTAACCCTAACCCTAGCCCACTTAATCAGCCGCACCTAGGCCTTGTTCACATGAAAAAAATCTGATTACTTACCCTAAGCCCATGCCGCACCTAATGTTCTAGAAACCCTAGTTTTTGGTGGATTTCCTAACCCTAGCCGCACCTAAACCCTAGCCCATTTGTCTAACCTGATTTCTTTAGGGTTTGGCTGCCTATATATATGTGTTTTACCTCCCTTGGCCGAAAAACACCCTCTCCATATTCAGAAATTCGTCCAAAACCCTATTTCCCATCTTGCCGCACCTTTCCTTCATTCCAGCCGATTTCTACCACCATTCTTCATCTCCACACCTTCCACACAACACCCATACACCATCTCCAAGCCTTGCCGTGACCCTACACCCTCCATAACCCATTCTACGTCATCAAAACAATCCAAGAAGCATCACCATACAATCTGCCGCAAGCAACAAGGAGGACAGATTCTCTACAAATTGTTTGGCACTTCAATCTGAGTTGTTGAACAATTTTAGGTGTTTTCTATCTTATATTTCAATGTCTAATTCATGTAATCTTTGTTTTGCTTTAAGGATGATTGGCTAAATTCGTTTTGGCGAAGGGTGTATTCGAAACCATGTTTATTTATGTGAAATAAGTTGATTACTTCCAGTTATCGTTTCCTAAGTCGTGAATACAATTTGCTTAACCGTTGGATTTATAACTTATTCTTGTATGTTGATTGAGAGTGCACGCTTAATTTGCATGCTTGAATTTGGTGCTAGGATATAAGTTTGTCTCACCTAATCGTTATGAATTTATATTCGCAAGTAGTGAAGGTCGCTAGTCACGATCGTGTTAAGTAGATTCCTGGCAAGAGTATCATGCTTTTCATAGTTACGAATGCCTTGTCGATGCTTATGATTTCCAAGGAACGTAATGATTCTAACTTGTATCTTTATCATGCTGTTCATATAGAGAACTTGTTAGGAATAATTTGTTTGCGATGCATATTCATCCAATTCAATGATTCTAGGGAAATCTGAAAGTTAATTTAAGCGGACCTAATTAACTTGGAGTGTCGAGGTTCATAACTTATTGAATTGATAACTGGAAATCGATTTACGTTGCATAAATTTCATGTGTGGAGAAGAACCCCTTAGCCATTCCATCACCCATTTATTCATCACATTTAGTTTACAATCTGTTTTAAATTACAATCTGCCCATTTAGTTATTTTCGTCCAAATCAAATCCCACCTTATTTCTTTGAGTCATTTTACTTAGAACTTGTCTTAGAATATGTTTTTAGGTATTTTAGATCATTAGGAAACCAAAATTCGTCCAAATCTTGTCTTGGTTGCTGTTTGAGTCAATTAACTTGTTTTAGTCAGTTTGGGCAGATTTGAGTGTTTCAAATCTGTTTTGAATCTTAGTAGTCTAATTAGAGTCTTTAAGTTTAGTTTTTGTGTTTCTAAGTTGATTTGTATTAGATTAGCACCCCTAGTTAATCCCCGGTTAGAACGATCCCTACTTACATCATTACTACAATTGTCACAAATAGGGTTTAATTTGTGTGTCAAGTTAATTTTCACACCACCTTCAAGTCACCTCCTAGCTCCTTGGATATTGCTTGTGATTTCCTTCTCCTTTTGTGCTCCTTTGGACTTTGTGGATGTAAGGAAAGGATCTCCAAAACACCAAAACTTTGGTGTCTCTAAGTCTCCACACCAAGGGTTAAGTGTGAAGATGAAATGGATGACTTAGGGAAGAAGATATTGCTAGATTAATCTCCCTAAGTGGCCGGCCTCTTTGTAGAGAGAAAGAGAGAAAATGTTTCACCTCTTTGCCTCAAAGAAAACCCTAATGAGAAAATAGCTATAAAGTTGCTTTTATAACACTTTTTCTTTGGTGAGTGGCAAACTTGCAATTAAGCAAACTTTCACCATCTCCTCACCATGGCCGGCCTATATGTTGTGATTGGGCTTATTGCCCATTTTGTTTTAGTTGTCATATAACTTAAACATAATGGGCCTTATGGACCAAAACACTTTTGGGCCCCGAAACCCAAAACCAACTTAAAAGCCCAATACGAACCTTTCGTATAATTAATTAACTAATTAATTAATCTTGACCATTCTTCAATTAAACCATTTAATTGCATATCCATTTCATTTAATTTCTTCACTATCGCCCTTACTCGGTGTACGATCCATTAGGTTCCAATTAGCGAGGTAGTGGGCGATTGTTACTCTTAACGATCGATTGTGAATTGAAACCACATTTCAATTCTCCCTTTATGATTAGTGTTTGCTAGTCATTAGGGCTTCCACAAATCATGAGTGACACCTAGCAGTATGTCATGGTTACCCAAGCTAAGTAGAATTGGTTGGAGAACCTATCCAGTTACAACTACAATGTAATACGGTCATTCTCTAATACAATACTCTTAATCACATTGTTTAAGTGATAGTTTGTTTCATGTCTACTATCCAATGTGATACTTTTCTATATGATTCCTTTGGATATGAATTGGAACAAACTTCCTAAGTCATATTCATTTGCTTTGGCCAAAGACTTACGAATCATATCTTAGAGTATTCTCCTTCCACCATGGAAGGTTAGAGATCCCTTGTTGTGCATTCATATGCCTACATGACTAGATAGCTTGACCCCAACAATGCCGTGGACACTCCGATGGAATACCGTTGACATGATCAAAGATCAAGGACCTAACCATTTGACATCTATGATGCCTCAGGTCAAAGGACTACTTTGCATATTGCAACTTTCGAGTTCTTACATGACATGTATGTTCGGACTCTCTTTCGATCGTTGTTCAGTGTACTCGATTACTCTTTCGAGCACCTATGTGTTTGTCTTAGTGTCCAACACCAAATGACTTGAGACTAGTCATACTCAAGCTTGAGTCGACATAACACATACTAACCTTAGCGGATTGTCAATACCCAATTGGCAATCCTATGGCTAGGAACGTTTTAGGAATGAACATAAAAGAATGGTCTCGATAATCTAACTCACTTAGATCACTTGTCTCTTAGATCAAATACATCCCTTGGATTCCCTTATTACTTAAACACATGATACAATAAATAGTGATCAACAATAAGCTTTGCCCTTCATTAAACATATAAAAGTTTAATACATTAAGTATTCCAAAAAGCTATTACATCAAATGAGTGGCTTTGTGGGCATACTTCCAACAATCTCCCACTTGCACTCAAAGCCATCCTCCCATGTATCTAATACCCATATTTTCCATATGACGGTCAAGCTGGATTTGAGACATTGGCTTTGTCAGTGGATCTGCTACGTTATCGGCTGAAGCAACTTTGAGGATGTTGACTTTCCCCTCGGCAGCATATCTTCTAATGATATTAAAGCGCCTGTCAAAATGCTTGTTCTTTTGATGTGCCCTGGGTTCCTTGGGTTGAGCTATCGCCCCACTATTATCACAGTACAAAGTTACTGGTGATGTAATGGTTGGAACCACCCCAAGTTCAGTGATGAACTTCTTCATCCAGAACGCTTCTTTGCCAGCTTCAGCTGCAGCGACATATTCAGCCTCTGTTGTGGAATCAGCAATTACACTCTGTTTCTTGCTCTTCCAACTGACAGCCCCACCATTCAGAGTGAATACATATCGGGAGTTGGAACTTCTATCATCGACGTCAGATTGGAAATTTGCGTCTGTGTAGGCTTCCACTCCCAACTCTGCTGCTCCTCCATATACGAGTAACATGTCCTTAGTTCTTCTTAAGTACTTAAGGACCGTGAGAAAACCTTTCTTAGATTGTTCCATCTGGAACCTACTTAGCACCTTATCAATGTACATAGATTGGGACAATCCAATTAATTTTCTGGATCTATCACGATAGAGCTTTATCCTAAGTACATAAGATGCATCTCCTAAATCTTTCATGTGGAAGGTTTTGGACAACCACACTTTTACAGAAGAAAGTATTGCAGTGTCATTCCCGAATAGTAATATGTCATCTACATATAACACTAGGAATACTACTGCTTCCTTAACGACCTTTTGATAAACACAATTGTCGTCTTCGTTTTGAGTAAAACCAAACGTTTTGATTTCAGTGTCGAAACGAATGTTCCAGCTCCTGGAGGCTTGCTTAAGTCCATAAATGGACCTTTGAAGCTTGCATACCTTAGTCTTTTCAGACTTGGACATGAAACCTTCGGGTTGAGTCATATAGAGCTCTTCCTCTAGGTAGCTGTTCAGAAAGGCCGTCTTCACGTCCATTTGCCATATCTCATAATCATGGTACGCAGCTATAGCAAGCAAAATCCGAATGGACTTAATCATGGCTACAGGAGAGAAGGTTTCTTCATAGTCAATCCTTTCTCGTTGCCTGTAACCCTTGGCTACGAGTCTAGCCTTATAAGTCTCCATGTTCCCATCAACGCCTATCTTCCTCTTGAAGACCCATTTGTTTCCAACAGGTACTATACCTTCTGGAGGGTCTACAAGAGTCCAAACCTGATTTTGATACATGGAATCCATCTCGGATTTCATGGCCTCTTGCCATCTCTTCGAATCAATGTCGGACATTGCTTCAGTGTCGTCCCTAGGGTCCTCCTTTGTGTCATTGTCACCTAGAAGGTGCAATTCCGCAAAGTCATTGTCTAAGCCATACCTCTTAGGTGGCTTACTAACTCGTTCAGATCTACGTGGAGCTAGGGGTTCAGGAACAGGGTTGTCAACTTGTCGAGTGCTTGTTTGTGGTTCATTATTAATCTCATTAATTTCCATCTGTTTGCTTATAGTTCCTTTGAGAACAAATTCGTCTTCTAGAAACTTAGCAGTTCTGGCGACAAAGACTTTCTGGTCGTCAGGATGGTATAACTCATATCCAATAGTTTCTCTAGGATATCCCACAAAATAGCATCTTACTGATCTCGCTTCAAGCTTAGTAGCTTCAAGCTTCTTGACATATGCTTCACAACCCCAAATCTTAATGTGATTAAGACTTGGCTTTCTTCCATGCCATATCTCATAGGGCGTTTGTGAAACTGACTTGGAAGGTACTCTATTAAGTAAGTAAGCTGCTGTATATAGAGCATATCCCCAGAATGTTACTGGTAGATCAGTAGAACTCATCATAGAACGAACCATGTTCATCAAGGTTCGATTTCTCCTTTCAGAAACTCCATTAAGTTGTGGAGTTCCCGGTGGAGTCCACTGTGATATTATTCCACTCTTTGAGATAATCTAGGAATTCATTACTCAGATATTCACCCCCTCGATCCGATCTTAGGATCTTTATCTGTTTCCCAGTTTGCTTCTCAACTTCATTCTTGAATTCTTTGAACCTTTCAAAGGATTCTGGCTTGTACTTCATAAGATACACATAGCCAAACCGAGAGTGATCGTCGGTGAATGTGATATAGTAGGAGAAGCCTCCTCTCGACGTAGTAGACATAGGTCCACATACGTCAGTGTGGATTAACCCTAGAATTTCAGTGGCACGCTCTCCTTTTCCAGTAAATGGCGATTTGGTCATTTTCCCTTTCAAGCAACATTCACAAGTACCCATCTGGTCATTACCTAATGGGTGGATATATCCATCTTTCGACATCTTGTGAATCTTATCAAGGTTCACATGTCCAAGTTTAAGATGCCACATCTTTTCTTGGCTAACTTCTTCTCTAGCCCTTTTGGGTTTTGAGGTATTCCTGCTTGCAATACAGTGCATCCCACTATTCGTCTCTAGGTGAAAAAGTCCCTCTATCATATTACCATGAGAGATAATACGACCGTTCAAGTATAAAGTGCAACTCATTTTGTCAAACAATACTGAGTGCCCATCTCGTAAAAGCTTAGAGATGGAAATCAAATTCTTTATACATGAAGGAAAATATAAACAATTTTTAAGTTCCAGGACTTCCCCAGAGGGTAGGTTAAGCATGTACGTGCCTATTGCTTTTGCCGAGATTTTAGTGCCGTTCCCAACTCGCACAATCATCTCCCCATTGCTCAGTGACCTGCTCCCTGCTAGTCCCTGCATCGTATTACAGATATGTTGACTAGCGCTTGAATCAAATATCCAGGAACTGGAGCTCACTGTAAAAGAACTCTCTATGACAGAAATAGTCTCTTCAAAAGTTCGTGTCATGAGGCTCGCAATGCGCACCCTGTATTTCTTCTTCCAACGTTCATCATTTCCACAATGAAAGCATGTTCCTTTGGATTTCTTTGCCTTCTTCTTATGCAACCTTTTCCTTGTGATTGCATTCTCACTCCCACTGTCTCTTTTGAAACCTTTTTCAAATTTACAGCACATGTCAATCATCTCGTTTAAAGCATGATCGAATCTATTCACTCTATAGTTTACAATAAACTTAGTGAAATCATCCGAGAGAGATGCAAGGAAAAAGTCTTGGGTCATTTTCCAATCGATGGAAGTTCCTAAACTTTCAAGATCTTTAAATATCTTTTCCATCTTTTGTCCATGTTCATGGACCGATGTCCCCTTTGCCATTTTGGCATTCATTAGACTACAAACATTTGAGAATCGTACATTACTAGTCTCAATGTCATGCATCTTATGCAAACTTTCAACCATGGCACAAGAAGTGTCCATGTGCTTATGTAGCTTCATAAGTTCCTCACTAAGTGAAGTGAGGATTAAGCATTTGGCTTGTAAGTCATCCTCATAGTGTCTAACATAATTTTGACACTCCTCCTTTGAAGCTAGTTTCGTAGGAGGTACATGAGGAGGGGATTGCTTAAGCACATACAATATGTCTTTCACCTTTGAGACATTCTCAATGTGGCGATACCAAGCAAGGAAACGTTGGCCCTGAAGGCCCCTTTTGTCAAGTATAATGGTGGGTATAATTTTAGGCATGTCGTTAACTACATAACATAACAGAAATCGTATTAGATTGTTTGTTTAAAACTATTTGATTGGGTCTTTGAATCAAATAGTACCACCCACTATTTTTGGCAAATTCCACATCCCTCAATGGAATTTGAGAATTATATTGAACTCTTAGCGGGGTATGGGAGACTCACCATTACCAAGCCCACCTCACGATGATACGATGTTGGCTAGCAAAAATAATGATGAGAGAATAACGCTTTATTCATTTACAACTTTTGTAATTACCCATCTGACACACCCCGTCCCGAAGGAGGGCATGCTGGCCGTCACATGAGAGTGACGTAACCATTCACACAGTTCGGAAGCTTTTAAAATACAATTATTAAAATGGAAACCCTCGAGGGTGAGTCCTACTTTTGTGAATTCTGTCAGAATACCGTTGGATTCCTCGTGGCCACCAAAACTCTGTTATCAAGAACCTGGAGGGGCGAAAAAAACAAAATTGAGTGGGTCAGTAAAACCAAGCTTTTCAAAAACATTTCGCCAAAAATAATTCTAACCCCTCACTGTAAAACCTGTATACTTTTCCCAGAAAATAGTATAATAACATAATTCAACTTTTCACCTGTTACATTGATGCATCATTTATTTTGTTTTCGAAATTAAATCATGGCATACTTTCGGGTTTTAAAGAAAAATTGATGACATGCTCTGCTCTCGGCTTAGAGTATCCCAGAGTATCGTCAATGAAAACAATAATTAATTCCAACCTCAGAATTCATATCGATAGAATATATAACTTATATAAAATACGTCGCTACGTAGATCGATCCGGAAGATCTGCCACTCAGATTTTAAATCCATAACTTCCAGAGGTCCACATTATACCTCTAGTACAACATCCTAAAATTTCATTACCATCCAACGGTCGGATCTCCGTCAATTTCCAAAACTAAGTGACGGTTAACATTTTATTTTATGAACTTACAATTCCAATTCCGGAAGATCCGTAACTCGGAATTGTAAGTTCATAAAATAAAATGTTAACCGTCACTTAGTTTTGGAAATTGACGGAGATCCGACCGTTGGATGGTAATGAAATTTTAGGATGTTGTACTAGAGGTATAATGTGGACCTCTGGAAGTTATGGATTTAAAATCTGAGTGGCAGATCTTCCGGATCGATCTACGTAGCGACGTATTTTATATAAGTTATATATTCTATCGATATGAATTCTGAGGTTGGAATTAATTATTGTTTTCATTGACGATACTCTGGGATACTCTAAGCCGAGAGCAGAGCATGTTAGATATTTAAGTTGATGTTACAAAGATTGAAGGAACGTTGATTGTATGCTAAGTTTAGCAAATGTCAATGTTGTATGAATCAACAACAATTATAAAATGCGTTATATATGCTTAAGGTATTCAAGCGAAATTTTAAAAGGTAGCAGCGATTGAGAATTTGGAACAACCGCGAACCGTGGCTGAAGTTTGGAATTTTCTTGGCTTAGCAGGGTGTTATAGATGGTTTGTTGAAGGTTTTAATGATGCTTCTTTGAGTGGTGTTGGATGTGTTAAAGTGGAAGTGTTAAGGTAATTGTCTATGCTCCGCGACAAATGGAAACCTCATGAGATAAATTGTATAATTAAAGCTTCCGTACTGTGCAAATGGTTACGTCACTCTCACGTGACGGCCAGCATGCCCTCCTTCGGGACGGGGTGTGTCACCATCCGTTTGGCCTCTAGAGAATGTTGCCTCACGATGATACGATGTCGGCTCCATTGCACTTAGTTAAGTTATTCCCACCATGCTTAGTTTGTGAAGGGGTTCAAGAATAGCCTCACGATGATACGATGTCGTCTATCCTCGTTGCCTACACTCACCTCATCATATGTTTATGGACTCCTCCTGGATGTAAGCACATACTTTGTACTTCCCCATGATAGGGTGAAGCCGGTGCATGAGTCACAAACGCTTGGAGCCCATCACGGTGGAAGGCCTACGAAGAGATATTCTAAACATCTCTCGCTTATCAACTTAATATTTGTTTTGAGGGAGTAGTGTTGGGCTACATCAAAATCATTTTAATCTTATTAAAAGAACTTGGGCCTATCACAACCATTGGTCCAAGTTTAATATGAATTAGTAGTTTATAATTCTCCCACTATTTTGAAGAAATAAGTGAGACTATATGGAACTACTAACGAATGCATTGCATCCTCATATGGACTATATAGTCATATTAGGTTTTAGGATGATTATGAACCGTTTGATTTGATCCAACACGAGCCTTGTGTTGGACCTTGGGTTTAAGGTAGATAGTTGTTGATTTTAGTTACGCATTTAATCCAATTAAACCGTTATTTCCTATTGGGCGTTGGACCCAACTATTCCAATTTGCATACATATAAACAAAAGGAATACATGAAATAATAATAAGGGCTTATGCCCTTTTACAACACAAATGATGGACTTATGTCCATTTACAACAAATTGAATTAATCAAATTACATTCAAATCTCATCTACTTAACCCAAACATTCATAATGTAAATCGGCCAATCACATAGCTCAATTATAGAGGCATTTGGTTCATAATCACCCTTTTCTTAATCAATCACATTAACTAAGAAAACAACTTTAAACAATTGGTTTTTGGATCCATAGAATTGATTTAAATGGAACTAAATGAAATGAAAATCCAATTCTCATTTAGGAGACAAAACCATTTTGTTCTCATCTTATTTGGGCCATAAGGAAACTATGACCACAACAATTGGGCCACAATGCAAATACAAAAACTTTTGGGGTCACTTTGTAAAAACACAAAAGTCCACAACTTCATGTAATTACAACTAGAACCCAAAATTTTAATAATGTAAAAACATCATTAAAGGATTAAAACAATTTGTCCTTTAGAGTTTTTGGGCCTTAACGTAAAAATGTAAACTTTTGGGCCAAAATGAAAACACACAAAAGTATCAAAACTTTATGTAATTGCACAAAAGGCCCCAAAAGTACCCCCACTAGGGGGTGGCCGGCCATTTGAGAAGAAATGAAAAATTTTCTAAAAAGTTTTTGCAAGTTGATTTTGGTGGGTGAGGAAAATGTGAAATTGATGGTTTGTAAGAAAATGTTTTGTAAAACATTAAAGAGTTTTGTCAAACATTAAAGCCAATATTAATGCTTCACCAATAACCATCACCCATCAAAATTAAACCAAAACTTTATGAAAAACATAAAACTTTTGAATCAAAACTTCAAAACTTTTTGTTCTTGGCAAGAACTTCAAGAACATTGAAGAACACTCATGAAAACTCATAATAGCTCCATGAATGTTTTCACTCACCAAAACACAATTTTTCACCACTCAAAAGAGGGCTAATATCCTAGGCTACTTAGGGGTTCCAAAAGTCACTTTAAAACCATTTTAACAAGACAAACATGAACCCAAAAAATCACCCTTTGGATTTGGCCGAATTTCCCAACATACATGGCACCAAATTTTAGTTCCAATATTCATGCTTAAATGAAATACATCTACAACATTTGAGATGCTAAATTTTCAAGCAAAATATATATTCAAAAGCAAGAACAAAACTTGTAACATTTACAACATTTAAATCACATATTATGATAATCACAAAACCCAAAAGGATTCACCATAAACTAGGCCTAGGCTCTGATACCACTTGAAGGAAAAATTTTGTCCTAGCTAAGAACATGTAAGAACATTTGAATCCATATGCAAACTATTAACACTTTAAAGTAGGCATGCATTCAAAAACAATTCATAAAACCCATGACTTTCAAAGCCTAGTATATGGTGAACCAAAAGACTCCTTAACAACATTAAAGAGAAGTAAAGATTTAGAGTTTCTTTACCCTTGAAGCTCATCCTTGTTTACACAAGGGATTCACCCAAGTGGAGGGCCTTCAAGTCACCTCCTAGCTTCTTGGATATTGCTTGTGATTTCCTTCTCCTTTTGTGCTCCTTTAGACTTTGTGGATGTAAGGAAAGGATCTCCAAATCACCAAAAGTTTGGTGTCTCTAAGTCTCCACACCAAGGGTTAAGTGTGAAGATGAAATGGATGACTTAGGGAAGAAGAGATTGCTAGGTTAATCTCCCTAAGTGGCCGGCCTCTTTGTAGAGAGAAAAAGAGAAAATGTTTCACCTCTTTGCCTCAAAGAAAACCCTAATGAGAAAATAGCTATAAAGTTGCTTTTATAACACTTTTCTTTGGTGAGTGGCAAACTTGCAATTAAGCAAACTTTCACCATCTCCTCACCATGGCCGGCCTATATGTTGTGATTGGGCTTATTGCCCATTTTGTTTTAGTTGTCATATAACTTAAACATAATGGGCCTTATGGACCAAAACACTTTTGGGCCCCGAAACCCAAAACCAACTTAAAAGCCCAATACGAACCTTTCGTATAATTAATTAACTAATTAATTAATCTTGACCATTCTTCAATTAAACCATTTAATTGCATATCCATTTCATTTAATTTCTTCACTATCGCCCTTACTCGGTGTACGATCCATTAGGTTCCAATTAGCGAGGTAGTGGGCGATTGTTACTCTTAACGATCGATTGTGAATTGAAACCACATTTCAATTCTCCCTTTATGATTAGTGTTTGCTAGTCATTAGGGCTTCCACAAACCATGAGTGACACCTAGCAGTATGTCATGGTTACCCAAGCTAAGTAGAATTGGTTGGAGAACCTATCCAGTTACAACTACAATGCAATAAGGTCCTTTTCTAATACAATACTCTTAATCACATTGTTTAAGTGATAGTTTGTTTCATGTCTACTATCCAATGTGATACTTTTCTATATGACTCCTTTGGATATGAATTGGAACAAACTTCCTAAGTCATATTCATTTGCTTTGGCCAAAGACTTACGAATCATATCTTAGAGTATTCTCCTTCCACCATGCAAGGTTAGAGATCCCTTGTTGTGCATTCATATGCCTACATGACTAGATAGCTTGACCCCAACAATGCTGTGGACACTCCGATGGAATGCCGTTGAAATGATCAAAGATCAAGGACCTAACCATTAGACATCTATGATGCCTCAGGTCAAATGACTACTTTGCATATTGCAACTTTCGAGTTCTTACATGACATGTATGTTCGAACTCTCTTTCGATCGTTGTTCAGTGTACTCGATTACTCTTTCGAGCACCTATGTGTTTGTCTTAGTGTCCAACACCAAATGACTTGAGACTGATGCGTAATATATTAAGCACACAAATTAAACCCTCTTTTTGTCAATTGTAGTAAAGTATGTAAGTAGGGATCGTTCTGGACCGGGGATTAGGAGGGATTGCTAAACACTTGAAAACTGACTTAGAAACGTAAAAACAAAGTTTAAAACACTAGATTAGACTCAAAGAAGGCAAAACTAAAGTTTAAAACACTAAAACAAACCAAAAACTCAAAACAGCAACCAAAAGACTCAAAACTGCCTTAAAAACACTTTCTGGGCAGTTTTGAACACAAAGCACCAAATTGGACGAATTTGGGTTTTAACTTGTACCAAAACACTTAAAAACATAAACCAAAACACTTTCTAACTAATCTAGGACTCCAAATAAATGGGGGTTTGATTTGGACGAAAATAACTAACAAAACAGATTGCAAAGTAAAAACAGAATTGAAAACGATTTTGGGATTTTAAATGGATGATGGATTAGTTAGAGGCTCTTTCTCCACACATGACAAGTATGAAAACGACTCGATTTCCAGTTATTCCTTCGTTGAATTATGAATGACAATGCCCCAAATTAACCGTGACATCACTAGTTAATTCTCAAGTTTTCCTTGTGTTATTGGATTGGATGACATCATTCGACAACCCAAAGCATTCCTCAAAAGTTCCCTACATGACATCATAATAAAGATACAATCAAAGATCATTACGTTCAATGAAAACTATAAGCATTGACAAAACACTTGCAACTATGACATCATGTCACTCATGCTAGGAATTGGACTTAACGCGATCGTGACTAGCGACCTTCACTACACATGAATATAAGTGTGTGACGATTATGTGAAACAACCTTATATTCTAGCAACATATTCATGCAAGCCAATTAAGTGTCGACCCCTAATTAACAAACACAAATAAGTTATTACTCGCACAGTTAAGCCAATTGCATTCACGATTCAAGAACTCATAACTGGAATTTATCAAATCAAATTGCACACATAGTCATGGCTTCGAAATCACCCCTAACCAATAGGGGTTTAGCCACTCATGTTTGTAGCAAAACGAAAGGAAAAGAAATTAAACATTGAAATCATAAAACGAATTACACCTAGAATGCAACAACGATGAAGCTTAAGCATCCAAGAGTCCTTCCTTCTTTCTCCTTGCTGCTGCACACGAATGGGTGAGTTTTGGGGGTTATGAATGGTGTAGAATGATGGGTTTATGGCTGGGATAGGTGTATGGGACGACTAGGGTGGTTTTTGGTCAGAAAATATGGTGAATGGTGAAGGATAGGTGCTGTTGAAGATGGAGAATGGTTTCTGGCGTGAAGGATTATTTTCTGGATGAATGGCTATGTTTGTGGCTGCACAAACACGTTTATTTAAAGGGATTAGGAAATTAAAAACCCTAGGCTAATTAGGTAATCAGGAATTAAGTTTAAAGCTTCTAGAATTAAGGAAACAAATCAGAAAATTAAGGGAAAGGGCAAGGGAAATTCGGCTAGGGTTTAAAACACAAAAGGAAGGTGTTTTAAAGCATAAAAACAGGAAATAGGGATGAGGAAATGCAAAGGGGGGTGCGGCAAGGGTTCAAAAGGGTTCTAGGCTTTTGTTTTGTGTCCTAGAATGCTTAGAAAGTCTTCATAATTGTTGACACTTTTAGGGACAATTAGGAAAAATCAAACCAAAGTAGGAAACCTTGGCTTAACTTTCCTACTTCAAGTAGGAATCCTTGTTAGAGTAGGAATCCTTGTTCTTCTAGGAATCCTCATGTGATTAGGAATCCATCTTCAATTAGGAATCCTTCGTTGATTAGGAATCCTTCGTCGATTAGGAATCCTTCGTCGATTAGGAATCCTCCTTCATGTAAGCACTTTCCTACTTCAACTAGGAAACCTTGTTCAAGTAGGAATCATCATCTTCAAGTCTTCAAATTCGTCCAAACCTTGGCTCCAATTATGTGATAATCATTCCAAGCCCAATTTTGCTCTAAAAAGCTCCAAAATGCATCTTCTTGCATCCTTTGGCCTTAAAACCTGAAAACACATAAAACTAGCTTAAAAGACTACTTTAACTAAGAAAACACCATGGAAATGCATAAGAACTAGCTAACTAAGGCGCATAAATATGCTCCTATCAGAGACTAGTCATACTCAAGCTTGAGTCGACATAACACATACTAACCTTAGCGGATTGTCAATACCCAATTGGCAATCCTATGGCTAGGAACGTTTTAGGAATGAACATAAGAGAATGGTCTCGATAATCTAACTCACTTAGATCACTTGTCTCTTAGATCAAATACATCCCTTGGATTCCCTTATTACTTAAACACATGATACAATAAATAGTAATCAACAATAAGCTTTGCCCTTCATTAAACATATAAAAGTTTAATACATTAAGTATTCCAAAAAGCTATTGCATCAAATGAGTGGCTTTGTGGGCATACTTCCAACATTGAGGTCGTTGGTTTTGGCCCAAATAAGATGAGAACAAAATGGTTTTGTCTCTTTAATGAGAATTGGATTTTCATTTCAATTAGTTCCATTTAAATCAATTCTATGAATCCGAAAACCAATTGTTTAAGTTGCTTTCTTAGTTAATGTGATTGATTAAGAAAAGGGTGATTATGAACTGATAGGAGCATATTTATGCGACTTTGTTATCTTGTTTTCTTGCATTTACGTTGTTAGTTATTGTTTATTATAGTGATTTAAGCTAGTTTCGTGTGTTTGTAGGTTCATATGGCAATTGAAGCAAGAAAGTGCATTTTGGTGCATTTTAGAGCAAAAATGAGCTTAAATTGGAAAGTACATGCTTGGAGCACAAGGAATGGACGTGTTTGAAGGGCAAAGGAGCTTAAGAAATGAAGAAATGAATGTGAAGAACAAAGAATTCAGAATTAGAAACCAAAGTTTCTAAAGTTGGAAGTTTCTATTCTTGGAGGTTTCCATTTTCGAGAGTTTCTATTCTTGGTTTTGGGCTTTCTAGAAGCCCTATCTACAAACCCAAACCCTAGCCCACTAATTTGCCGCACCTAGGCCTTTAAAATTTCTAATTTCCTTGCCTTGCAAGGCTTTCTAGAAACCCTATTTTCCTTGCCTTGCAAGGCTTTCTAGAAACCCTAATTCATTGTGGATCTCTACCCTTGCCGCACCCTAAACCCTAGCCCATTACTTGTGCTGATTTCTCTAGGGTTTTGTGGTGCCTATAAATACATATTTTAGGGTTGAATCACCTAATTTTCGTCCATACTTCCAGCCACACCATTCTACACATCCAAAAACCTCAAAAACACAATTCTAGCCATTTTTCTTCCTGGCCGCAAGCCATCTACCACCATTCTTCCATATTTTCTAACCTTCCCCCATCCTTTTGCCGCAACACTTCCATTCCACCAAAGAGAGGAGCTTTTCCGTGACCTTTGGAGAGGAGGAAGGCTTTGTCGCATGCAATCTTCAACCATTGGAGTTTCTAGAGTTCTTTCTTTCTTTGTTTCTGTTTTCATGTTTAATTTAACTTGCTTTTCAATTATGTTAAACATGTGGAACTAATTTCTTTTTAGTTAGAGGTGAATTTGAAGCCATGGACATATGTTTTATATGATTTGATTTCTTCCAATTATGATTTCAGAAATTGTGAATGTGATTTACTTATCTATTTGATTGATAACTTGTTTATGTATGTGGGTTGAGGGTCGACACTTAATTTGCATGCTTAAACTTGATGCTAGGATATAAGGGAATTTCACCTAATCGTTATTAACTTGTATTCATAAGTAGTGAAAGTCGCTAGTCACGATTCCGTTAAGTAAATCCTAGGCAAGAGTAACATGCGTATCCCATAGTTATGAATGCCTCGTCAATGCTTATGATTTCCATTGAACTTAATGATCTTTGATATGTGTCTCTATCATGCGTATTCCATAGTTAGGGTCCTTGATAAGAATAATTTGGTTGTAATGCGTATTCCATTCAATTCAATGAATCTAGGGAAATCTGAGAATTAATTGGTGCAATCTAGTTAATTTGGGGCATTGTCATTCATGGTTTGTTGAAAGAGTAATTGGAGATTGAGTTGTATGCATATGTTCATGTGTGGATAAGGAATCCTCTAACTAGCTTCTCACCATTCTATTTAATCACAATCTGTTTTGCTTTACATTTGTTTTTAAAGTTTGAGTTTTAAAGTCTTAATTTCGTCAAAATCATTCCCCCATTTATTTTAAAGTGTTAGATTAGTTAGAAATCCAATTAGTTGTGTTTTTAAGTGTTTTGAGTCAAGTCATAGTCCAAATTCGTCCAAACTAGTGTTAGGTACTCAAAACTGCCCAGAAAGTGGTTTTAAGGCAGTTTTGAGCCTTCTAGTTGCTGTTTTGAGTTTTTAGTTTGTTTAGGTGTTTTAAACCCTAGTTTTGCATTAATTGAGTCTAGTTTAATGTTCTACATTATGTTTTTATGTTCTTGAGTCAGTTTCACATTGATGTGAAAATTAACTTGACACACAAATTAAACCCTATGGATGACAATTGTAGTATATGAGCAAATAGGGATCGTTCTAACCGGGGATTAACTAGGGATGCTAATCAATGTAAAACTGACTCAAGAACATAAAAATATAATGTAGAACACTAAACTAGACTCAATTAATGCAAAAGTAGGGTTTAAAACACCTAAACAAACTAAAAACTCAAAACAGCAACTAGAAGGCTCAAAACTGCCTAAAAACCACTTTCTGGGCAGTTTTGAGCACCTACACTACTTTGGACGAATTTGGACTATGACTTGACTCAAAACACTTAGAAACACAACTAAATGGATTTCTAACTAATCTAACACTTTAAAATAGATGGGGGAATGATTTTGACGAAATTAAAACTTTAAAACTCAAACTTTAAAAACAAATGTAAAGCAAAACAGATTGTGATTAAATAGAATGGTGAGAAGCTAGTTAGAGGGTTCCTTATCCACACATGAACATATGCATACAACTCAATCTCCAATTACTCTTTCAACAAATCATGAATGACAATGCCCCAAATTAACTAGATTGCACCAATTAATTCTCAGATTTCCCTAGATTCATTGAATTGAATGGAATACGCATTACAACCAAATTATTCTTATCAAGGACCCTAACTATGGAATACGCATGATAGAGACACATATCAAAGATCATTAAGTTCAATGGACATCATAAGCATTGACGAGGCATTCATACCTATGGGATACGCATGTTACTCTTACCTAGGATTTACTTAACACAATCGTGACTAGCGACTTTCACTACTTATGAATATAAGTTAATAACGATTAGGTGAAATTCCCTTATACCCTAGCATCAAGTTTAAGCATGCAAATTAAGTGTCGACCCTCAACCCACATACATAAACAAGTTATCAATCAAATAGATAAGTAAATCACATTCACAATTTCTGAAATCATAATTGGAAGAAATCAAATCATATAAAACATATGTCCATGGCTTCAAATTCACCTCTAACTAAAAAGAAATTAGTTCCACATGTCTAACATAATTGAACAACAATTTAAATTAAACATGAAAACAGAAACAAAGAAAGAAAGAACTCCAAACACTCCACTAATGGCAGATTGCATGTGCAAGGTGTCTTCTTCCTTTGGACTGCACGGCACTCCTTCTTTCTCCTCCTTTAGTGGCTGCACAAGGTGGATGAATGGTTATGGAAGGATGTAGGAATGGTTTGGGGAAGAGGATGGTGCGGCAAGGTTGAATTTGGGCAGAAAGTTGGGAGTTTGGGGATGGAAGGCTGCGGCAAGGTGGGAAATAGGGTTTTGGACGAATTTCTGAATATGGAGAGGGTGTTCTTCGGCCAAGGGAGGTAAAACACATATATATAGGCAGCCAAACCCTAAAGAAATCAGGTTAGACAAATGGGCTAGGGTTTAGGTGCGGCTAGGGTTAGGAAATCCACCAAAAACTAGGGTTTCTAGAACATTAGGTGCGGCATGGGCTTAGGGGAAGTAATCAGATTTTTTTCATGTGAACAAGGCCTAGGTGCGGCTGATTAAGTGGGCTAGGGTTAGGGTTAGGTGCGGCATAGGTCCAAGAGGCAAAGATGGGTCATCCAAAAGCCCAAAGCCAAGAATAGAAACTCTCGAAAATGGAAACCTCCAAGAATAGAAACTTCCAACTTTAGAAACTTTAGTTGCCAATTCCGACTTCTTTGTTCTTTACTTTCATTTCTTCATTTCTTAAGCTCCCTCGACCTTCAAACTCGTCCATTCCTTGTTCCAAGCATGTACTTTTCAATCCAAGCTCACTTTTGCTCTAAAATGCTCCATTTTGCCATCTTTTATGTCATATGCCCTTTGAACCTGAAAACACATGAAAGTAGCTCAAAAGACTACTTTAACTAAGAAAACATAACGAAAATGCATAAGAACTAGCTAACTAAGGTGCATAAATATGCTCCTATCAAATTCCCCCACACTTAGCTTTTGCTAGTCCTCGAGCAAAACAAAGAAACAAAAGAAAAACAAAACGAAACAAAACAAACAAAAACAACCTAAACCTTCCAACGTTTGCCTCAGGGATTTCCAATGCACATGACATATTAAAAATCATCATTCCCACAGATTTTAGCCATCTTTACACTTAAGCACATACTTAATTATAGTTACCACGTACTAATTCGCATTTAACCAAGTAAAACATGATTTTGAATGTAGTAACATGCCTTAGAGAATTTGCTCAATTCCTCACTAGATATGCACTCAATTTTCACACAGATTTTCTAACTACACACCCTATACTAGTTATATGTGAGAAGATTGATGTAAATATGAAAACGAATGCTCACATATGTTATAACAAGGAAAGCTTTTTCTGAGTTTAATAAGCATGTATATGATCTCATGAAAGGAATGCTACTACTTAGACGCGAGAACCAGTGACACCATATGCTCATACCAATCCCAAACTCCACACATTGAAACACATAACACTCAAGATTAAAGTCAAGGGTTGTAACGGGGCTAGGGGAGTTGGCTAACAACGAAAGGATAGGGAAAACAAACGTTCTTTAAGCAATAGTAAGCAAAACAATGAAATCGTACTCAGAATTCCCATTAGCATGCAGAAATTAACTTTTAAACACAAAGGGAAGATTCAACAACAATTAGGGCCGAATTCACTGTTTTGGACCCTTCCTTCAACAAACAACACTTAAGAACTCTTTTTCACACTTTTCTCAACATTCTTCTTTTTTTTTCTTTCTTCTTTTTTTTCTCGTGCCTCAAAATAGACTTTGGCACATCCACCTATCAAAAATCCTTCCCCCACACTTGTTTTCTACACACCCTCAATCAAAAGGAATTCATTTTAAGTCATGCTTACTATGCTTCAAGAACAAGGGTATGGATGGTCCTAATCTAGGCTAGGTAAAGATAATGTGGGTTAACAAACAATATAGGCTAAACAAGGCTCAACGGGTTTAAACCTACAAAAACAAATGTATGGAATGAAGGCTTTTTGGCTATGGTGGTAACTACTAAACAACTTTATCTTGAATACGTGTTATGCAATTCAATGAAATGTTTTGAATGAAATTGGCATGAGTTCTAGCATTTGGAACTAAAGTGATGAAACGCCTTCTAAGTAATAACCAAGCAAAGAATAGTGAGATCATGCAACGACTTTAGAAAACAAGAATGCACAGATTTTAACTCTCCAAATAAAGTTTTAGGCTCAAGTCTCTCAGGGTTGTAGCTTTAGTTTGAGTTTCTTCCTTCAAGCATGTCACAAAAACTGATTTTTTTCCTTTTTGATTACATGTGAATTCATAAGTTATAACCACAACTAAGCATAAACCAAGAGTAAATCAAACTTTCATCCATGTTTATAACTCTCTTTAACAGTCATGCAATTAAAAACCGAATCCTCATCATTGTGTTGGAAGGTACCCTAAGACACAAACAAACACACAAAAACAACTTAAAAACGACTCTTTTTGGGTTTTTTAAAACAAATTTTCAAATTTTTATGGGATTTTCGGACTTTTGAATCAAAACACATTAAAACACACCAAAACAGCCTAAAAACACCTAAAAACAGCAAGAAACAACATTGGAAATTATGAGTGAGAAAACCCTACGAATTTGCATCAAAACACTTTGGTTACCCCCCCACACTTAAACCAAACATTGTCCTCAATGTTTTAAGCATAGACTCACACAAAAACACATAAACAAACAAACAAACACTAACAACCGAACATGGCAGAAACGAAATAAACAACAAAGAGAAGGGTTTAGGAACGCAAATCTGGAATTGGAGTGCTCTCTAGGTCTTCCTTTGTCGAATGCATGGGTTGCCTCCCAAGAAGCGCTTGCTTTAACGTCTTCCAGCCGGACGGTACCTCCGTTTAAGCTTGACTATGTGCCACGGCATGGAGGGGTACCTCCTCCACGACATGCTCCTCAAACATCTCGTAATAGGGCTTCAATCGATGCCCATTCACTTTGAATTCTTGTTGCGTCCTTGAACTCTTGATTTGCACTGCACCATGAGGGAAAACATTAGTGACAATAAAAGGACCAACCCATTTGGAACGCAACTTACCCGGAAACAACCGAAGGCGAGAATTGAACAACAACACTTTCTGCCCAATAGAGAACGTCTTGGCACGAATCATCTTGTCATGGAATGCCTTCGTTTTCTCCTTGTAAATCCGGGCATTCTCATATGCTTCATTTCGGATTTCCTCAAGCTCACACAATTGGAGCTTCCTATGTAAACCTGCGGCATCAAGGTCCATGTTAAACGTTTTGACGGCCCAGTGTGCACGATGCTCTAACTCGACGGGAAGATGGCATGGCTTCCCATAGATGAGCCGAAAAGGTGACATCCCAATGGGGGTTTTGTAGGCAGTGCGATACGCCCACAATGCATCGTTTAAGCGAAAACTCCAATCCTTCCTCGTAGGCCCCACGGTCTTCTCAATAATTTGCTTGATTTCCCTATTCGAAACCTCGGCTTGCCCGCTCGTTTGAGGATGATAAGGTGTGGCCACCTTATGCGTGACATTGTATTTCTTGAGCAACGCCTCGATGGTTCGATTACAAAAATGGGAACCTCCATCACTGATGAGCACGCGTGGCATTCCGAACCTTGCAAAAATGTTAGTTTTCACAAAATCTGCAACCACTCGAGAATCATTAGTTCGGGTGGCTTTTGCTTCCACCCACTTCGACACATAATCCACAGCAAGTAATATATAAAGAAATCCATGTGACGAAGGAAAGGGACCCATAAAATCAATACCCCAAACATCAAATATTTCAACACTAAAAATGGGGGTTTGCGGCATTTGTTGTTTAGGACCTATATTGCCCGTTCTTTGGCATCTATCACAAGACATGCAAAATGTTCTAGCATCCCTAAAGATGGTAGGCCAATAGAAACCACATTCTAATACCTTAAGTGCTGTTCTATTAGTGCCAAAGTGTCCCCCACAAGCATAAGTGTGACAAAATGTTAGAATAGCATTAAACTCAGAATCGTGCACACACCTACGTATAACTTGGTCAGGGCAATATTTCCATAAATACGGGTCATCCCACACATAAAACCGTGCCTCTTTCTTCAATTTATCACCTTGGTGTTTAAGTAATTCACTAGGAACATGTTTAGACACCAAATAATTCACCAAATCAGCATACCACGGTTCACTTACCTTGACGGACATCAGTTGCTCATCTGGGAATGTCTCCATGATAGGTACGGCATCCTCCTCATGCACCATACGGCTCAAGTGGTCAGCCACCACGTTTTCACTTCCCTTCTTGTCCCGGATTTCGATATCGAACTCTTGGAGAAGAAGCATCCAACGAATAAGTCGTGGTTTGGCCTCCTTCTTGGTGAACAAATACTTCAACGCATGGTGTTGAGGGAGTGACTCAAGGGCAGCCACTATCTCGGCCTCATCCTCACTTCTAGGCACGGCAACACCATCTTTGTGCCCAATTCCTTGTGCAATTGTCGTTTCAAGTGTATCCCTCTCCAAACAATCGAGGAAATCCTGCGCCAAATCATCAATTATATCAATAGAAAAGCAAGAATGATCGTCCTTAGGAAATTTAATACTTTCAGAAAGATTAAAATCAATGACTTCCCCATCAAATTCCATCGTTAAAGTTCCTTTAAACACATCTATCTTGGTGCGGGCTGTTTTCATGAAGGGCCTCCCTAATAGAATCGGCAATGGGGTGGAATGGGGTGAATCCTCCATGTCAAGCACGTAGAAATCCGCTGGAAAAATCAAGTTACCAACCTGCACCAAAACATCTTCCAAAACACCCTTTGGATATGCATTAGAACGATCGGCTAATTGAATTATCACACCATCATTTTTAAGCTCACCTAAGTTCATAGATGCATAAATCGAGTATGGCATAACATTAATCGAAGCCCCTAAGTCTAACATGCATTGTTCAAACTTAGTATTACCAATAACGCACGGAATTGTAAAACTACCCGGATCTTTGCATTTAGGGGGTAATTTCCTTTGTAACACAGCAGAGACGTTTTCACTTACCTGGACCACCTCTTTGTTCGAAATCCTTCTCCTTGTTGTACAAAGTTCTTTTAAGAACTTAGCATACCTCGGGACTTGCTTAATCGCATCAAGGAGCGGGATATTGACTTGAACTTTCCGAAAAGTCTCTAGAATGTCCTTCTCGGCCTCTTCCTTCTTTGATTGCCTAAACCTGCCAGGAAAGGGCACGTTCAGTGGAATAGAACTAGAAAAAGTCGAATTTGGACTTACCTTGGTGGTTGAGGACGATTTAGGAGGACTAGGTGGTGGCGGCAAGGTTTGGTCATCCTTGGCCGTGGGTTTTGCTCTTTGTGCCTCCTCTTGCATCAACTTGTCCTCCTCGTCTTGACTTGATTTGGATGTATTTGAGTCCGCTCCAACCTGTTTACCACTTCTTAACATGATGGCCTTAGCGGTTTCAAATCCTCCCTTCGGGTTCACAACGGTTGAACTAGGCAATCTGCCTTGTTCTCTAATTTGCCCCATAAACTCTGCAATTTGACCCATTTGCTTCTCCAAGTTGTCCACCCGTTTGTCTTGGATTTGTCTCTCCTTATTTTGAGTTTGTACTTCCTGCGTCAAAGTAGTAAGTAACTTAACAACTTGATCATTATCCAAAGACGTACCTGAGGTTGGTGGGGCGGTTTGCACTTGGTTTTGATTGGGGACGAATGGCTTTGTATAAAAGCCCGGTGGTTGCTGCCTAAATCCTCCTTGTTGTTGGGGTTGTTGAGGATCCCGCCATTTGAAATTCGGATGGTCCCTCCACCCCGGATTGTAGGAATTAGAGTATGGATCATGGCGTGGTTGATTTTGGTTCCCAAAACCCACGGCATTGGCAGATTCCCAACCCCCATTCTCAATCAATTGAGGGCATTGATCGTTGGCATGTCCTTGCATCGAGCACACGCCACACACACTTGGTCCATGAATCTTCATTCCCTCGGCCAACTGAGAAACAATAGAAGTAAGGTTAGCTAATTGGGATTGAATCTCGGGCATAGAACTTACCTCATTCACTTGTGGCCGTGGGGGGTCCCTTTGTCCAACACCTTCGTATTGTTGTGCATTATGTGCTCGGTTGGCAATTAGAACTTTTGCAGCCCCCGGAGTCTTATCCACCAACGCTCCTCCCGCCGAGGCATCAAGCATTTGGCGTTCCATGGGAAGGAGTCCTTCGTAGAAGTATTGAATGAGTAGCTCCTCCTTCATTTGATGCTGTGGACAAGAAGCAACAAGTGATTTAAAACGTTCATAATAAGAAGGAAACGATTCACCTGGGTTTTGTTGGATGCCACTAATCCGTTTCCTCAAGAGAATGACTCTTGAAGTTGGGAAAAACTTCTCCAAGAACACTCTTTTCATACTATCCCAAGATGTAACCGTTCCGGGTGCTAACTCGTAAAGCCAATCTTTCGCCTTTTCCAAAAGTGAGAATGGAAAAGCCTTCATCATCAGAATACTCCCGTCAACATTGATGGGTGTCATGCTCGAACAAACAACCTCGAACTCCTTGAGATGCTTGTTGGGATCTTCCATGGAAAGCCCATGGTATTTCGGAATGTGGTGCAACAAGCTTGACTTCAACTCAAATTCGTCGGTCTTGCCTTGGGCAGCCGCGGGGTATTGAATGCATAATGGTGCGGCATTGGTCAACCCCGAGGCCGAAAGCTCTTTAATGGTCCGATTGTCCGCGGCCATAACTTCTTCTTCCTCTTCTTCAAACTCAGATTCGGCCTCTGAACTTGAACTAGGTTCACTAGGTTCGGGATGCCTCCTCTTTCTTCTCAAATCACGTTCAAAATCGTCGTTGAAATCCAATATGTGTGCATGCACAGTTTGAGAACTCCGCGTCATGCACTAGTACCTAAACCAAGAAAACAAAACAAAATCAGAAAACTAAGTAAATTATACTAAAACACACGGCAAAAACACAAGGGATTAGCAATTTTGCTACTCCCCGGCAACGGCGCCAAAATTTGATGTGAAAATTAACTTGACACACAAATTAAACCCTATGGATGACAATTGTAGTATATGAGCAAATAGGGATCGTTCTAACCGGGGATTAACTAGGGATGCTAATCAATGTAAAACTGACTCAAGAACATAAAAATATAATGTAGAACACTAAACTAGACTCAATTAATGCAAAAGTAGGGTTTAAAACACCTAAACAAACTAAAAACTCAAAACAGCAACTAGAAGGCTCAAAACTGCCTAAAAACCACTTTCTGGGCAGTTTTGAGCACCTACACTACTTTGGACGAATTTGGACTATGACTTGACTCAAAACACTTAGAAACACAACTAAATGGATTTCTAACTAATCTAACACTTTAAAATAGATGGGGGAATGATTTTGACGAAATTAAAACTTTAAAACTCAAACTTTAAAAACAAATGTAAAGCAAAACAGATTGTGATTAAATAGAATGGTGAGAAGCTAGTTAGAGGGTTCCTTATCCACACATGAACATATGCATACAACTCAATCTCCAATTACTCTTTCAACAAATCATGAATGACAATGCCCCAAATTAACTAGATTGCACCAATTAATTCTCAGATTTCCCTAGATTCATTGAATTGAATGGAATACGCATTACAACCAAATTATTCTTATCAAGGACCCTAACTATGGAATACGCATGATAGAGACACATATCAAAGATCATTAAGTTCAATGGACATCATAAGCATTGACGAGGCATTCATACCTATGGGATACGCATGTTACTCTTACCTAGGATTTACTTAACACAATCGTGACTAGCGACTTTCACTACTTATGAATATAAGTTAATAACGATTAGGTGAAATTCCCTTATACCCTAGCATCAAGTTTAAGCATGCAAATTAAGTGTCGACCCTCAACCCACATACATAAACAAGTTATCAATCAAATAGATAAGTAAATCACATTCACAATTTCTGAAATCATAATTGGAAGAAATCAAATCATATAAAACATATGTCCATGGCTTCAAATTCACCTCTAACTAAAAAGAAATTAGTTCCACATGTCTAACATAATTGAACAACAATTTAAATTAAACATGAAAACAGAAACAAAGAAAGAAAGAACTCCAAACACTCCACTAATGGCAGATTGCATGTGCAAGGTGTCTTCTTCCTTTGGACTGCACGGCACTCCTTCTTTCTCCTCCTTTAGTGGCTGCACAAGGTGGATGAATGGTTATGGAAGGATGTAGGAATGGTTTGGGGAAGAGGATGGTGCGGCAAGGTTGAATTTGGGCAGAAAGTTGGGAGTTTGGGGATGGAAGGCTGCGGCAAGGTGGGAAATAGGGTTTTGGACGAATTTCTGAATATGGAGAGGGTGTTCTTCGGCCAAGGGAGGTAAAACACATATATATAGGCAGCCAAACCCTAAAGAAATCAGGTTAGACAAATGGGCTAGGGTTTAGGTGCGGCTAGGGTTAGGAAATCCACCAAAAACTAGGGTTTCTAGAACATTAGGTGCGGCATGGGCTTAGGGGAAGTAATCAGATTTTTTTCATGTGAACAAGGCCTAGGTGCGGCTGATTAAGTGGGCTAGGGTTAGGGTTAGGTGCGGCATAGGTCCAAGAGGCAAAGATGGGTCATCCAAAAGCCCAAAGCCAAGAATAGAAACTCTCGAAAATGGAAACCTCCAAGAATAGAAACTTCCAACTTTAGAAACTTTAGTTGCCAATTCCGACTTCTTTGTTCTTTACTTTCATTTCTTCATTTCTTAAGCTCCCTCGACCTTCAAACTCGTCCATTCCTTGTTCCAAGCATGTACTTTTCAATCCAAGCTCACTTTTGCTCTAAAATGCTCCATTTTGCCATCTTTTATGTCATATGCCCTTTGAACCTGAAAACACATGAAAGTAGCTCAAAAGACTACTTTAACTAAGAAAACATAACGAAAATGCATAAGAACTAGCTAACTAAGGTGCATAAATATGCTCCTATCAAATTCCCCCACACTTAGCTTTTGCTAGTCCTCGAGCAAAACAAAGAAACAAAAGAAAAACAAAACGAAACAAAACAAACAAAAACAACCTAAACCTTCCAACGTTTGCCTCAGGGATTTCCAATGCACATGACATATTAAAAATCATCATTCCCACAGATTTTAGCCATCTTTACACTTAAGCACATACTTAATTATAGTTACCACGTACTAATTCGCATTTAACCAAGTAAAACATGATTTTGAATGTAGTAACATGCCTTAGAGAATTTGCTCAATTCCTCACTAGATATGCACTCAATTTTCACACAGATTTTCTAACTACACACCCTATACTAGTTATATGTGAGAAGATTGATGTAAATATGAAAACGAATGCTCACATATGTTATAACAAGGAAAGCTTTTTCTGAGTTTAATAAGCATGTATATGATCTCATGAAAGGAATGCTACTACTTAGACGCGAGAACCAGTGACACCATATGCTCATACCAATCCCAAACTCCACACATTGAAACACATAACACTCAAGATTAAAGTCAAGGGTTGTAACGGGGCTAGGGGAGTTGGCTAACAACGAAAGGATAGGGAAAACAAACGTTCTTTAAGCAATAGTAAGCAAAACAATGAAATCGTACTCAGAATTCCCATTAGCATGCAGAAATTAACTTTTAAACACAAAGGGAAGATTCAACAACAATTAGGGCCGAATTCACTGTTTTGGACCCTTCCTTCAACAAACAACACTTAAGAACTCTTTTTCACACTTTTCTCAACATTCTTCTTTTTTTTTCTTTCTTCTTTTTTTTCTCGTGCCTCAAAATAGACTTTGGCACATCCACCTATCAAAAATCCTTCCCCCACACTTGTTTTCTACACACCCTCAATCAAAAGGAATTCATTTTAAGTCATGCTTACTATGCTTCAAGAACAAGGGTATGGATGGTCCTAATCTAGGCTAGGTAAAGATAATGTGGGTTAACAAACAATATAGGCTAAACAAGGCTCAACGGGTTTAAACCTACAAAAACAAATGTATGGAATGAAGGCTTTTTGGCTATGGTGGTAACTACTAAACAACTTTATCTTGAATACGTGTTATGCAATTCAATGAAATGTTTTGAATGAAATTGGCATGAGTTCTAGCATTTGGAACTAAAGTGATGAAACGCCTTCTAAGTAATAACCAAGCAAAGAATAGTGAGATCATGCAACGACTTTAGAAAACAAGAATGCACAGATTTTAACTCTCCAAATAAAGTTTTAGGCTCAAGTCTCTCAGGGTTGTAGCTTTAGTTTGAGTTTCTTCCTTCAAGCATGTCACAAAAACTGATTTTTTTCCTTTTTGATTACATGTGAATTCATAAGTTATAACCACAACTAAGCATAAACCAAGAGTAAATCAAACTTTCATCCATGTTTATAACTCTCTTTAACAGTCATGCAATTAAAAACCGAATCCTCATCATTGTGTTGGAAGGTACCCTAAGACACAAACAAACACACAAAAACAACTTAAAAACGACTCTTTTTGGGTTTTTTAAAACAAATTTTCAAATTTTTATGGGATTTTCGGACTTTTGAATCAAAACACATTAAAACACACCAAAACAGCCTAAAAACACCTAAAAACAGCAAGAAACAACATTGGAAATTATGAGTGAGAAAACCCTACGAATTTGCATCAAAACACTTTGGTTACCCCCCCACACTTAAACCAAACATTGTCCTCAATGTTTTAAGCATAGACTCACACAAAAACACATAAACAAACAAACAAACACTAACAACCGAACATGGCAGAAACGAAATAAACAACAAAGAGAAGGCACAGGGACCAAAACTTACGGCCAAGGATGAACAATCCTTGCCGCCACCATCTAGCCCTCCTAAGCCGTCCCAAACCACCAAGGTAAGTCCAAATTCGACTTTTTCTAGTTCCATTCGACTAAATTTGCCCTTTCCTGGCAGGTTTAGGCAATCAAAGAAGGAAGAAGCCGAGAAGGACATTCTAGAGACCTTTCGAAAAGTTCAAGTCAATATTCCGCTCCTTGATGCAATTAAGCAAGTCCCGAGGTATGCTAAGTTTTTAAAAGAACTTTGTACATCAAGGAGAAGGATTTCGAACAAAGAGGTGGTCCAAGTAAGTGAGAATGTTTCTGCCATGTTACAAAGGAAATTACCCCCTAAATGCAAAGATCCGGGTAGTTTTACAATTCCGTGCGTTATGGGTAATACTAAGTTTGAACAATGCATGTTAGACTTAGGGGCTTCGATTAATGTTATGCCATACTCAATTTATGCATCTATGAACTTAGGTGAGCTTAAAAATGATGGTGTGATAATTCAATTAGCCGATCGTTCTAATGCATACCCAAAAGATGTTTTGGTGCAGGTTGGTAATTTTATTTTTCCAGCGGACTTTTACGTGCTTGACATGGAGGATTCACCCTATTCTACCCCATTGCCGATACTATTAGGGAGGCCCTTCATGAAGACAGCCCAAACCAAGATTGATGTGGCTAAGGGAGAGTTAACAATGGAGTTTGGTGATGAATTGATTAAATTCAAAGTTCCTGAATATGTTAAGAATCCTAATGATGTTCGTTCTTGTTTTGCAATAGATGTGATTAAAAATGTGGGGAAGGAACATTCATGCGCACCAATCAAGAAGGATGTCCCTAGATGCATCATCGAAGAGGGTATTGGAGTGGAGCATACGAAACATGTCATTACACCCAAAATACCAAATCTGGCCGAGAGCACCACCTTTGCTGCCCTTTTTGAGTCTTCATCTACATGCATTGGTAAGCCTCCTCCTCTAATTCCAATTCCCGTTTCCACTAATAGGTTATTGCCTTCTGTGGTGCAGGTACCAAATCGAATCCATGATTATGGGAGTTCTTACTTTGACCTTGGGAAGCTCAATGCCACAATCTGGGACCATCATTATCCACTGCCATACATAGACCCAATGCATGAGTATTTCAAGGAGCATGTCATGGAGGATGTACCCCTCCATGCCATGGAACCTAGTCAAGCTTAAACGGAGGTACCGTCCGGCTGGAAGACGTTAAAGCAAGCGCTTCGTGGGAGGCAACCCATGCATTTGACAAAGGAAGACCTAGAGAGCACTCCAATTCCAGATTTGTGTTTCTAAACCCTTCTCTTTGTTGTTTCTTTCGTTTCTGCCATGTTTAGTTTGTTAGTGTTGGTTTGTTTGTTTATGTGTTTTTGTGTGAGTCTATGCTTGAAACATTGAGGACAATGTTTGGTTTAAGTGTGGGGGGGTAACCAAAGTGTTTTGATGCAAATTCGTAGGGTTTTCTCACTCATAATTTCCAATGTTGTTTCTTGCTGTTTTTAGGCTGTTTTGGTGTGTTTTAATGTGTTTTGATTCAAAAATCCGAAAATCCCATAAAAATTTGAAAATTTGTTTTAAAAAACCCAAAAAGAGTCGTTTTTAAGTTGTTTTTGTGTGTTTGTTTGTGTCTTAGGGTACCTTCCAACACAATGATGAGGATTCGGTTTTTAATTGCATGACTATTGAAGAGAGTTATAAACATGGATGGAAGTTTGATTTACTCTTGGTTTATGCTTAGTTGTAGTTATAACTTATGAATTCACATGTCATCAAAAAGGAAAAAATAAGTTTTTGTGACATGCTTGAAGGAAGAAACTCAAACTAAAGCTACAACCCTGAGAGACTTGAGCCTAAAACTTTATTTGGAGAGTTAAAATCTGTGCATTCTTGTTTTCTAAAGTCGTTGCATGATCTCATTATTCTTTGCTTGGTTACTACTTAGAAGGCGTTTCATCATTTAGTTCCAAATGCTAGAACTCATGCCAATTTCATTCAAAACATGTTATTGAATTGCATAACACATATTCAAGATAAAGTTGTTTAGTAGTTACCACCATAGCCAAAAAGCCTTCATTCCATACATTTGTTTTTGTAGGTTTAAACCCGTTGAGCCTTGTTTAGCCTATATTGTTTGTTAACCCACATTATCCTTACCTAGCCTAGATTAGGACCATCCATACCCTTGTTCTTGAAGCATAGTAAGCATGACTTAAAATGAATTCCTTTTGATTGAGGGTGTGCAGAAAACAAGTGTGGGGGAAGGATTTTTGATAGGTGGATGTGCCAAAGTCTATTTTGAGGCACGAGAAAAAAAAAAAAAAAAAGAAAGAAAATTCGTAGAAAAAAGAAGAAAAAAAGAAAAATGTTGAGAAAAGTGTGAAAAAGAGTTGAAAGAGCATGGAAATGAGCTCTAAGGTGTTGGTTGTTGAAGAAGGGGTCCAAAACATTGAATTTGACCCCAAGTGTTGCATGAATTTCCCCTTTGAGTTTAAAAGTTGATTTTTGCATTCAAAAGTGAATTCGAAGAGTCAATTTCATTGCTTTGCTTACTATTGTTTTAAGAACGTTTGTTTACCCTTCACCTTTCTTTGTTAGCCAATACCCCAAGCCCCGTTACAACCCTTAACTTCTATCTTGAGTGTTATGTATTTCAATTTGTGGAGTTTGGGATTGGTATGAGCATATGGTGTCACTGGTTCTCGCATCTGAGTAGTAGCATTCCTTTCATGAGATCATATACATGCTTATTAAATTCAGAGAAAGCTTTCCTTCTTATAACATATATGTGAGCATTCGTTTTCATATTTACATCAATCTTCTCACATATAACTAGTATAGGGTGTGTAGTCAGAAAATCTGTGTGAAAATTGAGTGCATATCTAGTAAGGAATTGAGCAAATTCTCTAAGGCATGTTACTACGTTCAAAATCATGTTTTAATTGGTTAAATGTGAACTAGTACGTGGTGACTATGATTAAGTGTGTGCTTAAGTGTAAAGATGACTAAAATCTGTGGGAATGATGATTTTTAACATGTCATGTGTATTGGAAATCCCTGAGGTAAATGTTGGAAGGTTTAGGTTGTGTTTTGTTTGTTTTGTTCGTTTTGTTTTTCTTTAATTCTTTATTTTGCTCGAGGACTAGCAAAAGCTAAGTGTGGGAGAATTTGATAGCTAAGTATTCCAAAAAGCATATAAAAGTTTAAAAAGCTATTACATATAAAAGTTTAAAAGTTTAAAAGCTTAAAAGTTTAAAAAGCTAAGTGTGGGAGAATTTGTTTTGTTCGTTTCGTTTCTTTAATTCTTTAATTCTTTATTTTGCCCTTCATTAAACATATAAAAGTTTAAAAGCTAAGTATTCCAAAAAGCTATTACATCAAATGAGTGGCTTTGTGGGCATACTTCCAACATTGAGGTCGTTGGTTTTGGCCCAAATAAGATGAGAACAAAATGGTTTTGTCTCTTTAATGAGAATTGGATTTTCATTTCAATTAGTTCCATTTAAATCAATTCTATGAATCCGAAAACCAATTGTTTAAGTTTCTTTCTTAGTTAATGTGATTGATTAAGAAAAGGGTGATTATGAACCAAAGGCCTCGATAATTGAGTTATTTGATTGGCCGCTTTACATTATGAATGTTTGGGTTTAGTAGTTTAGATTTGAATGTAATTTGATTATTCGAATTTGTTGTAAATGGACATAAGTCCATCTAATGTGTTGTAAAAGGGCATAAGCCCTTCTCTTTATTTCAAGTATTCTTTTTTGTTTATATGTATGCAAATTGGAATAGTTGGGTCCAACGCCCAATAGGAAATAACGGTTTAATTAGATTTAACGCGTAACATGAATATATAGTCCAACTCAAGGTCCAACTCAAGGCTTGTGTTGGATCATCCTAAAACCTAATATGAATATATAGTCCATATGAGGATGCAATGCATTCGTTAGTAGTTCCATATAGTCTCGCTTGTTTCATCGAAATAGTGGGAGTATTATATACTACTAATTCATATTAACTTGGACCAATGGTTGTGATAGGCCTGATGCGAAATAGATAAGCACACAAATTAAACCCTCTTTCGTCAAATTGTAGTAGAGATGTAAGTAGGGATCGTTCTAGACCGGGGATTAGGAGGGATTGCTAAACACTTGGAAACTGACTTAAAAACTCAAAAACAAAGTTTAAACCACTAAACTAGACTCAAAGAATGCAAAACTAAAGGTTAAAACACTTAAACAAACCTAAGACTCAAAACAGCAACCTAATGACTCAAAACTGCCTAAAAACCACTTTCTGGGCAGTTTTGAGAACCTAACAAGAACTTGGACGAATTTGAGTGAAAACTTGAATCAAAACACTTAAAAACACAAATCAAAACACTTTCTAACTAATCTAAGATTTCAAAACAAAGGGGGATTGGTTTTGGACGAAAATTGAAAACAAAACAGAAACTTTAAACTAAACAGATTGTAGAACGTTTTGAATAAAAGGATGGATAAAAGGCTAGTTAGGAGGTTCTTCTCCACACATGTCACACTTGCAAACAAAACGATTATCAGTTGTTCTTCCAATGAATTATGAATACTCAACGCCCCAAATTAACCGTGAATTGCACTAGTTAACCCTCAGTTTTTCCACAAGTTATCAAGTTGGATGATTGCATACGACAACCTAAAACATTCCCTACAAGTTCCCTACATGAATTGCATAATAGAGATACAAGCAAGAATCATTACGTTCTATGAAAAACATAAGCATTGACGAAGCATTTGTTACTATGAATTGCATGAAACTTATGCTAAGAACTCATTCAACGCGATCGTTTTCAAGCGACCTTCACTACTTGTGATCATAAGATTGTAACTATTAGGTGAAACTCCCTCATAATCTAGCATCGTATTCATGCATGAAAACTAAGCGTGCACTCTCAATCAACATACACAAATAAGTTATCAATCAAATAGATGAACGAATTGAATCCACAACTTATGAAATAACAACTGAATGTAATCAAATCATATTGCAAGCATATACATGGTTTCGAATTACCCCCCAACTAAGGGGGTTTAGTTCCTCATACTCACAACACAAAGTTTATTGAATTGAAATATCGAAGACATAAGAAAGATTACACCTAAAACGCCCAACAATTCCACTTTGAATTCTGCACGTCAAGCTCCTCTTTCTTCTTCTCCTTGCTGCGGCAGAGAGGGTTTAGGGGATTTTTGGATGTGATTTTGGTTTAGGAAGGGAGTTAGGATGGTATGGTGGTGCGGCAAGGGGTATGGGTGGTGTATGGAGGTGTAGAATGGTGGCTGGAAGTGTAGAATGGTTGCGGCAAGGGGTGGGAAGTGGCTGGTTTGATGGAGAAGTGGCGGCTAAGAGGTATTAGGGTGATGATGGCTGCGGCAAGGTGGGGAAATAAGGTTGGATGAATTTCTGAATTGTGGAGAGCTGATCTGTGCGGCTAGGTGTAGAAATATATATATAGGCACTTAAAAACCCTAGCAAATCAGATTAGGGCTTCTAGAAACCCAAATCCACCAGAAAAATAGGTTAAACAATCAGAAATTAGGTGAGAAAAGGGCCTAGGGTGCGGCAATTAAGTGGGCTAGGGTTAGGGCTTCTAGAAAGCCTTGCAAGGCAAGGAAATAGGTGTTCTAGAAGGGGAAAGGTGCGGCTGATTAGTGGGAGTGTGGATAGGCTTCTAAAAAGCCCAAAACCAAGAGAAACTAAGCCCTAACCCATGGCAAGGATGAGAAAATATTCTAACACCTTTCTTTGTGTCTTCCAACGCTTCGGAACCTTCTAATGTTGCTCAAACGCAAGGCCATTCCGGTTTAGGAAAGATCAACCCAAAATGGAAACTTTTAGGCTTAGCTTTCCTACTTCAAGTAGGAAACCTCAAATCTTCAACTCGTCAATTTCATCCCACCCTTGTGTTCCAAGCATGTCCTTTTTCAATCCAAGCTCACTTTTTGCTCCAAAAGCTCCAAATTGCATCATTTCATGTAACATGTCCTTTAAACCTGAAAACACATGAAAGTAGCTTAAAAGACTACTTTAACAAAGAAAACATAACGAAAATGCATAAGAACTAGCTAACTAAGGCGCATAAATATGCTCCTATCACATGCATGAATATGATGCTAGAGTATAAGGGAGTTTCACCTAATAGTTACAAACTTATATTCACAAGTAGTGGAGGTCGCTTATAAACGATCGCGTTAAATGAATTCTTGGCACTAGTTTCATGCTCATCATAGTAACGAATGCCTCGTCAATACTTATAGTTTTCATGATGCTTAATGATCTTTGATTGTATCTTTATTGTGCTTTTCACGTAAAGGACTTTTGAAGAATGCTTTGAATTGTTGTATGCGCTTTCCCATCCAATTCATTAACTTAAGGAGAACTTGAAGGTTAATTTAAGCGGACCTAATTAACCTGGGGTGTTGAGTTTCATGATTTATCGAAAGAACAACTGAAAATTGGTTTATGTGCAAGTGTGTCATGTGTGGGGAAGGACCTTCTAGCTAATCCATCATCCATCCATTCATCTTAATTTCATCCAAAATCTGTTTAGTTTTGCTTATTTTCGTCCAAAAACCCAATCCCCTTTACTTTGAAGTGTTAGATTAGTTAGAATCTGTTTTGGTTTGTGTTTTTAAGTGTCTTGAGTCAAGTTAAAACCAATTTTCGTCCAAATTTCCTCTATGTGGCAGATTTGAGTCAATTTCATTGTTTTGTGCTGTTTTGAGTCTTTTAAGTTTGATTTGAGTCTTGTGAGTCTTGTTAAGTGTTTTTAAGTTTATTTTTGTGTTTCTAAGTCAGTTTAAAGGTTTTAGCAAGCCCTCCTAATCCCCGGTCCAGAACGATCCCTACTTGCATCTTTACTACAATTTTACAACAAGAGGGTTTAATTTGTGTGCTTAATATATTGCGCATCACTTGTGGTGTTGTTGAGCTTCCTATAGTCAATGCACACTCTCCAACCTGTTTGAATATGGGTTGGCACAAGCTCATCCTCGGCATTCTTCACCACAGTAACTCCGGACTTCTTCGGGACAACTTGAACCGGTGAGACCCAACGGCTATCCGAAATTGGATAAATCACTCCACAATCGAGAAGCTTTATAATCTCCTTTTTCACAACTTCCATCATCGGAGGGTTGAGTTTGCGTTAAGCCTCTCGAGTTGGTTTAGCCCCCTCCTCTAGAAATATGCGATGCATGCATGTTGTAGGGCTAATTCCCTTAATATCGGCCAATGTCCATCCAATGGCTGTTTTGTGCTCTTTCAACACTCGAATCAACTTTTCTTCCTCTAATGCTGTGAGTGATGAAGAGACAATGACGGGCAACGTCTCTTCATCTCCCAAGAATACATACTTTAAATGATCCGGCAACGGTTTAAGCTCAAGAACGGGGGCCTGAATCACAGAAGGTAACAACGTATTAGTGGAAACGGGAATTGGAATTGGGTTAGAAGGCTTACCACGATGTTGGTGATGCGAAATATATTAAGCACACAAATTAAACCCTCTTTTGTCAAATTGTAGTAGAGATGTAAGTAGGGATCGTTCTAGACCGGGGATTAGGAGGGATTGCTAAACACTTGGAAACTGACTTAAAAACTCAAAAACAAAGTTTAAAACACTAAACTAGACTCAAAGAATGCCAAACTAAAGGTTAAAACGCTTAAACAAACCTAAAACTCAAAACAGCAACTAGAAGGCTCAAAACTGCCTAAAAACCACTTTCTGGGCAGTTTTGAGCACCTACACTAATTTGGACGAAATTTGATGAAAACTTGAATCAAAATACTTAGAAACACAAATCAAAATACTTTCTAACTAATCTAAGACTTCAAATGAGAGGGGGATTTGTTTTGGACGAAAATTTAACACAAAACAGAAACTTTAATTAGCACAGATTGTAAAAACGATTTTGGTGAAATAGATGGATAAAAGGCTAGTTAGGAGGTTCTTCTCCACACATGTCACACTTGCAAACAAAACGATTTTCAGTTGTTCTTCCAATAAATTATAAATACTCAACGCCCCAGATTAACCGTGAATTGCACTAATTAACCCTCAGTTTTTCCACAAGTTATTAAGTTGGATGATTGCATACGACAACCCAAAACATTCCCTACAAGTTCCCTACATGAATTGCATAATAGAGATACAAGCAAGAATCATTACGTTCTATGAAAAACATAAGCATTGACGAAGCATTTGTTACTATGAATTGCATGAAACTTATGCTAAGAATTCATTCAACGCGATCGTTTTCAAGCGATCTTCACTACTTGTGATTATAAGATTGTAACTATTAGGTGAAACTCCCTCATAATCTAGCATCATATTCATGCATTGAAACATAAGAAAGATCACACCTAAAAATTCCAGCAATCTAAATTGCACAGCAGGAACATCTAAGAACCTTCCTCCTCTTCCTTGGTTGCGGCACAGGGGTTTGTGATGGTTTTTGGGGGTTATGGATGGTGTAGAATGGTGGAAAAGTGTGTAGGATAGGTGTATGGGACGGCTAGGGTGGTTTTGGGTCAGAAAATATGGTGAATGATGAAGGATAGGTGCTGTTGAAGATGGGGAATGGTTTCTGGCGTGAAGGATTAATTTCTGGATTATGGAGAGGGTTGTGATTCGGCCAAGGGAGGTAAAACATATATATATAGGCAGCCAAACCCTAAAGAAATCAGATTAGACAAATGGGCTAGGGTTTAGGTGCGGCTAGGGTTAGGAAATCCACCAAAAACTAGGGTTTCTAGAACATTAGGTGCGGCATGGGCTTAGGGTAAGTAATCAGATTTTTTTCATGTGAACAAGGCCTAGGTGCGGCTGATTAAGTGGGCTAGGGTTAGGGTTAGGTGCGGCATAGGTCCAAGAGGCAAAGATGGGTCATCCAAAAGCCCAAAGCCGAGAATAGAAACTCTTGAAATTGGAAACCTCCAAAAATAGAAACTTCCAACTTTAGAAACTTTGGTTGCCAATTCCGATTTAGGAAAGATCAACCCAAAATGGAAACTTTTAGGCTTAGCTTTCCTACTTCAAGTAGGAAACCTCAAATCTCGAACTCTTCAATTTCAACCCAACCTTGTGTTCCAAGCATGTCCTTTTCATTCCAAGCTCACTTTTTGCTCCAAAAGCTCCAAATTGCATCATTTCATGTAATATGTCCTTTAAACCTGAAAACACATGAAAGTAGCTTAAAAGACTACTTTAACGAAGAAAACATAACAAAGATGCATAAGAACTAGCTAACTAAGGCGCATAAATATGCTCCTATCAGTTGGGGCAATGATTCCAAGGCAGCCACAAGCTCGGCATGCTCCTCCTTAGGTACGGCCAGATTGGGCTTCATGCCAAGTCCTTGTGCAATCGTCGTTTCAAGGGGATCGTCTTCCAACATATCAAGATAATCCTGCGCCAATTCATCCAATATATCAATAAAAAAACAAGAATGATCATCTTTAGGAAATTTCATAGCTTCAGAAATGTTAAAATTAATAATCTCCCCATCAAATTCCATTGTTAACGTCCCCTTGAACACATCGATCTTGGTGCGTGCTGTTTTCATGAAGGGCCTCCCAAGTAGAATCGGCAATGGGGTGACATTTGGTGAGTCCTCCATCTCTAAAACATAGAAATCCGCTGGAAATATCAAGTTATCCACCTGCACCAACACATCTTCCAAAACTCCTTTCGGATATGCATTAGAACGATCGGCTAATTGAATTATAACACCATCGTTTTTAAGCTCTCCTAAGTTCATGGATGCATATATTGAGTATGGCATGACGTTAATTGAAGCTCCTAGATCTAACATAGTGATAGGAGCATATTTATGCGCCTTAGTTAGCTAGTTTTTATGCATTTTCGTTATGTTCTCTTTGTTAAAGTAGTCGTTTAAGCTACTTTCATGTGTTTTCAGGTTTAAAGGACATATTACATGAAATGATGCAATTTGGAGCTTTTTGGAGCAAAATTTAGCCGGAATGTTGTGTATGCTAATGGAGCACGAGGAATGGACAAGTTTGAAGGTCAAAGGAGCTTAAGAAATGAAGAAATAAAAGTGAAGAACAAAGAAGTCGGAATTGGCAACCAAAGTTTCTAAAGTTGGAAGTTCCTATTCTTGGAGGTTTCCATTTTCGTGAGTTTCTATTGTTGGCTTTGGGCTTTGAGATGACCTAAACCCTAATTCCTTGTGGATCCTAAGCCTATGCCGCACCCTAAGCCCTTTTTCATTTAATTTCTGCCAAGTTAAAGCCTAATATATCTTCCCTAGGGTTTGGGCCGCACCTCTCCCCTTCTAGAACACTAAGTTCCTTGCCTTGCAAGGCTTTCTAGAAGCCCTAACCCTAGCCCACTTAATTGCCGCACCCTAGGCCCTTTTCTCACCTAATTTCTGATTGTTTAACCTATTTTTCTGGTGGATTTGGGTTTCTAGAAGCCCTAATCTGATTTGCTAGGGTTTTTAAGTGCCTATATATATATTTCTACACCTAGCCGCAGCCATGACCCTCTCCATAATTTAGAAATTCGTCCAACCCTACTTTCCCACTCTGTGCCGCACCCATTCTACAACTCCAGCCACCATTCTACACCTCCATACATCATTCTACACCTCCATACACCACCCATACCCCTTGCCGCACCACCATACCATCCTAACTCCCTTCCTAAACCAAAATCACATCCAAAAATCCCCTAAACCCTCTCTGCCGCAGCAAGGAGAAGAAGAAGAGGAGCTTGACGTGCAGAAATTCAAAGTGGAATTCTTGGGCGTTTTAGGTGTAATCTTTCTTATGTCTTCGATGTTTCAATTCAATAAACTTTGTGTTGTGAGTATGAGGAACTAAACCCCCTTAGTTGGGGGGTAATTCGAAACCATGTACATGCTTGCAATATGATTTGATTACATTCAGTTGTTATTTCATAAGTTGTGGATTCAATTCGTTCATCTATTTGATTGATAACTTATTTGTGTATGTTGATTGAGAGTGCACGCTTAGTTTTCATGCATGAATATGATGCTAGATTATGAGGGAGTTTCACCTAATAGTTACAATCTTATAATCACAAGTAGTGAAGGTCGCTTGAAAACGATCGCGTTGAATGAATTCTTAGCATAAGTTTCATGCAATTCATAGTAACAAATGCTTCGTCAATGCTTATGTTTTTCATAGAACGTAATGATTCGTGCTTGTATCTCTATTATGCAATTCATGTAGGGAACTTGTAGGGAATGTTTTGGGTTGTCGTATGCAATCATCCAACCTAATAACTTGTGGAAAAACTGAGGGTTAATTAGTGCAATTCACGGTTAATTTGGGGCGTTGAGTATTCATAATTTATTGGAAGAACAACTGAAAATCGGTTTGTGTGCAAGTGTGACATGTGTGGAGAAGAACCTCCTAACTAGCCTTTTATCCATCCTTTTCATCCAAAAACGTTTTACAATCTGTTTAGTTTTAAGTCTCTGTTTTGTTTTCAATTTTCGTCCAAAACAAATCCCCCTTTATTTTGAAGTCTTAGATTAGTTAGAAAGTGTTTTGATTTGTGTTTCTAAGTGTTTTGATTCAAGTTTTCACTCAATTTCGTCCAAGTTCTTGTTAGGTTCTCAAAACTGCCCAGAAAGTGGTTTTTAGGCAGTTTTGAGTCATTAGGTTGCTGTTTTGAGTTTTAGGTTTGTTTAAGTGTTTTAAAGTTTAGTTTTGCATTCTTTGAGTCTAGTTTAGTGTTTTAAACCTTGTTTTAGAGTTTTTAAGTCAGTTTCCAAGTGTTTAGCAATCCCTCCTAATCCCCGGTCTAGAACAATCCCTACTTACATCTTTACTACAATTTGACAAAAAGAGGGTTTAATTTGTGTGCTTATCTATTTCGCATCAAATTTTTGGCGCCGTTGCCGGGGATTAGCAATTTTGCTAATCCCTTGGATTGTTTTTGTTTCTTTTATTTCACTTTGTTTCTGACTTTGCTTAAGTTTCTGACCTAATTTTGTTTCTTGTTTCTTAGGTACTAATGTATGACTAGAAGCTCTCAACCGATTCGTGCAAACATCTTGGATTTTGACGACGATTTTGAGAGGAAGTTAAGAAGAGCTAGAAACCAGCAAGAACATCATCCACCCAATTCCGAATCTGACCTTGAAGAAAACGTCCAAGAAGAGGAGGAGGAAGCCACGGCAGGGATATTTGAAGAAGTCCAAGGCATAGCGGTGGACAACCGTACACTCAAGGAGCTTTCCGCCTCAGGTTTGGATAATGCCGCACCCTTGTGCATTCAATACCCCATGGCTGCCCAAGGTAAGACGGACGAGTTTGAATTAAAGTCAAGTTTGCTTCATCATATTCCTAAATACCATGGCTTGTCCATGGAAGATCCTAACAAACATTTGAAAGAATTTGAAGTAGTTTGCTCTAGTATGACTCCCGTCAATGTTGATGGAAATATCTTGAAGATGAAGGCTTTTCCATTCTCTTTGATGGATAAAGCCAAGGATTGGTTATACGAGTTAGCTCCCGGCACTGTCACTTCTTGGGAGAGTATGAAGAGAGCGTACTTGGAGAAGTTCTTTCCAACTTCTCGCATCATCCTCCTACGCAAAAAGATAAGCGGAATTCAGCAAGAAGAAGGTGAGTCTTTTCCTACATATTATGAACGATTTAAATCACTTGTTGCTTCTTGTCCACAGCATCAGATGAAGGAGGAGTTGCTCTTGCAATATTTCTACGAGGGCCTACTACCTCTAGAACGTCAAATGCTTGATGCTTCGGCGGGGGGAGCATTGGTGGATAAAACACCCATGGCTGCCAAGGTCTTGATTGCTAATAGAGCGTTGAACGCTCAACAGTACAAGGGTGTAGGCCAAAGAGGACCCTCACGGCACCAAGTACATGAGGTAAGTGATAGGAGCATATTTATGCCCCTTAGTTAGCTAGTTCTTATGCATTTCCATGGTGTTTTCTTAGTTAAAGTAGTCTTTTAAGCTAGTTTTATGTGTTTTCAGGTTTTAAGGCCAAAGAATGCAAGAAGATGCATTTTGGAGCTTTTTGGAGCAAAATTGGGCTTGGAATGATTATCACATAATTGGAGCCAAGGTTTGGACGAATTTGAAGACTTGAAGATGATGATTCCTACTTGAACAAGGTTTCCTAGTTGAAGTAGGAAAGTGCTTACATGAAGGAGGATTCCTAATCGACGAAGGATTCCTAATCGACGAAGGATTCCTAATCAACGAAGGATTCCTAATTGAAGATGGATTCCTAATCACATGAGGATTCCTAATTGAAGATGGATTCCTAATCACATGAGGATTCCTAATTGAAGATGGATTCCTAATCACATGAGGATTCCTAGAAGAACAAGGATTCCTCCTCCAACAAGGATTCCTACTTGAAGTAGGAAAGTTAAGCCAAGGTTTCCTACTTTGGTTTGATTTTTCCTAATTGTCCCTAAAAGTTCCAACAATTATGAAGACTTTCTAAGCATTCTAGGACACAAAACAAAAGCCTAGAACCCTTTTGAACCCTTGCCGCACCCCCCTTTGCATTTCCTCTTCCTGATTTCTTGTTTTAATGCTTTAAAACACCTTCCTTTTGTGTTTTAAACCCTAGCCGAATTTCCCTTGCCCTTTCCTTTAATTTTCTGATTTATTTCCTAATCTAGAATCCTTAGACTTAATTTCTGATTTCCTAATCAACCTAGGGTTTTAATTTCTGTTTTCCTTTAAATAAACCTCCTTGTTGCAGCCACAAAACATTCCACACACATCCATACAACTACATTCACGCCAGAATTCATCCACTATCCCTAACCGCACCTATCCTTCACAAAACTCCATAGTTTCTGACCCCAAACCCCCCTAGCCGTGCCATACACCCATCCTAGACACTTTTCCACCATTCAACCTCATCCAAAACCATCCCAAACCATCTCCATACCTGGTGCCGCAGCAAGAACGAAGAAGGAGTGCCCTTGAATGTGCTTGCTAGTCTATTGCAGATTGCTGGAACTTTTAGGTGTAATCTTTCTTATGTTTTCAATGTTTCAATTCAATAAACTTTGTGTTGTGAGTATGAGGAACTAAACCCCCATAGTTGGGGGGTGATTCGAAACCATGTACATGCTTGCAATATGATTTGATTACATTCAGTTGTTATTTCATAAGTTGTGGATTCAATTCGTTCATCTACTTGATTGATAACTTATTTGTGTATGTTGATTGAGAGTGCACGCTTAGTTTTCATGCATGAATATGATGCTAGATTATGAGAGAGTTTCACCTAATAGTTACAATCTTATAATCACAAGTAGTGAAGGTCGCTTGAAAACGATCGCGTTGAATGAATTCTTGGCACTAGTTTCATGCTCATCATAGTAACGAATGCCTCGTCAACACTTATAGTTCTCATTGTGCTTCATGATTCTTGATTGTATCTTTATTGTGCTCATCACGTAAGGAACCTTTGAGGAATGCTTTGAATTGTTGTGTGCGCTTTCCCATCCAATTCATTAACTTAAGGAGAACTTGAAGGTTAATTTAAGCGTATCTAATTAACTTGGGGTGTTGAGTTTCATAATTTATTGGAAGAACAACTGAAAATCGTTTTGTTTGCAAGTGTGTCATGTGTGGAGAAGAACCTCCTAACTAGTCTTTTATCCATCCTTTTCATCCAAAAACGTTTTACAATCTGTTTTGTTTTAAAGTTTCTGTTTTGTTTTCAATTTTCGTCCAAAACAAATCCCCCTTTATTTTGAAGTCTTAGATTAGTTAGAAAGTGTTTTGATTTGTGTTTCTAAGTGTTTTGATCCAAGTTTTCATCCAAATTCGTCCAAGTTCTTGTTAGGTTCTCAAAACTGCCCAGAAAGTGGTTTTTAGGCAGTTTAGAGTCATTAGGTTGCTGTTTTGAGTTTTATGTTTGTTTAAGTGTTTTAACTTTTAATTTTACATTCTTAGAGTCTAGTTTAGTGTTTTAAACTTTGGTTTTACATTATTGAGTTAGTTTTCAAGAGTTTAGCAATCCCTCCTAATCCCCGGTTTAGAACGATCCCTACTTACATCTTTACTACAATTTGACAAAAGAGGGTTTAATTTGTGTGCTTAATATATTTCGCACCAGTAAGTGCGACTTCCGATCTTCATTCACAATTGGCTAATCTTACTTCTATTGTTTCACAGATGGCCGAGGGAATGAAGATGCAAGGACCTGTGGTATGTGGCGTATGTTCTATCCAAGGACATGTCTGCGAAAAATGTCCTCAACTCATCGAGAATGGCGGATGGGAGAGTGCGAATGCCATTGGGTTTCAAAGCCAAAATCAGTCAAGACACGATCCATACTCCAACACATATAATCCGGGGTGGCGAGACCACCCAAATTTCAAGTGGAGGGATCCCCAACAACCTCAAAACCAAGGAGGCTTGAGGCAACAACCCCCGGGATTCTTTCCCAAAACCTACGGCCCACCCCAAAATCAAGCCCAATCCGGCCCAAGTGCCTCAGGTACGTCTCTTGACAATGATGCACTTCTTAAGATACTAACTAAGTTGTCTAATGGGCAGGAAGATCAAGCTAAGGCTATGCAAAACCAAGATAAAAGGGTGGATCAACTTGAGAAACAAATTGGGCAGATTGCCGAGTTTGTAGGTAAGTTTCGAGATCCCGGACAACTTCCTAGTTCCACCATTCCAAATCCAAAGGGAGGTTTCGAAAGTGCAAAAGCAATCACCCTAAGAAGTGGTAAGGAAGTTGGGGCAGGTCCTGATAGGAGCATATTTATGCGCCTTAGTTTAGCTTGTTCTTGTGCATTTATAGTGTTTTTACTTAGTAAAGTAGTCTTTTAAGCTAGTTTTATGTGTTTTCAGGTTCTATGGGCAAAGTATGCAAAGAGGTGCGAAATGGAGCATTTTAGAGCAAAATTGAGCTGGAATGGAGTGTATGCTAATGGAGCACAAGGAATGGACGAGTTTGAAGGTCAAAGGAGCTTAAGAAATGAAGAAATGCAAGTGAAGAACAAAGAATTCAGATTTGGAAACCAAAGTTTCTAAAGTTGGAAGTTTCTATTCTTGGAGGTTTCCATTTTTGAGAGTTTCTATTCTTGGCTTTGGGCTTTTAGATGACCTAAACCCTAATTCCTTGTGGACCCTAACCCTAGCCGCACCTAGGCCTCTAGAATATCTGATTTCCTTGCCTTGCAAGGCGTTCTAGAAGGCCCATCTCTAAACCCTAACCCTAGCCGCACCTTAGGCCTTATTCCCACTAAAAATCTGATTGTTTTAACCCAATTTCTAGTGGATTTGGGCTTCTAGAAACCCTAATCTGATTACCCTAGGGTTTTGGATGCCTATATATACTCATTACAACCCCTAGATCAGATCACAACCCTCTCCATAATCCAGAAATTAATCCTTCACGCCAGAAACCATTCCCCATCTTCAACAGCACCTATCCTTCATCATTCACCATATTTTCTGACCCAAAACCACCCTAGCCGTCCCATACACCTATCCTACACACTTTTCCACCATTCTACACCATCCATAACCCCCAAAAACCATCACAAACCCCTGTGCCGCAACCAAGGAAGAGGAGGAAGGTTCTTAGATGTTCCTGCTGTGCAATTTAGATTGCTGGAATTTTTAGGTGTGATCTTTCTTATGTTTCAATGTTTCAATTCAATAAACTTTGTGTTGTGAGTATGAGGAACTAAACCCCTCTTAGTTAGGGGGTGATTCGAAACCATGTACATGCTTGCAATATGATTTGATTACATTCAGTTGTTATTTCATAAGTTGTGGATTCAATTCGTTCATCTATTTGATTGATAACTTATTTGTGTATGTTGATTGAGAGTGCACGCTTAGTTTTCATGCATGAATATGATGCTAGATTATGAGGGAGTTTCACCTAATAGTTACAATCTTATAATCACAAGTAGTGAAGGTCGCTTGAAAACGATCGCGTTGAATGAATTCTTGGCATAAGTTTCATGCAATTCATAGTAACGAATGCTTCGTCAATGCTTATGTTTTTCATAGAACTTAATGATTCTTGCTTGTATCTCTATTATGCAATTCATGTAGGGAACTTGTAGGGAATGTTTTGGGTTGTCGTATGCAATCATCCAACTTAATAACTTGTGGAGAAACTGAGGGTTAATTAGTGCAATTCACGGTTAATTTGGGGCGTTGAGTATTTATAATTTATTGGAAGAACAACTGAAAATCGTTTCGTTTGCAAGTGTGACATGTGTGGAGAAGAACCTCCTAACTAGCCTTTTATCCATCATTTTCATCCAAAAACGTTTTACAATCTGTTTAGTTTTAAGTTTCTGTTTTGTTTTCAATTTTCGTCCAAAACAAATCCCCCTTTATTTTGAAGTCTTAGATTAGTTAGAAAGTGTTTTGATTCAAGTTTTCACTCAAATTCGTCCAAGTTCTTGTTAGGTTCTCAAAACTGCCCAGAAAGTGGTTTTTAGGCAGTTTTGAGTCATTAGGTTGCTGTTTTGAGTTTTAGGTTTGTTTAAGTGTTTTAACCTTTAGTTTTGCATTCTTTGAGTCTAGTTTAGTGGTTTAAACTTTGTTTTTGAGTTTTTAAGTCAGTTTCCAAGTGTTTAGCAATCCCTCCTAATCCCCGGTCTAGAACGATCCCTACTTACATCTCTACTACAATTTGACAAAAGAGGGTTTAATTTGTGTGCTTATATATTTCGCATCAGGTCCTACATCAAAAACAGGTCATAACGAGGATGAAATTTTGCAAATGGAAGAGGAGGAATCAAGGTTGCCCACGGCAAAGGTGGTTCCACCAAGTCTGCCCAATTTGTCCCACAAAGGTAAGAATGTGTCAAATTCGGTTCATACTAATGTTTTCCCTTCAATTGTGCCTTTTCCTAGTAGGTTCATGCAAACGAAGAAAGAAGAGGCAGAAAAGGATATCCTTGAAACCTTTCGGAAAGTTGAAGTTAACATACCTTTGTTAGATGCAATCAAGCAAGTTCCAAGGTATGCTAAGTTCTTGAAAGAGTTGTGTACCACTAGGAAGAGGATGTCGACTAAGGAAGTGGTAAAGGTAGGTGAGAATGTGTCCGCCATCTTGCAACGCAAGCTACCTCCCAAATGCAAAGATCCAGGTAGCTTTAGCATTCCTTGTGTCATTGGGAACACTAGATTTGAATCTGCCATGCTTGATTTAGGTGCTTCTATAAATGTTATGCCATATTCCATTTATGCATCTATGAACTTAGGAGCGTTGAAAAATGATGGGGTAATAATACAATTGGCCGATAGATCTAACGCCTATCCAAAGGGAGTTTTGGAAGACGTTCTTGTGCAGGTTAATCATTTAGTTTTCCCGGCGGATTTCTATGTCCTTGAAATGGATGAATCGGACCATGCTCATTCGCTTCCCATTCTACTTGGAAGGCCATTCATGAAGACGGCCCGGACAAAGATTGACGTGTATAGTGGAACTTTGTCCATGGAATTCGATGGGGAAGTTGTTAATTTTAATCTTTCTGATTCCATTAAATACCCTAGTGAGGACCATTCATGTTTCTCTATTGATATAATTGACTCTTTGGCGCAGGGATATCTCGACGATTTGAATGACGATGCGCTTGAAAAAGTCATTACACGAGGCATGGAAATTACAACCAAGGGGGCAGATTCTAGTGTAACCCACGGCATACATGGACTAGGCCATGCCGTGCACCCTAATGAGGAAATAATTGAAGTTGTGGCTGCCCTTGAGTCCTCACCTAAGCTTGATGGTAAGTATACTACCCGTGAGTCCATTCCCATTTCGACTAACAAATTGCTTCCATCCATAATTCAGGTACCTATCCTTGAACTCAAGCCTTTGCCAAGCCATTTGAAGTATATTTTCTTGGGAGAAAATGAAACACTACCTGCCATTATTTCCTCCTCCCTCACGGCACAAGAGGAGGAGAAATTGCTTCGAGTTTTGAAGGAGTTCAAATCTGCCCTAGGTTGGACATTGGCCGATATTAAAGGTATAAGCCCTACAACTTGTATGCATCACATATTTCTTGAGGAGGGGGCCAAACCAACTAGAGAGGCTCAATGCCGTCTTAACCCTCCGATGATGGAAGTAGTGAAAAAGGAGATCATAAAGCTTCTAGATTGTGGGGTTATCTATCCAATCTCGGATAGTAAGTGGGTTTCGCCCGTTCAATGCGTGCCAAAGAAATCCAGAGTGACGGTGGTAGCTAATGCCGAGAATGAGCTTGTCCCTCAACGTATTCAAACCGGTTGGAGGGTGTGCATTGACTATAGGAAGCTAAACACCACCACGAGGAAGGACCACTTCCCATTGCCGTTCATTGACCAAATGCTTGAGAGGTTAGCGGGTTATGCTTTTTATTGTTTTCTTGATGGTTATTCTGGTTATAATCAAATTGTCATTTCACCCGAGGACCAAGAAAAAACCACTTTTACATGCCCGTTTGGTACCTTTGCATATCGTCGCATGCCTTTTGGTTTATGTAATGCACCTGCTACATTTCAAAGATGCATGATGAGCATATTCTCTGATTACGTAGAAAAGATAATTGAAGTGTTTATGGATGATTTTAGTGTATTTGGTGATTCGTTTAATAGTTGCTTGCATAATCTAAGTTTGATCCTAAAACGTTGTGTTGAAACTAACCTTGTACTTAATTGGGAAAAGTGTCATTTTATGGTTAAACAAGGTATCGTTTTAGGTCATATAATCTCTGAAAAGGGTATTGAGGTTGATAAGTCGAAAATAGATCTTGTACGTCACTTACCCTCTCCGACTTCGGTTAGAGAGGTTCGTTCGTTTCTTGGCCATGCAGGATTCTATCGTAGGTTCATCAAGGATTTCTCGAAGATAGCACAACCTCTTTGCCGGCTCCTACAAAAAGAAGTGGCGTTTGAATTCACCAAGGAGTGCACGGCGTCATTCAACCAACTCAAGGAGTTGTTAACCACGACACCCATCATTGTTCCACCGGATTGGAGTCTACCTTTCGAGCTCATGTGTGATGCGTCCGACTATGCTTTAGGAGCTGTTTTAGGACAAAGAAAGGACAGGAGGCCGCATGTCATTTACTACGCCTCACGGACGCTGAACGATGCACAATTGAACTACTCCACTACGGAAAAAGAACTCCTTGCCGTTGTCTTTGCTTTAGATAAATTTCGATCATATTTAATTGGAACTAAAGTAATTGTTTTCACTGATCATGCAGCTCTGAAGTACTTGCTCACCAAAAAGGAGGCCAAGCCACGGCTAATTCGATGGATATTGCTACTTCAAGAGTTCGATATAGAGATTCGGGACAAGAAGGGAAGTGAAAACGTGGTGGCTGACCACCTAAGCCGAATGGTGCATAATGAGGAGTCTTTGCCGATTTTGGAGACATTCCCCGATGAACAATTGCTGTCCATTAAGGTTAATGCACCTTGGTATGCCGATATTGTTAATTATTTGGTGTCAAAACGTATTCCAAGTGAGTTCACTAGGCACCAACGTGATAAACTTAGGCATGATGCACGGTTTTATGTGTGGGATGATCCGTACTTATGGAAATTTTGCCCCGATCAGATTATACGTCGTTGTGTGCACGATTCTGAATGTTATTCAATTTTGAGTTTTTGTCACACGTATGCATGTGGAGGGCACTTTGGCACACAACGCACAGCCCTTAAGGTGTTACAATGTGGATTTTATTGGCCTAGTATTTTCAAAGATGCTAAAACTTTTTGCTTAACATGTGATAAATGCCAACGAATGGGTGGTATTAGTGCTAGGGACCAAATGCCGCAGGTTTCTGTCCTAAATGTTGAAATTTTTGATGTTTGGGGTATTGATTTTATGGGTCCTTTTCCTTCTTCGTATGGTTTTACATATATTTTGCTTGCGGTTGATTATGTGTCGAAGTGGGTGGAAGCAAAAGCCACCCGAACTAATGATTCTAAAGTGGTTGCAGATTTTATTAGAACTAACATTTTTGCGAGGTTCGGAATGCCACGAGTGATCATTAGTGACGGAGGGTCACACTTTTGCAATCGGACCATTGAAGCGTTATTGAGGAAATACAGTGTCACCCATAAGGTTTCTACACCTTACCATCCTCAAACTAATGGGCAAGCCGAGGTTTCCAACCGTGAGATCAAGCAAGTCTTAGAGAAGATTGGGCCAACGAGGAAGGATTGGAGTTTACGGTTAGATGATGCACTTTGGGCGTATCGTACGGCGTACAAAACCCCTATTGGGATGTCCCCCTTCCGACTTGTCTATGGCAAGGCGTGCCATCTTCCTGTTGAATTGGAGCAAAAAGCACTTTGGGCCATCAAGAAGTTTAACATGAACCTCGAGGAAGCAGGAAGTCAAAGGAGATTGCAATTGAATGAGCTTGATGAGATACGGCACGAGGCGTACGATAATGCAAGCATTTACAAGCAAAAGACCAAAGCTTTCCATGACAACATGATCCGTGGGAAATCATTCTCAATTGGGCAGAAAGTGCTATTGTTCAATTCCCGTTTACGTTTGTTTCCCGGTAAGTTACGTTCTAAGTGGATTGGACCGTTTGTTATTACTAACATATCTTCTTATGGTGCCATCCAGATTCAAAGTCTCAAAACAGGTCATGAATTCCAAGTGAACGGACACCGTTTGAAGCCATATTATGAGAATTTTGTTGAACAAACCGTGGAGGATATTTCTTTGGGTGCCGTGGGCACAAATGGAGGATGAATGGGCTTTTCGTCCGGCTGTACGACGTAAAAGAAAGCGCTACTTGGGAGGCAACCCATGCAATTCAACAAAGGAAGACCAAGGAATCACTCCAATTCCAGATTTGCGTTCCTAAACTCTTCACTTTGTTGTTTATTTCGAATCTGCCTATTTAGTTGTTTTAGTTGCTGTTTGTGTGTTTCTTTTTGTTTAGTGTGATTTTATGCTTGAAACATTGAGGACAATGTTGGATTTAAGTGTGGGGGGGGTAACTAAGTGTTTTAGATGCAAATTCGTGGGATTTTATCACCCTTAACTTGGAGACTTGTTCCTTGCTGTTTTTAAGTGTTTTTGAGCAGTTTTGGTGTGTTTTAGTGTGTTTTGATGCAAAAATCCGAAAATCACATAAAAATTTTGAAAATTTGTTTTTAAAAACCCAAAAAGAGTTGTTTTTGTGTGTTTGTTTGTGTCTTAGGGTACCTTCCAACACAATGATGAGGATTCGGTTTGTAATTACATGGCTGTTAAAGAGAGTGATTAACATGGATGAAAGTTTGATTTACTCTTTGTGTATGCTTAGTTGTGGTTATAACTTATGAATTCACATGCAATCATAAAAGAAAAAAATCAGTTTTTTTTTTGTAACATGCTTGAAGGAAGGAACTCAAACTAACGCTACAACCTTGTGAGACTTGAGCCTAAACGTTTATTTGGAGAGTTAAAATCTGTGCATTCTTTGTTTTCTAAGTCGTTGCATGATCTCATTATTCCTTGCTTGGTTACTATTTAGAAGGCGTTTCATCATTTAGTTCCAAATGCTAGAACTCATGCCCATTTCATTCAAAGCATGTTATTGATTTGCATAACACATATTCAAGATGAAGTTGTGTAGTGACCACCACCTTAGCCAAAAAGCCGTGTGCCCTATGTCATTGTGATTTGTAGGTTTTAACCCCATTGAGCCTTGTTAGCCTTCGTTATTTGTTAACCCATGTTTTCCTCACCTAGCCTAGTTTAGGACCATCCAAACCCTTGTTCTTAAAGCATAGTAAAGCATGATTCAAATTGAATTCCTTTTGATCTATGTTAGCAGAAAAGAAGTGTGGGGGAAGTATTTTTTATGAGGAATTGTGTGCCATAGGCACGGCAAAGAAAAGAAAAAAAAAAGAAAAGAAAAAGAAAAAAAATAAGAAGAAAAAAAAAGTATGAAAAGTTTGGAAAAAGAGTTCCAAAGTATTGTTTGTTGAAGTAAGGGTCCAAAACAATGAATTCGGCCCTAAGGAGTTGTTTAAGTCTTCCCCTTGTGTTTTAAAGTTAATTGCTGCAATCTAAGTGAATTCTACGTCTCAATTTCATTGCTTTGCTTACTATTGCTCGAAGAACGTTTGTTTTCCCTATCCTTTCCTTGTTAACCAACACCCCAAGCCCCATTACAACCCTTAACTTCTATCTTGAGTGTTATGTGTTTCAATTTGTGGAGTTTGAATTTGGTATGAGCATATGGTGTCACTGGTTCTCGCATCTAAGTAGTAGCATTCCATTCATGAGATCATATCTAAACATGCTTCTTAACTCTAGAAATTGCGTTCTTTGTGATACATATATGTGAGCATTCGTTTTCATATCTACATCAATCTTCTCACATATGACTAGTGTAGGGTGTGGAGTTAGAAAATCTGAGTGAAAATAGAGTGTATATCTTGTAAGGAATTGAGGGAATTCTCTAAGGCATGTTACTACATTCAAAGCATTGTTTTGATTGATTACTTGTGAATTAGTAAGTGGTGGCTTTAATTAAGTATGTGCTTGTGTAAAGATGACTCAAATCTGTGGGGATAACAATCTTTAACATGTCATGTGCATTGGAAATCCCTGAGGCAAACGTTGGAAGGTTTAGGTTTTGTTTTGGTTAGTTGGTTTCGTTTTGTTTCCTTTCTTTTGTTTGTTTTGCTCGAGGACTAGCAAAAGCTAAGTGTGGGTGAATTTGATAGGAGCATATTTATGCGCCTTAGTTAGCTCGTTCTTATGCATCTTTGTTATGTTTTCTTTGTTAAAGTAGTCTTTTAAGCTACTTTCATGTGTTTTCAGGTTTAAAGGACATATTACATGAAATGATGCAAGTTGGAGCTTTTGGAGCAAAATATGAGCTTGGATTGAAAAGGACATGCTTGGAACACAAGGTTGTGATGGAATTGAAGAGTTGAAGATTTGAGGTTTCCTACTTGAAGTAGGAAAGCTAAGCCTAAAAGTTTCCATTTTGGGTTGATCTTTCCTAAATTGGAATTGGCAACCAAAGTTTCTAAAGTTGGAAGTTTCTATTCTTGGAGGTTTCCATTTTCGTGAGTTTCTATTCTCGGCTTTGGGCTTTTGGATGACCCATCCTTACTTCTTGGACCTATGTCGCACCTAAACCCTAACCCTAGCCACTTAATCAGCCGCACCTAGGCCTTGTTCACATGCGAAAATCTGATTATTTACCCTAAGCCCATGCCGCACCTTTCCATCCTAGAAGCCCTATTTTACAAACCTTAACCCTAGCCCATTGTTTCAATCTGATTTCATTAGGGTTTTAGGTGCCTCTATATATGTGTTTTACTCCTTTGGCCGAACATCTCCCATTCTACAAATCAGAAATCGTCTAAACCCTATTCCCACACCTTGCCGCAGCCTTCATCCATTCCAGCCACACCCATACACCTTGCCGCAGCCATCCCTCTACTCCAGCCACCATTCTCCATCTCCATACACCACCCATACCCCTTGCCGCACCACCATACCATCCTAACTCCCTTCCTAAACCAAAATCACATCCAAAAATCCCCTAAACCCTCTCTGCCGCAGCAAGGAGAAGAAGAAAGAGGAGCTTGACGTGCAGAATTCAAAGTGGAATTGTTGGGCGTTTTAGGTGTAATCTTTCTTATGTCTTCGATGTTTCAATTCAATAAACTTTATGTTGTGAGTATGAGGAACTAAACCCCCTTAGTTGGGGGGTAATTCGAAACCATGTACATGCTTGCAATTTGATTCGATTTCATTCAGTTGTTATTTCATAAGTTGTGAATTCAATTCGTTCATCTACTTGATTGATAACTTAATTGTGTATGTTGATTGAGAGTGCACGCTTAGTTTTCATGCATGAATATGATACTAGATTATGAGGGAGTTTCACCTAATAGTTACAATCTTATAATCACAAGTAGTGAAGGTCGCTTGAAAACGATCGCGTTGAATGAATTCTTAGCATAAGTTTCATGCAATTCATAGTAACGAATGCTTCGTCAATGCTTATGTTTTTCATAGAACTTAATGATTCGTGCTTGTATCTCTATTATGCAATTCATGTAGGGAACTTGTAGGGAATGTTTTGGGTTGTCGTATGCAATCATCCAACTTGATAACTTATGCAAAAACTGAGGGTTAATTAGTGCAATTCACGGTTAATTTGGGGCATTGAGTATTTATAATTTATTGGAAGAACAACTGAAAATTGTTTTGTTTGCAAGTGTGACATGTGTGGAGAAGAACCTCCTAACTAGCCTTTTAACCATCTATTTCACCAAAATCGTTTTTACAATCTGTGTTAGTTAAAGTTCTGTTTTTGTGTTAAATTTTCGTCCAAAACAAATCCCCCTTTAATTTGAAGTCTTAGATTAGTTAGAAAGTGTTTTGATTTGTGTTTCTAAGTATTTTGATTCAAGTTTTCATCAAATTTCGTCCAAATTAGTGTAGGTGCTCAAAACTGCCCAGAAAGTGGTTTTTAGGCAGTTTTGAGCCTTCTAGTTGCTGTTTTGAGTTTTAGGTTTGTTTAAGTGTTTTAACCTTTACTTTTGCATTCTTTGAGTCTAGTTTAGTGTTTTAAACTTTGTTTTTGAGTTTTTAAGTCAGTTTCCAAGTGTTTAGCAATCCCTCCTAATCCCCGGTTTAGAACGATCCCTACTTACATCTTTGCTACAATTTGACAAAAAGAGGGTTTAATTTGTGTGCTTATCTATTTCTCATCAAACTTCCATCATAGGAGGGTTGAGACGGCGTTGAGCCTCTCGAGTTGGTTTGGCCCCCTCCTCAAGAAATATGTGATGCATACAAGTCGTAGGGCTTATACCTTTGATGTCGGCCAATGTCCAACCTAAGGCAGATTTGAACTCCTTCAAAACTCGAAGCAATTTCTCCTCCTCTTGTGCCGTGAGGGAGGAGGAAATGATGGCAGGTAGTGTTTCATTTTCTCCCAAGAAAATGTACTTCAAATGGCTTGGCAAAGGCTTGAGTTCAAGGAGAGGTGCCTGAATTATGGATGGAAGTAATTTGTTAGTCGAAATGGGAATGGACTCACGCGTAGTATACTTACCATCAAGCTTAGGTGAGGACTCAAGGGCAGCCACAACTTCAACTAGATCCTCACTAGGGGGCACGGCATGGCCTAGTCCATGTATGTCGTGGGTTACAGTAGAATCTGCCCCCTCGGTTTTGAGTTCCATGCCTCGTGTAATGACTTTTTCAAGCGTATCGTCATTCAAATCGTCGAGATATCCCTGCGCCAAAGAGTCAATTATATCAATAGAAAAGCATGAATGGTCCTCACTAGGGTATTTAATGGAATCAGAAAGATTAAAATTAACAACTTCCCCATCGAATTCCATGGACAAAGTTCCACTATACACGTCAATCTTCGTCCGGGCCGTCTTCATGAATGGCCTTCCAAGTAGAATGGGCAGCGATGGAGCATGGTCCGATTCATCCATTTCGAGGACATAGAAATCCGCTGGGAAAACTAAATGATTAACCTGCACAAGAACATCTTCCAAAACTCCCTTTGGATAGGCGTTAGATCTATCGGCCAATTGTATTATTACCCCATCATTTTTCAATGCTCCTAAGTTCATAGATGCATAAATGGAATATGGCATAACATTTATAGAAGCACCTAAATCAAGCATGGCAGATTCAAATCTAGTATTCCGAATGACACAAGGAATGGTAAAGCTACCTGGATCTTTGCATTTGGGAGGTAGTTTGCGTTGCAAGATGGCGGACACATTCTCACCTACCTTTACCACTTCCTTAGTTGACATCCTCTTCCTAGTGGTACACAACTCCTTCAAGAACTTAGCATACCTCGGAACTTGCTTCATTGCATCTAACAAAGGTATGTTAACTTGAACTTTCCTAAAGGTTTCAAGGATATCCTTTTCTGCCTCTTCTTTCTTCGTTTGCATGAACCTACTAGGAAAAGGCACATTTGAAGGGAAAACATTAGTATGAACCGAATTTGACAGATTCTTACCTTTATGGGACAAATTGGGCAGATTTGGGGCCTTAGGGACTTGCGGCAAAGGTGGAACCACCTTTGCCGTGGGCAACCTTGATTCCTCCTCTTCCATTTGCAAAATTTCATCCTCGTTATGACCTGTTTTTGATGTAGGATCTGCCCCAACTTCCTTACCACTTCTTAGGGTGATTGCTTTTGCACTTTCGAAACCTCCCTTCGGATTTGGAATGGTGTAACTAGGAAGTTGTTCGGGATCTCGAAACTTACCTACAAACTCGGCAATCTGCCCAATTTGTTTCTCAAGTTGATCCACCCTTTTATCTTGGTTTTGCATAGCCTTAGCTTGATCTTCCTGCCCATTAGACAACTTAGTTAGTATCTTAAGAAGTGCATTATTGTCAAGAGACGTACCTGAGGCACTTGGGCCGGATTGGGCTTGATTTTGGGGTGGGCCGTAGGTTTTGGGAAAGAACCCCGGGGGTTGTTGCCTAAAGCCTCCTTGGTTTTGAAGTTGTTGGGGATCCCTCCACTTGAAATTTGGGTGGTCTCGCCACCCCGGATTATACGTGTTGGAGTATGGATCATGTCTTGACTGATTTTGGCTTTGAAATCCAATGGCATTCGCACTCTCCCATCCGCCATTCTCGATGAGTTGAGGACATTTTTCGGAGACATGTCCTTGGATAGAACATACGCCACATACCACAGGTCCTTGCATCTTCATTCCCTCGGCCATCTGTGAAACAATAGAAGTAAGATTAGCCAATTGTGAATGAAGATCGGAAGTCGAACTTACCTCATGTACTTGGTGCCGTGAGGGTCCTCTTTGGCCTACACCCTCGTACTGTTGAGCGTTCAACGCTCTATTCGCAATCAAGACCTTGGCAGCCATGGGTGTTTTATCCACCAATGTTCCCCCCGCCGAAGCATCAAGCATTTGACGTTCTAGAGGTAGGAGGCCCTCGTAGAAATATTGCAAGAGCAATTCCTCCTTCATCTGATGCTGTGGACAAGAAGCAACAAGTGATTTAAATCGTTCATAATATGTTGGAAAAGACTCACCTTCTTCTTGCTGAATTCCGCTTATCTTTTTGCGTAGGAGGATGATGCGAGAAGTTGGAAAGAACTTCTCCAAGTACGCTCTTTTCATACTCTCCCAAGAAGTGACTGTGCCGGGAGCTAACTCGTATAACCAATCCTTGGCTTTATCCATCAAAGAGAATGGAAAAGCCTTCATCTTCAAGATATTTCCGTCAACATTGACGGGAGTCATACTAGAGCAAACTACTTCAAATTCTTTCAAATGTTTGTTAGGATCTTCCATGGACAAGCCATGGTATTTTGGAATATGATGAAGCAAACTTGACTTTAATTCAAACTCGTCCGTCTTACCTTGGGCAGTCATGGGGTATTGAATGCACAAGGGTGCGGCATTATCCAAACCTGAGGCGGAAAGCTCCTTGAGTGTACGGTTGTCCACCGCCATGCCTTGGACTTCTTCAAATATCCCTGCCGTGGCTTCCTCCTCCTCTTCTTGGACGTTTTCTTCAAGGTCAGATTCGGAATTGGGTGGATGATGTTCTTGCTGGTTTCTAACTCTTCTCAACTTCCTCTCAAAATCGTCGTCAAAATCCAAGATGTTCGCACGAATCGTTTGAGAGCTTCTAGTCATACATTAGTACCTAAGAAACAAGAAACAAAATTAGGTCAGAAACTTACACAAAGTCAGAAACAAAGTGAAATAAAAGGAACAAAAACAATCCAAGGGATTAGCAAAATTGCTAATCCCCGGCAACAGCGCCAAAAATTTGATGCGAAATAGATAAGCACATAAATTAAACCCTCTTTTGTCAAATTGTAGTAGAGATGTAAGTAGGGATCGTTCTAGACCGGGGATTAGGAGGGATTGCTAAACACTTGGAAACTGACTTAAAAACTCAAAAACAAAGTTTAAACCACTAAACTAGACTCAAAGAATGCAAAACTAAAGGTTAAAACACTTAAACAAACCTAAGACTCAAAACAGCAACCTAATGACTCAAAACTGCCTAAAAACCACTTTCTGGGCAGTTTTGAGAACCTAACAAGAACTTGGACGAATTTGAGTGAAAACTTGAATCAAAACACTTTCTAACTAATCTAAGATTTCAAAACAAAGGGGGATTGGTTTTGGACGAAAATTGAAAACAAAACAGAAACTTTAAACTAAACAGATTGTAGAACGTTTTGAATAAAAGGATGGATAAAAGGCTAGTTAGGAGGTTCTTCTCCACACATGTCACACTTGCAAACAAAACGATTATCAATTGTTCTTCCAATGAATTATGAATACTCAACGCCCCAAATTAACCGTGAATTGCACTAGTTAACCCTCAGTTTTTCCACAAGTTATCAAGTTGGATGATTGCATACTGATAGGAGCATATTTATGCTCCTTAGTTAGCTAGTTCTTATGCATCTTTGTTATGTTTTCTTCGTTAAAGTAGTCTTTTAAGCTACCTTCTTGTGTTTTCAGGTTTAGCGGACGTATTACATGAAACGATGCAAATTGGAGCTTTTGGAGCAAAATGTGAGCTTGGATTGAAAAGGACATGCTTGGAACACAAGGTTGGGATAAAATTGAAGAGTTGAAGATTTGAGGTTTCCTACTTGAAGTAGGAAAGCTAAGCCTAAAAGTTTCCATTTTGGGTTGATCTTTCCTAAATCGGAATTGGCAACCAAAGTTTCTAAAAGTTGGAAGTTTCTATTCTTGGAGGTTTCCATTTTCGTGAGTTTCTATTCTTGGCTTTGGGCTTTAGATGACTTAAACCCTAATTCCTTGTGGACCCTAAGCCTATGCCGCACCCTAGGCCCCTTTCATTTAATTTCTGCCATGTTAAAGCCTAATCCATCTCCCCTAGGGTTTGGGCCGCACTTCTCCCATTCTAGAACACCAATTTCCTTGCCTTGCAAGGCTTTCTAGAAGCCCTAACCCTAGCCCACTCCTTGCCGCACCCTAGGCCCTTTTTCTCACCAAATTTCTGATTGTTTAACTTATTTTTCTGGTGGATTTGGGTTTCTAGAAGCCCTAATCTGATTTGTTAGGGTTTTTAAGTGCATATATATTTAGTTTCTACACCTAGCCGCACCACTCTCCCTCTACAAAAAAATCAGAAATTCACCATCACCCTAATCCTTTCCTTGCCGCAGCCACCACCCATTCCAGCAACCTTTCCCACATCTTGCCGCAGCCTTTGATCCATTCCAGCCACCATCCTCCACCTTTAGACACCATTCCACACCTCCATAACTCTTTCCCACACCTTGCCGCACCACCCTACCATCCTAACTCCCTTCTAAAAACCAAAAACACATCCAGCAAACTCCATTCACGCCAGAACCTGTCCCTCACCTTTGCCGAGCCCAACCTACACCCAAATCCATATTCTCTGACCCCAAACCTTCCTAGCCGTGCCCTACACCTATCCTAGATAGTTTTCCACCATTCTCCCTCATCCAAAGTCATCCAAAAACCCCCTAAACCAACTCTGCCGCAACAAGGAGAAGAAGAAAGAGGAGCTTTCTGTGCAGAATTCAAAGTGGACTTCTTTGGCATTTTAGGTGTAATCTTTCTTATGTCTTCGATGTCTCAATTCAATAAACTTTGTGTTGTGAGTATGAGGAACTAAACCCCCTTAGTTGGGGGGTGATTCGAAACCATGTACATGCTTGCAATTTGATTCGATTACATTCAGTTGTTATTTCATGAGTTATGGATTCAATTCGTTCATCTATTTGATTGATAACTTATTTGTGTATGTTGATTGAGAGTGCACGCTTAGTTTTCATGCATGAATATGATGCTAGATTATGAAGGAGTTTCACCTAATAGTTACAATCTTATAATCACAAGTAGTGAAGATCGCTTGAAAACGATCGCGTTGAATGAATTCTTAGCATAAGTTTCATGCAATTCATAGTAACAAATGCTTCGTCAATGCTTATGTTTTTCATAGAACGTAATGATTCTTGCTTGTATCTCTATTATGCAATTCATGTAGGGAACTTGTAGGGAATGTTTTGGGTTGTCGTATGCAATCATCCAACTTAATAACTTGTGGAAAAACTGAGGGTTAATTAGTGCAATTCACGGTTAACTTGGGGCGTTGAGTATTCATAGTTTATCGGAAGAACAACTGAAAATCGTTTTGTTTGCAAGTGTGACATGTGTGGAGAAGAACCTCCTAACTAGCCTTTTATCCATCCTTTTCACCAAAATCGTTTTTACAATCTGTGTTAATTAAAGTTTCTGTTTTGTGTTAAATTTTCGTCCAAAACAAATCCCCCTTTAATTTGAAGTCTTAGATTAGTTAGAAAGTGTTTTGATTTGTGTTTCTAAGTATTTTGATTCAAGTTTTCATCAAATTTCGTCCAAATTAGTGTAGGTGCTCAAAACTGCCCAGAAAGTGGTTTTTAGGCAGTTTTCAGCCTTCTAGTTGCTGTTTTGAGTTTTAGGTTTGTTTAAGTGTTTTAACCTTTAGTTTTGCATTCTTTGAGTCTAGTTTAGTGTTTTAAACTTTGTTTTATGTTTTTAAGTCAGTTTCCAAGTGTTTAGCAAGCCCTCCTAATCCCCGGTCTAGAACGATCCCTACTTACATCTCTACTACAATTTGACAAAAGAGGGTTTAATTTGTGTGCTTATATATTTCGCATCACATACGACAACCTAAAACATTCCCTACAAGTTCCCTACATGAATTGCATGAAACTTATGCTAAGAACTCATTCAACGCGATCGTTTTCAAGCGACCTTCACTACTTGTGATCATAAGATTGTAACTATTAGGTGAAACTGATGCGAAATATATTAAGCACACAAATTAAACCCTCTTTTGTCAAATTGTAGTAGAGATGTAAGTAGGGATCGTTCTAGACCGGGGATTAGGAGGGATTGCTAAACACTTGGAAACTGACTTAAAAACTCAAAAACAAAGTTTAAAACACTAAACTAGACTCAAAGAATGCAAAACTAAAGGTTAAAACGCTTAAACAAACCTAAAACTCAAAACAGCAACTAGAAGGCTCAAAACTGCCTAAAAACCACTTTCTGGGCAGTTTTGAGCACCTACACTAATTTGGACGAAATTTGATGAAAACTTGAATCAAAATACTTAGAAACACAAATCAAAATACTTTCTAACTAATCTAAGACTTCAAATGAGAGGGGGATTTGTTTTGGACGAAAATTTAACACAAAACAGAAACTTTAATTAGCACAGATTGTAAAAACGATTTTGGTGAAATAGATGGATAAAAGGCTAGTTAGGAGGTTCTTCTCCACACATGTCACACTTGCAAACAAAACGATTTTCAGTTGTTCTTCCAATAAATTATAAATACTCAACGCCCCAGATTAACCGTGAATCGCACTAATTAACCCTCAGTTTTTCCACAAGTTATTAAGTTGGATGATTGCATACGACAACCCAAAACATTCCCTACAAGTTCCCTACATGAATTGCATAATAGAGATACAAGCAAGAATCATTACGTTCTATGAAAAACATAAGCATTGACGAAGCATTTGTTACTATGAATTGCATGAAACTTATGCTAAGAATTCATTCAACGCGATCGTTTTCAAGCGATCTTCACTACTTGTGATTATAAGATTGTAACTATTAGGTGAAACTCCCTCATAATCTAGCATCATATTCATGCATGAAAACTAAGCGTGCACTCTCAATCAACATACATAAATAAGTATCAATCAAATAGATGAACGAATTGAATCCACAACTTATGAAATAACAACTGAATGTAATCGAATCAAATTGCAAGCATGTACATGGTTTCGAATTACCCCCCAACTAAGGGGGTTTAGTTCCTCATACTCACAACACAAAGTTTATTGAATTGAAACATTGAAACATAAGAAAGATCACACCTAAAAATTCCAGCAATCTAAATTGCACAACAGGAACATCTAATAACCTTCCTCCTCTTCCTTGGTTGCGGCACAGGGGTTTGTGATGGTTTTTGGGGGTTATGGATGGTGTAGAATGGTGGAAAAGTGTGTAGGATAGGTGTATGGGATGGCTAGGGTGGTTTTTGGGTCAGAAAATATGGTGAATGATGAAGGATAGGTGCTGTTGAAGATGGGGAATGGTTTCTGGCGTGAAGGATTAATTTCTGGATTATGGAGAGTGATAGGAGCATATTTATGCGACTTAGTTGGCTTGTTCTTAAGCATTTATGTTGTTTTTCTTTAGTTATTTTAGTGTTTAAAGTCATTTTCGTGCAATTTCAGGTTTAGAGACGAAGTATGCAAAGAAGTGTAAAATGGAGCATTTTAGAGCAAAATTGAGCTAGAATGGAGTGTATGCTAATGGAGCACAAGGAATGGACGAGTTTAAAGGTCAAAGGAGCTTAAGAAATGAAGAAATGAAAGTGAAGAACAAAGAATTCAGATTTGGAAACCAAAGTTTCTAAAGTTGGAAGTTTCTATTCTTGGAGGTTTCCATTTTCGAGAGTTTCTATTCTTGGTTTTGGGCTTTAAGATGACCTAAACCCTAATTCCTTGTGGACCCTAACCCTAGCCGCACCTTAGGCCTTATTCCCACTAAAAATCTGATTGTTTTAACCTAATTTCTGGTGGATTTGGGCTTCTAGAAACCCTAATCTGATTACCCTAGGGTTTTGGATGCCTATATATACTCATTATAACCCCTAGATCAGATCACCACCTCTCATACACAATCATTCACGCCAGAAATCTGCCCTTGCATTCTGCCGCACCTTCCCATCACCAAAATCCCAAAATTCTGCCCAAAAATCATCCCTAGCCGTACCCCCATCAACCCTAAACCTTTCCCTACCCTTCCCCATCCATTCTACACCCTAAATACTACCCAAAACCTGTTCTAAACTTCTCTGCCGCAGCAAGGAGGAAAGGGAAATCATTGATGATCTTGCTGCCAAGTTGGAGCCTTCTAGGTGTTTTCTTTCTTTGGGTTTTAATTTCTAAATTTATGTATCTTTGCTTTGCGAGTATGAGGAACTAAACCCCCCTTGGCTAGGGGGGATTCGAAACCATGTTTATGCTTGCTATATGATTTGATTACTTCTAATTGCGTTTCATAAGTTGTGATTTCAATTTGCTTATCTATGTGAATTAAAACTTATTCTTGTATGTTGATTGACGGTCGACACTTAGTTTGCATGCATGAATTTGATGCTAGGATATAAGGGAATTTCACCTAATCGTTATGAACTTATATTCACAAGTAGTAAAGGTTGTTGATCACAATCGTGTTAAGTAAATTCTTGGCATAAGTTTCATGCAATTCATAGTTACGAGTGCCTCGTCAATGCTTATGGTTTTCATAGAACTTAATGATTCTTGCTTGTATCTCTATTATGCAATCATGTAGGGGACTTGTGGGGAATGCTTTGGGTTGTCGTATGCAATCATCCAATTCAATAACGTTAGGAAAATCTGAAGGTTAATTTAAGCGGACCTAATTAACTTGGGGCGTTGAGAATTCATGGGTTATTGAAAAGCAATTGGAAATCGTTTTGAATGCAAGTATAACATGTGTGGAGATGAACCCCTTAGCTAGCTTTCTATCCATTCAATTCAATCAAATTCGTTTTAAAATCTGTTTTGATTTACAAGTTTATGTTTTGTTTTCAATTTCGTAAAAACCAAATCCCCCTTTGTTTTCAAGTGTCAAATTAGTTAGAGAGTGTGTTAGTTTGTATTTTTAAGTGTTTTGAGTCAAGTTAAAACCTATTTTCGTCAAAATCTTGTTTAGAGTTCAAAACTGCCCAGAAAGTGGTTTTAAGGCAGTTTTGAGTGTTTTGGTGCTGTTTTGAGTCTTTTGGTTTGTTTTGATGTTTTAAAGTTTAGTTTTGCATTCTTTGAGTCTAAGTTAGTGTTTTTAAACTTTGTTTTTGAGTTTTAAGTCAGTTTCCAAGTGTTTAGCAATCCCTCCTAATCCCCGGTTTAGAACGATCCCTACTTACATCTTTGCTACAATTTGACAAAAAGAGGGTTTAATTTGTGTGCTTATCTATTCCGCATCAGACAGGGTTGTGATTCGGCCAAGGGAGGTAAAACATATATATATAGGCAGCCAAACCCTAAAGAAATCAGATTAGACAAATGGGCTAGGGTTTAGGTGCGGCTAGGGTTAGGAAATCCACCAAAAACTAGGGTTTCTAGAACATTAGGTGCGGCATGGGCTTAGGGTAAGTAATCAGATTTTTTTCATGTGAACAAGGCCTAGGTGCGGCTGATTAAGTGGGCTAGGGTTAGAGTTAGGTGCGGCATAGGTCCAAGAGGCAAAGATGGGTCATCCAAAAGCCCAAAGCCGAGAATAGAAACTCTCGAAATTGGAAACCTCCAAGAATAGAAACTTCCAACTTTAGAAACTTTGGTTGCCAATTCCGATTTAGGAAAGATCAACCCAAAATGGAAACTTTTAGGCTTAGCTTTCCTACTTCAAGTAGGAAACCTCAAATCTCGAACTCTTCAATTTCAACCCAACCTTGTGTTCCAAGCATGTCCTTTTCATTCCAAGCTCACTTTTTGCTCCAAAAGCTCCAAATTGCATCATTTCATGTAATATGTCCTTTAAACCTGAAAACACATGAAAGTAGCTTAAAAGACTACTTTAACGAAGAAAACATAACAAAGATGCATAAGAACTAGCTAACTAAGGCGCATAAATATGCTCCTATCAGAAACTCCCTCATAATCTAGCATCGTATTCATGCATGAAAACTAAGCGTGCACTCTCAATCAACATACACAAATAAGTTATCAATCAAATAGATGAACGAATTGAATCCACAACTTATGAAATAACAACTGAATGTAATCAAATCATATTGCAAGCATGTACATGGTTTCGAATTACCCCCCAACTAAGGGGGTTTAGTTCCTCATACTTACAACACAAAGTTTATTGAATTGAAATATCGAAGACATAAGAAAGATTACACCTAAAACGCCCAACAATTCCACTTTGAATTCTGCACGTCAAGCTCCTCTTTCTTCTTCTCCTTGCTGCGGCAGAGAGGGTTTAGGGGATTTTTGGATGTGATTTTGGTTTAGGAAGGGAGTTAGGATGGTATGGTGGTGCGGCAAGGGGTATGGGTGGTGTATGGAGGTGTAGAATGGTGGCTGGAAGTGTAGAATGGTTGCGGCAAGGGGTGGGAAGTGGCTGGTTTGATGGAGAAGTGGCGGCTAAGAGGTATTAGGGTGATGATGGCTGCGGCAAGGTGGGGAAATAAGGTTGGATGAATTTTTGAATTGTGGAGAGATGATCTGTGCGGCTAGGTGTAGAAATATATATATAGGCACTTAAAAACCCTAGCAAATCAGATTAGGGCTTCTAGAAACCCAAATCCACCAGAAAAATAGGTTAAACAATCAGAAATTAGGTGAGAAAAGGGCCTAGGGTGCGGCAATTAAGTGGGCTAGGGTTAGGGCTTCTAGAAAGCCTTGCAAGGCAAGGAAATAGGTGTTCTAGAAGGGGAAAGGTGCGGCTGATTAGTGGGAGTGTGGATAGGCTTCTAAAAAGCCCAAAACCAAGAGAAGCTAAGCCCTAACCCATGGCAAGGATGAGAAAATATTCTAACACCTTTCTTTGTGTCTTCCAACGTTTCGGAACCTTCTAATGTTGCTCAAACGCAAGGCCATTCTGGTTTAGGAAAGATCAACCCAAAATGGAAACTTTTAGGCTTAGCTTTCCTACTTCAAGTAGGAAACCTCAAATCTTCAACTCGTCAATTTCATCCCACCCTTGTGTTCCAAGCATGTCCTTTTTCAATCCAAGCTCACTTTTTGCTCCAAAAGCTCCAAATTGCATCATTTCATGTAACATGTCCTTTAAACCTAAAAACACATGAAAGTAGCTTAAAAGACTACTTTAACAAAGAAAACATAACGAAAATGCATAAGAACTAGCTAACTAAGGCGCATAAATATGCTCCTATCAGTTAGTTAGTTCTTATGCATTTATGTTGTGTTTTCTTAGTTAAATTAGTTTTTTAAGCTATTTTCATGTGTTTTCAGGTTTTAGAGACAAAGTGAGCAAAAGGATGCAATTTGGAGCATTTTGGAGCAAAATTGGGCTAAAATGAAGTTCATGCACATGAAGCACAAAGGATGGACGAATTTGAAGGATTGATGAAGCTAGGAATGTGTTTCAAAGTTGAAGAATTGAAGATACAAAGTTTCCTAGTTGAAGAAGGAAATGGCTTGAATGTAGGAGTCCTAATTGAAGATGGATTCCTAGACGAATGAAGTTTCCTACTCAAGCAAGGTTTCCTATGTGAAGAAGAAGAGTAAAGTCAAAGAATCAGCTCAAGAGAAGGATCTTATCCAAAACCTCATCCATAACCTTATCTTAGCTTATCTTATCCAATCAAACCTTATCCTATCTTATCCTTATCCTAAACTATCCACATTTCAGCCACTTAGGAGGGTTTCTAATTAGATTAGGATGATTAAAATGGGATTTCTAGAAGCCTTATCCCTTCCTAGATAAGTGCCGCACCCTATACCTTAATTCCCTTGGAATTTCAGATTTCTAGAAGCCTTATCATTTCACACTCTTTGTGCCGCACCTTATCTCCCAATCCCTTTGGGTTTTTGACTTGTTTTCCTTATAGGATTGTATGTTATTATCCTATGCAACTTAGGCTTTTAAAACCTTGTCCTTGGCTACCTAGGAGATGGGATTTTCAGCCTATAAATACAAGGCCTTGCCGCACCCTTTCATTCACCATCCTCTACCATATTTTCACTACACCATTCACCCAAACATCTCTCATTGTGCCGTGAGTTTGCAAGGAAAAGAAGGAAGAACTCTTGGAGCCGTGCATGCCATTCAAGGAGCTTGGATTGTGGAGCGATTCTAGGTGTTTTCTATCTTTATGTCAATGTTTAAATTTATTTATCTTTGTTTATTTGCGAACATGAGGAACTAATTTCTTTATAGTTAGAGGGGAATTCAAAGCCATGATCATATGTTTTATATGACTTGATTTCCTCCAGTTATGATTTCATAAATCGTGAATGTGGTTTACTTATCTATTTGATTGATAACATGTTTATGTATGTTGATTGAGGGGTCGACACTTAGTTTGCATGCATGAATTTGATGCTAGAGTATAAGGGAATTTCACCTAATCGTTATTAACTTATATTCATAAGTAGTAAAAGTCGCTAGTCACGATTGTGTTAAGTAAATCCTTGGCAAGAGTAACATGCGTATTCCATAGTTATGAATGCCTCGTCAATGCTTATGATTCCCATTGAACTTAATGATCTTTGATATGTGTCTCTATCATGCGTATTCCATAGTTAGGGTCCTTGATAAGAATAATTTGGTTGTAATGCGTATTCCATTCAATTCAATGAATTTAGGGAAATCTGAGAATTAATTGGTGCAATCTAGTTAATTTGGGGCATTGTCATTCATGGTTTGTTGAAAGAGTAACTGGAAATCGAGTTGTATGCATATGTTTCATGTGTGGAGAAGGAACCCTCTAACTAGCCTTTCACCATTCTTTTTCATCCAAAATCGTTTTTGTTAAGTTTGTTTTCAAAGTTTATGTTTTAACTTTCAATTTCGTCAAAACAAAATCCCCATTCATTAAGTCTTGATTTTAGAGTCAAAACTTGTTTTCTTGTAGTCTTTTGAGTCAAGTGAAGTTCTATTTTCGTCAAAATCATTTGTTAGGTCTAGAATTGAGTCTTTTTGATTGTTTGTTGCTGTTTTGAGTGTTTGAAGTTAGTTTTGAGTCTATAGAGTCTAGTTTAGTGTTTTTTTAGTCTTATTTGTGTTGATTAGCATCCCTTCTAATCCCCGGCTAGAACGATCCCTACTTACATATACTACAATTATAGGGTTTTAATTTGTGTGTCAACATAATTTTCACATCAGTACGCAGATTTGGTGAATTATTTGGTGACTAAACAAGTTCCTAGCACCCTAAACAAATTCCAACGTGATAAACTTAAAAAGGATGCTAGATTTTATGTTTGGGATGACCCATACTTGTGGAAATATTGTTCAGATCAGGTTATAAGAAGATGTGTGCATGAATCAGATTTTCACTCAATTTTAAGTTTTTGTCACACATATGCATGTGGGGGTCACTTTGGCACCCAAAGGACAGCTTTTAAGGTTCTTGAATGTGGTTTTTGTTGGCCTACTTTGTTTAAAGATGCTAGAACCTTTTGTTTAACATGTGATCGCTGCCAAAGGACAGGTAATATTAGCCAAAGAGATCAAATGCCGCAGGTACCCATCTTTGTTGTTGAAATCTTTGATGTTTGGGGTATCGATTTTATGGGTCCTTTTCCTTCATCTTTTGGTTTCACCTACATATTACTTGTCGTTGGTTATGTTTCGAAGTGGGTGGAAGCGAAAGCCACTCGAACTAACGATTCTAAAGTTGTGGCAGATTTTGTGAAAACTAATATCTTTTCTAGATTTGGGATGCCTAGGGTGCTAATCAGTGATGGAGGGTCTCATTTTTGCAACCGTACCATTGGGGCATTACTCAAGAAGTACCATGTGACGCATAAGGTTTCCACATGATGCGAAATTGATGTGTTATAAACTAACACACAAATTAAACCCTCTTGTTGTCAAATTGTAGTAAAGATGCAAGTAGGCATCGTTCTGGACCGGGGATTAGGAGGGCTTGCTAAAACCTCTAAACTGACTTAGATACACAAAAATAAACTTAAAAACACTTAACAAGACTCACAAGACTCAAATCAAACTTAAAAGACTCAAAACAGCACAAAACAATGAAATTGACTCAAATCTGCCACCTAGAGTAAATTTGGACGAAAATTGGTTTTAACTTGACTCAAGACAATTAAAAACACAAACCAAAACATATTTTAACTAATCTAACACTTCAAGGTAAAGGGGATTGGGTTTTCGGACGAAAATAAGCAAAACAAAACAGAAACTTAAAACTAAACAGATTTTGGACGAAATTAAGATGAATGGATGGATGATGGATTAGCTAGAAGGTAACCACACATGACACACTTGCACATAAACCAATTTTCAGTTGTTCTTTCGATAAATCATGAAATTCAACACCCCAGGTTAATTAGGTCCGCTTAAATTAACCTTCAAGTTCTCCTTAAGTTAATGAATTGGATGGGAAAGCGCATACAACAATTCAAAGCATTCTTCAAAAGTCCTTTACGTGAAAAGCACAATAAAGATACAATCAAAGATCATTAAGCATCATGAAAACTATAAGTATTGACGAGGCATTCGTTACTATGATGAGCATGAAACTAGTTGATGTGAAATATATAAGTGATGCGAAATAGATTAAGCACACAAATTAAACCCTCTTTTTGTCAAACTGTAGCAAAGATGTAAGTAGGGATCGTTCTAGACCGGGGATTAGGAGGGATTGCTAAACGCTTGGAAACTGACTTAAACACTCAAAAACAAAGTTAAAAACACTAAACTAGACTCAAAGAATGCAAAACTAAAAGTTAAAACACTTAAACAAACCTAAAACTTAAAACAGCAACTAGAAGGCTCAAAACTGCCTAAAAACCACTTTCTGGGCAGTTTTGAGCACCTACACTAATTTGGACGAAATTTGATGAAAACTTGAATCAAAATACTTAGAAACACAAATCAAAACACTTTCTAACTAATCTAAGACTTCAAATTAAAGGGGGAATTGTTTTGGACTAAAATTGAAAACAAAACAGAAACTTGAAACTAACAGATTGTAAAAACGATTTTGGTGAAATAGATGGTTAAAAGGCTAGTTAGGAGGTTCTTCTCCACACATGTCACACTTGCAAACAAAACGATTTTCAGTTGTTCTTCCGATAAATTATGATTACTCAACGCCCCAAGTTAACCGTGAATTGCACTAATTAACTCTCAGTTTTTCCACGAGTTATTAAGTTGGATGATTGCATACGACAACCCAAAACATTCCCTACAAGTTCCCTACATGAATTGCATAATAGAGATACAAGCAAGAATCATTACGTTCTATGAAAAACATAAGCATTGACGAAGCATTTGTTACTATGAATTGCATGAAACTTATGCTAAGAATTCATTCAACGCGATCGTTTTCAAGCGATCTTCACTACTTGTGATTATAAGATTGTAACTATTAGGTGAAACTCCCTCATAATCTAGCATCATATTCATGCATGAAAACTAAGCGTGCACTCTCAATCAACATACACAAATAAGTTATCAATCAAATAGATGAATGAATTGAATCCATAACTCATGAAATAACAACTGAATGTAATCGAATCAAATTGCAAGCATGTACATGGTTTCGAATCACCCCCCAACTAAGGGGGTTTAGTTCCTCATACTCACAACACAAAGTTTATTGAATTGAAACATCGAAGACATAAGAAAGATTACACCTAAAATGCCAAAGAAGTCCACTTTGAAATCTGCACAGAAAGCTCCTCTTTCTTCTTCTCCTTGCTGCGGCAGAGATGGTTTTGGGGGTTTTTGGATGTGATTTTTGATGTAGGAAGGGAATTAGGATGGTATGGGGGTGCGGCAAGGTAGGAATTTGGGTGATGGTGGCTGCGGCAAGGTGGGGAAAGGGATATGGTTTTCTGATTTTTATGGAGAGGGAAGAAGAAGTGCGGCTAGGTGTAAAAATACATATATATAGACACCTAAAACCCTAAATAAATCAGATTGGGCTAGGGTTAGGTGCGGCTACTTAAGTGGACTAGGGTTTAGGGTTTGTAAAATAGGGCTTCTAGGTGGAAAGGTGCGGCTTGGGTTTAGGAGGAATGGGCTAGGGTTTAACATGGCAGATTTTAGATGATTAGGCCCTAGGGTTCGGCATGGGTTGAAGGTCCACAAGGAAATTTGGGTTTAGGTCATCTAAAAGCCCAACGCCAAGAATAGAAACTCTCGAAAATGGAAACCTCCAAGAATAGAAACTTTGGTTGCCAATTCCGATTTAGGAAAGATCGACCCAAAATGGAAACTTTTAGGCTTAGCTTTCCTACTTCAAGTAGGAAACCTCAAATCTTCAATTCTTCAATTCCATCCCAACCTTGCGTTCCAAGCATGTCCTTTTCAATTCAAGCTCACTTTTTGCTCCAAAAGCTCCAAATTGCATCATTTCATGTAATACGTCCGCTAAACCTGAAAACACAAGAAAGTAGCTTAAAAGACTACTTTAACGAAGAAAACATAACAAAGATGCATAAGGACTAGCTAACTAAGGCGCATAAATATGCTCCTATCAATAAGCACTCAAATTAAACCCTCTTTTTATCAATTGTAGCAATGTATGTAAGTAGGGATCGTTCTAGACCGGGGATTAGGAGGGATTGCAAAATCACTTGGACATGACTCAAAAACGTAAAAACAAGTTTTAAACACTAAAATAGACTCAAAGAATGCAAAACTAAACTTTAAAACACCAAAACAAACCAAAAGACTCAAAACAGCACCAAAACACTCAAAACTGCCTTAAAAACACAATCTGGGCAGTTTTGGACACTAAGCACCAAATTGGACGAATTTGGGTTTTAACTTGAATCAAAACACAAAGTAAAACACTTACTAACTAATTTGACACTTTAAAACAAAGGGGGATTGGTTTTGGACGAATTTAAAAACAAAACAAACTTTGTAAATTAGAACAGATTGTAAAAACGAATTTGATTTAAATGGGTGAATGGAAGGCTAGCTAAGGAGTTCATCTCCACACATGTTATACTTGCATACAAAACGATTTCCAATTGCTTTTCAATAAACCATGAATTCTCAATGCCCCAAGTTAATTAGGTCCGCTTAAATTAACCTTCAGATTTTCCTAAAGTTATTGAATTGGATGATTGCATACGACAACCCAAAACATTCCCCAAAAGTCCCCTACATGATTGCATAATAGAGATACAAGCAAGAATCATTAAGTTCTATGAAAACCATAAGCATTGACGAAGCACTTGTTACTATGATTGCATGAAACTTATGCCAAGAATTTACTTAACGCGATTGAGATCATCAACCTTTACTACTTGTGAATATAATTCCATAACGATTAGGTGAAATTTCCTTATATCCTAGCATTCAATTTATGCATGATAATTAAGCGTGCACTCTCAACCAACACACACAAATCAATGTAATTCTCATAGATAAGTAAATTGAATTCACAACTTATGAAACGCAATTAGAAGTAATCAAATCATAACACAAGCATAAACATGTATTTCGAATTCCCCCCTAGCCAAGGGGGGTTTAGTTCCTCATACGCACAAAACAAAGAGAATTGAATTTAAACATTGAAATCAAAGGAAAAGAAACACCTAGAAATTCCAGCGACGCGAACTTGAATTGCATGAACTTCCGAGCTTCCTTCTCCTCCTCCTTGGTGCGGCAAAGGACTTTAGGGACAGGTTGGGACTTTAGGTGTATGGATGCATGGTTATGGATAGATTTAGTAGTGTTTAGGGGGTGGGGATGGTGCGGCAAGACTTAGAACTAGGGGGAATGGTGTTTGGTGGGTGCGGCAAGAGTGAGGAGAGGGTTGGACGAATTTCTGGAGTGAATTGTGAATTGTGGTGAGTGGTGATCTGATTTAGGGGTTAATAGGAGTATATATAGGCACTTAAAACCCTAGGGTAATCAGATATGGACTTGGATAACCCAAATCCACAAGGAAATAGGTCTAAACAATCAGATTTTGCAAGGGAAAAGAGGTCCTAGGTGCGGCAGGGATAGGATAAGGTGATAAGGTTTCTAGAATGCCTTGCAAGGCAAGGAACTAGGCATCTAGAAGCTAGGGTGCGGCACCAATGTAGGGATTTAAGGATAGGGCTTCTAGAAAGCCCCAAAACTGATAGGAATTGCATGAAACCCACGGCAAGGATGTAAACTTTCTAGAAACTTCTCATTTGTGTCCTACAACACTTAGGAGTCCTTCTAGCATTAGGAAAACATGTCTCAATCCTCCCTTGACTTGGAATTCTTCTCCTTCTTCATCTTGGATTCCTTTTCCTTCTTGGACTTGGAAAACTTCTTTGTTGCTGAAACTTGATGCCATTTGGATTTAACTTTCCTACTTCAAGTAGGAAACCTTGTTTGAGTATGAATCTTCATCTTTAAGGAATCCTAATTCAACTAGGAAACCCATTTTGACTAGGAATCCTAATTCAACTAGGATTCCATCTTCACTTAGGCACTTTCCTACTTCGACTAGGAAACCTTGTTCAAGTAGGAAACATCATCTTCAAATCTTCAATTTCGTCCATCCTCTTGGCTCCAAGCATATGACATCCATTCCAAGCTCAACTTTGCTCCAAAAGGCTCCAAAATGCATCATTTTTCATATTTTGCCCTTAGAACCTGAAAACACATAAAACTAGCTTAAAAGACTACTTTACTAAGCAAAAACACTATAAATGCACAAGAACAAGCTAAACTAAGGCGCATAAATATGCTCCTATCACTAGTGCCAAGAATTCATTTAACGCGATCGTTTATAAGCGACCTCCACTACTTGTGAATATAAGTTTGTAACTATTAGGTGAAACTCCCTTATACTCTAGCATCATATTCATGCATGCAAACTAAGTAGGCCTCCTTAATCAACATACACGAATAAGTTATCAATCAAGCAGTTAAACAAATTGAATTCACAACTTATGAAATCAAGGTAATCAATTCATATTGCAAATATAATCATGGTTTCGAAATTCCCCCTAGCCAAGAGGGGTTTAGTTCCTCATACTCGCAAAACAAAGATACATAAATTTAGATATTGAAAACAAAGAATGAAAACACCTAGAAACGCTCCAACAATCCAATGTCTTGAATGGCAAGCACGTCCAAGGGTCTCCTTCCTTCTTCTTTTCTGCGGCACAAAGGATGGGTGATGGTTTTTCTGGTGATTTGTGGTGGTGGATGGATATAGGTTAGTTATGGTGAAGGGTGGAATCCCCAAAAGCTGCTGCAAGGGTCTTTATTTATAGGGCAAGGAAGGGCTACGAATTTTGATGCGAAACACTTGAAAACTGATTTAAAAACTTAAAAACAAAGTTTAAAACACTAATTTGGACTCAAATAATGAAAAACTAAAGTTTAAAACACTAAAACAAAACAAAAACTCAAAACAGCAACTAGAAGACTCAAAACTGCCTAAAAACCACTTTCTGGGCAGTTTTGAGCACCTACACTAATTTGGACGAAATTGGGTGAAAACTTGACTCAAAATACTTAAAAACATAAACCAAAACACTTTCTAACTAAATTAAGACTTCAAAGTAAATGAGGATTTGATTTGGACGAAAATAAATTTGATAAAACAGATTGCAAAGTAAAACAGATTTTGAAAACGTTTTTGGGGTTTTAAATGGATGATGGACTAGTTAGGGGCTCTTTCTCCACACATGACAAGTATGCAAACGACTCAATTTCCAGTTATTCCTTCGTTGAATTATGAATGACAATGCCCCAAATTAACTGTGACATCACTAGTTAATTCTCAAGTTTTCCTTGTGTTATTGGATTGGATGACATCATTCGACAACCCAAAGCATTCCTCAAAAGTTCCCTACATGACATCATAATAAAGACACAATCAAAGATCATTACGTTCGATGAAAACTATAAGCATTGACAAAGCACTTGCAACTATGACATCATGTCACTCATGCTAGGAATTGGACTTAACGCGATCGTGACTAGCGACCTTCACTACATATGAATATAAGTGTGTGACGATTATGTGAAACAACCTTATATTCTAGCAACATATTCATGCAAGCCAATTAAGTGTCGACCCCTAATTAACAAACACAAATAAGTTATTACTCGCACAGTTAAGCCAATTGCATTCACGATTCAAGAACTCATAACTGGAATTTATCAAATCAACTTGCATACATAGTCATGGCTTCGAAATTACCCCTAACCAATAGGGGTTTAGCCACTCATGTTCGTAGCAAAACGAAAGGAAAAGAAATTAAACATTGAAATCATAAAACGAATTACACCTAGAATGCACCAACGATGAAGCTTAAGCATCCAAGAGTCCTTCCTTCTTTCTCCTTGCTGCTGCACACGAATGGGTGAGTTTTGGGGGTTATGAATGGTGTAGAATGATGGGTTTATGGCTGGGATAGGTGTATGGGACGGCTAGGGTGGTTTTTGGTCAGAAAATATGGTGAATGGTGAAGGATAGGTGCGGCAGAGAGAGTGGTGATGTTTCTGGCGTGAATGGGACTGAATTGGGTTGTGTGGAATGTTTTGTGGCTGCAACAAGGAGGTTTATTTAAAGGAAAACAGAAATTAAAACCCTAGGTTGATTAGGAAATCAGAAATTAAGTCTAAGGATTCTAGAATTAGGAAATAAATCAGAAACTTAAAGGAAAGGGCAAGGGAAATTCGGCTAGGGTTTAAAACACAAAAGGAAGGTGTTTTAAAGCATAAAAACAGGAAATAAGGAAGAGGAAGTGCAAACGGGGGTACGGCAAGGGTTCAAAAGGGTTCTAGGCTTTTGTTTTGTGTCCTAGAATGCTTAGAAAGTCTTCATAATTGCTGGAACTTTTAGGGACAATTAGGAAAAATAAAACCAAAGTAGGAAACCTTGGCTTAACTTTCCTACTTCAAGTAGGAATCCTTGTTGGAGGAGGAATCCTTGTTCTTCTAGGAATCCTCATGTGATTAGGAATCCATCTTCAATTAGGAATCCTTCGTTTGATTAGGAATCCTTCGTCGATTAGGAATCCTCCTTCATGTAAGCACTTTCCTACTTCAACTAGGAAACCTTGTTGAAGTAGGAATCATCATCTTCAAGTCTTCAAATTCGTCCAAACCTTGGCTCCAATTATGTGATAATCATTCCAAGCCCAATTTTGCTCCAAAAACCTCCAAAATGCATCTTCTTGCATCCTATGGCCTTAAAACCTGAAAACACATAAAACTAGCTTAACAGACTACTTTAACTAAGAAAACACCATGGAAATGCATAAGAACTAGCTAACTAAGGCGCATAAATATGCTCCTATCAAATTCCCCCACACTTAGCTTTTGCTAGTCCTCGAGCAAAACAAACAAAAGAAAGGAAACAAAACGAAACAAACTAACCAAAACAAAACCTAAACCTTCCAACGTTTGCCTCAGGGATTTCCAATGCATATGACATGTTAAAGATTGTTATCCCCACAGATTTGAGTCATCTTTACACAAGCACATACTTAATTAAAGCCACCACTTACTAGTTCACAAGTAATCAATTAAAACAATGCTTTGAATGTAGTAACATGCCTTAGAGAATTCCGTCAATTCCTTACAAGATATACATTCTATTTTCACTCAGATTTTCTAACTCCACACCCTACACTAGGCATATGTGAGAAGATTGATGTAGATATGAAAACGAATGCTCACATATATGTTTCACAAAGAACGCAATTTCTAGAGTTAAGAAGCATGTTTAGATATGATCTCATGAATGGAATGCTACTACTTAGATGCGAGAACCAGTGACACCATATGCTCATACCAAATTCAAACTCCACAAATTGAAACACCTAACACCCAAGATAGAAGTTAAGGGTTGTAATGGGGCTTGGGGTGTTGGTTAACAAGGAAAGGATAGGGAAAACAAACGTTCTTCAAGCAATAGTAAGCAAAGCAATGAAATTGAGACTTAGAATTCACTTAGATTGCAGAAATTAACTTTAAAACACAAGGGGAAGACTTAAACAACTCCTTAGGGCCGAATTCATTGTTTTGGACCCTTACTTCAACAAACAATACTTTGGAACTCTTTTTCTCAACTTTTCAACTCTTGTTTCAAACTTTTCATATTTTTTTCTTCAATTTTTCTTTTTCCACGAAATTTTTTTTCTTTTCTTTTCTTTGCCGTGCCTATGGCACACAATTCCTCATGAAAAACACTTCCCCCACACTTATTTTCTGCCAACATAAATCAAAAGGAATTCAATTTGAATCATGCTTTACTATAGGGGTGGGTTGGAAAAACCGAAAACCGAAAAAAACCGGACCGAAAACCGAACCGAGGCCGAAAAAACCGAACCGAATCTGTTGAACCGAACCGAATCTGGTTGGTTCGGTTTCGGTTTCTGGGGTTCGGAAACCGAACCGAACCGAACCGAACATCTTCAAAACGACGTCGTTTTATAATATTTTATTAATTAATAACCCTAAGTCTAAAACGGCACCGTTTTATTCCTAAACTAAAACTGGTTCCCGAAAGTAAACTAACCCTAGCCGCTCTCCTCCTCTCTCGGTCTCTCTCTTGTTTTTCCCAATCCCCTGCCCAAATCGCAGATTGCAGTCGCACTTCCACTTCGCACGTAGCCTTGCAGCAGTCTCCTCCATCTGTCTCTCTCTCTCACAGCAGCAGCCCTCTCTTTGTCTCTCTCATTCCCCCTTGCAAGTTGCAGCAGCCTCACCTCTTATTAGAGATTCGCAGCAGCATCCTCTCTGTCTGTCTTAGAGATTCACAACAGCATCCTCTCAATCACAGCAAAAGGTATGGCAGCCTTCATTGTTTCGACTATGCTCATTGTGCTCTGGAAACTTCAATTGTAAAATATATGCACACACTTCTCTTCTTCTGCATGAAAAAACTTATTGTCTGGTTGTATCACTTATGAATCTATGTTCCTTTTTATATAGAAACTTTAGTTTACACAAACCTTTAAGATTCCCAGGGACTTAAAAATACAGGGAATCTACTAACCTATTGAAATGTCAATATTTGTCGAAAACCCTTTTTCACCTCATATTCGATATGAGTGAGTTTTTGTGATTTACTTAGGAACTACTAATTGAACAAATAATACAGCTTAAAGATACCTTGTTAGTGCCCTCGAATTAAGTATTAAGGTATCTTTGCATTGCTTTTGGGTCACTGCTGATCAAGTGGAGTTCCTTTTCTTTATAGATGTCTACGGAAAGTGGTTTTAGATAGTTCGATGAACCCTACTGTTGAATCCGTGTACGCAAATTCCCCCATCTCTACATGAATTATTAGATCAAAAAAACGAAAGTATAGTTATGCACTTGAAATCACAGCAAGTGGTTTTAGAGATTTGATTTGTATTTTAGTGAATATATTGATTGAGTTGTAATAACAGATTGGGTATTTTTATGCTTCATAAAGTAATTGAATTGAGTTTCTGATAGGAGCATATTTATGCGCCTTAGTTAGCTAGTTCTTATGCATCTTTGTTATGTTTTCTTCGTTAAAGTAGTCTTTTAAGCTACTTTCATGTGTTTTCAGGTTTAAAGGACATATTACATGAAATGATGCAATTTGGAGCTTTTGGAGCAAAATGTGAGATTGGATTAAAAAGGACATGCTTGGAACACAAGGTTGGGATGGAATTGAAGAGTTGAAGATTTGAGGTTTCCTACTTGAAGTAGGAAAGCTAAGCCTAAAAGTTTCCATTTTGGGTCGATCTTTCCTAAATCGGAATTGGCAACCAAAGTTTCTAAAAGTTGGAAGTTTCTATTCTTGGAGGTTTCCATTTTCGAGAGTTTCTATTCTTGGCGTTGGGCTTTTAGATGACCTAAACCCAAATTTCCTTGTGGACCTTCAACCCATGCCGAACCCTAGGGCCTAATCATCTAAAATCTGCCATGTTAAACCCTAGTCCATTCCTCCTAAACCCAAGCCGCACCTTTCCACCTAGAAGCCCTATTTTACAAACCCTAAACCCTAGTCCACTTAAGTGCCGCACCTAACCCTAGCCCATTATTAAAAATCTGATTTCATTAGGGTTTCTAAGTGCCTATATATACCACCCTTACACCCTAGCCGCACACTCTCTCCCTCTCCATATTCAGAAATTCGTCAAAACCCTATTCCCCACTTTGCCGCAGCCTTCATCCATTCCAGCCACCATTCTCCACCTCTATACACCATCCTACACCTCTATACACCACCCACACACCTTGCCGCACCCCCATACCATCCTAATTCCCTTCCTACATCAAAAATCACATCCAAAAACCCCCAAAACCATCTCTGCCGCAGCAAGGAGAAGAAGAAAGAGGAGCTTTCTGTGCAGATTTCAAAGTGGACTTCTTTGGCATTTTAGGTGTAATCTTTCTTATGTCTTCGATGTTTCAATTCAATAAACTTTGTGTTGTGAGTATGAGGAACTAAACCCCCTTAGTTGGGGGGTGATTCGAAACCATGTACATGCTTGCAATTTGATTCGATTACATTCAGTTGTTATTTCATGAGTTATGGATTCAATTCGTTCATCTATTTGATTGATAACTTATTTGTGTATGTTGATTGAGAGTGCACGCTTAGTTTTCATGCATGAATATGATGCTAGATTATGAGGGAGTTTCACCTAATAGTTACAATCTTATAATCACAAGTAGAGAAGATCGCTTGAAAACGATCGCGTTGAATGAATTCTTAGCATAAGTTTCATGCAATTCATAGTAACAAATGCTTCGTCAATGCTTATGTTTTTCATAGAACGTAATGATTCTTGCTTGTATCTCTATTATGCAATTCATGTAGGGAACTTGTAGGGAATGTTTTGAGTTGTCGTATGCGATTCCAACTTGATAAATTCTGGAAAAACTGAGGGTTAATTAGTGCAATTCACGGTTAACTTGGGGCGTTGAGTATTCATAGTTTATCGGAAGAACAGCTGAAAATCGTTTTGTTTGCAAGTGTGACATGTGTGGAGAAGAACCTCCTAACTAGCCTTTTATCCATCCTTTTCACCAAAATCGTTTTTACAATCTGTGTTAATTAAAGTTTCTGTTTTGTTTTCAATTTCTGTCCAAAACTATTCCCCCTTTATTTTGAAGTCTTAGATTAGTTAGAAAGTGTTTTGATTTGTGTGTCTAGGTGTTTTGATTCAAGTTTTCAACCAATTTCGTCCAGATTAGTGTAAGTGCTCAAAACTGCCCAGAAAGTGGTTTTTAGGCAGTTTTGAGCCTTCTAGTTGCTGTTTTGAGTTTTAGGTTTGTTTAAGTGTTTTGACTTTTAGTTTTGCATTCTTTGAGTCTAGTTTAGTGTTTTTAACTTTGTTTTTGAGTGTTTAAGTCAGTTTCCAAGTGTTTAGCAATCCCTCCTAATCCCCGGTCTAGAACGATCCCTACTTACATCTTTACTACAATTTGACAAAAAGAGGGTTTAATTTGTGTGCTTAATATATTTCGCATCAGTTTCCACGATTGATTGTGCTTGAGATTGGGTATTTTTATGCTTCGGAATGTCACTGGGGCACATAGCTGAAGCATTTTGACTGAGTTTGCTGTTATGTGACTGAGTTTTTATTATATATATAATGGCTGCAGGTTCAGGTTGTGTATGTGTTGTGTGATTCAGTTTTTATTATATATATATAATAAATATAATGGCTGCAGGTTGTATGTATATAATGGCTGCAAGTTGTGTATGTGTGTGTTTGAAACAATATCCTTAATGAAGCGAGTTTGGCTGCAGGTTGTATATATATATATTGTGAAGGGAATTTGGCTGCAGGTTATATATATATATATATATTGTGAAGGGAATTTGGCTGCAGGTTTTATATATATATATATATATATATATATATATTGTGAAGGGAGTTTGATTCTTGCCTTCCATATTTTATCGTGATTTTGTATCATTGGCCTTTCATATTTTAATTAACATTTACTTTTGTATAAGTTTGTAGTACTAACTACTATCCTCTTATTATTTTGTTTGAATTAGATGAAGTCAAAGGTGTCAAAGGTCTCAAGAGCCTCAAGCTCAAGTTCAAACTCAATGAGATCAAAATCAACTAGCCCTCATGATCAAACGAACTCATCTTCGAGTATACCATCGGAAGTAAGTATTAAGTAGTCATATCTTTCTATTACCTTAGCCCTTATGTTTAATAATTATTTCATTAATTGTAATGATAAGAGTGAGTAACCAACCATAGCAAAAACCTACCATACCCATCTTATTTGAATAATTAATTGTATGATTCTCTTATTTTAGATGGACATTGTTGGTGAATCAACTCCGCCTCAAAACGCCGTGGTGGCACCTCGACAAACCCCTACTTCTCTTGGTGGATCCGAAATCCCTCCGATGCAACTCCAAAAGAAGGTGACGCAAGTGACCAAGTAAGTAAAGAAGAAGCTCTTTTGGAATCATTAAAAAGTCATGAAAGGTCTTCAGTTTGGGAGCACTTTGATAGAAAAATTGAGGGTGGTAGAGTTAAGGGGTTGTGCAAGTATTGTGCCCAATCATATATGGCCGATCCGGATAAAAATGGTACAACTAATTTAAGAAACCATTTAGCAAGATGTAGAAGCTACGGTCCTAATAAGGAAATATTTGCTGCAAATAGGCAAAAGATCTTAACCTTTGCTAGCACGAAAGATAAGTTGGAAGCTATAGGTTTTTCTCAAGAGGAAGTAACTAAGGCTTGTGTTGAGATGATAATTATCGATGAGTTGCCTTTTACTTTTGTTGAGGGAGAAGGTTTTCGCCGTTTTTGCATGCAAGCATGTCCTATGTGGAGAGTGCCTAGTCGTAAGACAATTGCTAAGGATGTACTTAGCTTGTTTTATTCCGAAAAGGATAAATTGAAGAGTCAATTGAAGACATTTAGGGTGTGTCTAACAACGGATACATGGACATCTATTCAACAAACCAATTACATGGTTCTCACCGCCCATTTTATTGATGATGATTGGATATTACATAAAAAGATTTTGAACTTTTGTGTCATTCCAAATCATAAAGGAGAGTCCATTGCTCAACTTTTGGAAGAATGTTTAGTGGAGTGGGGTATAGAGAAGGTGTTAACTATTACAGTTGACAATGCTTCCGCAAATGATTCCGGTTTAAGGGACTTGGTGCACCGAATAAGGGGGTGGGGGATTCCTAATGCACTCTTGCATGATGGAAAATATTTGCATATGAGGTGTGTTGCTCATATCCTCAATTTGGTTGTGAATGATGGCATAAAATTGTTGAATACGGCTATACAAAGCATTCGTAATGCGGTTAGGTATGTAAGATCTTCCCCTCAAAGGTTGGAAAGCTTTAAAAGGTGTGTTGAGAAAGTGAGAATAGATAGCAAAGGGCTTGTAATTTTGGATGTCCCTACTAGATGGAATTCCACATTTTTAATGTTGGAATCGGCTTTAAAGTTCAAGATGGCTTTTGATAGATTAAAAGTAGATGATGGTCATTACCTTCCATACTTTGTTAAAGACAATCATGATAGTACGAGGGAGGGGCCACCTTCGATGGATGATTGGAGTGAGGCGGGGATATTTGCAATCTTTTTGAGACCTTTTTATGAAGTCACTTTAAAAGTATGTTGTTCTAATACTCCAACCGTTCATACTACTTTTGGTGATTTGTTTAAGATCAAAAGTCTCTTGCATGAAAAGAAAAATGATGAACTTTTATCTATGATCTCCATGTTGATGCAAGAAAAATAAACAAGTATTGGGGTTCAATTGAGGACATGAATCAATATCTTTTTATTGCACTTGTGCTTGATCCTCGCCACAAATTAGAGAAAGTTGTTGATTATTTTGAGATACAATTTGGTGAGGACGAAGAAAAAGTTGAAAGTGCCACAAATGCGGTGAAAGACTTATGGATTGATCTTTACAAGATTCATGAAGATATGTCTTTTAGTACACAACAAAATATAAGTAGTAGTGGTAGTTCTCAAACAACAAGTGGAGACTCTTCATCAAGCATGACCGAAATAGAAAGAAAATTGAAAGAAAAAAGTGAAATGAGAAAAGCAAAGAGAGCTCGGGTTGTGTATAATGATGTCGACAAGTATCTTTCCGATCCTAATGAAGGAGAAGAAGAGGAGAACTTTGATATATTGAATTGGTGGAGGGTGAATGGGGTTTCTAAGTACCCTATTTTGGCACGTGTTGCAAGAGATATCTTAGCTATTCCCGTATCAACCATTGCTTCGGAATCTTCCTTTAGCACAAGTGGACGGATAATTGATCCATATCGTAGTTCTTTAAGTCCAAAAATGGTGGAGGCCTTGATATGTACTCAAAATTGGCTTAGGTCTATTCATGTTGCATTACATCATGAGCCAACCATTGAGGAGATGGAGTTTTGTGAAGAAGTTGAGAAAGGTAATTTTATTTATTGCATTTGATTTTGTTAGATTATTTTGAATAACATTTTAATTAGTATCATTTGTTTTATTATTTGTATGTAGAAATGGCAAGTGGAAGTTCAAAAAAAGGTGCTATGTTACCCCCTAGGCCGCCCAACCGTTAGTAAGCAAATTGTCATTCAAACTCGAAATGGTTGAGCGTTGATCTTGAGAACTTGAAGAATTATGTGCAAGGATGGAACTTTAGATGTTTATTGAATTTATAATCGTAGTTGTAATGTTTATTTAGGTGTGGAAGACTTCTTGAACTTTGAAATGTTTATTTTAGGTGTGGAAAACTTGAACTTTGATGTGTATTTTAAGTTTGGACTTTGATTTGAACTTTGATGTTTATTTAACTTGGACTTTGGAAGGCTTGATTATAATTGATTTTTGAATGGAATGTTTATTTTCATTATCTTTGTTAGTTTGTTTGATGATTCTATTAGAAATTTGGAATGCTTATGTTGAAATGAGACTTTGATTTTATTTATACTCCTTTGAAAGATGTATTACAAAATGGCTCCAAGTTGTTTTCTTAGAAACTTTTTTTTTTTTGTTGCTGAAAAAAAAAAAAAAAAAAAAAAAAAAACCGAACCGAAAAAAACCGAACCGAATGCAAACCGACAGAAAACCGAACCGAACCGAACCGAACAGTAATTTCGGTTCGGTTTCCGGTTTTGGCAAAAAACCGAACCGAACGGAACCGAACCCACCCCTACTTTACTATGCTTCAAGAACAAGGGTATGGATAGTCCTAATCTAGGCTAGGTGAGGGTAATGTGGGTTAACAAAGAAAAGGCTAAACAAGGCTCAACGGGGTTAAACTTAAACATATAATGGAGTAGGGCACACGGCTTTTTGGCTAAGGTGGTGGTCACAACACAACTTCATCTTGAATATGTGTTATGCAATTCAATGACATGCTTTGAATGACATGGGCATGAGTTCTAGCATTTGGAACTAAATGATGAAACGCTTTCTAAGTAGCAACCAAGCAAGGAATAATGAGATCATGCAACGACTTAGAAAACAAAGAATGCACAGATTTTAACTCTCCAAATAAACGTTTAGGCTCAAGTCTAACAAGGTTGTAGCATTAGTTTGAGTTCCTTCCTTCAAGCATGTTACAAAAACTGATTTTTCCTTTATGATTGCATGTGAATTCATGAGTTATAACCACAACTAAGCATAAACAAAGAGTAAATCAAACTTTCATCCATGTTAATCACTCTCTTTAACAGTCATGCAATTACAAACCGAATCCTCATCATTGTGTTGGAAGGTACCCTAAGATACAAACAAACACACAAAAACAACTCTTTTTTGGGTTTTTAAAACACATTTTTCAAATTTTTATGTGATTTTCGGATTTTTATGTTAACACACACTAAAACACACCAAAACTGCTTAAAAACACTTAAAAACAGCAAGGAACAAGTCTCCAAGTTAAGGGTGATAAAATCCCACGAATTTGCATCTAAAACACTTAGTTACCCCCCCACACTTAAATCAAACATTGTCCTCAATGTTTCAAGCATAAAACCACACTAAACAAAAAGAAACACACAAACAGCAAGTAAATAACAAAACTGGGCAGATTAGAAACAAGCAACAAAGTGAAGGGTTTTAGGAACGCAAATCTGGAATTGGAGTGATTCCTAGGTAGAAATGGGCAGCGAAGGAGCATGGTCCGATTCATCCATTTCAAGGACATAGAAATCCGCCGGGAAAACTAAATGATTAACCTGCACAAGAACATCTTCCAAAACTCCCTTTGGATAGGCGTTAGATCTATCGGCCAATTGTATTATTACCCCATCAGTTTTCAACGCTCCTAAGTTCATAGATGCATAAATGGAATATGGCATAACATTTATAGAAGCACCTAAATCAAGCATGGCAGATTCAAATCTAGTATTCCCAATAACACAAGGAATGGTAAAGCTACCTGGATCTTTGCATTTGGGAGGTAGTTTGCGTTGCAAGATGGCGGACACATTCTCACCTACCTTTACCACTTCCTTAGTCGACATCCTCTTCCTAGTGGTACACAACTCTTTCAAGAACTTAGCATACCTTGGAACTTGCTTGATTGCATCTAACAAAGGTATGTTAACTTGAACTTTCCGAAAGGTTTCAAGGATATCCTTTTCTGCCTCTTCTTTCTTCGTTTGCATGAACCTACTAGGAAAAGGCACATTTGAAGGGAAAACATTAGTATGAACCGAATTTGACACATTCTTACCTTTGTGGGACAAATTGGGCAGATTTGGGATACTAGGAGCTTCCGGCAAAGGTGGAACCACCTTTGCCGTGGGCAACCTTGATTCCTCCTCTTCCATTTGCAAAATTTCATCCTCATTATGACCTGTTTTTGATGTAGGATCTGCCCCAACTTCCTTACCACTTCTTAGGGTGATTGCTTTTGCACTTTCGAAACCTCCCTTCGGATTTGGAATGGTGGAACTAGGAAGTTGTCCGGGATCTCGAAACTTACCTACAAACTCGGCAATCTGCCCAATTTATTTCTCAAGTTGATCCACCCTTTTATCTTGGTTTTGCATAGCCTTAGCTTGATCTTCCTGCCCATTAGACAACTTAGTTAGTATCTTAAGAAGTGCATCATTGTCAAGAGACGTACCTGAGGCACTTGGGCCGGATTGGGCTTGATTTTGGGGTGGGCCGTAGGTTTTGGGAAAGAACCCCGGGGGTTGTTGCCTAAAGCCTCCTTGGTTTTGAGGTTGTTGGGGATCCCTCCACTTGAAATTTGGGTGGTCTCGCCACCCCGGATTATACGTGTTGGAGTATGGATCATGTCCTGACTGATTTTGGCTTTGTAACCCAATGACATTCGCACTCTCCCAACCGCCATTCTCGATGAGTTGAGGACATTTTTCGGAGACATGTCCTTGGATAGAACATACGCCACATACCACAGGTCCTTGCATCTTCATTCCCTCGGCCATCTGTGAAACAATAGAAGTAAGATTAGCCAATTGTGAATGAAGATCGGAAGTCGCACTTACCTCATGTACTTGGTGCTGTGAGGGTCCTCTTTGGCCTACACCCTCGTACTGTTGAGCGTTCAACGCTCTATTAGCAATCAAGACCTTGGCAGCCATGGGTGTTTTATCCACCAATGCTCCCCCCGCCGAAGCATCAAGCATTTGACGTTCTAGAGGTAGGAGGCCCTCGTAGAAATATTGCAAGAGCAATTCCTCCTTCATCTGATGCTGTGGACAAGAAGCAACAAGTGATTTAAATCGTTCATAATATGTAGGAAAAGGCTCACCTTCTTCTTGCTGAATTCCGCTTATCTTTTTGCGTAGGAGGATGATGCGAGAAGTTGGAAAGAACTTCTCCAAGAACGCTCTTTTCATACTCTCCCAAGAAGTGACAGTGCCGGGAGCTAACTCGTATAACCAATCCTTGGCTTTATCCATCAAAGAGAATGGAAAAGCCTTCATCTTCAAGATATTTCCGTCAACATTGACGGGAGTCATACTAGAGCAAACTACTTCAAATTCTTTCAAATGTTTGTTAGGATCTTCCATGGACAAGCCATGGTATTTAGGACTATGATGAAGCAAACTTGACTTTAATTCAAACTCGTCCGTCTTACCTTGGGCAGCCATGGGGTATTGAATGCACAAGGGTGCGGCATTATCCAAACCTGAGGCGGAAATCTCCTTGAGTGTACGGTTGTCCACCGCCATGCCTTGGACTTCTTCAAATATCCCTGCCGTGGCTTCCTCCTCCTCTTCTTGGACGTTTTCTTCAAGGTCAGATTCGGAATTAGGTGGATGATGTTCTTGCTGGTTTCTAGCTCTTCTTAACTTCCTCTCAAAATCGTCGTCAAAATCCAAGATGTTTGCACGAATCGGTTGAGAGCTTCTAGTCATACATTAGTACCTAAGAAACAAGAAACAAAATTAGGTCAGAAACTTAAACCAAGTCAGAAACAAAGTGAAATAAAAGAAACAAAAACAATCCAAGGGATTAGAAAATTTGCTAATCCCCGGAAACGGCGCCAAAAATTTGATGCGAAATAGATAAGCACACAAATTAAACCCTCTTTTTGTCAAATTGTAGCAAAGATATAAGTAGGGATCGTTCTAAACCGGGGATTAGGAGGGATTGCTAAACACTTGGAAACTGACTTAAAAACTCAAAAACAAAGTTTAAAACACTAAACTAGACTCAAAGAATGCAAAAGTAAAGGTTAAAACACTTAAACAAACCTAAAACTCAAAACAGCAACTAGAAGGCTCAAAACTGCCTAAAAACCACTTTCTGGGCAGTTTTGAGCACCTACACTAATTTGGACGAAATTTGATGAAAACTTGAATCAAAATACTTAGAAACACAAATCAAAACACTTTCTAACTAATCTAAGACTTCAAATTAAAGGGGGATTTGTTTTGGACGAAAATTTAACACAAAAACAGAACTTTAACTAACACAGATTGTAAAAACGATTCTGGTGAAATAGATGGTTAAAAGGCTAGTTAGGAGGTTCTTCTCCACACATGTCACACTTGCAAATAAAATGATTTTCACTTGTTCTTCCAATGAATTATGAATACTCAACGCCCCAAATTAACCGTGAATTGCACTAGTTAACCCTCAGTTTTTCCACAAGTTATTAAGTTGGATGATTGCATACGACAACCTAAAATATTCCCTACAAGTTCCCTACATGAATTGCATAATAGAGATACAAGCAAGAATCATTACGTTCTATGAAAAACATAAGCATTGACGAAGCATTTGTTACTATGAATTGCATGAAACTTATGCTAAGAATTCATTCAACGCGATCGTTTTCAAGCGACCTTCACTACTTGTGATTATAAGATTGTAACTATTAGGTGAAACTCCCTCATAATCTAGCATCATATTCATGCATGAAAACTAAGCGTGCACTCTCAATCAACATACACAATTAAGTTATCAATCAAGTAGATGAACGAATTGAATTCACAACTTATGAAATAACAACTGAATGAAATCGAATCAAATTGCAAGCATGTACATGGTTTCGAATTACCCCCCCAACTAAGGGGGTTTAGTTCCTCATACTCACAACATAAAGTTTATTGAATTGAAACATCGAAGACATAAAAAAGATTACACCTAAAACGCCCAAGAATTCCACTTTGAATTTCTGACTTCAAGCTCCTCTTTCTTCTTCTCCTTGCTGCGGCAGAGAGGGTTTAGGGTGATTTTGGATGTGATGTTGGTTTTAGAAGGGAGTTAGGATGGTATGGTTGTGCGGCAAGGGGTATGGATGGTGTATGGAGGTGTAGGATGGTGGCTAGAGGTGTGGACTGGTTGCGGCAAGGAGTGGGGAGTGGCTGGTTTGTATGGAGGAGTGGCGGCTAGGGGTTCTAAGGGTGATGATGGCTGCGGCAAGGTGGGGAAATTAGGTTGGATGAATTTCTGAATTGTGTAGAGGGTGGATGTTCGGCCAAAGGAGTAAAACACATATATATAGGCACCTAAAACCCTAATGAAATCAGATTGAAACAATGGGCTAGGGTTAAGGTTTGTAAAATAAGGCTTCTAGGATGGAAAGGTGCGGCATGGGCTTAGGGTAAATAATCAGATTTTTGCATGTGAACAAGGCCTAGGTGCGGCTGATTAAGTGGCTAGGGTTAGGGTTTAGGTGCGACATAGGTCCAAGAAGTAAGGATGGGTCATCCAAAAGCCCAAAGCCGAGAATAGAAACTCACGAAAATGGAAACCTCCAAGAATAGAAACTTCCAACTTTAGAAACTTTGGTTGCCAATTCCGAATTAGGAAAGATCAACCCAAAATGGAAACTTTTAGGCTTAGCTTTCCTACTTGAAGTAGGAAACCTCAAATCTTCAACTCTTCAATTCCATCCCAACCTTGTGTTCCAAGCATGTCCTTTTCAATCCAAGCTCATATTTTGCTCCAAAAGCTCCAACTTGCATCATTTCATGTAATATGTCCTTTAAACCTGAAAACACATGAAAGTAGCTTAAAAGACTACTTTAACGAAGAAAACATAACAAAGATGCATAAGAACTAGCTAACTAAGGCGCATAAATATGCTCCTATCAAGCCTCCATCACTTATAAACACCCGCGGCATCCCAAATCTAGAGAAAATGTTAGTCTTGATGAAATCTGAAACCACTCTAGAATCGTTAGTCCGGGTAGCTTTTGCTTCTACCCATTTGGAAACATAATCAACCGCAAGCAAAATATAAGTAAAACCAAATGAAGAAGGAAAGGGACCCATGAAATCAATACCCCATACATCAAAAATTTCAACATTGAAGATGGGTGCTTGCGGCATTTGGTCTTTTGCCCCAATGGAACCTGTTCTTTGACATCTATCACATGTTAAGCAAAACATTCTAGCATCTTTGAACAATGTAGGCCAATAAAAACCAGATTCTAACACTTTGAGGGCTGTTCGTTGGGTGCCAAAATGGCCTCCACATGCATAAGAATGACAAAATGCTAGAATTGAATTAAAATCAGAATTTGGCACACATCTTCTAACAATCTGATCTGGGCAATATTTCCATAGATATGGATCATCCCACACATAAAATCTTGCATCATGTTTTAACTTATCACGTTGAACCTTGCTTAGGGTGTTAGGAACTTGCTTAGACACCAAGAAATTAACCAAATCGGCATACCAAGGGGTACTTACCTCAATGGACAGAAGTTGTTCATCCGGAAATGTCTCAGAAATGGGGAGGGACTCTTCTTCACGCACCAATCTGCTTAAGTGGTCAGCCACCACGTTTTCACAACCTTTCTTGTCCCGAATTTCAATATCAAACTCTTGTTTTAAAGAACGTTTGTTTTCCATATCCGTTTTTGTTAGCCAATACCTTAAGCCCCGTTACAACCCTTGACTTTAATCTTGAGTGTTGTGTGTTTCAATTTGTGGAGTTTAAAATTGGTATGAGCATATGGTGTCACTGGTTCTCGCATCTAAGTAGTAGCATTCCATTCATGAGATCATATTGATAAACATGTTTATTAACTCCGAAAAGTACTTTCTTTGTTATACATATATGTGAGCGTTCGTTTTCATATTTACATCAATCTTCTCACATATAACTAGTATAGGGTGTGTAGTCAGAAATTCTGTGTGAAAATTGAGTGCATAAGGACTTGAACAATTTCTCTAAGGCATGTTACTACATTCAAAATCATGTTTTAAATGGTTATATGTGAACTAGTACGTGGTGACTATGATTAAGTATGTGCTTAAGTGTGAAGATGACTAAAATCTATGGGAATGATGATTTTTAATATGTCATGTACCATTGGAAATCCCTGAGGCGATTGTTGGAAGGTTTAGGTCATGTTTTGTTTCGTTGTTTTGCTCGAGGACTAGCAAAAGCTAAGTGTGGGGGAATTTGATAGGAGCATATTTATGCACCTTAGTTAGCTAGTTCTTATGCATTTATGTTGTGTTTTCTTAGTTAAAGTAGTCTTTTAAGCTATTTTCATGTGTTTTCAGGTTTTAGAGACAAAGTGAGCAAAAGGATGCAATTTGGAGCATTTTGGAGCAAAATTGGGCTAGAATGGAGTTCATGCACATGAAGCACAAGGGATGGACGAATTTGAAGGATTGATGAAGCTAGGAATGTGTTTTGAAGTTGAAGAATTGAAGATACAAAGATTCCTAATTGAAGTGGGAAAGTGCTTAATTGAAGATGAAATCCTAGTTGAAGTTGGATTCCTAGAAGATTGAAGTTTCCTACTCAAACAAGGTTTCCTACTTGAAGAAGGGAAGTTGAAGCCAAAGAATCAGCTCAAGTGAAGAAACCTTATCCAAAACATTATCCAAACCCTATCCTATCCAATCCTATCTTATCTTATCCTATCCTAATCCTATCCTAATTTAATTCCAGCTGCATGGGGGATTTATTTTCAGATTAGGACACATTAAAATTGGTTTCTAGAAGCCCTTATCCACTCCTACAAAGGTGCCACACCTTATCCCTTGTTTTTTCTAGAAATCAGCCACAAAACAACCTTTCTAGAAGGCCTTATCCCTTGTCCTACAAAAGTGACGCCCCAAACCTTTCTAGAACTTCTAGAAACCTGATTATTCCTTTCCCCCTTGGTTTCTAAAAGCCTTAGCCTTTTCCTTCAAGGATTGTGTGTTATTATCCTATACAAATTAGGCTTTTAAATCCTTTTCCTTTGCTACATAGGGGCTGCGAATTTCAGCCTATAAATACCATCCTTTGCTGCACCATTTAGTCACCATCCTCTACCATATTTTCACTACACCATTCACCCAAACATCCGTCATTGTGCCGTGAGTTTGCAAGGAAAAGAAGGAAGAACTCTTGGAGCCGTGCATGCCATTCAAGGAGCTTGGATTGTGGAGCAATTCTAGGTGTTTTCTATCTTTGTTAGAATGTTTAAATTTATTTATCTTTGTTTATTTGCGAACATGAGGAACTAATTTCTTTATAGTTAGAGGGGAATTCAAAGCCATGATCATATGTTTTATATGACTTGATTACCTCCAGTTATGATTTCATGAATCGTGAATGTGGTTTACTTATCTATTTGATTGATAACTTGTTCTTGTGTGTTAATTAAGGATGCATACTTAGTTCGCATGCATGAATTTGATGCTAGAGTATAAGGGAATTTCACCTAATCGTTATTAACTTATATTCATAAGTAGTAAAAGTCGCTAGTCACGATTGTGTTAAGTAAATCCTTGGCAAAAGTAACATGCGTATCCCATAGTTATGAATGCTTCGTCAATGCTTATGATTTCCATTGAACTTAATGATCTTTGATATGTGTCTCTATCATGCGTATTCCATAGTTAGGGTCCTTGATAAGAATAATTTGGTTGTAATGCGTATCCCATTCAATTCAATGAATCTAGGGAAATCTGAGAATTAATTGGTCAATCTAGTTAATTTGGGGCATTGTCATTCATGGTTTATTGAAAGAGTAATTGGAAATCAAGTCGTATGCATATGTTTCATGTGTGGAGAAGGAACCTTCTAACTAGCCTTTCACCATCTTAATTTTCATCAAAACGTTTTTGTCAAAGTTTGTTTTCAAAGTTTCTGTTTTCAAAGTTAAATTCGTCCAAAATCAATCCCCCTTTACTTAGTTGAGTCATAGTAGTTAGAAATCACTTTAGTTTGTGTTTTTAAGTGTCTTAGGTCAAGTTAAAACCAATTTTCGTCCAAGTTTGTGTCTAGTGTTCAAAACTGCCCAGATTGTGGTTTTAAGGCAGTTTTGAGTGTTTTTCGGCTGTTTTGAGTCTTTTGGTTTGTTTTGGTGTTTTAAAGTTTAGTTTTGCATTCTTTGAGTCTAGTTTAGTGTTTTAAACTTGTTTTTACGTATTTGAGTCAGTTTTCAAGTGATTTTGCAATCCCTCCTAATCCCCGGTTTAGAACGATCCCTACTTACATACTTTGCTACAATTGATAAAAAGAGGGTTAATTTGAGTGTCAACATAATTTTCACATCAGCTAGGGTGGTTTTTGGTCAGAAAATATGGTGAATGGTGAAGGATAGGTGCGGCAGAGAGAGTGGTGATGTTTCTGGCGTGAATGGGACTGAATCGGGTTGTGTGGAATGTTTTGTGGCTGCAACAAGGAGGTTTATTTAAAGGAAAACAGAAATTAAAACCCTAGGTTGATTAGGAAATCAGAAATTAAGTCTAAGGATTCTAGAATTAGGAAATAAATCAGAAACTTAAAGGAAAGGGCAAGGGAAATTCGGCTAGGGTTTAAAACACAAAAGGAAGGTGTTTTAAAGCATAAAAACAGGAAATAAGGAAGAGGAAATGCAAAGGGGGGTGCGGCAAGGGTTCAAAAGGGTTCTAGGCTTTTGTTTTGTGTCCTAGAATGCTTAGAAAGTCTTCATAATTGCTGGAACTTTTAGGGACAATTAGGAAAAATCAAACCAAAGTAGGAAACCTTGGCTTAACTTTCCTACTTCAAGTAGGAATCCTTGTTGGAGGAGGAATCCTTGGAAACCTTTCCTTCTTGGACTTGGAATTCTTCTCCTACTTCCTCTTGGAAACCTTTCCTTCTTGGACTTGGAAATCTTCTTTGTAGCTGCAACTTGATGCCATTTGGATTTAACTTTCCTACTTCGAGTAGGAAACCTTGTTTGAGTAGGAATCTTCATTCTTCTAGGAATCCATCTTCAACTAGGAATCCCTCGTAGATTAGGAATCCTTCTTCAATTAGGAATCCTTTGTTGATTAGGATTTCATCTTTTAATTAGGCGCTTTCCTACTTCGACTAGGAAACCTTTTTCAAGTAGGAAACATCATCTTCAAATCTTCAATTTCGTCCATCCTCTTGGCTCCAAGCATATGATGTCCATTCCAAGCTCTAAATTGCTCCAAAAGGCTCCAAAATGCATCCTTTTGCATACTTTGCCCTTAGAACCTGAAAACACATAAAACTAGCTTAAAAGACAGGAAAAACACTATAAATGCACAAGAACAAGCTAAACTAAGGCGCATAAATATGCTCCTATCAAATTCCCCCACACTTAGCTTTTGCTAGTCCTCGAGCAAAACAAAACAAAACAAAGTAAATAAACGAAACAAAACGAGTAAAACACAACCTAAACCTTCCAACAATCGCCTCAGGGATTTCCAATGCACATGAGATGTTAAAAATCATCATTCCCACAGATTTTAGTCATCTTTACGCTTAAGCACATACTTAATCATAGTCACTACTTATTAGTTCATAAATAACCAATTAAAACGATGTCTTGAATGTAGTAACATGCCTTAGAGAATTTGCTCAATTCCTTACTAGATATGCACTCTATTTTCACTCAGATTTTCTAACTACACACCCTACACTAGTTATATGTGAGAAGATTGATGTAAATATGAAAACGAACGCTCACATATATGCATAACAAAGAAAACACTTTTTGGAGTTAATAAACATGTTTATCAATATGATCTCATGAATGGAATGCTACTACTTAGATGCGAGAACCAATGACACCATATGCTCAAACCAATTTCAAACTCCACAAATTGAAATACACAACACTCAAGATTAAAGTCAAGGGTTGTAACGGGGCTTAAGGTATTGGCTAACAAAAACGGATATGGAAAACAAACGTTCTTTAAAACAATAGTAAGCAAAGTATGGAAATCGAAACTTAGAATTCACTTTAGCATGCCGAAATCAATTTCAAAACAGAAGGGAAGACTCAAACAATCAATTAGGGCCGAATGCAACTCTTTGGACCCTTTCTTCAACAAACAACACTTTGGAACTCTTTTTCACATGCCTTTCAACTATTTTGCATGTTTTTCACAACTTTTCTCTTTTTTTTTTTTTTTTTTGTATTTTTCACGAATTTTTTTTTTCTTTCTTTTCTCATTTTTTTCTCTTCTTTGCCGTGCCTCCTTCAAGACTTTGGCACATCCCCATATCACTAATCCTTCCCCCACACTTGTTTCCCGCACACATTGATCAAAAGGAATTCTTCTTGCGTTATGCATTACTACGTTTTAAGAAAAAGGGTGTGGATGGTCCTAATCTAGGCTAGGTAAGGCTAATGTGGTTAACAAGGAAAATAGGCTAAACGAGGCTCAACGGGGTTAATACGTACAAAACATAATGGAATAGGGATATGCGGCTTTTGGGCTATGGTGGACACTACACAACTTAATCTTGAATATGTGTTATGCAAATCAATGACATGTTTTGAATGAAATGGGCATGAGTTCTAGTGTTTGGTTCTAAGTGATGAAACGCCTTCTAAGTAGCAACCAAGCAAAGAATAATGAGATCATGCAACGACTTTAGAAAACAAAGAATGCACAGATTTTAACTCTCCAAATAAACGTTTAGGCTCAAGTCTCACAAGGTTGTAGCGTTAGTTTGAGTTACTTCCTTCAAGCATGTTACAAAAACGGATTTTTACTTTATGATTACATGTGAATTCATAAGTTATAACCACAACCAAGCATAAACCAAAGAGTAAATCAAAGTTTCATCCATGTTTATAACTCTCTTTAACAGTCATGCAATTACAAACCGAATCCTCATCATTGTGTTGGAAGGTACCCTAAGACACAAACAAACACACAAAAACAACTCTTTTTGGGTTTTTCAAAACATTTTTTCAAATTTTTATGGGATTTTCGAATTTTTATGTCAAAATATACTAAAACACACCAAAACAGTCTAAAAACACCTAAAAACGGCAAGGAACAACATTTGAAATTATGGGTGATAAAACCCTACGAATTTGTATCAAAACACTTTGGTTACCCCCCCACACTTAAATCAAACATTGTCCTCAATGTTTCAAGCATAAACTAACACACAGAACATGTAAACAAACAGCAACTAACATAACAAACATGGCAGAAACGAAATAAACAACAAAGAGAAGGGTTTAGGAACGCAAATCTGGAATTGGAGTGCTTTCTCGGTCTTCCTTTGTTGAATGCATGGGTTGCCTCCCAAGTAGCGCTTTCTTTAACGTCTTGCAGCCGGACGAAACTCCATTGAAGGTTTATGGAACCCCACGGCATGGAGGGGTTTTTCCACAACCTGTCCTACGAAATACTTCATTCTTTGGGTCCTTGAATGGGATGGGATAATGATCCTTTCTTATTGTCATGTTTTGCTTCTCTAAATCAACACGAACTCTCCCACCACGTTGTCTTCGATTAGGCACCTGCACCATACAAGGTAACAACCAATTAGTTGAAATGGGAATCGAAATTGGAATAGGTGGCTTACCTTTATACGGTAAAGAAGTGGTAGCACTATGGACATATGCACAAGGGTTGCACTCGGGCAGATTTGATGATTTCAAGGTTGGGGCCGTGCACTCTTTGTTGGTCACTCCAATTCCTTCCTCGATGGTGGGTTGTGGTACATTCTTCTTGACTAGTGTTGAACATTCCTGCCCTATATTTTCAATTACATTAATAGCACAACAAGAACGAACATCATTAGTATTCTGATGCGCAATATATTAAGCACACAAATTAAACCCTCTTTTTGTTAATTGTAGTAAAGTATGTAAGTAGGGATCATTCTGGACCGGGGATTAGGAGGGATTGCTAAACACTTGAAAACTGACTTAGAAACGTAAAAACAAAGTTTAAAACACTAGATTAGACTCAAAGAATGCAAAACTAAAGTTTAAAACACAAAAACAAACCAAAAACTCAAAACAGCAACCAAAAGACTCAAAACTGCCTTAAAAACACTTTCTGGGCAGTTTTGAACACAAAGCACCAAATTGGACGAATTTGGGTTTTAACTTGTACCAAAACACTTAAAAACATAAACTAAAACACTTTCTAACTAATCTAGGACTCCAAAATAAATGGGGGTTTGATTTGGACGAAAATAACTAACAAAACAGATTGCAAAGTAAAAACAGAATTGAAAACGATTTTGGGATTTTAAATGGATGATGGATTAGTTAGAGGCTCTTTCTCCACACATGACAAGTATGCAAACGACTCGATTTCCAGTTATTCCTTCGTTGAATTATGAATGACAATGCCCCAAATTAACCGTGACATCACTAGTTAATTCTCAAGTTTTCCTTGTGTTATTGGATTGGATGACATCATTCGACAACCCAAAGCATTCCTCAAAAGTTCCCTACATGACATCATAATAAAGATACAATCAAAGATCATTACGTTCAATGAAAACTATAAGCATTGGACTTAACGCGATCGTGACTAGCGACCTTCACTACACATGAATATAAGTGTGTGACGATTATGTGAAACAACCTTATATTCTAGCAACATATTCATGCAAGCCAATTAAGTGTCGATCCCTAATTAACAAACACAAATAAGTTATTACTCGCATAGTTAAGCCAATTACATTCACGATTCAAGAACTCATAACTGGAATTTATCAAATCAAATTGCACACATAGTCATGGCTTCGAAATCACCCCTAACCAATAGGGGTTTAGCCACTCATGTTCGTAGCAAAACGAAAGGAAAAGAAATTAAACATTGAAATCATAAAATGAATTACACCTAGAATGCACCAACGATGAAGCTTAAGCATCCAAGAGCCCTTCCTTCTTTCTCCTTGCTACTGCACACGAATGGGTGAGTTTTGGGGGTTATGAATGGTGTAGAACGATGGGTTTATGGCTGGGATAGGTGTATGGGACGGCTAGGGTGGTTTTTGGTCAGAAAATATGGTGAATGGTGAAGGATAGGTGCTGTTGAAGATGGAGAATGGTTTCTGGCGTGAAGGATTATTTTCTGGATGAATGGCTATGTTTGTGGCTGCACAAACATGTTTATTTAAAGGGATTAGGAAATTAAAAACCCTAGGCTAATTAGGCAATCAGGAATTAAGTTTAAAGCTTCTAGAATTAAGGAAACAAATCAGAAAATTAAGGGAAAGGGCAAGGGAAATTCGGCTAGGGTTTAAAACACAAAAGGAAGGTGTTTTAAAGCATAAAAACAGGAAATAGGGAAGAGGAAATGCAAAGGGGGGTGCGGCAAGGGTTCAAAAGGGTTCTAGGCTTTTGTTTTGTGTCCTAGAATGCTTAGAAAGTCTTCATAATTGCTGAAACTTTTAGGGACAATTAGGAAAAATCAAACCAAAGTAGGAAACCTTGGCTTAACTTTCCTACTTCAAGTAGGAATCCTTGTTGGAGTAGGAATCCTCATCTTCAAGTCTTCAAATTCGTCCAAACCTTGGCTCCAATTATGTGATAATCATTCCAAGCCCAATTTTGCTCCAAAAAGCTCCAAAATGCATCTTCTTGCATCCTTTGGCCTTAAAACCTGGAAACACATAAAACTAGCTTAAAAGACTACTTTAACTAAGAAAACACCATGGAAATGCATAAGAACTAGCTAACTAAGGCGCATAAATATGCTCCTATCACATTCTCTACCGATTCAGAAATCTTAAAGTTAATCATATCACCACCAAAGGCCATAGTTACTGCTCCCTTGGCCACGTCAATCTTGGTTTGAGCCGTTTTCATGAATGGTGGTCCAAGCAAGAGTGGTGATGGTGGAGAGTGGGTTGAGTCCTCCATATCAAGCACATAGAAATCTGCAGGAAAAATCAAGTGGTCTACCTGCACCAAAACATCTTCCAACACTCCTTTGGGATATGCATTAGATCGATCGGCTAATTGAATAATAACTCCATCATTTTTAAGCTTTCCTAGATTCATAGATGCATGAACAGAATATGGCATGACATTTATAGATGCACCTAAATCTAACTTAGCATGATCAAACCTCGTATTGCCAATAACACAAGGGATAGTGAAACTACCTGGATCTTTGCATTTAGGTGGTAACTTTCTTTGCAACAATGCAGATACATTCTCACTTACGTGTACCACCTCTTTCTCCCGAATCCGTTTCCTTGTTGTACAAAGCTTCTTCAAAAACTTGGCATACTTCGGGATTTGCTTTATAGCATCGAGAAGAGGGATATTGACATGCACCTTTCTAAACGTCTCAAGAACGTCTTGTTCCTCTTCCTCGTTCTTGGCTTGCAAAAATCTTCTAGGAAAGGGTACATCCGGAGGAATAACATTAGAATTAACTTGAATTGTACCTGCCTTACCTTTATTGGCCGAATTGGATGGCCTGGGTGGTTGCGGCAAGGATTGCTCAATCCTTGTCGTGGCTTTTGCCTGCTCCTCCTCTTCTATTTGCAACTTCTCGTCCTCCTTGAGGGCAGATTTGGATGGTTTTGGCTCGGTTCCTACTTCTTTTCCGCTTCTTAGCATGATGGCCTTGGCAGTTTCGACTCCTCCCCTCGAAATTGGCCCATGTACTCCGCAATCTGCCCTACTTGCTTCTCCAACTCATCCATCCTTTTGTCTCTATTTTGCATACCCTGCGCCATAGAAGTTAGTAATTGAAAAATCTGATCATTATCAATGGATGAACCTGAATTGGTTTGGGTAGGTTGTGCTTGAGGTTGTGTGGGTGCCAACGGCTTTTGATAGAAACCCGGGGGTTGTTGCCTAAATGCAATTTGTTGTTGGCCTTGTTGGGGTTCTCACCATTTGAAATTCGGATGATCTCTCCAACCGGGATTGTAAGTGTTAGAAAAGGGATCATTCCTTTGTTGGTATTGCTGCCCAAAACCCACGGCAGTTAGGGTCTCCCACCCTCCGTTCTCAATCAGTTGTGGGCACTTGTCCGTAGGGTGTCCTTGCATGGAACATATGCCACACGCACTTACATTTTGAACTTTTGGCCCTTCCACAACCTGAGAAAGCAAAGTAGTAAGGTTAGCCATTTGATTTTGAAGTTCGGTTATGGCACTTACCTCATTCACTTGGTGTTGCCGTGTGGTGCCTCTTTGTCCAACACCTTCGTATTGTTGAGCGTTCAACGCTCGATTGGCAATCAAAGTCTTTGCTGCCGTGGGTGTCTTGTCCACCAACACTCCTCCCGCCGAGGCATCTAGCATTTGTCGTTCGATTGGTAGAAGTCCCTCGTAGAAGTATTGCAGAAGAAGCTCCTCTTTCATTTGATGCTGTGGACAAGAAGCAACAAGAGATTTAAAACGTTCATAGTATGTAGGAAAAGACTCACCTTTTTCTTGTTGAATTCCACTTATCCTTTTTCGTAGGAGAATAACTCGAGAAGTTGGAAAAAACTTCTCCAAGAAAGCTCGTTTCATGCTCTCCCATGATGTGACAGTTCCGGGAGCCAATTCGTACAACCAATCTTTCGCCTTCTCTAGGAGAGAAAAGGGAAAGGCCTTCATCTTCAAGATGCTCTCATCCACGTTCACCGGAGTCATGCTTGAGCAAACGACTTCAAACTCCTTCAAGTGCTTGTTCGGATCTTCCATGGACAGCCCATGGTACTTCGGAATGTGATGTAACAAGCTTGACTTCAATTCGAACTCGGCAGTTTTGTCCGGAGCCGCCCTAGGGTATTGGATACATAGAGGTGCAGCATTATCCAATCCCGAAGCGGAAAGCTCCTTGATCGTTCGGTTGTCCACTGCCATGTCTTCCACTTCCTCTTCAAATTCAGAAACGGACTCGGAACTTGCACTTGATTCACTAGGTTCCGGGTTCTTCCTCTTTCGTCTCAACTCATGCTCAAAATCGTCGTCAAAGTCTAAAATATGTTCGTGAACCGGATTAGAACTCCGAGTCATAAACAAGTACCTAAAACAAGAAACAAAATAACATAAGAATCTGATCTAATAAGAAAAACGAAAATAACAATCCAAGAGATTAGCAAAGTTGCTAATCCCCGGCAACGGCGCCAAAATTTGATGTGAACATTAACTAGCACTCAAATTAAACCCTCTTTTTATCAATTGTAGCAATATATGTAAGTAGGGATCGTTCTAGACCAGGGATTAGGAGGGATTGCAAAATCACTTGGAATTGACTCAAATACGTAAAAACAAGTTTAAAATACTAAACTAGACTCAAAGAATGCAAAACTAAACTCTAAAACACTAAAACAAACCAAAAGACTCAAAACAGCCCCAAAACACTCAAAACTGCCTTAAAAACACAATCTGGGCAGTTTTGAACACTATACACAAAATTGGACGAAAATTGGTTTTAACTTGACCTAAGACACTTAAAAACACAAACTAAACACTTACTAACTAATTTTGACACTTTAAAACAAAGGGGGATTGGTTTTGGACGAATTTAAAAACAAAACAAACTTTGTAAATTAGAACAGATTGTAAAACGAATTTGATTTAAATGGGTGAATGGAAGGCTAGCTAAGGGGTTCATCTCCACACATGTTATACTTGCATACAAAACGATTTCCAATTGCTTTTCAATAAACCATGAATTCTCAACGCCCCAAGTTAATTAGGTCCTCTTAAATTAACCTTCAGATTTTCCTAACGTTATTGAATTGGATGATTGCATACGACAACCCAAAGCATTCCCCACAAGTCCCCTACATGATTGCATAATAGAGATACAAGCAAGAATCATTAAGTTCTATGAAAACCATAGGCATTGACGAAGCACTTGTTACTATGATTGCATGAAACTTATGCCAAGAATTTACTTAACACGATTGTGATTAACAACCTTTACTACTTTTGAATATAAGTTTATAATGATTAGGTGAAATTCCCTTACATTCTAGCATCAAACTCATGCATGAAAATTAAGCGTGCACTCTCAACCAACATACACAAATCAGTTTTAATTCATATAGATAAGTAAATTGAATCCACGACTTATGAAACGCAATTGAAAGTAATCAAATCATATAGCAAGCATAATCATGGTTTCGAATCCCACCCTAGCCAAGGGGGGGTTTAGTTCCTCATACTCGCAAAGCAACGATACATAAGTTTAGAAATTAAAATCAAAGGAAAGAAAACACCTAGAATGCTCCAACGTGGCAGCAAGTGCATCCAAGAATCCTCCTTCCTCCTTGCTGCGGCAGAGAACTTTAGACAGGTTTTTGGGGTTATTTGTGGTGTAGAATAGATGGGGAATGGTATGGAAGGCTTTAGGGTTGATGGGTGGTGCGGCTAGGGTTGTTTTTAGGCAGAAATTTGGGAGAATGGTGGTGGAAGGGTGCGGCAAAGGCTAGGGCAGATTTCTGGCGTGATTTATGAATGTGAGAGGTGGTCATCTAATTTAGGGGTTAATATGAGTATATATAGGCACTTAAAACCCTAGGGGAATCAGATATGGACTTGAAAAACCCAAATCCACAAGGAATTAGGTTAAAACAATCAGAAATCCTAAGGGATAAGGAATAGGGGTGCGGCAGGATTTATGGGACATGGATAGGCCTTCTAGAATGCCTTGCAAGGCAAGGAATTAGGGCATCTAGAAGCTAGGGTGCGGCACCAAAGTAGGGATTAAGGATAGGGCTTCTAGAAAGCCCCAAAACTGATAGGAATTGCATGAAACCCACGGCAAGGATGGAAACTTTCTAGAAACTTCTCATTTGTGTCCTACAACACTTAGGAGTCCTTCTAGCATTAGGAAAACATGTCTCAATCCTCTCTTGACTTGGAATTCTTCTCCTACTTCATCTTGGAAACCTTTCCTTCTTGGACTTGGAAATCTTCTTTGTAGCTGCAACTTGATGCCATTTGGATTTAACTTTCCTACTTCGAGTAGGAAACCTTGTTTGAGTAGGAATCTTCATTCTTCTAGGAATCCATCTTCAACTAGGAATCCCTCGTAGATTAGGAATCCTTCTTCAATTAGGAATCCTTTGTTGATTAGGATTTCATCTTTTAATTAGGCGCTTTCATACTTCGACTAGGAAACCTTTTTCAAGTAGGAAACATCATCTTCAAATCTTCAATTTCGTCCATCCTCTTGGCTCCAAGCATATGATGTCCATTCCAAGATCTAAATTGCTCCAAAAGGCTCCAAAATGCATCCTTTTGCATACTTTGCCCTTAGAACCTGAAAACACATAAAACTAGCTTAAAAGACTACTTTACTAAGGAAAAACACTATAAATGCACAAGAAAAAGCTAAACTAAGGCGCATAAATATGCTCCTATCACTTAAATTAACCTTCAGATTTCCCTAGAATCATTGAATCGGATGAATATGCATCGTAAACAAATTATTCCTAACAAGTTCTCTATATGAACAGCATGATAAAGACACAAGTTAGAATCATTATGTTCTTTGGAAATCATAAGCATCGACAAGGCATTTGTAACTATGGAAAGCATGATACTCTTGCCAGGAATCTACTTAACACGATCGTGACTAGCGACCTTCACTACTTGCGAATATAAATTCATAACGATTAGGTGAAACAAATTTATATCCTAGCACCAAATTCAAACATGCAAATCAAGCGTGCACTCTCAATCAACATGCAAGAATAAGTTCTAAATCCAACGGTTAAGCAAATTGTATTCACAACTTATGCAACGATAACTGGAAGTAATCAACTTATTTCACATATATAATCATGGTTTTGAATACACCCTTAGCCAAAACAAAATTAGCCAATCATACTTAAAGCAAAATAAAGATTACATGAATTAGACATTAAAATCCAAAGAAAGAAAACACCTAGAATGCTCCAACTTGGCAGCGAGTGCATCCAAGAATTCTCCTTTCCCTTGCTTGCGGCAGATTGGTTTGTGGACAGGTTTTGGGTAGTTTTATGGTGTAGAATGGATGAGGAATGATATAGAAAGGTTTAGGGTGAGTGTGGAGGAGTGTTTAATGGTTGGAGGGTGGTGGAAAACTCGGCAAAGAGGGTGGAATAAGGTGGAGTGGCTGTTATGTTTTCTGGGCACTAAAATGGTGTTTTTGGGGTGTTTTGCTGCCTAAGGTGAGTATGGACGAAAGCAGCGGAAGCGTTAATAACATATTAACAAAGCTATAGTCATGCAAATCCCTTTCAAGGTTCATAGGTTTATATATAATGCATCATATAAAATTTTAGAGAAAAGAACAAGGATGGACCACCTCCAAGCCCTTTGTTCCTTGAACTCCTTGAGCCTAGCTTCCCTCCTTGCCTCCTCCACTTTGATAGAATGAGTGCTCCTAGGTTCTCTTCAAGTTTCCAAAGTAGGAAACCTCTAAAGATCCTCACCCACTAGAGTAGTGAGAAGGATGAAGGAATAACCAAAGGGTGAAAGATATGTTAGTAAAATCACCCCAAGGTGGCCGGCCTTTGTGTAGTTATTGGAGAGATATTCTTTTGCCTCTTTGTTGTTTTTAACCACACAAAAACCCTAATGAACAATATCACTATAAAGTTCCTTATATAGACATAAGAAACTTAGCCAACAACTTGACTAAATATCTCACCCTTTCCACACCTAAAATGCCCGGCCCTCTTTGTGTTGTTTGGGCTTTGGGCTTTCATTTATTTCAAGTCATCCAATGCTTGAATAAAAGCCCAATGGGTTTAGGCCCAATGGGCCCAATTAAACCCGAACGTTTCTTTAAGCCCAAAACGATCTTTATCGCTTTTATGATTTCTTTAGACTTTCTAAATTAATCACAACACTTAATTAATCCAATTAATTATTTCCATCATCCATTAGTTACTCACTACAATAGTGTATTGGTGAACAATCTTTTAGATTCTAATTAGCAAGGCAGTGAGGTGATTGGCATCAATCCAATTGATTATATTTAATTCAATCACTTAGTGAATTAAAACTTCATTTTAATTCACCTTTCTTCTTTGACGACTACATTTAATCATCTAGAAGAACTCACAAGCTATGAGTGACATCTAACCATATGTCATAGCTACCCAAGCTAATGTAGAAGTTTATTCGGAGAACCTATTCAGTTGGAATTACAATGTAATTTAATCCTTCTCTAAAACAATACTCTCAATCACATTACTAGGGTATGGATATATTATGTCAAACCCCTAATGTGATTATTCCTTCTTATATGATTCAATTGAGTCGTATAGGAACGCTTTCCTTTATTACGCTCGATACTTCGGCCGAAGATTCCCGAATCATATCTTAGAGTATTCTTCCTCTCTTATCGAGGATTAGAGATTCCTTGTTGCGCATACACTTGCCTTCATGACTAAGTGGCTTAACCCCAACTATGCCGTTGACATTCTGATAGAGTGACTTTTGACATAATCAAAGATCAAGTACTTAACCACAAGACAACGACGATGCCTCAGGTCAAAGGACTACTTACATTATTCCAACCATTAGAGTTACTTGCTTGACATGTGAGTAGACCTCCATGCAAGTACTCTCGTTCGATTGTGTTCAGTGAACTCATTCCCTTAATGAGCACCTACATACTTGCCTTAGTGTCACAACTGATGCGAAATAGATAAGCACACAAATTAAACCCTCTTTTTGTCAAATTGTAGCAAAGATGTAAGTAGGGATCGTTCTAAACCGGGGATTAGGAGGGATTGCTAAACACTTGGAAACTGACTTAAAAACTCAAAAACAAAGTTTAAAACACTAAACTAGACTCAAAGAATGCAAAACTAAAGGTTAAAACACTTAAACAAACCTAAAACTCAAAACAGCAACTAGAAGGCTCAAAACTGCCTAAAAACCACTTTCTCGGCAGTTTTGAGCACCTACACTAATTTGGACGAAATTTGATGAAAACTTGAATCAAAATACTTAGAAACACAAATCAAAACACTTTCTAACTAATCTAAGACTTCAAATTAAAGGGGGAATAGTTTTGGACAGAATTTGAAAACAAAACAGAAACTTTAATTAACACAGATTGTAAAAACGATTTTGGTGAAAAGGATGTATAAAAGGCTAGTTAGGAGGTTCTTCTCCACACATGTCACACTCGCAAACAAAACGATTTTCAGTTGTTCTTCCGATAAACTATGAATACTCAACGCCCCAAGTTAACCGTGAATTGCACTAATTAACCCTCAGTTTTTCCACAAGTTATTAAGTTGGATGATTGCATACGACAACCCAAAACATTCCCTACAAGTTCCCTACATGAATTGCATAATAGAGATACAAGCAAGAATCATTACGTTCTATGAAAAACATAAGCATTGACGAAGCATTTGTTACTATGAATTGCATGAAACTTATGCTAAGAATTCATTCAACGCGATCGTTTTCAAGCGATCTTCACTACTTGTGATTATAAGATTGTAACTATTAGGTGAAACTCCCTCATAATCTAGCATCATATTCATGCATGAAAACTAAGCGTGCACTCTCAATCAACATACATAAATAAGTATCAATCAAATAGATGAACGAATTGAATCCACAACTTATGAAATAACAACTGAATGTAATCGAATCAAATTGCAAGCATGTACATGGTTTCGAATCACCCCCCAACTAAGGGGGTTTAGTTCCTCATACTCACAACACAAAGTTTATTGAATTGAAACATCAAAGACATAAGAAAGATTACACCTAAAATGCCAAAGAAGTCCACTTTGAAATCTGCACAGGAAGCTCCTCTTTCTTCTTCTCCTTGCTGCGGCAGAGAGGGTTTAGGGGATTTTTGGGTAGTTTTGGATGATTTTGGACGAGGAAGAATGGTGGAAAAATGTCTAGGCTGGGTGTAGGGCACGGCTAGGAAGGTTTGGGGTCAGAAAATATGGAGTTGGGTGAAGGTTGGGCTCGGCAAAGGTGAGGGACAGGTTCTGGCGTGAATGGAGTTTTCTGGATGTGTTTTTGGGTTTTTGAAAGGTAGATAGGATAGTATATTGGTGCGGCAAGGTGTGGGAATGGTTTATGGAGGTGGAGAATGATGTATGGATGTGTGGAATCGTACTGGATTTGATGGAAGCTGCGGCAAAAGGTGGGAAAGGTTGCTGGAATGGGTGGTGGCTGCGGCAAGGAAGAGCTTAGGGTGATGGTGAATTTCTGATTTTTGTAGAGGGGGAGTGGTGCGGCTAGGTGTAGAAACTAAATATATATATACTTAAAAACCCTAACAAATCAGATTAGGGTTTCTAGAAACCCAAATCCACCAGAAAAATAAGTTAAACAATCAGAAATTTGGTGAGAAAAAGGGCCTAGGGTGCGGCAAGGAGTGGGCTAGGGTTAGGGCTTCTAGAAAGCCTTGCAAGGCAAGGAAATTGGTGTTCTAGAATGGGAGAAGTGCGGCCCAAACCCTAGGGGAGATGGATTAGGCTTTAACATGGCAGAAATTAAATGAAAGGGGCCTAGGGTGCGGCATAGGCTTAGGGTCCACAAGGAATTAGGGTTTAAGTCATCTAAAAGCCCAAAGCCAAGAATAGAAACTCACGAAAATGGAAACCTCCAAGAATAGAAACTTTGGTTGCCAATTCCGATTTAGGAAAGATCAACCCAAAATGGAAACTTTTAGGCTTAGCTTTCCTACTTCAAGTAGGAAACCTCAAATCTTCAACTCTTCAATTTCATCCCAACCTTGTGTTCCAAGCATGCCCTTTTCGATCCAAGCTCACATGTTGCTCCAAAAGCTCCAAATTGCATCATTTCATGTAATATGTCCTTTAAACCTGAAAACAAATGAAGTAGCTTAAAAGACTACTTTAACGAAGAAAACATAACAAAGATGCATAAGAACTAGCTAACTAAGGCGCATAAATATGCTCCTATCAACAACACGAATGGGATGAGACTTTCCATCCTTCCAATTGAAGCGGACACAGTATGTACCGGTCTTCGCATTGTCACTATCCCTCCGACAATCCAATGACCAGGAACCTTTTTGGACATTTGGTTATGTGAAGAAGGTCTCTGTAGTCTAACATCATTAGATTACTTCTTCAATCGATCCATTGTCCATGGATACACTATTTAGGACATATATCGTTTATAGAGATAGTCCTAATTAGTATCTTTGCCATTTGATGTATAAGAGTCATCCATACATCGATTCAATTGTCCTGAATGGTTTCTTCCAAAGATTGACTTTCAGGGCATATTTCCAACACCAATTCCCCCACACTTAAATTGAACATTGTCCTCAATGTTTCAAGCATATACTCACACCAAAAACAAGCAAATAACAAACGACAAATAAACATGACAAATATGGCAAAGTAAAAACCAGACAGAGTAGAGTTTAAGAACGCAAATCTGGTTTTGGAGATAGTTGATCTTGTTGACTTTCCACAGCTTTGATCTTGAACAGGATTGGAACTGTACGGCGAAGCTTTGCTCTTTGGCGATGTTGCAATTCCTTATTTGTTCTCCAAGCAGATGTGGCAGTATTGTAGAAGAAGTTCCTCCTTCATTTGATGTTGACAAGAAGCAACAAGAGATTTAAAACGTTCATAATATGTAGGAAAAGACTCACCTTCATCTTGTTGAATTCCACTTATCCTTTTCCGTAGGAGGATAACTCGAGAAGTTGGGAAAAACTTCTCCAAGAAGGCCCGTTTCATGCTCTCCCAAGATGTGACAGTTCCGGGAGCCAATTCATACAACCAATCTTTCGCCTTTTCCAAGAGAGAAAAGGGAAAGGCCTTCATCTTCAATATACTCCCATCGACATTGATTGGAGTCATGCTTGAACACACCACCTCGAATTCCTTCAAGTGCTTATTAGGATCCTCCATGGACAACCCATGGTACTTCGGAATGTGGTGTAGCAAACTTGACCTCAACTCGAATTCTTCGGTCTTTCCTTGGGCAGCTGCAGGGTATTGAATGCATAAGGGTGCGGCATTGTCCAATCCCGAAGCCGAAAGCTCCTTGATTGTACGATTGTCTTGTGCCATGGCTTGCTCTACTTCACCCACACTTGGTGTTGCCGTGAGTTCCTCTTCCTCAAACTCAACTTCGGCTTCTGAGTTTGAACTTGATTCGCTAGGTTCTGGATTCTTCCTTTTTCGTCTAAACTCTCGCTCAAAATCGTCGTCATAAACTAGTACCTAAAACAAGAAAACAAACTCAGAATCTGGAATGAATCGGATGAGAACTCCGAGTCATAAACTAGTACCTAAAACAAGAAAACAAAACAAACTCAGAATCTGGAATGAATTAAAACAGAAATAAAACAATCCAAGGGATTAGCAAAATTGCTAATCCCCGGCAACGGCGCCAAAAATTTGATGCGAAATATATAAGCACACAAATTAAACCCTCTTTTTATCAATTGTAGCAAGTATGTAAGTAGGGATCGTTCTAGGCCGGGGATTAGGAGGGATTGCCAAATCACTTGAAAACTGACTCAAAACTTAAAAACAAAGTTTAAAACACTAAACTAGACTCAAAGAATGCAAAACTAAACCTTAAAACACTAAGACAAACCAAAAGACTCAAAACAGCAAACAAACACTCAAAACTGCTTTAAAACCACTTTCTGGGCAGTTTTGAACACTAGGGAAGAATTTGGACGAAAACTAGTTCTAACTTGGCTCAAGACTCTTAAAAACACAAACTAAATCACTTTCTAACTAATATGACACTTGAAACTAAAGGGGGAATTGGTTTTGACGAATTTAAAAATAAAACAAGAACTTGTAAAACAAAACAGGTTTTAAAACGAATTTAGGTTAAATGGATAGATGGAAGGCTAGCTAAGGGGTTCATCTCCACACATGTTATACTTGTATTCAAAACGATCTCTAATTGCAATTTAATAAACCATGAATACTCAACACTCCAAGTTAATTAGGTCCGCTTAAATTAACTCTCAGATTTCCCTTATGTCAATGAATTGGACGGAAAATGCGCATCGCAATCAAATTATTCTTCAAAGTTCTTTATATGAAAGCGCATAATAAAGATACAATCAAAGATCATTACGTTCAATGGAAATCATAAGTATTGACGAGGCATTCGTAACTATGAAAGCGCATGAAACTTATGCCAAGAATTTACTTAACACGATTGTGATCAACAACCTTTACTACTTGTGAATATAAGTTCATAACGATTAAGTGAAACTCCCTTATATCCTAGCATCAACCAACATACACAAATTAGTTTTAATTCTTGTAGATAAGCAAATTGAATTCATAATTCATGAAACGCAATTAGAAGTAATCAAATCATATAGCAAGCATAAACATGGTTTCAAATCCCCCCCTAGCCAAGGGGGGTTTAGTTCCTCATACTCGCAAAGCAAAGATACATAAATTTAGACATTAAAATCAAAGATAGAAAACACCTAGAATGCTCCAACTTGGACAGCAGGTGAATCAATGGATTTCCCTTCCTCCTTGCTGCGGCATGATGCTTGTGGACAGGTTTTTGGGTGGATTTATGGTGTAGAATGGATAGGGAATGGTATGGAAGGGTTTAGGGTTGATAGGTGGTGCGGCTAAGGGTGATATGTGGCAGAAATTTGGGAGTATGGTGGTGGAAGGGTGCGGCAAAGATGAGGGCAGATTTCTGGCGTGATTTTCGAATGTGAGAGGTGGTGAGTTCGGCCAAGGCTTAATATGAGTATTTATAGGCACTTAAAACCCTAGGTAAATCAGATATGGACTTGAATAACCCAAATCCACAAGGAAATAGGCTTAGAAATCAGAATCCACAAGGGAAAAGGCCTCCTAGGTGCGGCAGATTAGATGGGGGAAGGATTGGCCTTCTAGAATGCCTTGCAAGGCAAGGAAAAGGGTTTCTAGAAGGGCTTAGGTGCGGCATGGTTTGAATGTGAAGGGATAGGGCTTCTAGAAACCCTCCAATGCAAGGAAAGTGCATGGCACCATCTAGAATAAGGACAAGGTGTCCTAAAGTGTTTGGGAGTCCTCTTTCTTCTTGGAAACCTTTTCCTTCTTCAACTTGGAATACTTCTTTGTTGCTGAAAATCAAAGCCAATTAGGGTTCACTTTCCTACTCCAAGTAGGAAACCTTGTTTGAGTAGGAAACTTCATTCGTCTAGGAATCCATCTTCAATTAGGAATCCTTGATTGATTAGGACTCCTTCTTGGACTAGGATTTCATCTTCAATTTGGCTCTTTTCCTACTTCAACTAGGAATCCTTGCTCAAGTAGGAATCATCATCTTCAAATCTTCATTTTCGTCCAAACCCTTGGCTCCAAATATGTGATATCCAATCCAAGCTCCATTTTGCTCCAAAAGTCTCCAAATTGCATCTTTTTATGTAATATGCGTTTAAAACCTGAAAACACAAGAAACTAGTGATAGGAGCATATTTATGCCACTTAGTTAGCTTGTTCTTGTGCATTTACGTTGTTAGTTCGTAGTTATTTTAGTATTTTAAGCTATTTTCGTGTGTTTGTAGGTCCAATGGTTTAAAGTGGCAAAGAAGTGTATTTTGGAGCCTTTTGGAGCAGTTTTGGGCATCAAATGGATTGCACATGCTTGGAGCTAAGAAGATGGACGAAATTGAAGATCAAATGAGCTTAGGATTGAATGAAGATGTGAAGAATTGGATTCAAGACAAATGAAGAATGAAGAGTTCAAAATTGGAAGCCAAAGTTTCTAAAGTTGGAAGTTTCTATTCTTGGAGGTTTCCATATGTGAAGGTTTCCATCTTTGGCTCTACACTTTCCTAATCCTAAGTCACATATGTTCCAGCCACAAAAGGGGTACCTAAATCGTTTAGGACACTTAATTATATGATTTTAGGAGACCTAGACCTATCCCTAATCCTTGCCGCACATGGGATCCTCTCCTTTCCTATTTTCTGATTTTAATTCACATTCCCCTTTTGTTTCTTCCATCCTTGCTGCACCCTACCTCATCTCCTTACCTATTTTCTGACCCAAAATTACATTCCCCTTTGTTCTAAAGCCTTGCCACACAAGGGGAGAGGTTCTTACCTATTTTGTGACCCAAAACACATTCCTAAAATCTGCCCTAAAATCTTTGCCGAATTTCCCTTCTTTTTCTCTTTAATTCCTGCACTTACCTTCCCTTTTTCCTTCAAATTTCTGACCTCTATTCACTTTCCTTTTCTCTGCCACAATTATTTACCTCTTTTCCTTCAAATCTGCCATATATTTTCCTCTCCTAAATTCATTAATTTCTGTTAGGTTTTGTTGGGGATTTGGAAAGCTAAATCCTTCCCTAAAACTACTTCAAATTCGTAGCCCTTCCTTGCCCTATAAATAAAGACCCTTGCAGCAGCTTTTGGGGATTCCACCCTTCACCATAACTAACCTATATCCATCCACCACCACAAATCACCACAAAAACCATCACCCATCCTTTGTGCCGCAGAAAAGAAGAAGGAAGGAGACCCTTGGACGTGCTTGCCATTCAAGACATTGGATTGTTGGAGCGTTTCTAGGTGTTTTCATTCTTTGTTTTCAATATCTAAATTTATGTATCTTTGTTTTGCAAGTATGAGGAACTAAACCCCTCTTGGCTAGGGGGAATTTCGAAACCATGATTATATTTGCAATATGAATTGATTACCTTCAGTTGTGATTTCATAAGTTGTGAATTCAATTTGTTTAACTGCTTGATTGATAACGTATTCGTGTATGTTGATTAAGGAGGCCTACTTAGTTTGCATGCATTGATAGGAGCATATTTATGCGCCTTAGTTAGCTAGTTCTTATGCATTTCCGTTATGTTTTCTTCGTTAAAGTAGTCTTTTGAGCTACTTTCATGTGTTTTCAGGCTTAAAGGGCATATGACATAAAAGGATGCAAATTGGAGCCTTTTGGAGCAAAATGGAGCTTAGATTGGAAAGTACATGCTTGGAGCACAAGGAATGGACGAGTTGAAGGTCAAAGGAGCTTAAGAAATGAAGAAATGAAAGTGAAGAACAAAGAATTCAGAATTAGAAACCAAAGTTTCTAAAGTTGGAAGTTTCTATTCTTGCAGGTTTCCATTTGTGAGAGTTTCTATTCTTGGCTTTGGGCTTCTAGATGACCCATCCTTACCTTCTTGGACAATGCCGCACCATAGGCCCAATCCCTTTCAGATTTGGACCCTTTGCCGCACCTAAACCCTAGCCCATTGCCTAATCTGATCTCCCTAACCTTTGCCGCACCTAGGGCTTTAGAATACTTGATTTCCTTGCCTTGCAAGGCATTCTAGAAGCCTTAACCCTAGCCCACTAAACCAGCCGAACCCTAGGCCTTTTCCCATACAAAATCTGATTGTTTTAACCTATTTTCTGTTGGATTTGGGTTTCTAGAAACCTTAATCTGATTGCTAGGGTTTTAAGTGCCTATATATATTCATTCTAACCCTTTGGCCGAACTACCACTCCCCATCTAATTCATTCACGCCAAAAACCCCAGTTACATCCTTGCCGCAGCCTTTCACCCTAAAACTTCCATATTTCTGATTTCTACACCACAGCCGTGCCTTCCCACCACCATCACCACCTTGCGCAGCCACCAAAGGAGGAGAAAGAAGGAGTGCCGTGCAGTCCAAAGGAGGAAGACACCTTGCACATGCAATCTGCCATTAGTGGAGTGTTTGGAGTTCTTTCTTTCTTTGTTTCTGTTTTCATGTTTAATTTAAATTGTTGTTCAATTATGTTAGACATGTGGAACTAATTTCTTTATAGTTAGAGGCGAATTTGAAGCCATGGACATATGTTTTATATGATTTGATTTCTTCCAATTATGATTTCAGAAATTGTGAATGTGATTTACTTATCTATTTGATTGATAACTTGTTTATGTATGTGGGTTGAGGGTCGACACTTAATTTGCATGCCTAAACTTGATGCTAGGATATAAGGGAATTTCACCTAATCGTTATTAACTTGTATTCATAAGTAGTGAAAGTCACTAGTCACGATTGTGTTAAGTAAATCCTAGGCAAGAGTAACATGCGTATCCCATAGTTATGAATGCCTCGTCAATGCTTATGATTTCCATTAAACTTAATGATCTTTGATATGTGTCTCTATCATGCGTATTCCATAGTTAGGGTCCTTGATAAGAATAATTTGGTTGTAATGCGTATTCCATTCAATTCAATGAATCTAGGGAAATCTGAGAATTAATTGGTGCAATCTATTTAATTTGGGGCATTGTCATTCATGGTTTGTTGAAAGAGTAATTGGAGATTGAGTTGTATGCATATGTTCATGTGTGGATAAGGAACCCTCTAACTAGCTTCTCACCATTCTATTTAATCACAATCTGTTTTGCTTTACATTTGTTTTTAAAAGTTTGAGTTTTAAAGTTTTAATTTCGTCAAAATCATTCCCCCATTTATTTTAAAGTGTTAGATTAGTTAGAAATCCATTTAGTTGTGTTTTTAAGTGTTTTGAGTCAAGTCATAGTCCAAATTCGTCCAAACTAGTGTTAGGTACTCAAAACTGCCCAGGAAGTGGTTTTAAGGCAGTTTTGAGCCTTTTAGTTGCTGTTTTGAGTTTTTAGTTTGTTTAGGTGTTTTAAACCCTAGTTTTGCATTAATTGAGTCTAGTTTAGTGTTCTACATTATATTTTTATGTTCTTGAGTCAGTTTTACATTGATTAGCATCCCTAGTTAATCCCCGGTTAGAACGATCCCTATTTGCTCATATACTACAATTGTCATCCATAGGGTTTAATTTGTGTGTCAAGTTAATTTTCACATCAAATTTTGGCGCCGTTGCCGGGGATTAGTAAAATTGCTAATCCCTTGTGTTATTGCCGTGTGTTTTAGTATAAATTACTTAGTTTCTTATTTTGTTTTGTTTTCTTGGTTTAGGTACTAATGCATGACGCGAAGCTCTCAAACTGTGCATGCACACATAATGGATTTCAACGACGATTTTGAACGTGATTGGAGAAGAAAGACGAGGCATCCCAAACCTAGTGAACCTAGTTCAAGTTCAGAGGCCGAATCTGAGTTTGAAGAAGAGGAAGAAGAAGTTATGGCCGCGGACAATCGGACCATTAAAGAGCTTTCGGCCTCGGGGTTGACCAATGCCGCACCATTATGCATTCAATACCCCGCGGCTGCCCAAGGCAAGACCGACGAATTTGAGTTGAAGTCAAGCTTGTTGCACCACATTCCGAAATACCATGGGCTTTCCATGGAAGATCCCAACAAGCATCTCAAGGAGTTCGAGGTTGTTTGTTCGAGGATGACACCCATCAATGTTGACGGGAGTATTCTGATGATGAAGGCTTTTCCATTCTCACTTTTGGAAAAGGCGAAAGATTGGCTTTACGAGTTAGCACCCGGAACGGTTACATCTTGGGATAGTATGAAAAGAGCGTTCTTGGAGAAGTTTTTCCCAACTTCAAGAGTCATTCTCTTGAGGAAACGGATTAGTGGCATCCAACAAAACCCAGGTGAATCGTTTCCTTCTTATTATGAACGTTTTAAATCACTTGTTGCTTCTTGTCCACAGCATCAAATGAAGGAGGAGCTACTCATTCAATACTTCTACGAAGGACTCCTTCCCATGGAACGCCAAATGCTTGATGCCTCGGCGGGAGGAGCGTTGGTGGATAAGACTCCGGGGGCTGCAAAAGTTCTAATTGCCAACCGAGCACATAATGCACAACAATACGAAGGTGTTGGACAAAGGGACCCCCCACGGCCACAAGTGAATGAGGTAAGTTCTATGCCCGAGATTCAATCCCAATTAGCTAACCTTACTTCTATTGTTTCTCAGTTGGCCGAGGGAATGAAGATTCATGGACCAAGTGTGTGTGGCGTGTGCATGATGCAAGGACATGCCAATGATCAATGCCCTCAATTGATTGAGAATGGGGGTTGGGAAGCTGCCAATGCCGTGGGTTTTGGGAACCAAAATCAACCACGCCATGATCCATACTCTAATTCCTACAATCCGGGGTGGAGGGACCATCCGAATTTCAAATGGCGGGATCCTCAACAACCCCAACAACAAGGAGGATTTAGGCAGCAACCACCGGGCTTTTATACAAAGCCATTCGTCCCCAATCAAAACCAAGTGCAAACCGCCCCACCAACCTCAGGTACGTCTTTGGATAATGATCAAGTTGTTAAGTTACTTACTACTTTGACGCAGGAAGTACAAACTCAAAATAAGGAGAGACAAATCCAAGACAAACGGGTGGACAACTTGGAGAAGCAGATGGGTCAAATTGCAGAGTTTATGGGGCAAATTAGAGAAAAAGGCAGATTGCCTAGTTCAACCGTTGTGAACCCGAAGGGAGGATTTCAAAACCGCTAAGGCCATCATGTTGAGAAGTGGTAAACAGGTTGGAGCGGACTCAAATACATCCAAATCAAGTCAAGACGAGGAGGACAAGTTGATGCAAGAGGAGGCACAAAGAGCAAAACCCACGGCCAAGGATGACCAATCCTTGCCGCCACCCTCTAACCCTCCTAAATCGTCCTCAACCACCAAGGTAAGTCCAAATTCGACTTTTTCTAGTTCTATTCCACTGAATGTGCCTTTTCCTGGCAGGTTTAGGCAATCAAAGAAGGAAGAAGCCGAGAAGGACATTCTAGAGACCTTTCGGAAAGTTCAAGTCAATATCCCGCTCCTTGATGCGATTAAGCAAGTCCCGAGGTATGCTAAGTTCTTAAAAGAACTTTGTACAACAAGGAGAAGGATTTCGAACAAAGAGGTGGTCCAGGTAAGTGAAAACGTCTATGCTGTGTTACAAAGGAAATTACCCCCTAAATGCAAAGATCCGGGTAGTTTTACAATTCCGTTCGTTATTGGTAATACTAAGTTTGAACAATGCATGTTAGACTTAGGGGCTTCGATTAATGTCATGCCATACTCGATTTATGCATCTATGAACTTAGGTGAGCTTAAAAATGATGGTGTGATAATTCAATTAGCCGATCATTCTAATGCATACCCAAAGGGTGTTTTGGAAGATGTTTTGGTGCAGGTTGGTAATTTGATTTTTCCAGCGGACTTTTACGTGCTTGACATGGAGGATTCACCCCATTCTACTCCATTGCCGATTCTATTAGGGAGGCCCTTCATGAAAACAGCCCGCACCAAGATAGATGTGTTTAAAGGAACTTTAACGATGGAATTTGATGGGGAAGTCATTGATTTTAATCTTTCTGAAAGTATTAAATTTCCTAAGGACGATCATTCTTGTTTTTCTATTGATATAATTGATGATTTGGCGCAGGATTTTCTCGATTGTTTGGAGAGGGATACACTTGAAACGACAATTGCACAAGGAATTGGGCACAAAAATTGTGTTGCCGTGCCTAGAAGTGAGGATGAGGCCGAGATAGTGGCTGCCCTTGAGTCACTCCCTCAACACCATGGTAAGCCTTCTAACCCAATTTCAATTCCAGTTTCCACTAATAAGATGTTACCCTCAGTGATTCAGGCACCCGTACTTGAGCTTAAACCGTTACCCGATCATTTAAAGTACGTTTTTCTGGGAGACAACGAGACATTGCCCGTCATTGTCTCTTCATCACTCACGGCCATAGAGGAGGAGAAGTTGATCCGAGTGTTGAAAGAGCACAAGACGGCCATTGGGTGGACTTTGGCCGATATTAGGGGAATTAGCCCAACTACGTGCATGCATCGCATACTTCTAGAGGAGGGGGCTAAACCAACTCGAGAGGCTCAGCGCCGTCTCAACCCTCCAATGATGGAAGTTGTGAAAAAGGAAATTATCAAACTTCTTGATTGTGGAGTGATTTATCCGATCTCTGATAGTCGTTGGGTGTCACCGGTGCAATGTGTTCCAAAGAAGTCCGGAGTGACCGTGGTGAAGAATGCCGAGAATGAGCTTGTGCCAACCCGTATCCATACAGGTTGGCGAGTGTGCATTGATTATAGGAAGCTCAACGCCACCACAAGGAAGGACCACTTCCCTTTGCCGTTCATTGATCAAATGCTTGAAAGGTTAGCCGGTCATTCTTTTTATTGTTTCCTTGATGGTTATTCTGGATATAATCAGATTGTCATAGCGCCGGATGACCAAGAAAAGACAACTTTCACATGCCCCTTTGGTACTTTTGCTTACCGTCGCATGCCTTTTGGTTTATGCAATGCTCCGGCCACATTTCAAAGGTGTATGGTAAGTATCTTTTCAGATTTTGTGGAAAAGATTATTGAGGTATTTATGGATGATTTCAGTGTGTTTGGTGATTCATTTGATGGATGTTTGGAAAATCTCACAATAATTTTGAAACGATGTGTAGAAACTAACCTAGTTCTTAATTGGGAAAAATGTCACTTTATGGTTAGACAAGGCATAGTTCTAGGGCATATTGTTTCAGAAAGAGGAATTGAAGTGGATAAATCGAAAATAGATCTTGTACGCTACTTACCCTCTCCTACTTCGGTTCGAGAGGTTCGTTCGTTTCTTGGTCATGCAGGATTTTATAGGCGATTTATCAAGGACTTCTCCAAGATCTCAAACCCTCTTTGCCGACTCCTCCAGAAAGATGTGGCATTTGACTTCAACGAGGAGTGTGAGAAGGCGTTCAATCACCTCAAGGAAATGCTAACTTCGGCCCCTATCATAGTTCCACCGGATTGGAGCCTACCTTTTGAGCTTATGTGCGACGCTTCCGATTATGCATTAGGAGCTGTTTTGGGGCAAAGGAAGGACAAGAGGCCGCATGCTATCTATTATGCCTCTCGGACTTTAAATGATGCACAATTGAATTATTCCACCACTGAAAAAGAACTTCTAGCTGTTGTATTTACTTTAGATAAATTCCGTTCTTATTTGCTTGGTACTAAAGTTATTATTTATACTGACCATGCAGCATTGAAGTATTTGTTCACCAAGAAGGAGGCCAAACCACGACTCATTCGTTGGATGCTTCTTCTCCAAGAGTTCGATATCGAAATCCGGGACAAGAAGGGAAGTGAAAACGTGGTGGCTGATCACTTGAGCCGTATGGTACATGAGGAGGATGCCGTACCTATCATGGAGACATTCCCAGATGAACAACTGATGTCCGTCAAGGTAAGTGAACCGTGGTATGCTGATTTGGTGAATTATTTGGTGTCTAAACATGTTCCTAGTGAATTACTTAAACACCAAGGTGATAAATTGAAGAAAGAGGCACGGTTTTATGTGTGGGATGACCCGTATTTATGGAAATATTGCCCTGACCAAGTTATACGTAGGTGTGTGCACGATTCTGAGTTTAATGCTATTCTAACATTTTGTCACACTTATGCTTGTGGGGGACACTTTGGCACTAATAGAACAGCACTTAAGGTATTAGAATGTGGTTTCTATTGGCCTACCATCTTTAGGGATGCTAGAACATTTTGCATGTCTTGTGATAGATGCCAAAGAACGGGCAATATAGGTCCTAAACAACAAATGCCGCAAACCCCCATTTTTAGTATTGAAATATTTGATGTTTGGGGTATTGATTTTATGGGTCCCTTTCCTTCGTCACATGGGTTTCTTTATATATTGCTTGCTGTGGATTATGTGTCGAAATGGGTGGAAGCAAAAGCCACCCGAACTAATGATTCTCGAGTGGTTGCAGATTTTGTGAAAACTAACATTTTTGCAAGGTTCGGAATGCCACGAGTGCTAATCAGTGATGGCGGTTCCCATTTTTGTAATCGAACCATCGAGGCGTTGCTCAAGAAATACAATGTCACGCATAAGGTGGCCACACCTTATCATCCTCAAACGAGCGGGCAAGCCGAGGTTTCGAATAGGGAAATCAAGCAGATTCTTGAGAAGACCGTGGGGCCTACAAGGAAGGATTGGAGTTTGCGCTTAAACGATGCATTGTGGGCGTACCGCACTGCCTACAAAACCCCCATTGGGATGTCACCTTTTCGGCTCATCTATGGGAAGCCATGCCATCTTCCCGTCGAGTTAGAGCATCGTGCACATTGGGCCGTCAAAACGTTTAATATGGACCTTGATGCCGCAGGCTTACATAGGAAGCTCCAATTGTGTGAGCTTGAGGAAATCCGACATGAGGCATATGAGAATGCCCGGATCTACAAGGAGAAAACGAAGGCATTCCATGACAAGATGATTCGTGCCAAGACGTTCTATATTGGGCAGAAAGTGTTGTTGTTCAATTCTCGCCTTCGGTTGTTTCCGGGTAAGTTGCGTTCTAAATGGGTTGGTCCTTTTATTGTCACTAATGTTTTCCCTCATGGTGCAGTGCAAATCAAGAGTTCAAGGACGCAGCAAGAATTCAAGGTGAACGGGCATCGATTGAAGCCCTATTACGAGCTGTTTGAGGAGCATGTCGTGGAGTGATGCGAAATAGATAAGCACACAAATTAAACCCTCTTTTTGTCAAATTGTAGTAAAGATGTAAGTAGGGATCGTTCTAGACCGGGGATTAGGAGGGATTGCTAAACACTTGAAAACTGACTTAAAAACATAAAAACAAAGTTTAAAACACTAAACTAGACTCAAAGAATGCAAAACTAAAGTTTAAAACACTTAAACAAACCTAAAACTCAAAACAGCAACCTAATGACTCAAAACTGCCTAAAAACCACTTTCTGGCAGTTTTGAGAACCTAACAAGAACTTGGACGAATTTGAGTGAAAACTTGAATCAAAACACTTAGACTCACGGGTAGTATACTTACCATCAAGCTTAGGTGAGGACTCAAGGGCAGCCACAACTTCAATTATTTCCTCATTAGGGTGCACGGCATGGCCTAGTCCATGTATGCCGTGGGTTACACTAGAATCTGCCCCCTTGGTTGTAATTTCCATGCCTCCTGTAATGACTTTTTCAAGCGCATCGTCATTCAAATCGTCGAGATATCCCTGCGCCAAAGAGTCAATTATATCAATAGAGAAACATGAATGGTCCTCACTAGGGTATTTAATGGAATCAGAAAGATTAAAATTAACAACTTCCCCATCGAATTCCATGGACAAAGTTCCACTATACACGTCAATCTTTGTCCGGGCCGTCTTCATGAATGGCCTTCCAAGTAGAATGGGCAGCGAAGGAGCATGGTCCGATTCATCCATTTCAAGGAGCATGAATGGCCTTCCAAGTAGAACGGCGCAAAAAATTTGATGTGAAAATTAACTAGCACTCAAATTAAACCCTCTTTTTGTCAAATTGTAGCAAAGATGTAAGTAGGGATCGTTCTAAACCGGGGATTAGGAGGGATTGCTAAACACTTGGAAACTGACTTAAAAACTCAAAAACAAAGTTTAAAACACTAAACTAGACTCAAAGAATGCAAAAGTAAAGGTTAAAACACTTAAACAAACCTAAAACTCAAAACAGCAACTAGAAGGCTCAAAACTGCCTAAAAACCACTTTCTGGGCAGTTTTGAGCACCTACACTAATTTGGACGAAATTCGATGAAAACTTGAATCAAAATACTTAGAAACACAAATCAAAACACTTTCTAACTAATCTAAGACTTCAAATTAAAGGGGGATTTGTTTTGGACGAAAATTTAACACAAAACAGAAACTTGAAACTAAACAGATTGTAAAAACGATTTTGGTGAAATAGATGGATAAAAGGCTAGTTAGGAGGTTCTTCTCCACACATGTCACACTTGCAAACAAAACGATTTTCAGTTGTTCTTCCGATAAATTATGAATACTCAACGCCCCAAGTTAACCGTGAATTGCACTAATTAACCCTCAGTTTTTCCACGATTTATTAAGTTGGATGATTGCATACGACAACCCAAAACATTCCCTACAAGTTCCCTACATGAATTGCATAATAGAGATACAAGCAAGAATCATTACGTTCTATGAAAAACATAAGCATTGACGAAGCATTTGTTACTATGAATTGCATGAAACTTATGCTCAGAATTTATTCAACGCGATCGTTTTCAAGCGATCTTCACTACTTGTGATTATAAGATTGTAACTATTAGGTGAAACTCCCTCATAATCTAGCATCATATTCATGCATGAAAACTAAGCGTGCACTCTCAATCAACATACACAAATAAGTTATCAATCAAATAGATGAACGAATTGAATCCATAACTCATGAAATAACAACTGAATGTAATCGAATCAAATTGCAAGCATGTACATGGTTTCGAATCACCCCCCAACTAAGGGGGTTTAGTTCCTCATACTCACAACACAAAGTTTATTGAATTGAAACATCGAAGACATAAGAAAGATTACACCTAAAATGCCAAAGAAGTCCACTTTGAAATCTGCACAGAAAGCTCCTCTTTCTTCTTCTCCTTGCTGCGGCAGTGAGGGTTTAGGGGCTGTTGGATGTGATTTCGGTTTAGGGATGGATTTGGGATGATATGGTGGTTCGGCAAAGGGTAAGGGAGGTGTATGGTGGTGCGGCAAAGGGTGGTAGTTGCTGGAATGGATGAATGGCTGCGGCAAGGAAGGATTTTGGGTGATGGTGGCTGCGGCAAGGTGGGGAAAGGGATATATCTCCTGATTTTGTGTAGAGGGTGGTATATATAGGCACTTAGAAACCCTAATGAAATCAGATTTTTAACAATGGGCTAGGGTTAGGTGCGGCACTTAAGTGGACTAGGGTTTAGGGTTTGTAAAATAGGGCTTCTAGGTGGAAAGGTGCGGCTTGGGTTTAGGAGGAATGGACTAGGGTTTAACATGGCAGATTTTAGATGATTAGGCCCTAGGGTTCGGCATGGGTTGAAGGTCCACAAGGAAATTTGGGTTTAGGTCATCTAAAAGCCCAACGCCAAGAATAGAAACTCTCGAAAATGGAAACCTCCAAGAATAGAAACTTCCAACTTTTAGAAACTTTGGTTGCCAATTCCGATTTAGGAAAGATCGACCCAAAATGGAAACTTTTAGGCTTAGCTTTCCTACTTCAAGTACGAAACCTCAAATCTTCAACTCTTCAATTCCATCCCAACCTTGCGTTCCAAGCATGTCCTTTTCCATTCAAACTCACTTTTTGCTCCAAAAGCTCCAAATTGCATCATTTCATGTAATACGTCCGCTAAACCTGAAAACACAAGAAAGTAGCTTAAAAGACTACTTTAACAAAGAAAACATAACAAAAATGCATAAGAACTAGCTAACTAAGGCGCATAAATATGCTCCTATCACTAGGGTATTTAATGGAATCAGAAAGATTAAAATTAACAACTTCCCCATCGAATTCCATGGACAAAGTTCCACTATACACGTCAATCTTTGTCCGGGCCGTCTTCATGAATGGCCTTCCAAGTAGAATGGGCAGCGAAGGAGCATGGTCCGATTCATCCATTTCAAGGACATAGAAATCCGCCGGGAAAACTAAATGATTAACCTGCATAAGAACATCTTCCAAAACTCCCTTTGGATAGGCGTTAGATCTATCGGCCAATTGTATTATTACCCCATCATTTTTCAACGCTCCTAAGTTCATAGATGCATAAATGGAATATGGCATAACATTTATAGAAGCACCTAAATCAAGCATGGCAGATTCAAATCTAGTGTTCCCAATGACACAAGAAATGCTAAAGCTACCTGGATCTTTGCATTTGGGAGGTACTTTGCGTTGCAAGATGGCGGACACATTCTCACCTACCTTTACCACTTCCTTAGTCGACATCCTCTTCCTAGTGGTACACAACTCTTTCAAGAACTTAGCATACCTTGGAACTTGCTTGATTGCATCTAACAAAGGTATGTTAACTTGAACTTTCCGAAAGGTTTCAAGGATATCCTTTTCTGCCTCTTCTTTCTTCGTTTGCATAAACCTACTAGGAAAAGGCACAATTGAAGGGAAAACATTAGTATGAACCGAATTTGACACATTCTTACCTTTGTGGGACAAATTGGGCAGATTTGGGGCCTTAGGGACTTGCGGCAAAGGTGGAACCACCTTTGCCGTGGGCAACCTAGATTCCTCCTCTTCCATTTGCAAAATTTCATCCTCGTTATGACCTGTTTTTGATGTAGGACCTGCCCCAACTTCCTTACCACTTCTTAGGGTGATTGCTTTTGCACTTTCGAAACCTCCCTTCGGATTTGGAATGGTGGAACTAGGAAGTTGTCCGGGATCTCGAAACTTACCTACAAACTCGGCAATCTGCCCAATTTGTTTCTCAAGTTGATCCACCCTTTTATCTTGGTTTTGCATAGCCTTAGCTTGATCTTCCTGCCCATTAGACAACTTAGTTAGTATCTTAAGAAGTGCATCATTGTCAAGAGACGTACCTGAGGCACTTGGGCCGGATTGGGCTTGATTTTGGGGTGGGCCGTAGGTTTTGGGAAAGAATCCCGGGGGTTGTTGCCTAAAGCCTCCTTGGTTTTGAGGTTGTTGGGGATCCCTCCACTTGAAATTTGGGTGGTCTCGCCACCCCGGATTATACGTGTTGGAGTATGGATCATGTCTTGACTGATTTTGGCTTTGAAACCCAATGGCATTCGCACTCTCCCATCCGCCATTCTCGATGAGTTGAGGACATTTTTCGGAGACATGTCCTTGGATAGAACATACGCCACATACCACAGGTCCTTGCATCTTCATTCCCTCGGCCATCTGTGAAACAATAGAAGTAAGATTAGCCAATTGTGAATGAAGATCGGAAGTCGCACTTACCTCATGTACTTGGTGCCGTGAGGGTCCTCTTTGGCCTACACCCTCGTACTGTTGAGCGTTCAACGCTCTATTAGCAATCAAGACCTTGGCAGCCATGGGTGTTTTATCCACCAATGCTCCTGTTGGAAATGTGCCCTAAAGCCAATCATGTGATGATACTTTACGGACATTTCACATGTTAAACTAATCTAGTTTTACATATAAAGGGCATACATTATTGTTTGAGCCGTCTCATATAAATGTTATATGCTTAAACGATAAAGTCCAAGGAATATGTGATTGGGAGAATGTAATCTAATGAAGTTAGATTCATGAGACCATTCTTTCGTAGACACATCCTAAACGTTCCTGATCATAGGATTGTCAATTGGGCGTTGACAGTCCGTTAAGATCAGTACGTACTATGTCTTCTCTCAGGGAGAGTGATTAGTCTCGAGTCATTGGTGTGTGTGACATCAAGACAAGTACGTAGGTGCTCAATAGAGAATGAGTTCACTGAACGTGATCAACGAAGAGTTCTTATATTCCATGTCACATGAGAACTCATGGTTGGGATAATGCAAAGTAGTCCTTTGACCTGAGGCATCACAGTTGTCTTGTGGTTAAGTCCTTGATCTTTGATTATGTCAAAGTCACCCTCTCGGGGTGTCCACGGCATCGTTGGGGTTAAGCCACTTAGCTATGGAGACAAGTGAATGCGCAACAAGGGATCTCTAACCTTCAAACAGTTGAGGGAGAATACTCTATGATATGATTTGGAATCTCTGGCCAGAGTATGAATGAGATTAGGGAATGCGTTCCAAATCACATTCAAGGAAATCATATAAGCACACGAATCACATTGGATAGTAGACATGAATAAATAAACTATCATACCAAACAATGTGGTCAAGAGTATTAGATTAGAGAAGGACCGTATTGCATTTGTAATCCCAAACTGAATAGGTTCTCTATCCTCTTCTGATTAGCTTGGGTAACCATGATATGCTGCTAGGTGTCACTCATGGTTTGTGGAAGCCCTAAACGTGTGTAATCACTAAAGGGAGAATTGAAAATAGTTTCAATTCACAATCGATGTAAAATGGTTTTAATCGCCCACTACCTCGCTAAAAGGAACCTAATGGATCGCACACCATAAAAGGTGGAGATTGAAGATTAAACGAAAATGAGTAAGAATGATTAAATGGTTTAATCATTTATTTATGGCAAGGATTAATTAATATGTTAATTAATCAAACGAATAAGTTCGTTAAAGACTTCGGGATAGTTTTGGACCTTAAGGCCCAATGGGCTTCGAACGTCAAGCCCATTAACTTAAGTTGTATGACAATTTAATGAATGAAGATTCATTAAAGCCCAAAAGCCCAAAATTCCCTAAATGGCCGGCCATAGTGTGATGAATTAGGGTTTTGGTTATTTAGGTCACTTAAAGAAGTGACTATATAAATGACTTTATAACTAAATATTCATTAAGATTATTAAGGGTTTATTTTGGGGGAAAATTGGTGAGAATTGTCTCTCCATTTTCTCTCTAAAGAAGCTAACACCTTGGAGGGTACATCTAGCAATCCTACTACTCCAAGGTCACTCATTTCTTCTACAATCAAACCTTGGTGAAGAGACTTAGAGGTTCCCTATTTTGGGAACTTGGAGAAACCTATTCTTCCATCCAAATCCATGGATCTAAGAAGCAAGGAATGAAGGCCCCTATCTCTTTGGGTGATTAGCCTTTGCTTATGCAAAGAGGAATATACAAAGGTATTAATTTCAACTCACTTTGTTTTGAGTTGATTATTGGTTCACCAATCTACTAGGCTTTGAATTTCATGGGTAATGTTTTGTTTTTGAATGCATACAAGCATGATTCCGCCTTTAATTTGTTAATTGCATGCTATAGATGTTATTCAAATGAACATGTTTTTCTAAATAATCCCTTCAAGTGGTATCAGAGCCTAGGTCTAGTAGTTGGTGAATCCTTTTGGGTTTTGTAGTTCATAAGTTTGTGATTTAAAAGTTGTAATTGTTACAAGCTTTATTCTTGCTTCTTTGAAAGTAAATTTTGTTGGAAAATTTGCTATCTCAAATGTTGTAGATGTTGTTCATATGAGCATGAATATTGGAGCTAAAATTTGGTGCCATGCTTTTGGGAAAATTCGGCCAAATCCAAAGGGTGGAATTTTGGGTTCTTGTTTGACTTGTTAAAAGTGTTTTAATGTGTTCTTTGGAATCCCTAAGTACCCTAGTTTGGTTAGATGTTATTTCCCTTAAGTAAGAATGGTTTTGGAATGTTTTTGGGTAAAAAAAAGTTCATGGAAAAATTTGGGTTTTTCATGGATGTTCTTCATTGTTCTTGATGTTCTTGCCAAGAACAAAAAGGTTTGGTGTTTTGATTCAAAGTTTTGATTTATTTCATAAAGTTTATGATATATGTTTTTCAAATGATTTATCATGTATTTAAAGTGTTAAATATTTGTATAAATGATGATGGAAACATCAATCATCAAAACATATATTATTTTTATGAAAGTATTTAAAGTGTTAAATATTTGTATAAATGATGAAAGAAATATCAATCATCAAAACATATATTATTTTTATGAAAGGTGAAAGCACTACTTGATTGTTTTTGACAAAACTAATAAATCAAAACATCCACCACTCCTTTTTATCCCTAAAAACCGGCCACCCTAATAAAATAGGGTATTTTTGGGGCTTTTATGCAATTACATAAAGTTTTGATACTTTTGTGTATTTGTACTTTGACCCAAAAGTTTACGTTTTGACGTTAAGGCCTAAAAACGCTAAAGGACAAATTGTTTTGCTCCTTTAATGAAGTTTTGAATTTATTTAAATTTTGGGTTCTAGTTGTATTTACATGAAGTAGTGACTTTTGTGTTTTTACAAAGTGACCCCAAAAGTTTATGTTTTCGCAATATGGCCCAAAAAGTTGTGGTTATTGCATGATGGCCCAAATAGGATGAGAACAAAATTGTTTTGTCTCTTTAAATGAGAATTGGATTTTCATTTTGTTTAGCTCCACTTAAATCAATTTTATGGATACAAAAACCAAATGAAAATGTTGCATTCAATTAATTAGTTAAAGCGTTAATTAATTAAAGGATGATTATGAACCTAAGCCTAATATAATTGAGCTATGTGAAAGGCGTTTCAAATTTGTTTGAACCATGGGAATGTGTAGATTAGATTTTGGTTGTAATTTGATTTGATCAAATGTTGTAAAAGGGCATAAGTCCTTCTTTACTTTAAGGTAATTTGTTTTATGCAAATGTTGTAATGAGCATAAGCTCATCCTTTACTTTGAAGTATTTCTTTCTTGCTTTATATGATATGCATGAAAATGAAGTAATTGGGTCCAACGCCCCTAAGACAACACGCCTTAATGTGATTAAACGCGTAACTAAAATCAATCTCCATCCCTAGACCGAGATTCAACACAAGGCTCGTGTTGAATCTAAACAAAGGTTCATAGTCATCCTAAGGCCCTAAGGCAACTATATAGTCCATCAAATGAATGCAAACCTTATGTTAGTAGTAACATATACTCTTGCTTTAAAAACCGTTTTAAAAGCATAGTGGGAGTATTATGTACAACTAAAACAATCATATGGACCAATAGTTGTAATAGGACCAAAATTGTTTTAATAGAGATTAAAATGTATGTTTATATGTGATGAGACCAAAAACCCTCAACCAAACCAATATTAAGTTGATAAGCGGAGAGTGCTTAGAACACTCTTTCGTGGCCTTCCACCGTGGTGGGATCCAATCGTTTATGACTTGTACACCGGCTTCACCCTATCATGGGGGAGTACAAAGTGCATGCTTATACTCAGGAGGAATCCATACACATATGATGAGGTGAGTGTAGGCAACGAGGATGGCCAATATCATATCATTGTGAGGCTATTCTTGAACCCCTTCATGAACCAAGCATGGTGGGAAGAACTTAACTAAGTGCAATGGAACCAATATCATATCATTGTGAGGTTACATTCTCTAGAGGCCAAATAAGATGGGTACTTGCATGAGTTGCAAATGAGTAAGCGTACTCTCTCATTATTATTGTTGCTAGCCATATATCGTATCATCGTGAGGTGGGCTTGGTAATAGTGAGCCTCCCATAACCTACTAGGAGTTTCATCCAAAACTCTCGAATTCCTATGAGGGATATGGAATTTGCCAAAAATAGTGGGTGGTGCTATTTGATTTAAAGACCCAAATCAAATGGCTTAAAATCAATCAATTTATATTCGTTATGTATTTGATTACCAATATATTTGCAAACGCTATCCAACACTTGACAAATAAAAGCCGAACGTTTAGTTTACGGACTTGGTACTACAAAACCATAGATTGTCTTTAATGGCTTGTAAAAGTACCAAAGTAGTCTCATCCTCACAATCTTCCTATTGATAATGTATCATTAGAAGAATATGTTAGAAAAGGTCTATCATAAAGAGGACAACACTTTTAATGTCATAATTCTTCAATTACAAATTGTTGTATGAAGATATAAGAGTTGCTTTGAACAACCCTTAGTCAATACAAACACTTAGTGCTTATTTCTTTGTTAATTGAACAAAGAACTTGAGAAGTAAGCACAAGGGCATGGACACTTTATGTGCCATGATTCTTCACTTACAAATTGTTGTATGAAGAAATGAGAGTTGCCTTGTACAACTCTTGAAAGTTTGTAATTATGTTTAGAACATAATGGTTGGTTGACAAAAATAGTCCATTAACATGGACTTATGATGATTTTGAATCATTGAGTGTTGAAATGTTAAACCACTTAACGAGACGGAAACTAGGCAAGGACTTCACCTTTGTTTCCCTATCCTAATGGTTCACTAAGTTTATGGTAAACTATGTAGTGAACAATAACCACATACTCTCCAAATTGTTTGATGTGTATAACACAATTGAAAAAGGTTTCAAGAGAGATAGTGGGAGTTTAGGGACCATGACTAATGTAGTCAAAGGTGAAAGTCAAATAAAGAAGATAAATAACTCCAAGGGAACAAACTTTCTTTATGAAAGGATGGACATTGGAAGGGGTATTTGCAAGAAATGTCTTGCAAGTGTCAAGAACACACCTTTCGAAGGTGTTGTAAAATGTTCTTGAATAGTTCAAAACAGTTGGTTCTTCTACTTGAATGTATGATTCCATATTAGTAACTATGTTTTACAAATCGTTGTAAAAGTGTGACTAATAAGAAGTAGAAGATATATGAGAGAAGAAAAGGTGCTTCACATACGGAACGTGAATAAGATATAGATCTCTGCGAAAGCAGATAGTACTTACTTCCTCATATGAACTACCAAAGAAATTGGATTATAGTAATCTAATTGATTGTCTCTATAGTAGAGATGATATGGTAGTGTTAACTATTTAGAATATAATGATGCTTAAAACCCAAAAGGTTGCAAGGTAGTGACTAATCCCAACTAAATTGTGATACCTCTAAAACATAAGTTACGAGTTGGTGAAACAAGGATGTTTTGGATCGTTAGATCCGGATCCAATACCTTCTTGTTAAAATTGTATAGAGGCGAAATGTTCGAATCTTTATTCTTTTGGAAAGAAGAAAGAATCACAAAGTTGTTGAGGTTAATTCACTTAGATGTTAGTGGCACTTGTCCACAACATAATACTACTCATGTTATATGACATTCACCGAAGATCACTCTCGGTTGGACTATAGTTTATTTTGAATAAACACAAGTCCGAATACTTTGCAAAAGGTTTCAAAGAATTCAAGAAATGTAAATAGATGAGTAAGATATCTAAAGTATTTACCTCCTTAGATTTGATCCAAGGAAAGGTAACACTTTAGATGAGTTTCCTTGAAAGATATCAAGGAAAATAGCATCATAAGATAATGTATTTCTCCATTAGGAGAAGAACGAACTCAAATAAGATTTAGTTCGTTAGATGTTATCTATTACCCATATATAGGATATATACTTCTAAAACAATATGATTGTCAATTAGAAGATCTTCCAATATTTTCATGACTCCATAAGATGTAGTTGGAAAAGAAAGACAAATCTTAAGCATGTTAAAGATTTGGGGTTGTGTGCTAATAAGCAATATTTGTTTGATAACAATCTTGTAGGATATCCTTAAAATAACTTTTGGATATCGCTTCTATAAACCAACTAACAAATGTTGTTTTGTTGGGTAGTTCATTGTAATTCTACAATGTGATTTGCCTAAAAGCAAATGAACGAGAGATAGAACTCAAAGAATGGGTTCTTTGAGAGACAAGATAGTAATCAACAAATATAACAACCTAGTTCCTATACCACAAGCTCCAAGGTAGTCGATAAGAATGAAAATCCTTATGACTACATTGAGTGCATATACGATATATACTCAAGGAAATGGTAAAGTACCATTTGACTCGAAATAATGAAACCTTCATAGCTAATTGGTAGCTTAAGGTAACTACAATCAAAGAGAATGGTTGACTTTGAAGAAACCATCTTTGAGATAGGCTTGGTTTCAATTAATTCGAAGATTGCTAGCTACAACTAAAATGGTGATTCAATGTTTTGACATAATATGGGTTTCCGAAACCATTATTAAGATAGTCTTGATAATATATGTCCAAAAATATAAATCACAAGACATGTAAGTTGTAGAGATCCATCCATCATGGATCTTAGCAAGTTAGTGGGAGCTATTTGCATTTTATGAGGAAAAAGGATCAAATCGTTTGATTTCTCATCAAGATGTAAATGAATCTTTTGTTTACGAGTTTTACAAAAGATTAGTGGGAGTTAATCATGTTCCTAAAATTTAAGTATATATGATATATTAATTTTAGAAATGAAAAGAATACTTCTTCGTTAAAGTTATGACTTTAATACATTATATGAAGATAGAATGTATATGGGAGATATAGTCTATATACATGGGATGGAAATCTATAATGATATATTTCATGATATAATTGGATTATATCAATCCCTAATAATAGACAATGGATGCTAGGAAGTTTCTCATATGACGATAAACTTCAATAAGAAGGACGATTCTAGTGAGACTAGCAAGTTGCCCTTCTCAAAGGGAACGTACCCTTTGACTCCCATAGAAATAATGCGTAAATTGAATCCTTTATGCATAAGCAGAAAGGTGATTTATGTATTTCATATTGTATGAAAAACATTGATATGAGTTGTACCTAGAACGGTACAAGACGATATCAGTGCAAGCCCAGGATCAGAACCGTGGCAACTGTCAAGTGAGTCCTTAAGTATTTAAGAAAAACTTAAGGATAGATTCCTCAAAGAATGAGGAAGAATTAGAGTAACGTAATGGAAGCGTAAATGTATTAGATTATGAATCTGATCCATCATTAGATGTTTCTTCATTATGAATGAAGAGATAAACAAATATCTCTTTATTATGACTAAAGAGATATTTGGATGGAAACATTAAAGTAATGACTTTAGTGTGTTCCATTATGAATGCAAGATATATTGCCATATAGAAGTTTACAACAATGTTGTTTGGATGGGAAAGTTCATTTATGAACTCTCTATTCGATTCCAACCAGAAAGTGTATGACACTAATGGGGCGATAGCTCAAGCCTGGGAATCAAGGTCTCATCAAGATCCGAACACAAATGAGAGACTGAACCACATGATTGAGAATCATGTATAATGGTGACGTCGTTATTCTCAAGGTTGCTTCTGTGGATAACACACATAGATATCCACTGCCTAGGCCTACTATTCAGCTATTTATGAAATGACTACAGAAGAGGTATCATCAAGATGACCAAGCTGATTGGCTCTAGTGCAAGTGGGAGATTGTTGGAAATGTGCCCTAAAGCCAATCATGTGATGATACTTTACGGACATTTCACATGTTAAACTAATCTAGTTTTACATATAAAGGGCATACATTATTGTTTGAGCCGTCTCATATAAATGTTATATGCTTAAACGATAAAGTCCAAGGAATATGTGATTGGGAGAATGTAATCTAATGAAGTTAGATTCATGAGACCATTCTTTCGTAGACACATCCTAAACGTTCCTGATCATAGGATTGTCAATTGGGCGTTGACAGTCCGTTAAGATCAGTACGTACTATGTCTTCTCTCAGGGAGAGTGATTAGTCTCGAGTCATTGGTGTGTGTGACATCAAGACAAGTACGTAGGTGCTCAATAGAGAATGAGTTCACTGAACGTGATCAACGAAGAGTTCTTATATTCCATGTCACATGAGAACTCATGGTTGGGATAATGCAAAGTAGTCCTTTGACCTGAGGCATCACAGTTGTCTTGTGGTTAAGTCCTTGATCTTTGATTATGTCAAAGTCACCCTCTCGGGGTGTCCACGGCATCGTTGGGGTTAAGCCACTTAGCTATGGAGACAAGTGAATGCGCAACAAGGGATCTCTAACCTTCAAACAGTTGAGGGAGAATACTCTATGATATGATTTGGAATCTCTGGCCAGAGTATGAATGAGATTAGGGAATGCGTTCCAAATCACATTCAAGGAAATCATATAAGCACACGAATCACATTGGATAGTAGACATGAATAAATAAACTATCATACCAAACAATGTGGTCAAGAGTATTAGATTAGAGAAGGACCGTATTGCATTTGTAATCCCAAACTGAATAGGTTCTCTATCCTCTTCTGATTAGCTTGGGTAACCATGATATGCTGCTAGGTGTCACTCATGGTTTGTGGAAGCCCTAAACGTGTGTAATCACTAAAGGGAGAATTGAAAATAGTTTCAATTCACAATCGATGTAAAATGGTTTTAATCGCCCACTACCTCGCTAAAAGGAACCTAATGGATCGCACACCATAAAAGGTGGAGATTGAAGATTAAACGAAAATGAGTAAGAATGATTAAATGGTTTAATCATTTATTTATGGCAAGGATTAATTAATATGTTAATTAATCAAACGAATAAGTTCGTTAAAGACTTCGGGATAGTTTTGGACCTTAAGGCCCAATGGGCTTCGAACGTCAAGCCCATTAACTTAAGTTGTATGACAATTTAATGAATGAAGATTCATTAAAGCCCAAAAGCCCAAAATTCCCTAAATGGCCGGCCATAGTGTGATGAATTAGGGTTTTGGTTATTTAGGTCACTTAAAGAAGTGACTATATAAATGACTTTATAACTAAATATTCATTAAGATTATTAAGGGTTTATTTTGGGGGAAAATTGGTGAGAATTGTCTCTCCATTTTCTCTCTAAAGAAGCTAACACCTTGGAGGGTACATCTAGCAATCCTACTACTCCAAGGTCACTCATTTCTTCTACAATCAAACCTTGGTGAAGAGACTTAGAGGTTCCCTATTTTGGGAACTTGGAGAAACCTATTCTTCCATCCAAATCCATGGATCTAAGAAGCAAGGAATGAAGGCCCCTATCTCTTTGGGTGATTAGCCTTTGCTTATGCAAAGAGGAATCTACAAAGGTATTAATTTCAACTCACTTTGTTTTGAGTTGATTATTGGTTCACCAATCTACTAGGCTTTGAATTTCATGGGTAATGTTTTGTTTTTGAATGCATACAAGCATGATTCCGCCTTTAATTTGTTAATTGCATGCTATAGATGTTATTCAAATGAACATGTTTTTCTAAATAATCCCTTCAAGTGGTATCAGAGCCTAGGTCTAGTAGTTGGTGAATCCTTTTGGGTTTTGTAGTTCATAAGTTTGTGATTTAAAAGTTGTAATTGTTACAAGCTTTATTCTTGCTTCTTTGAAAGTAAATTTTGTTGGAAAATTTGCTATCTCAAATGTTGTAGATGTTGTTCATATGAGCATGAATATTGGAGCTAAAATTTGGTGCCATGCTTTTGGGAAAATTCGGCCAAATCCAAAGGGTGGAATTTTGGGTTCTTGTTTGACTTGTTAAAAGTGTTTTAATGTGTTCTTTGGAATCCCTAAGTACCCTAGTTTGGTTAGATGTTATTTCCCTTAAGTAAGAATGGTTTTGGAATGTTTTTGGGTAAAAAAAAGTTCATGGAAAAATTTGGGTTTTTCATGGATGTTCTTCATTGTTCTTGATGTTCTTGCCAAGAACAAAAAGGTTTGGTGTTTTGATTCAAAGTTTTGATTTATTTCATAAAGTTTATGATATATGTTTTTCAAATGATTTATCATGTATTTAAAGTGTTAAATATTTGTATAAATGATGATGGAAACATCAATCATCAAAACATATATTATTTTTATGAAAGTATTTAAAGTGTTAAATATTTGTATAAATGATGAAAGAAATATCAATCATCAAAACATATATTATTTTTATGAAAGGTGAAAGCACTACTTGATTGTTTTTGACAAAACTAATAAATCAAAACATCCACCACTCCTTTTTATCCCTAAAAACCGGCCACCCTAATAAAATAGGGTATTTTTGGGGCTTTTATGCAATTACATAAAGTTTTGATACTTTTGTGTATTTGTACTTTGACCCAAAAGTTTACGTTTTGACGTTAAGGCCTAAAAACGCTAAAGGACAAATTGTTTTGCTCCTTTAATGAAGTTTTGAATTTATTTAAATTTTGGGTTCTAGTTGTATTTACATGAAGTAGTGACTTTTGTGTTTTTACAAAGTGACCCCAAAAGTTTATGTTTTCGCAATATGGCCCAAAAAGTTGTGGTTATTGCATGATGGCCCAAATAGGATGAGAACAAAATTGTTTTGTCTCTTTAAATGAGAATTGGATTTTCATTTTGTTTAGCTCCACTTAAATCAATTTTATGGATACAAAAACCAAATGAAAATGTTGCATTCAATTAATTAGTTAAAGCGTTAATTAATTAAAGGATGATTATGAACCTAAGCCTAATATAATTGAGCTATGTGAAAGGCGTTTCAAATTTGTTTGAACCATGGGAATGTGTAGATTAGATTTTGGTTGTAATTTGATTTGATCAAATGTTGTAAAAGGGCATAAGTCCTTCTTTACTTTAAGGTAATTTGTTTTATGCAAATGTTGTAATGAGCATAAGCTCATCCTTTACTTTGAAGTATTTCTTTCTTGCTTTATATGATATGCATGAAAATGAAGTAATTGGGTCCAACGCCCCTAAGACAACACGCCTTAATGTGATTAAACGCGTAACTAAAATCAATCTCCATCCCTAGACCGAGATTCAACACAAGGCTCGTGTTGAATCTAAACAAAGGTTCATAGTCATCCTAAGGCCCTAAGGCAACTATATAGTCCATCAAATGAATGCAAACCTTATGTTAGTAGTAACATATACTCTTGCTTTAAAAACCGTTTTAAAAGCATAGTGGGAGTATTATGTACAACTAAAACAATCATATGGACCAATAGTTGTAATAGGACCAAAATTGTTTTAATAGAGATTAAAATGTATGTTTATATGTGATGAGACCAAAAACCCTCAACCAAACCAATATTAAGTTGATAAGCGGAGAGTGCTTAGAACACTCTTTCGTGGCCTTCCACCGTGGTGGGATCCAATCGTTTATGACTTGTACACCGGCTTCACCCTATCATGGGGGAGTACAAAGTGCATGCTTATACTCAGGAGGAATCCATACACATATGATGAGGTGAGTGTAGGCAACGAGGATGGCCAATATCATATCATTGTGAGGCTATTCTTGAACCCCTTCATGAACCAAGCATGGTGGGAAGAACTTAACTAAGTGCAATGGAACCAATATCATATCATTGTGAGGTTACATTCTCTAGAGGCCAAATAAGATGGGTACTTGCATGAGTTGCAAATGAGTAAGCGTACTCTCTCATTATTATTGTTGCTAGCCATATATCGTATCATCGTGAGGTGGGCTTGGTAATAGTGAGCCTCCCATAACCTACTAGGAGTTTCATCCAAAACTCTCGAATTCCTATGAGGGATATGGAATTTGCCAAAAATAGTGGGTGGTGCTATTTGATTTAAAGACCCAAATCAAATGGCTTAAAATCAATCAATTTATATTCGTTATGTATTTGATTACCAATATATTTGCAAACGCTATCCAACACTTGACAAATAAAAGCCGAACGTTTAGTTTACGGACTTGGTACTACAAAACCATAGATTGTCTTTAATGGCTTGTAAAAGTACCAAAGTAGTCTCATCCTCACAATCTTCCTATTGATAATGTATCATTAGAAGAATATGTTAGAAAAGGTCTATCATAAAGAGGACAACACTTTTAATGTCATAATTCTTCAATTACAAATTGTTGTATGAAGATATAAGAGTTGCTTTGAACAACCCTTAGTCAATACAAACACTTAGTGCTTATTTCTTTGTTAATTGAACAAAGAACTTGAGAAGTAAGCACAAGGGCATGGACACTTTATGTGCCATGATTCTTCACTTACAAATTGTTGTATGAAGAAATGAGAGTTGCCTTGTACAACTCTTGAAAGTTTGTAATTATGTTTAGAACATAATGGTTGGTTGACAAAAATAGTCCATTAACATGGACTTATGATGATTTTGAATCATTGAGTGTTGAAATGTTAAACCACTTAACGAGACGGAAACTAGGCAAGGACTTCACCTTTGTTTCCCTATCCTAATGGTTCACTAAGTTTATGGTAAACTATGTAGTGAACAATAACCACATACTCTCCAAATTGTTTGATGTGTATAACACAATTGAAAAAGGTTTCAAGAGAGATAGTGGGAGTTTAGGGACCATGACTAATGTAGTCAAAGGTGAAAGTCAAATAAAGAAGATAAATAACTCCAAGGGAACAAACTTTCTTTATGAAAGGATGGACATTGGAAGGGGTATTTGCAAGAAATGTCTTGCAAGTGTCAAGAACACACCTTTCGAAGGTGTTGTAAAATGTTCTTGAATAGTTCAAAACAGTTGGTTCTTCTACTTGAATGTATGATTCCATATTAGTAACTATGTTTTACAAATCGTTGTAAAAGTGTGACTAATAAGAAGTAGAAGATATATGAGAGAAGAAAAGGTGCTTCACATACGGAACGTGAATAAGATATAGATCTCTGCGAAAGCAGATAGTACTTACTTCCTCATATGAACTACCAAAGAAATTGGATTATAGTAATCTAATTGATTGTCTCTATAGTAGAGATGATATGGTAGTGTTAACTATTTAGAATATAATGATGCTTAAAACCCAAAAGGTTGCAAGGTAGTGACTAATCCCAACTAAATTGTGATACCTCTAAAACATAAGTTACGAGTTGGTGAAACAAGGATGTTTTGGATCGTTAGATCCGGATCCAATACCTTCTTGTTAAAATTGTATAGAGGCGAAATGTTCGAATCTTTATTCTTTTGGAAAGAAGAAAGAATCACAAAGTTGTTGAGGTTAATTCACTTAGATGTTAGTGGCACTTGTCCACAACATAATACTACTCATGTTATATGACATTCACCGAAGATCACTCTCGGTTGGACTATAGTTTATTTTGAATAAACACAAGTCCGAATACTTTGCAAAAGGTTTCAAAGAATTCAAGAAATGTAAATAGATGAGTAAGATATCTAAAGTATTTACCTCCTTAGATTTGATCCAAGGAAAGGTAACACTTTAGATGAGTTTCCTTGAAAGATATCAAGGAAAATAGCATCATAAGATAATGTATTTCTCCATTAGGAGAAGAACGAACTCGAATAAGATTTAGTTCGTTAGATGTTATCTATTACCCATATATAGGATATATACTTCTAAAACAATATGATTGTCAATTAGAAGATCTTCCAATATTTTCATGACTCCATAAGATGTAGTTGGAAAAGAAAGACAAATCTTAAGCATGTTAAAGATTTGGGGTTGTGTGCTAATAAGCAATATTTGTTTGATAACAATCTTGTAGGATATCCTTAAAATAACTTTTGGATATCGCTTCTATAAACCAACTAACAAATGTTGTTTTGTTGGGTAGTTCATTGTAATTCTACAATGTGATTTGCCTAAAAGCAAATGAACGAGAGATAGAACTCAAAGAATGGGTTCTTTGAGAGACAAGATAGTAATCAACAAATATAACAACCTAGTTCCTATACCACAAGCTCCAAGGTAGTCGATAAGAATGAAAATCCTTATGACTACATTGAGTGCATATACGATATATACTCAAGGAAATGGTAAAGTACCATTTGACTCGAAATAATGAAACCTTCATAGCTAATTGGTAGCTTAAGGTAACTACAATCAAAGAGAATGGTTGACTTTGAAGAAACCATCTTTGAGATAGGCTTGGTTTCAATTAATTCGAAGATTGCTAGCTACAACTAAAATGGTGATTCAATGTTTTGACATAATATGGGTTTCCGAAACCATTATTAAGATAGTCTTGATAATATATGTCCAAAAATATAAATCACAAGACATGTAAGTTGTAGAGATCCATCCATCATGGATCTTAGCAAGTTAGTGGGAGCTATTTGCATTTTATGAGGAAAAAGGATCAAATCGTTTGATTTCTCATCAAGATGTAAATGAATCTTTTGTTTACGAGTTTTACAAAAGATTAGTGGGAGTTAATCATGTTCCTAAAATTTAAGTATATATGATATATTAATTTTAGAAATGAAAAGAATACTTCTTCGTTAAAGTTATGACTTTAATACATTATATGAAGATAGAATGTATATGGGAGATATAGTCTATATACATGGGATGGAAATCTATAATGATATATTTCATGATATAATTGGATTATATCAATCCCTAATAATAGACAATGGATGCTAGGAAGTTTCTCATATGACGATAAACTTCAATAAGAAGGACGATTCTAGTGAGACTAGCAAGTTGCCCTTCTCAAAGGGAACGTACCCTTTGACTCCCATAGAAATAATGCGTAAATTGAATCCTTTATGCATAAGCAGAAAGGTGATTTATGTATTTCATATTGTATGAAAAACATTGATATGAGTTGTACCTAGAACGGTACAAGACGATATCAGTGCAAGCCCAGGATCAGAACCGTGGCAACTGTCAAGTGAGTCCTTAAGTATTTAAGAAAAACTTAAGGATAGATTCCTCAAAGAATGAGGAAGAATTAGAGTAACGTAATGGAAGCGTAAATGTATTAGATTATGAATCTGATCCATCATTAGATGTTTCTTCATTATGAATGAAGAGATAAACAAATATCTCTTTATTATGACTAAAGAGATATTTGGATGGAAACATTAAAGTAATGACTTTAGTGTGTTCCATTATGAATGCAAGATATATTGCCATATAGAAGTTTACAACAATGTTGTTTGGATGGGAAAGTTCATTTATGAACTCTCTATTCGATTCCAACCAGAAAGTGTATGACACTAATGGGGCGATAGCTCAAGCCTGGGAATCAAGGTCTCATCAAGATCCGAACACAAATGAGAGACTGAACCACATGATTGAGAATCATGTATAATGGTGACGTCGTTATTCTCAAGGTTGCTTCTGTGGATAACACACATAGATATCCACTGCCTAGGCCTACTATTCAGCTATTTATGAAATGACTACAGAAGAGGTATCATCAAGATGACCAAGCTGATTGGCTCTAGTGCAAGTGGGAGATTGTTGGAAATGTGCCCTAAAGCCAATCATGTGATGATACTTTACGGACATTTCACATGTTAAACTAATCTAGTTTTACATATAAAGGGCATACATTATTGTTTGAGCCGTCTCATATAAATGTTATATGCTTAAACGATAAAGTCCAAGGAATATGTGATTGGGAGAATGTAATCTAATGAAGTTAGATTCATGAGACCATTCTTTCGTAGACACATCCTAAACGTTCCTGATCATAGGATTGTCAATTGGGCGTTGACAGTCCGTTAAGATCAGTACGTACTATGTCTTCTCTCAGGGAGAGTGATTAGTCTCGAGTCATTGGTGTGTGTGACATCAAGACAAGTACGTAGGTGCTCAATAGAGAATGAGTTCACTGAACGTGATCAACGAAGAGTTCTTATATTCCATGTCACATGAGAACTCATGGTTGGGATAATGCAAAGTAGTCCTTTGACCTGAGGCATCACAGTTGTCTTGTGGTTAAGTCCTTGATCTTTGATTATGTCAAAGTCACCCTCTCGGGGTGTCCACGGCATCGTTGGGGTTAAGCCACTTAGCTATGGAGACAAGTGAATGCGCAACAAGGGATCTCTAACCTTCAAACAGTTGAGGGAGAATACTCTATGATATGATTTGGAATCTCTGGCCAGAGTATGAATGAGATTAGGGAATGCGTTCCAAATCACATTCAAGGAAATCATATAAGCACACGAATCACATTGGATAGTAGACATGAATAAATAAACTATCATACCAAACAATGTGGTCAAGAGTATTAGATTAGAGAAGGACCGTATTGCATTTGTAATCCCAAACTGAATAGGTTCTCTATCCTCTTCTGATTAGCTTGGGTAACCATGATATGCTGCTAGGTGTCACTCATGGTTTGTGGAAGCCCTAAACGTGTGTAATCACTAAAGGGAGAATTGAAAATAGTTTCAATTCACAATCGATGTAAAATGGTTTTAATCGCCCACTACCTCGCTAAAAGGAACCTAATGGATCGCACACCATAAAAGGTGGAGATTGAAGATTAAACGAAAATGAGTAAGAATGATTAAATGGTTTAATCATTTATTTATGGCAAGGATTAATTAATATGTTAATTAATCAAACGAATAAGTTCGTTAAAGACTTCGGGATAGTTTTGGACCTTAAGGCCCAATGGGCTTCGAACGTCAAGCCCATTAACTTAAGTTGTATGACAATTTAATGAATGAAGATTCATTAAAGCCCAAAAGCCCAAAATTCCCTAAATGGCCGGCCATAGTGTGATGAATTAGGGTTTTGGTTATTTAGGTCACTTAAAGAAGTGACTATATAAATGACTTTATAACTAAATATTCATTAAGATTATTAAGGGTTTATTTTGGGGGAAAATTGGTGAGAATTGTCTCTCCATTTTCTCTCTAAAGAAGCTAACACCTTGGAGGGTACATCTAGCAATCCTACTACTCCAAGGTCACTCATTTCTTCTACAATCAAACCTTGGTGAAGAGACTTAGAGGTTCCCTATTTTGGGAACTTGGAGAAACCTATTCTTCCATCCAAATCCATGGATCTAAGAAGCAAGGAATGAAGGCCCCTATCTCTTTGGGTGATTAGCCTTTGCTTATGCAAAGAGGAATCTACAAAGGTATTAATTTCAACTCACTTTGTTTTGAGTTGATTATTGGTTCACCAATCTACTAGGCTTTGAATTTCATGGGTAATGTTTTGTTTTTGAATGCATACAAGCATGATTCCGCCTTTAATTTGTTAATTGCATGCTATAGATGTTATTCAAATGAACATGTTTTTCTAAATAATCCCTTCAGCTCCCCCCGCCGAAGCATCAAGCATTTGACGTTCTAGAGGTAGGAGGCCCTCGTAGAAATATTGCAAGAGCAACTCCTCCTTCATCTGATGCTGTGGACAAGAAGCAACAAGTGATTTAAATCGTTCATAATATGTAGGAAAAGACACACCTTCTTCTTGCTGAATTCTGCTTATCTTTTTGCGTAGGAGGATGATGCGAGAAGTTGGAAAGAACTTCTCCAAGTACGCTCTCTTCATACTCTCCCAAGAAGTGACAGTGCCGGGAGCTAACTCGTATAACCAATCCTTGGCTTTATCCATCAAAGAGAATGGAAAAGCCTTCATCTTCAAGATATTTCCGTCAACATTGACGGGAGTCATACTAGAGCAAACTACTTCAAATTCTTTCAAATGTTTGTTAGGATCTTCCATGGACAAGCCATGGTATTTACGAATATGATGAAGCAAACTTGACTTTAATTCAAACTCGTCCGTCTTACCTTGGGCAGCCATGGGGTATTGAATGCAGAAGGGTGTGGCATTATCCAAACCTGAGGCGGAAAGCTCTTTGAGTGTACGGTTGTCCACCGCCATGCCTTGGACTTCTTCAAATATCCCTGCCGTGACCTCCTCCTCTTCTTGTACGTTTTCTTCAAGGTCAAATTCGGAATTGGGTGGATGGTGTTCTTGCTGGTTTCTAGCTCTTCTCAATTTTGCTCTCAAAGTCGTCGTCAAAATCCAAGATGTTCGCACGAATCGTTTGAGAGCTTCTAGTCATACACTAGTACCTAAGAAACAAGAAACAAAATTAGATCAGAAACTTAAACAAAATCAGAAACAAAGTGAAATAAAAGAAACAAAAACAATCCAAGGGATTAGCAAATTTGCTAATCCCCGGCAACGGCGCCAAAAATTTGATGCGAAATAGATAAGCACACAAATTAAACCCTCTTTTTGTCAAATTGTAGTAAAGATGTAAGTAGGGATCGTTCTAGACCGGGGATTAGGAGGGATTGCTAAACACTTGAAAACTGACTTAAAAACATAAAAACAAAGTTTAAAACACTAAACTAGACTCAAAGAATGCAAAACTAAAGTTTAAAACACTTAAACAAACCTAAAACTCAAAACAGCAACCTAATGACTCAAAACTGCCTAAAAACCACTTTCTGGCAGTTTTGAGAACCTAACAAGAACTTGGACGAATTTGAGTGAAAACTTGAATCAAAACACTTAGAAACACAAATCGAAACACTTTCTAACTAATCTAAGACTTCAAAATAAAGGGGGATTTGTTTTGGACGAAAATTGAAAACAAAACAGAAACTTAAAACTAAACAGATTGTAAAACGTTTTTGAATGAAAGGGATGGATAAAAGGCTAGTTAGGAGGTTCTTCTCCACACATGTCACACTTGCAAACGAAACGATTTTCAGTTGTTCTTCCAATAAATTATAAATACTCAACGCCCCAAATTAACCGTGAATTGCACTAATTAACCCTCAGTTTTTCCACGAGTTATTGAGTTGGATGATTGCATACGACAACCCAAAGCATTCCCTACAAGTTCCCTACATGAATTGCATAATAGAGATACAAGCAAGAATCATTAAGTTCTATGAAAAGCATAAGCATTGACGAAGCATTTGTTACTATGAATTGCATGAAACTTATGCCAAGAATTCATTCAACGCGATCGTTTTCAAGCGACCTTCACTACTTGTGATTATAAGATTGTAACTATTAGGTGAAACTCCCTCATAATCTAGCATCATATTCATGCATGAAAACTAAGCGTGCACTCTCAATCAACATACACAAATAAGTTATCAATCAAGTAGATGAACGAATTGAATCCACAACTTATGAAATAACAACTGAATGTAATCAAATCATATTGCAAGCATGTACATGGTTTCGAATCACCCCCTAACTAAGAGGGGTTTAGTTCCTCATACTCGCAAAGCAAAGATACATAAATTTAGAAATTAAAACCCAAAGAAAGAAAACACCTAGAAGGCTCCAACTTGGCAGCAAGATCATCAATGATTTCCCTTTCCTCCTAGCTGCGGCAGAGAAGTTTAGAACAGGTTTTGGGTGGTATTTAGGGTGTAGAATGGATGGGGAATGGTAGGGAAAGGTTTAGGGTTGATGGGGATACGGCTAGGGATGATTTTTGGGCAGAATTCAACTTTTTGGACCCTTGCTTCAACAACCAACAACTTAGAGCTCATTTTATGCTCTTTCAACTCATTTTCATACTTTTCACACTTTTTTCTTTTTTTTCTTTCTTTTTCTACGAATTTTCTTTTTTCTTTTTCTTTTGTTTTTCTTTGTCTAACCCGCGCCCTCCTTACTTCTTTTGGCACACAAACTTTCCCTTCCCCCACACTTAGTTTTCTGCACACATTGATCAAAAGGAATTCCCTCTAAGTCATGCTTTATTATCCTTTAAGAACAAGGGTATGGATAGTCCTACTCTAGGCTAGGTACGGATAATGTGGCTAACAACAAAAATAGGCTATATAAGGCTCAAAGGGCTAATCCTACACATGCATGGGTTGAAGGCTTTTTGGCTCTGGTGATAACTACTAAACAACTTCATCTTGTTATATGTTATGCACTCAATTTTAAGCTTTGAATGAAATGGGTATGAGTTCTAATATTTGGATCTATAATGATGAAACGCCTTCTAAGTAGCAATCAAGCAAAGAATGATGAGATCATGCAACGACTTTAGAAAACAACAAATTCACAGATTATTAACTCTCCAAAGAATGTTTAGGCTCAAGTCTCACAAGGTTGTAGCGTTAGTTTGAGTTACTTCCTTCAAGCATGTTACAAAAACTGATTTTTTTTCTTTGTGATTATATGTGAATTCGTAAACAACAACGATGACCAAGCATAAACAAAAGAGCATACCAAACTTCCATCCATGTTTGTAACTTTCTTTAACGGTCATGCAATTAAAAACCAAATCCTCATCATTGTGTTGGAAGGTACTCTATGACACAAACAAACAAAAACAACTTTAAAACGACTCTTTTTTGGGTTTTTTCAAAACTTTTTCTATTTTTTTCTTGAATTTTCGGATTTTCTGGTAAAGCCACATAAAAACACATCAAAACTTTCTAAAAACACTTAAAAACAATGAAAAACAACCTTTGAAATGTTAGGTGGTAAAATCCTACGAATTTTGACACAAAAACACTTTGTTTACCCCCCCACACTTAAACCAAACATTGTCCTCAATGTTTCAAACATAGAATCACACAAAAACAAGCAAATAACACAACTAGCAAACATGACAAATATGGCAAAGTAAAAGCAATAAAGAGTAGGGTTTAGAAACGCAAATCTGATTATGATGCCGGAGCTTCCTAGGTGTCTTTATTTGCATGGGTTGCCTCCCAAGAAGCGCTTGCTTTAACGTCTTCCAGCCGGACAATGCTTCCAATCAAGCTGGAATAGGGCCCACGGGTTGGAGATTGACTTCCTCCACGGTCTCCTCCTCAAAAGGTGTGAAATATGGCTTCAAACGCTGTCCATTGACTTTGAATTCTTGTTGCGTCTTCAAACTTTGAATTTGAACTGCACCATGTGGAAAAACATTAGTAACAATAAAAGGTCCAATCCACTTAAAACGCAACTTACCTGGAAACAACCGAAGGCGAGAATTGAAAAGTAACACTTTCTGCCCGATAGAGAACGTCTTGCTCCGAATCATCTTGTCATGGAATGCCTTCGTTTTCTCCTTGTAAATACGAGAGTTCTCGTACGCTTCATTCCTAACTTCCTCAAGCTCGTTCAATTGAAGTTTCCTATGAAGGCCTGCGGCATCAATGTCCATATTAAAGGTTTTGATGGCCCAATGTGCTTTATGCTCTAATTCAACCGGAAGATGGCATGGTTTCCCATAAATGAGCCGAAATGGGGACATTCCGACTGGTATTTTGTAGGCCGTACGATATGCCCATAATGCATCATTTCAGCGCAAGCTCCAATCTCTCTGGTTTGGCCCTACGGTCTTCTCCAAAATCTGCTTGATTTCTCTATTTGACACCTCCGCTTGCCCACTTGTTTGAGGATGATAAGGTGTTTCCACCTTATGCGTGACACCATATTTCTTGAGTAATGCTTCAATTGTGCGATTGCAGAAATGGGAGCCCCCATCACTTATAAGTACCCGCGGCATTTCAAACCTTGCAAAAATGTTAGTCTTAACAAAATCTGCAACCACTTTAGAATCATTAGTACGGGTGGCTCTTGCTTCCACCCATTTCGAAACATAATCAACCGCAAGTAGAATATAAACAAAACCATGAGATGAAGGAAAAGGACCCATGAAATCTATGCCCCCTTAGTTGGGGGGTAATTCGAAACCATGTACATGCTTGCAATATGATTTGATTACATTCAGTTGTTATTTCATAAGTTGTGGATTCAATTCGTTCATCTATTTGATTGATAACTTATTTGTGTATGTTGATTGAGAGTGCACGCTTAGTTTTCATGCATGAATATGATGCTAGATTATGAGGGAGTTTCACCTAATAGTTACAATCTTATAATCACAAGTAGTGAAGGTCGCTTGAAAACGATCGCGTTGAATGAATTCTTAGCATAAGTTTCATGCAATTCATAGTAACAAATGCTTCGTCAATGCTTATGTTTTTCATAGAACGTAATGATTCGTGCTTGTATCTCTATTATGCAATTCATGTAGGGAACTTGTAGGGAATGTTTTGGGTTGTCGTATGCAATCATCCAACCTAATAACTTGTGGAAAAACTGAGGGTTAATTAGTGCAATTCACGGTTAATTTGGGGCGTTGAGTATTCATAATTTATTGGAAGAACAACTGAAAATCGTTTTGTGTGCAAGTGTGACATGTGTGGAGAAGAACCTCCTAACTAGCCTTTTATCCATCCTTTTCATCCAAAAACGTTTTACAATCTGTTAGTTTTAAAGTTTCTGTTTTGTTTTCAATTTTCTTCCAAAACAAATCCCCCTTTATTTTGAAGTCTTAGATTAGTTAGAAAGTGTTTTGATTTGTGTTTCTAAGTGTTTTGATTCAAGTTTTCACTCACATTCGCCCAAGTTCTTGTTAGGTTCTCAAAACTGCCCAGAAAGTGGTTTTTAGGCAGTTTTGAGTCATTAGGTTGCTGTTTTGAGTTTTAGGTTTGTTTAAGTGTTTTAAAGTTTAGTTTTGCATTCTTTGAGTCTAGTTTAGTGTTTTAAACCTTGTTTTAGAGTTTTTAAGTCAATTTCCAAGTGTTTAGCAATCCCTCCTAATCCCCGGTCTAGAACGATCCCTACTTACATCTTTACTACAATTTGACAAAAAGAGGGTTTAATTTGTGTGCTTATCTATTTCGCATCAGGTTGGCACAAGCTCATCCTCGGCATTCTTCACCACAGTAACTCCGGACTTCTTTTGGACAACTTGAACCGGTGAGACCCAACGGCTATCCGAAATTGGATAAATCACTCCACAATCGAGAAGCTTTATAATCTCCTTTTTCACAACTTCCATCATCGGAGGGTTGAGTCGGCGTTGAGCCTCTCGAGTTGGTTTAGCCCCCTCCTCTAGAAATATGCGATGCATGCATGTTGTAGGGCTAATTCCCTCAATATCGGCCAATGTCCATCCAATGGCTGTTTTGTGCTCTTTCAACACTCGAATCAACTTTTCTTCCTCTAATGCCGTGAGTGATGAAGAGACAATGACAGGCAACGTCTCTTCATCTCCCAAGAATACATACTTTAAATGATCCGGCAATGGTTTAAGCTCAAGAACGGGGGCCTGAATCACAGAAGGTAACAACGTATTAGTGGAAACGGGAATTGGAATTGGGTTAGAAGGCTTACCACGATGTTGGGGCAATGATTCCAAGGCAGCCACAAGCTCGGCATGCTCCTCCTTAGGTACGGCCAGATTGGGCTTCATGCCAAGTCCTTGTGCAATCATCGTTTCAAGGGGATCGTCTTCCAACATATCAAGATAATCCTGCGCCAATTCATCCAATATATCAATAGAAAAGCAAGAATGATCATCTTTAGGAAATTTCATAGCTTCAGAAATGTTAAAATTAATAATCTCCCCATCAAATTCCATTGTTAACGTCCCCTTGAACACATCGATCTTGGTGCGTGCTGTTTTCATGAAGGGCCTCCCAAGTAGAATCGGCAATGGGGTGACATTTGGTGAGTCCTCCATCTCTAAAACATAAAAATCCGCTGGAAATATCAAGTTATCCACCTGCACCAACACATCTTCCAAAACTCCTTTCGGATATGCATTAGAACGATCGGCTAATTGAATTATAACACCATCGTTTTTAAGCCCTCCTAAGTTCATGGATGCATATATTGAGTATGGCATGACGTTAATTGAAGCTCCTAGATCTAACATAGCATGTTCAAATTTAGTATTGCCTATAACGCATGGAATTGTAAAACTACCCGGATCTTTGCATTTAGGGGGTAGTTTTCTTTGCAAAACAGCGGAAACATTCTCACTTACCTGGACCACCTCTTTGTTCGAAATTCTCCTTCTTGTTGTGCATAGTTCCTTCAAAAACTTGGCGTACCTTGGTACTTGCTTAATGGCGTCAAGAAGAGGTATATTGACTTGAACTTTCCGAAACGTCTCCAAAATGTCTTTCTCGGTCTCTTCCTTCTTGGATTGCTTCAACCTGCTAGGAAAAGGCACGTTTAGTGGAATAGAACTAGAAGAATTCGGTTTTGAGCTTACCTTGGCCGAATTATATGGGTTGGAAGTGCAAGATGGTTGCGGTAAAGGTGGTTCCCTCCTTGCCGTGGGTTTTGCTTGTGTGTTCTCCTCAAACTACAACTTTTCATCCTCTTCATGACTTGCTTTGGATGCTTGGGGTTCAGTTCCAACTTGTTTGCCACTCCTCAATGTAATTGCTTTGGAGGTTTCGAATCCCCCTTTTGGATTTGCAACGGTTGAACTAGGGTGTCTTCCTTGGTCTCGAAACTGTCCCATAAACTCGGCAATTTGCCCCACTTGCTTCTCCAACTCGTCCACCTTCTTGTCCCTAGTCTGCATGCCCTGCGCCATAGAAGTTAGTAAATTAAAAATTTGATCATTATCAATAGAAGAACCTGATTTTTGGGCGGGTTGTGCTTGGGTTTGATTTGGTGCAAACGGCTTTTGATAGAAACCCGGGGGTTGTTGCCTAAACGTGCTTTGTTGTTGGCCTTGTTGGGGTTCTCGCCATTTGAAATTTGGATGATCACGCCAACTGGGATTGTAGGTGTTAGAAAAGGGATCATTCCTTTGTTGGTATTGCTGCCCAAAGCCCACGGCATTGAGGGTCTCCCACCCTCAATTCTCAATCAATTGTGGGCACTTGTCCGTAGGGTGTCCTTGCATGGAACATACGCCACACGCACTTACATTTTGAACTTTTGGCCCTTCCACAACCTGAGAAAGCAAAGTAGTAAGGTTAGCCATTTGATTTTGAAGTTCGGTTATGGCACGTACCTCATTCACTTGGTGTTGCCGTGGGGTGCCTCTTTGTCCAACACCTTCGTATTCTTGAGCGTTCAACGCTCGATTGGCAATCAAAGTCTTTGCTGCCGTGGGGATCTTGTCCACCAAAGCTCCTCCCGCCGAAGCATCTAGCATTTGTCGTTCGATTGGTAGAAGTCCCTCGTAGAAGTATTGTAGCAGAAGCTCCTCCTTCATTTGATGCTGTGGACAAGAAGCAACAAGAGATTTAAACCGTTCATAATATGTAGGAAAAGACTCACCTTCTTCTTGTTGAATTCCACTTATCCTTTTTCGTAGGAGGATGACTCGAGAAGTTGGGAAAAACTTCTCCAAGAAAGCTCGTTTCATGCTCTCCCAAGATGTGACCGTTCCGGGAGCTAATTCATACAACCAATCTTTCGCCTTTTCCATGAGAGAAAAGGGAAAAGCCTTCATCTTCAATATACTCCCGTCGACATTGATTGGAGTCATGCTTGAACACACCACCTCGAATTCTTTTAAGTGCTTGTTAGGATCCTCCATGGACAACCCATGGTACTTCGGAATATGGTGGAGCAAACTTGACTTTAACTCGAATTCCTCGGTCTTTCCTTGGGCAGCCGCCGGATATTGAATACATAGGGGTGCGGCATTGTCCAATCCCGAAGCCGAGAGCTCCTTGATTGTACGATTGTCTTGTGCCATGACTGCCTCAACTTCACCCACTAGTGCCGTGGGTTCCTCTTCCTCAATCTCAACTTCGACTTCTGAATTTGAACTTGATTCACTAGGTTTTGGATTCTTCCTTTTTCTTCTCAACTCTCGTTCAAAATCGTCGTCAAAGTCCAAGATGTGTTCACGAACCGGATGAGAGCTCCGAGTCATAAACTAGTACCTAAAAACACGAAACAAAAACAAAGTAAAAATCTGGACTCAAATCAACAAATTGAAATAAAACAATCCAAGGTATTAGCAACTTCGCTAATCCCCGGCAACGGCGCCAAAATTTGATGTGAAAATTATGTTGACACACAAATTAACCCTCTTTTTATCAATTGTAGCAAAGTATGTAAGTAGGGATCGTTCTAAACCGGGGATTAGGAGGGATGGCAAAATCACTTGAAAACTGACTCAAATACGTAAAAACAAGTTTAAAACACTAAACTAGACTCAAAGAATGCAAAACTAAACTTTAAAACACCAAAACAAACCAAAAGACTCAAAACAGCCCAAAAACACTCAAAACTGCCTTAAAACCACAATCTGGGCAGTTTTGAACACTAGACACAAACTTGGACGAAAATTGGTTTTAACTTGACCTAAGACACTTAAAAACACAAACTAAAGTGATTTCTAACTACTATGACTCAACTAAGTAAAGGGGGATTGATTTTGGACGAATTTAACTTTGAAAACAGAAACTTTGAAAACAAACTTTGACAAAAACGTTTTGATGAAAATTAAGATGGTGAAAGGCTAGTTAGAAGGTTCCTTCTCCACACATGAAACATATGCATATGACTCGATTTCCAATTACTCTTTCAACAAACCATGAATGACAATGCCCCAAATTAACTAGATTGACCAATTAATTCTCAGATTTCCCTAGATTCATTGAATTGAATGGGATACGCATTACAACCAAATTATTATTATCAAGGACACTTGATAGGAGCATATTTATACGACTTAGTTAGCTTGTTTGCTTGCTTTTAATTAGCTAAACTAGGATAATTATAGTGTTTAAAGTTATTTTCGTGCAATTTCAGGTTTTAGTGTCAAAGTATGCAAAAAGAAGCAATTTGGAACATTCTAGAGCATTTTTGGGCCAAGATTGGATTGTGCAAGCATGGAGGCATGAGGATGGACTAATTTGAAGACAAAAGAGGCTATGAACATGCTAAAAATCTGGTGAAACAAATACAAGTTGCAAGAAGGGACAAAAGAGGCTTGATTGTGGAGTGATTTATCCGATCTCTGATAGTCGTTGGGTATCACCGGTGCAATGTGTTCCAAAGAAGTCCGGAGTGACAGTGGTGAAAAATGCCGAGAATGAGCTTGTGCCAACCCGTATCTGATAGGAGCATATTTATGCGCCTTAGTTAGCTAGTTCTTATGCATTTCCATGGTGTTTTCTTAGTTAAAGTAGTCTTTTAAGCTAGTTTTATGTGTTTTCAGGTTTTAAGGCCAAAGGATGCAAGAAGATGCATTTTGGAGCATTTTGGAGCAAAATTGGGTTTGGAATGATTATCACATAATTGGAGCCAAGGTTTGGACGAATTTGAAGACTTGAAGATGATGATTCCTACTTGAACAAGGTTTCCTAGTTGAAGTAGGAAAGTGCTTACATAAAGGAGGATTCCTAATCGACGAAGGATTCCTAATCGACGAAGGATTCCTAATCAACGAAGGATTCCTAATTGAAGATGGATTCCTAATCACATGAGGATTCCTAGAAGAACAAGGATTCCTACTCCAACAAGGATTCCTACTTGAAGTAGGAAAGTTAAGTCAAGGTTTCCTACTTTGGTTTGATTTTTCCTAATTGTCCCTAAAAGTTTCAGCAATTATGAAGACTTTCTAAGCATTCTAGGACACAAAACAAAAGCCTAGAACCCTTTTGAACCCTTGCCGCACCCCCTTTGCATTTCCTCTTCCCTATTTCCTGTTTTTATGCTTTAAAACACCTTCCTTTTGTGTTTTAAACCCTAGCCGAATTTCCCTTGCCCTTTCCCTTAATTTTCTGATTTGTTTCCTTAATTCTAGAAGCTTTAAACTTAATTCCTGATTACCTAATTAGCCTAGGGTTTTTAATTTCCTAATCCCTTTAAATAAACATGTTGTGCAGCCACAAACAGGCCCATTCATCCAGAAACTCACCATTCACGCCAGAAACTGAACTCCATCTTCAACAGCCCCATTCTACCACCATTCACCCAAATTTCTGCCACAAAACCACCCTAGCCGCACCACCCATCAACCCTAAACACTTCCATACGTCCTCCATCCATTCTACATCATCAAAACAGCCCAGGAACCACCAACATCCAATCTGCCGCAAGCAAGGAAAGGGGACAGATTCACTCAATTGTTTGGCTCTTCATTCTGAGTTGTTGAACAATTTTAGGTGTATTCTATCTTATATTTCAATGTCTAATTCATGTAATCTTTGTTTTGCATTGAGTATGATTGGCTAAATTCGTTTTGGCTAAGGGTGGATTCAAAACCATGATTAGATATGTGAAATAAGTTGATTACTTTCAGTTATCGTTGCATAAGTCGTGAATACAATTTGCTTAACCGTTTGATTTAGAACTTATTCTTGTATGTTGATTGAGAGTGCACGCTTAATTTGCATGCTTGAATTTGATGCTAGGATATAAGTTTGTTTCACCTAATCGTTATGAATTTATATTCGCAAGTAGTGAAGGTCGCTAGTCACGATCGTGTTAAGTAGATTCCTGGCAAGAGTATCATGCTTTTCATAGTTACAAATGCCTTGTCGATGCTTATGATTTCCAAAGAACGTAATGATTCTAACTTGTATCTTTATCATGCTGTTCATATAGAGAACTTGTTAGGAATAATTTGTTTGCGATGCATATTCATCCAATTCAATGATTCTAGGGAAATCTGAAGGTTAATTTAAGCGGACCTAATTAACTTGGAGTGTCAAGGTTCACAACTTATTAAATTGATAACTGGAAATTGATTTACGTTGCATATATTTCATGTGTGGAGAAGAACCCCTTAGCCATTCCATCATCCATTGATTCATCACAATTTTGAGTGTTTGTTTGCTGTTTTGAGTCTTTTGGTTTGTTTTAGTATTTTAGATTTTAGTTTTGCATTCTTTGAGTCTAGTTTAGTATTTTAAACTTTGTTTTACAGATTTGAGTCAGTTTAGAGTGTTTTAGCAATCCCTCCTAATCCCCGGTTTAAGAACGATCCCTACTTATCCATACTACATTTGTCAACAAGAGGGTTTAATTTGTGTGTCAACATAACTTTCACACCAGTATCCAAACAGGTTGGAGAGTGTGCATTGATTATAGGAAGCGCAACGCCACCACAAGGAAGGACCACTTCCCTTTGCCGTTCATTGATCAAATGCTTGAAAGGTTAGCCGGTCATTCTTTTTATTGTTTCCTTGATGGTTATTCTGGATATAATCAGATTGTCATAACGCCGGATGACCAAGAAAAGACAACTTTCACATGCCCCTTTGGTATTTTTGCTTATCGTCGCATGCCTTTTGGTTTATGCAATGCTCCGGCCACGTTTCAAAGGTGTATGGTAAGTATCTTTTCAGATTTTGTGGAAAAGATTATTGAGGTATTTATGGATGATTTCAGTGTGTTTGGTGATTCATTTGATGGTTGTTTGGAAAATCTCACAATAATTTTGAAACGATGTGTAGAAACTAACCTTGTGCTTAATTGGGAAAAATGTCACTTTATGGTTAGACAAGGCATAGTTCTAGGGCATATTGTTTCAGAAAGAGGAATTGAAGTGGATAAATCGAAAATAGATCTTATACGCTACTTACCCTCTCCTACTTCAGTTCGAGAGATTCATTCGTTTCTTGGTCATGCAGGATTTTATAGGCGATTTATCAAGGACTTCTCCAAGATCTCAAACCCTCTTTGCCGTCTCCTCCAGAAAGATGTGGCGTTTGACTTCAACGAGGAGTGTGAGAAGGCGTTCAATCACCTCAAAGAAATGCTAACTTCGACCCCTATCATAGTTCCACCGGATTGGAGCTTTCCTTTTGAGCTTATGTGTGATGCTTCCGATTATGCATTAGGAGCTGTTTTGGGGCAAAGGAAGGAAAAGAGGCCGCATGTTATCTATTATGCCTCTCGGACTTTAAATGATGCACAATTGAATTATTCTACCACTGAAAAAGAACTTCTTGCTGTTGTATTTGCTTTAGATAAATTCCGTTCTTATTTGCTTGGTACTAAAGTTATTATTTATACTGACCATGCAGCATTGAAGTATTTGTTCACCAAGAAGGAAGCCAAACCACGACTCATTCATTGGATGCTTCTTCTCCAAGACTTCGATATCGAAATCCGGGATAAGAAGGGAAGTGAAAACGTGGTGGCTGACCACTTGAGCCGTATGGTGCATGAGGAGGATGCCGTGCCTATCATAGAGACATTCCCTGATGAGCAACTGATGTCCGTCAAGGCAAGTGAACCGTGGTATGCTGATTTGGTGAATTATTTGGTGTCTAAACATGTTCCTAATGAATTACTTAAACACCAATGTGAGAAATTGAAGAAAGAGGCACGGTTTTATGTGTGGGATGACCCGTATTTATGGAAATATTGCCTTGACCAAGTTATACGTAGGTGTGTGCACGATTCTGAGTTTAATGCTATTCTAACCTTTTGTCACACTTATGATTGTGGGGGACACTTTGGCACTCAAAGAACAGCACTTAAGGTGTTAGAATGTGGTTTCTATTGGCCTACCATCTTTAGGGATGCTAGAACATTTTGCATGTCTTGTGATAGATGCCAAAGAACGGGCAATATTGGTCCTAAACAACAAATGCCGCAAACCCCCATTTTTAGTGTTGAAATCTTTGATGTTTGGGGTATTGATTTTATGGGTCCCTTTCCTTCGTCACAAGGGTTTCTTTATATATTGCTTGCTGTGGACTATGTGTCGAAATGGGTGGAAGCAAAAGCCACCCGAACTAATGATTCTCGAGTGGTTGCAGATTTTGTGAAAACTAACATTTTTGCAAGGTTTGGAATGCCACGAGTGCTAATCAGTGATAGAGGTTCCCATTTTTGTAATCGAACCATCGAGGTGTTGCTCAAGAAATACAATGTCACGCATAAGGTGGCCACACCTTGTCATCCTCAAACGAGCGGGCAAGCCGAGGTTTCAAATAGGGAAATCAAGCAGATTCTTGAGAAGACCGTGGGGCCTACAAGGAAGGATTGGAATTTGCGCTTAAACGATGCATTGTGGGCGTATCGCACTGCCTACAAAACCCCCATTGGGATGTCACCTTTTCGACTCATCTATGGGAAGCCATCTTCCTGTCGAGTTAGAGCATCGTGCACATTGGGCCGTCAAAACGTTCAATTTGGACCTTGATGCCGCAGGTTTACATAGAAAGCTTCAATTGTGTGAGCTTGATGAAATCCGAAATGAAGCATATGAGAATGCCCGGATTTACAAGGAGAAAACGAAGGCATTCCATGACAAGATGATTCGTGCCAAGACGTTCTCTATTGGGCAGAAAGTGTTGTTGTTCAATTCTCGCCTTCGGTTGTTTTCGGGTAAGTTGCGTTCCAAATGGGTTGGTCCTTTTATTGTCACTAATGTTTTCCCTCATGGTGCAGTGCAAATCAAAAGTTCAAGGACTTAGCAAGAATTCAAAGTGAATGGGCATCGATTGAAGCCCTATTACGAGATGTTTGAGGAGCATGTCGTGGAGGAGGTACCCCTCCATGCCGTGGAACCTAGTCAAGCTTAAACGGAGGTACCGTCCGGCTGAAAGACGTTAAAGCAAGCGCTTCTTGGGAGGCAACCCATGTGTTGAAACATGAGAAGAAGGAACTTTCACTCCAAACCCAGATTTGCGTCCCTAACCTATCTCTTTATTGCTATTACTTTGCCATTTGTGTTATGTTTGCTAGTTGTGTTAGTTGATTGTTTTTGTGTTAATCTATGTTTAAAACATTGAGGACAATGTTTGGTTTAAGTGTGGGGGGGTAAACAAGCTATTTTTGCATGAAATTCGTGGGATTTTATCACCTATCACTTCACATGTTGTTTCTCACTGTTTTAAAGTGTTTTTAGTGTTTTGATGTGTTTTAGTGTTATATAACAGAAAACCCTAGAAAAATTCGAAAAAGTTTGAAAAATACCAAAAAGAGTCGTTTTTGAGTCATTTTTGTGTTTTAGGGTACCTTCCAACAGAATGATGAGGATTTGGTTTTTAATTGCATAACTGTTGAAGTAAGTTACAATCATGGATGAAAGTTTGATATGCTCTTTGGTTTATGCTTAGTTGTAATTCATGAATTCACATGTAATCAAAAGAAAAATTAGTTTTTGTAACATGCTTGAAGGAAGAAACTCAAACTAACGCTACAACCCTGAGAGACTTGAGCTTTTAACGTTCTTTGGAGAGTTAATAATCTGTGCATTTGTTGTCTTCTAAAGTCGTTGCATGATCTCATTATTCTTTGCTTGGTTACTACTTAGAAGGCTCTTCATCATTTAGTTCCAAATACTAGAACTCATGCCCGTTTCATTCAAAGCATAAAATTGATTCGCATAACACATAACAAGATGAAGTTGTTAGTAAACCAAGAACCAAATAGCCGCACCCCATGTTCATTTGTTTTGTAGGTTTAAGCCCCGTTGAGCCTTGTTTAGCCTATGTTCTTTGTTAACCCACGTTATCCTTACCTAGCCTAAAATAGGACCATCCATGCCTTTGTTCTTAAAGCATAGTGAACATGACTTAGAATGAATTCCTTTTGATTATTCTTGTGCAGAAAAACAAGTGTGGGGGAAGGAATTTATGTGTGGGAATTTGTGCCAAAAACAAGAATTGGGTACGAAAAAAAAAAAAAAAAAAAAAGAATTTATGGCAAAGAGGTCAAAATAAGAAAGAACTCACAAGTGTTGGTTGTTGAAGAAAGGGTCCAAAAAATTAAATTAGACCCTAAATATTGTGTATTTCACCCCCTTGTGTGTCTAAGTGATTTTCTGCACGCAAAAGTGAATTCTAAGTGTCAAATTCATTACTTGTTTGCTATCGCTTTAAGAACTTTTGTTTATCCTTAACCTCTCTTTGTTAGCCAATACCCCTTAGCCCCGTTACAATCCTTAACTTCTATCTTGAGTGTTATGTATTTCAATATGTGGGGTTTGGGATTGGTTTGAGCATATGGTGTCCCTGGTTCTCGCATCTAAGTAGTAGCGTTCCATTCATGAGATCATATCTATAAATGCTTAATCATTCCAGAAAAGTGCTTCTTTTATAACATGTGTGAGTGTTTGTTTCCATGTTTACATCAATCTTCTCACATATACTTAGTATAGGGAGTGTAGTTAGAAAATCTGTGTGAAAATAAGAGTGTATCCAGTAAGGAATTGAGTGGATTCTCTAAAGGCATGTTACTACGTCCATAATGTTGTTTTAAACGATTAAATGTAAGCTAGTGAATGGTAACTATGATTAAGTATATGCTCAAGAGTAGGGATGACTAAAATCTGTGGGAATAATGATCTTTGGCATGTTATGTATCGTTGGAAATCCCTGTAGAAAATGTTGGAAGGTTAGGTTATGTTTTGTTTGTTTTATTTTACTCGAGGACTAGCAAAAGCTAAGTGTGGGGGAAATTGATAGGAGCATATTTATACGACTTAGTTAACTAGCTAACTAAGGCGCATAAATATGCTCCTATCAAATTCCCCCACACTTAGCTTTTGCTAGTCCTCGAGCAAAACAAAGAAACAAAAGAAAAACAAAACGAACAAAACAAACAAAAACAACCTAAACCTTCCAACGTTTGCCTCAGGGATTTCCAATGCACATGACATATTAAAAATCATCATTCCCACAGATTTTAGCCATCTTTACACTTAAGCACACACTTAATCATAGTCACCACGTACTAGTTCACATTTAACCAATTAAAACATGATTTTGACTTTAGTAACATGCCTTAGAGAATTTGCTCAATTCCTCACTAGATATGCACTCAATTTTCACACAGATTCTCTGACTACACACCCTATACTAGTTATATGTGAGAAGATTGATGTAAATATGAAAACGAATGCTCACATATGTTATAACAAGGAAAGCTTTTTCTGAATTAATAAGCATGCATATGATCTCATGAAAGGAATGCTACTACTTAGACGCGAGAACCAGTGACACCATATGCTCATACCAATCCCAAACTCCACAAATTGAAATACACAACACTCAAGATAGAAGTTAAGGGTTGTAACGGGGCGCGGGGATATTGGTTAACAAAGAAAGGTGACGGGTAAACAAACGTTCTTAAAACAATAATAAGCAAAGCAATGAAATTGACACTTAGAATTCACTTTTGGGTGCAAAAATCACTTTTTAAGCTCAAAGGGAAAATTCATGCAACACTTAGGGTCAAAGTCAATGTTTTGGACCCCTTCTTCAACAACCAACACCTTAGAGCTCATTTTCATGCTCTTTTACTCTTTTTCACACTTTTCACAAACATCTTTCTTTGTTTTTTTCTTCTTCTTTTTTTTCTACGAATTTCTTTTTCTTTTCTTTTTTTCTTTTCTCGTGCCTCATTTAAGACTTTGGTACATACTACACAAGGCTCACATTCCCCCACACTTGTTTTCTGCACACCCTCAATCAAAAGGAATTCATTTTAAGTCATGCTTATTATGCTTTAAGAACAAGGGTATAGATGGTCCTAATCTAGGCTAGGTAAGGATAATGTGGGTTAACAAACAATATAGGCTAAACAAGGCTCAACGGGGCTAAAACCTACAAAAACAAATGTATGGAATGAAGGCTTTTTGGCTATGGTGGTAACTACTAAACAACTTCATCTTGAATACGTGTTATGCAATTCAATGAAATGTTTTGAATGAAATTGGCATGAGTTCTAGCATTTGGAACTAAAGTGATGAAACGCATTCTAAGTAACAACCAAGCAAAGAATAATGAGATCATGCAACAACTTTAGAAAACAAGAATGCACAGATTTTAACTCTCCAAATAAAGTTTAGGCTCAAATCTCTCAGGGATGTAGCGTTAGTTTGAGTTCCTTCCTTCAAGCATGTTACAAAAACTAATTTTTTTCCTTTATGATTACATGTGAATGCATAAGCTATAACCACAACCAAGCATAAACCAAGAGTAAATCAAACTTTCATCCATGTTTATAACTCTCTTTAACAGTCATGCAATTAAAAACCGAATCCTCATCATTGTGTTGGAAGGTACCCTAAGACACAAACAACCACAAAAACAACTCATTTTGGGTTTTTTAAAACAAATTTTCAAATTTTTATGGGATTTTCGGATTTTTGAATCAAAACACATTAAAACACACCAAAACAGCTTAAAAACACCTAAAAACATCAAGAAACAACATTGGGAAGTATGAGTGAGAAAACCCTACGAATTTGCATCACAACACTTTGGTTACCCCCCCACACTTAAATCAAACATTGTCCTCAATGTTTCAAAGCATAAACTAACACAAAAACACATAAACAAACAAACAAACACTAACAAACTAAACATGGCAGAAATGAAAGAGACAACAAAGAGAAGGGTTTAGGAACGCAAATCTGGAATTGGAGTGCTCTCTAGGTCTTCCTTTGTCGAATGCATGGGTTGCCTCCCAAGAAGCGCTTGCTTTAACGTCTTCCAGCCGGACGGTACCTCCGTTTAAGCTTGACTATATGCCACGGCATGGAGGGGTACCTCCTCCACGACATGCTCCTCAAACATCTCGTAATAGGGCTTCAATCGATGCCCATTCACTTTGAATTCTTGTTGCGTCCTTGCACTCTTGATTTGCACTGCACCATGAGGGAAAACATTAGTGACAATAAAAGGACCAACCCATTTGGAATGCAACTTACCCGGAAACAACCGAAGGCGAGAATTGAACAACAACACTTTCTGCCCAATAGAGAACGTCTTGGCACGAATCATCTTGTCATGGAATGCCTTCGTTTTCTCCTTGTAAATTCGGGCATTCTCATATGCTTCATTTCGGATTTCCTCAAGCTCACACAATTGGAGCTTCCTATGTAAACCTGCGGCATCAAGGTCCATGTTAAACGTTTTGACGGCCCAGTGTGCACGATGCTCTAACTCGACGGGAAGATGGCATGGCTTCCCATAGATGAGCCGAAAAGGTGACATCCCAATGGGGGTTTTGTAGGCAGTGCGATACGCCCACAATGCATCGTTTAAGCGCAAACTCCAATCCTTCCTCGTAGGCCCCACGGTCTTCTCAAGAATTTGCTTGATTTCCCTATTCGAAACCTCGGCTTGCCCGCTCGTTTGAGGATGATAAGGTGTGGCCACCTTATGCGTGACATTGTATTTCTTGAGCAACGCCTCGATGGTTCGATTACAAAAATGGGAACCTCCATCACTGATGAGCACGCGTGGCATTCCGAACCTTGCAAAAATGTTAGTTTTCACAAAATCTGCAACCACTCGAGAATCATTAGTTCGGGTGGCTTTTGCTTCCACCCACTTCGACACATAATCCACAGCAAGTAATATATAAAGAAATCCATGTGACGAAGGAAAGGGACCCATAAAATCAATACGCCAAACATCAAATATTTCAACACTAAAAATGGGGGTTTGCGGCATTTGTTGTTTAGGACCTATATTGCCCGTTCTTTGGCATCTATCACAAGACATGCAAAATGTTCTAGCATCCCTAAAGATGGTAGGCCAATAGAAACCACATTCTAATACCTTAAGTGCTGTTCTATTAGTGCCAAAGTGTCCCCCACAAGCATAAGTGTGACAAAATGTTAGAATAGCATTAAACTCAGAATCGTGCACACACCTACGTATAACTTGGTCAGGGCAATATTTCCATAAATACGGGTCATCCCACACATAAAACCGTGCCTCTTTCTTCAATTTATCACCTTGGTGTTTAAGTAATTCACTAGGAACATGTTTAGACACCAAATAATTCACCAAATCAGCATACCACGGTTCACTTACCTGGACGGACATCAGTTGCTCATCTGGGAATGTCTCCATGATAGGTACGGCATCCTCTTCATGCACCATACGGCTCAAGTGGTTAGCCACCACGTTTTCACTTCCCTTCTTGTCCCGGATTTCGATATCGAACTCTTGGAGAAGAAGCATCCAACGAATGAGTCGTGGTTTGGCCTCCTTCTTGGTGAACAAATACTTCAATGCTGCATGATTAGTATAAATAATAACTTTAGTACCAAGGAAATAAGAACGGAATTTATCTAAAGCAAATACAACAGCAAGAAGTTCTTTCTCAGTGGTAGAATAATTCAATTGTGCATCATTTAAAGTCCGAGAGGCATAATAGATAGCATGCGGCCTCTTTTCCTTCCTTTGCCCCAAAACAGCTCCTAATGCATAATCAGAAGCGTCGCACATAAGCTCAAAAGGAAGGCTCCAATCCGGTGGAACTATGATAGGGGCCGAAGTTAGCATTGCCTTGAGGTGATTGAACGCCTTCTCACACTCCGCGCTGAAGTCAAATGCCACATCTTTCTGGAGGAGACGGCAAAGAGGGTTTGAGATCTTGGAGAAGTCCTTGATAAATCGCCTATAAAATCCTGCATGACCAAGAAACGAACGAACCTCTCGAACCGAAGTAGGAGAGGGTAAGTAGCGTACAAGATCTATTTTCGATTTATCCACTTCAATTCCTCTTTCTGAAACAATATGCCCTAGAACTATGCCTTGTCTTACCATAAAGTGACATTTTTCCCAATTAAGCACTAAGTTAGTTTCTACACATCGTTTCAAAATTAGTGTGAGATTTTCCAAACAACCATCAAATGAATCACCAAACACACTAAAATCATCCATAAATACCTCAATAATTTTTTCCACAAAATTTGAAAAGATACTTACCATACACCTTTGAAACGTGGCCGGAGCATTGCATAAACCAAAAGGCATGCGACGATAAGCAAAAGTACCAAAGGGGCATGTGAAAGTTGTCTTTTCTTGGTCATCAGGCGCTATGACAATCTGATTATATCCAGAATAACCATCAAGGAAACAATAAAAAGAATGACCGGCTAACCTTTCAAGCATTTGATCAATGAACGGCAAAGGGAAGTGGTCCTTCCTTGTGGTGGCGTTGAGCTTCCTATAATCAATGCACACTCGCCAACCTGTTTGGATACGGGTTGGCACAAGCTCATTCTCGGCATTCTTCACCACGGTCACTCCGGACTTCTTTGGACACATTGCACCGGTGACACCCAACGACTATTAGAGATCGGATAAATCACTCCACAATCAAGAAGTTTGATAATCTCCTTTTTCACAACTTCCATCATTGGAGGGTTGAGACGGCGCTGAGCCTCTCGAGTTGGTTTAGCCCCCTCCTCTAGAAGTATGCGATGCATGCACGTAGTTGGGCTAATTCCCCTAATATCGGCCAAAGTCCACCCAATGGCCGTCTTGTGCTCTTTCAACACTCGGATCAACTTCTCCTCCTCTATCGCCGTGAGTGATGAAGAGACAATGACGGGCAATGTCTCATTGTCTCCCAGAAAAACGTACTTTAAATGATCGGGTAACGGTTTAAGCTCAAGTACGGGTGCCTGAATCACTGAGGGTAACATCTTATTAGTGGAAACTGGAATTGAAATTGGGTTAGAAGGCTTACCATGGTGTTGAGGGAGTGACTCAAGGGCAGCCACTATCTCGGCCTCATCCTCACTTCTAGGCACGGCAACACCATTTTTGTGCCCAATTCCTTGTGCAATTGTCGTTTCAAGTGTATCCCTCTCCAAACAATCAAGAAAATCCTGCGCCAAATCATCAATTATATCAATAGAAAAGCAAGAATGATCGTCCTTAGGGAATTTAATACTTTCAGACAGATTAAAATAAATGACTTCCCCATCAAATTCCATCGTTAAAGTTCCTTTAAACACATCTATCTTGGTGCGGGCTGTTTTCATGAAGGGCCTCCCTAATAGAATCGGCAATGGGGTGGAATGGGGTGAATCCTCCATGTCAAGCACGTAGAAATCCGCTGGAAAAATCAAGTTACCAACCTGCACCAAAACATCCTCCAAAACACCCTTTGGATATGCATTAGAACGATCGGCTAATTGAATTATCACACCATCATTTTTAAGCTCACCTAAGTTCATAGATGCATAAATCGAGTATGGCATAACATTAATCGAAGCCCCTAAGTCTAACATGCATTGTTCAAACTTAGTATTACCAATAACGCACGAAATTGTAAAACTACCCGGATCTTTGCATTTAAGGGGTAATTTCCTTTGTAACACAGCAGAGACGTTTTCACTTACCTGGACCACCTCTTTGTTCGAAATCCTTCTCCTTGTTGTACAAAGTTCTTTTAAGAACTTAGCATACCTCGGGACTTGCTTAATCGCATCAAGGAGCGGGATATTGACTTGAACTTTCCGAAAGGTCTCTAGAATATCCTTCTCGGCTTCTTCCTTCTTTGATTGCCTAAACCTGCCAGGAAAGGGCACATTTAGTGGAATAGAACTAGAAAAAGTCGAATTGGGACTTACCTTGGTGGTTGGGGACGATTTAGGAGGGTTAGAGGGTGGCGGCAAGGATTGGTCATCCTTGGCCGTAGGTTTTGCTCTTTGTGCCTCCTCTTGCATCAACTTGTCCTCCTCGTCTTGACTTGATTTGGATGTATTTGAGTCCGCTCCAACCTGTTTACCACTTCTCAACATAATGGCCTTAGCGGTTTCAAATCCTCCCTTCGGGTTTACAACTGTTGAACTAGGCAATCTGCCTTGCTCTCTAATTTGCCCCATAAACTCGGCAATTTGACCCATTTGCTTCTCCAAATTATCCACCCGTTTGTCTTGGATTTGTCTCTCCTTATTTTGAGTTTGTACTTCCTGCGTCAAAGTAGTAAGTAACTTAACAACTTGATCATTATCCAAAGACGTACCTGAGGTTGGTGGGGCGGTTTGCACTTGGTTTTGATTGGGGACGAATGGCTTTGTATAAAAGCCCGGTGGTTGCTGCCTAAATCCTCCTTGTTGTTGGGGTTGTTGAGGATCCCGCCATTTGAAATTCGGATGGTCCCTCCACCCCAGATTGTAGGAATTAGAGTATGGATCATGGCGTGGTTGATTTTGGTTCCCAAAACCCACGGCATTGGCAGATTCCCAACCCCCATTCTCAATCAATTGAGGGCATTGATCGTTGGCATGTCCTTGCATAGAACACACGCCACACACACTTGGTCCATGAATCTTCATTCCCTCGGCCAACTGAGAAACAATAGAAGTAAGGTTAGCTAATTGGGATTGAATCTCGGGCATAGAACTTACCTCATTCACTTGTGGCCGTGGGGGGTCCCTTTGTCCAACACCTTCGTATTGTTGTGCATTATGTGCTCGGTTGGCAATTAGAACTTTTGCAGCCCCCGGAGTCTTATCCACCAACGCTCCTCCCGCCGAGGCATCAAGCATTTGGCGTTCCATGGGAAGGAGTCCTTCGTAGAAATATTGAATGAGTAGCTCCTCCTTCATTTGATGCTGTGGACAAGAAGCAACAAGTGATTTAAAACGTTCATAATAAGAAGGAAACGATTCACCTGGGTTTTGTTGGATGCCACTAATCCATTTCCTCAAGAGAATGACTCTTGAAGTTGGGAAAAACTTCTCCAAGAACGCTCTTTTCATACTATCCCAAGATGTAACCGTTCCGGGTGCTAACTCGTAAAGCCAATCTTTCGCCTTTTCCAAAAGTGAGAATGGAAAAGCCTTCATCATCAGAATACTCCCGTCAACATTGATGGGTGTCATGCTCGAACAAACAACCTCGAACTCCTTGAGATGCTTGTTGGGATCTTCCATGGAAAGCCCATGGTATTTCGGAATGTGGTGCAACAAGCTTGACTTCAGCTCGAATTCGTCGGTCTTGCCTTGGGCAGCCGCGGGGTATTGAATGCATAATGGTGCGGCATTTGTCAACCCCGAGGCCGAAAGCTCTTTAATGGTCCGATTGTCTGCTGCCATAACTTCTTCTTCCACTTCTTCAAACTCAGATTCGGCCTCTGAACTTGAACTAGGTTCACTAGGTTCGGGATGCCTCCTCTTTCTTCTCAAATCACATTCAAAATCGTCGTTGAAATCCAATATGTGTGCATGCACAGTTTGAGAGCTCCGCGTCATGCACTAGTACCTAAACCAAGAAAACAAAACAAAATGAAAACTAAGTAATTTATACTAAAACACACGGCAATAACACAAGGGATTAGCAATTTTGCTAATCCCCGGCAACGGCGCCAAAATTTGATGTGAAAATTAAATTGACACACAAATTAAACCCTATGGATGACAATTGTAGTATATGAGCAAATAGGGATCGTTCTAGACCGGGGATTAACTAGGGATGCTAATCAATGTAAATCTGACTCAAGAACATAAAATTATAATGTAGGACACTAAACTAAACTCAATTAATGCAAAACTAGAATTTAAAACACCTAAACAAACTAAAAACTCAAAACAGCAACTAGAAGGCTCAAAACTGCCTTAAAACCACTTTCTGGGCAGTTTTGAGTACCTAACACTAGTTTGGACGAATTTGGACTATGACTTGACTCAAAACACTTAAAAACACAACTAAATGGATTTCTAACTAATCTAACACTTTAAAATAAATGGGGGAATGATTTTGACGAAAATTGAAACTTTAAAACTTAACTTTGAAAACAAATGCAAAGCAAAACAGATTGTGATAAAATAGAATGGTGAGAAGCTAGTTAGAGGGTTCCTTATCCACACATGAACATATATGCATACAACTCAATCTCCAATTACTCTTTCAACAAACCATGAATGACAATGCCCCAAATTAACTAGATTGCACCAATTAATTCTCAGATTTCCCTAGATTCATTGAATTGAATGGAATACGCATTACAACCAAATTATTCTTATCAAGGACCCTAACTATGGAATACGCATGATAGAGACACATATCAAAGATCATTAAGTTCAATGGACATCATAAGCATTGACGAGGCATTCATAACTATGGGATACGCATGTTACTCTTGCCTAGGATTTACTTAACACAATCGTGACTAGCGACTTTCACTACTTATGAATATAAGTTAATAACGATTAGGTGAAATTCCCTTATACCCTAGCATCAAGTTTAAGCATGCAAATTAAGTGTCGACCCTCAACCCACATACATAAACAAGTTATCAATCAAATAGATAAGTAAATCACATTCACAATTTCTGAAATCATAATTGGAAGAAATCAAATCATATAAAACATATGTCCATGGCTTCAAATTCACCTCTAACTAAAAAGAAATTAGTTCCACATGTCTAACATAATTGAACAACAATTTAAATTAAACATGAAAACAGAAACAAAGAAAGAAAGAACTCCAAACACTCCACTAATGGCAGATTGCATGTGCAAGGCTTCTCCTTCCTTTGGACTGCACGGCACTCCTTCTTTCTCCTCCTTTAGTGGCTGCACAAGGTGGATGAATGGTTATGGAAGGATGTAGGAATGGTTTGGGGAAGAGGATGGTGCGGCAAGGTTGAATTTGGGCAGAAAGTTGGGAGGTTGGGAATGGAAGGCTGCGGCAAGGTGGGAAATAGGGTTTTGGACGAATTTCTGAATATGGAGAGGGTGTTTTTTCGGCCAAGGGAGGTAAAACACATATATATAGGCAGCCAAACCCTAAAGAAATCAGGTTAGACAAATGGGCTAGGGTTTAGGTGCGGCTAGGGTTAAGAAATCCACCAAAAACTAGGGTTTCTAGAACATTAGGTGCGGCATGGGCTTAGGGTAAGTAATCAGATTTTTTTCATGTGAACAAGGCCTAGGTGTGGCTGATTAAGTGGGCTAGGGTTAGGGTTAGGTGCGGCATAGGTCCAAGAGGCAAAGATGGGTCATCCAAAAGCCCAAAGCCAAGAATAGAAACTCTCGAAAATGGAAACCTCCAAGAATAGAAACTTCCAACTTTGGAAACTTTAGTTGCCAATTCCGACTTCTTTGTTCTTTACTTTCATTTCTTCATTTCTTAAGCTCCCTCGACCTTCAAACTCGTCCATTCCTTGTTCCAAGCATGTACTTTTCAATCCAAGCTCACTTTTGCTCTAAAATGCTCCATTTTGCCATCTTTTATGTCATATGCCCTTTGAACCTGAAAACACATGAAAGTAGCTCAAAAGACTACTTTAACTAAGAAAACATAACGAAAATGCATAAGAACTAGCTAATTAAGGCACATAAATATGCTCCTATCATAACAAAGTCGCATAAATATGCTCCTATCATTCAATTATGTTAAACATGTGGAACTAATTTCTTTTTAGTTAGAGGCAAATTTGAAGCCATGGACATATGTTGGTTATGATTTGTTTTACTCCAGTTATGAATTCATGAACTTTAGATGTGGTTTACTTTTCTGTTTTGATTAAGAACTTGTTTATGTATGTGGGTTGAGGGTCGACACTTAATTTGCATGCCTAAACTTGATGCTAGGATATAAGGGAATTTCACCTAATCGTTATGAACTTATATTCATGAGTAGTAAAGATCGCTAGTCACGATTGTGTTTAAGTAAACCCTAGGCTGGATTAACATGCGTATTCCATAGTTATGAATGCCTAGTCAATGTTTATGATTTCCGTTGAACTTAATGATCTTTGTTGAATGTCTCTATCATGCGTATTCCATAGTTAGGGACTTTGATGAGGAATAATTTGGTTGTAATGCGTATTCCATTCAATCCAATGAATCTAGGGAAATCTAAGAGTTAATTTAAGCGGACCTAATTAACTTGGAACATTGTCATTCATCGTTTGTTGAAGTCATAACTGGGAATCAAATTATATGCATATGTTCATGTGTGGATAAGGAACCCTCTAACTAGTTTCTCATCATTCTATTTCATCACAATCTGTTTTGTTTTAAGTTTATTTTCGAAGTTTAAAGTTTTAAAGTTCAATTTTCGTCAAAACAAAACCCCTTGCTTTTAAGTCTTGCTTTTAGAGTCAAAACTTGTTTCCTTTAAATCTTTTGAGTCTTTTAAAGTTATATTTTCGTCCAAATCACTTGTTAGGTCTAGAATTGAATCTTTTTTATTGTTATTTGCTGTTTTGAGTGTTTTAAGTTAGTTTTGAGTTTATAGAGTCTAGTTTAGTGTTTTTGAGTCTTATATTTGTTGATTAGCATCCCTAGTTAATCCCCGGTCTAGAACGATCCCTACTTACATCATTACTACAATTGTCATCAATAGGGTTTAATTTGTGTGTCAAGTAATTTTCACATCAACCCTAACTATGGAATACGCATGATAGAGACACATATCAATGATCATTAAGTTCAATGGAAATCATAAGCATTGACGAGGCATTTATAACTATGGGATACGCATGTTACTCTTGCCTAGGATTCACTTAACACAATCGTGACTAGCGACTTTTACTACTTATGAATATAAGTTAATAACGATTAGGTGAAATTGCCTTATACTCTAGCATCAAATTCATGCATGCAAACTAAGTGTCGACCCTCAATCAACATACATAAACATGTTATCAATCAAATAGATAAGTAAACCACATTCACGATTCATGAAATCATAATTGGAAGAAATCAAGTTATATAAAACATATGATCATGGCTTTGAATTCCCCTCTAACTATAAAGAAATTAGTTCCTCATGTTCGCAAATAAACAAAGATAAATATATTTAAACATTGACATAAAGATAGAAAACACCTAGAAACGCTCCACAATCCAAGCTCCTTGAATGGCATGCACGGCTCCAAGTTGTCTTCCTTCTTCTCCTTGCAAACTCACGGCACAATGAGGGATGGTTGGGTGAATGGTGTAGTGAAAATCTGGTAGAGGGTGGTGAATGAAAGGGTGCGGCAAGGCCTTGTATTTATAGGCTGAAAATCCCATCTCCTAGGTAGCCAAGGACAAGGTTTTAAAAGCCTAAGTTGCATAGGATAATAACATACAATCCTATAAGGAAAACAAGTCAAAAACCCAAAGGGATTGGGAGATAAGGTGCGGCACAAAGAGTGTGAAAAGATAAGGCTTCTAGAAATCTGAAATTCCAAGGGAATTAAGGTATAGGGTGCGGCACTTATCTAGGAAGGGATAGGGCTTCTAGAAATCCCATTTTAAGCATCCTAATCTAATTAGAAACCCTCCTAAGTGGCTGAAATGTGGATAGTTTAGGATAAGAATAAGATAGGATAGGATTGATAGGAGCATATTTATGCTACTTAATTGGCTTGTTCTCGTGCATTTAGGTTGTGTTTACTGATAGGAGCATATTTATGCGCCTTAGTTAGTTAGTTCTTATGCATTTATGTTGTGTTTTCTTAGTTAAATTAGTCTTTTAAGGTATTTTCATGTGTTTTCAGGTTTTAGAGACAAAGTGAGCAAAAGGATGCAATTTGGAGCATTTTGGAGCAAAATTGGGTTAGAATGGAGTTCATGCACATGAAGCACAAGGGATGGACGAATTTGAGGGATTGATGAAGCTAGGAAGGCGTTTCAAAGTTGAAGAATTGAAGATACAAAGTTTCCTAGTTGAAGTAGGAAAGGGCTTACATGAAGGATTCCTAATCAATATAGGAGTCCTAATTGAAGATGGATTCCTAGACGAATGAAGTTTCCTACTAAAGCAAGTGACATGAAGAAGAAGAATTAAAGCCAAAGAATCAGCTCAAGAGAAGGATCTTATCCAAAACCTCATCCATAACCTTATCTTAGCTTATCTTATCCAAACAAACCTTATCCTATCTTATCTTATCCTAATCCTAAATTATCCACATTCCAGCCACTTAGGAGGGTTTCTAACTAGATTAGGATGCTTAAAATGGGATTTCTAGAAGACCTAATCCTTTCCTACAAAGGTGCCACACCTTATCCCTTGTTTTTCTAGAAATCAGCCACAAAATAACCTTTCTAGAAGGCCTTATCCCTTCTCCTACAAAAGTGACGCCCCAAACCTTTCTAGGACTCCTAGAAACCTGATTATTCCTTTCCCCCTTGGTTTCTAAAAGCCTTAGCCTTTTCCTTCAAGGATTGTGTGTTATTATCCTATACAAATTAGGCTTTTAAATCCTTTTCCTTTGCTACATAGGGGCTGCGAATTTCAGCCTATAAATACCACCCTTTGCTGCACCATTTAGTCACCATCCTCTACCATATTTTCACTACACCATTCACCCAAACATACCTTGTGTTCCGTGAGTTTGCAAGGAGAAGAAGGAAGACAACTTGGAGCCGTGCATGCCATTCAAGGAGCTTGGATTGTGGAGCGTTTCTAGGTGTTTTCTATCTTTGTTTTAATGTTTAAATTTATTTATCTTTGTTTATTTGCTAGTATGAGGAACTAAACCCCCCTTGGCTAGGGGGGGATTCGAAACCATGATTATGCTTGCTATATGATTTGATTACTTCTAATTGCGTTTCATAAGTTGTGATTTCAATTTGCTTATCTATGTGAATTAAAACTTATTCTTGTATGTTGATTGAGGGTCGACACTTAGTTTGCATGCATGAATTTGATACTAGGATATAAGGGAATTTCACCTAATCGTTATGAACTTATATTCACAAGTAGTAAAGGTTGTTGATCACAATCATGTTAAGTAAATTCTTGGCATAAGTTTCATGCAATCATAGTAACAAGTGCTTCGTCAATGCTTATGGTTTTCATAGAACTTAATGATTCTTGCTTGTATCTCTATTATGCAATCATGTAGGGGACTTGTGGGGAATGTTTTGGGTTGTCGTATGCAATCATCCAATTCAATAACATTAGGAAAATCTGAAGGTTAATTTAAGCGGACCTAATTAACTTGGGGCGTTGGGGATTCATGGTTTATTGAAAAGCAATTAGAGATCGTTTTATATGCAAGTGTGACATGTGTGGAGATGAACCCCTTAGCTAGCCTTCCATCCATCCATTTAAACCAAATTCGTTTTAGAGTCTTTTCAATTTACAAAGTTTTGTTTTGTTTTCAAAATTCGTCCAAAATCAATCCCCCTTTAGTTTTAAGTGTCATATTAGTTAGAAACCCATTTAGTTTGTGTTTTTAGGTGTCTTGAGTCAAGTTTAAACCAATTTTCGTCCAAATTCTTCCCTAGTGTCCAAAACTGCCCAGAAAGTGGTTTTAAGGCAGTTTTGAGTGTTTATTTGCTGTTTTGAGTCTTTTGGTTTGTTTTAGTGTTTTAAAGTTTAGTTTTACATTCTTTGAGTCTACTTACTGTTTTAAACTTGTTTTTACGTTTTTGAGTCAAGTCCAAGTGATTTTGCAATCCCTCCTAATCCCCGGCCTAGAACGATCCCTACTTACATACTTGCTACAATTGATAAAAAGAGGGTTAATTTGAGTGTCAACATAATTTTCACATCATTTACTTAGCTATTTTAGTGTTTAAAGTCACTTTTGTGTGTTTTCAGGTTCAAGGGTCAAAGTGTGCAAGAAGATGCATTTTGGAGCAATTTGGAGCTTGGAATGCATGTCACATATTTGGAGCCAAGGTTTGGACGAATTTGAAGACTTGAAGATGATGATTCCTACTTGAACAAGGTTTCCTAGTTGAAGTAGGAAAGTGCTTACTTGAAGGAGGATTCCTAATCGACGAAGGATTCCTAATCAACGAAGGATTCCTAATTGAAGATGGATTCCTAATCACATGAGGATTCCTAGAAGAACAAGGATTCCTACTCCAACAAGGATTCCTACTTGAAGTAGGAAAGTTAAGCCAAGGTTTCCTACTTTGGTTTGATTTTTCCTAATTGTCCCTAAAAGTTCCAGCAATTATGAAGATTTTCTAAGCATTCTAGGACACAAAACAAAAGCCTAGAACCCTTATGGACCCCTTGCCACACTCCCTTGCCCTTTCCTCTTCCTTGCCGTGCAAGGGAGAGGGCTCTTTCCTGTTTTGGAGCATTAAAACACCTTCCTTTTTATGCTTTAAACCCTGGCCGAATTTCCTTGACCTTTCCTTTTAATTTTCTGATTTGTTTCCTTAATTCTAGAAGCTTTAAACTTAATTCCTGATTACCTAATTAGCCTAGGGTTTTTAATTTCCTAATCCCTTTAAATAAACAGGTTTGTGCAGCCACAAACATCTCCATTCAGCCACACACTCTCCCAAATTCGTCAAACCCCATCCACAACCTCAGAAACCATTCCTCCTCCATCTCTGCCGATTTCCACCACCATTCTTCATCTCCACACCTTCCACACAACACCCATACACTACCCCCAAGCCTTGCCGTGCCCCTACACCATCCATAATCCATTCTACATCACACAAACCCCCCAGAAATCATCCTCACCCAATCTGCCGCAAGGAGAAGAGAAGGAGACAGTTCATGAAAATTGTTTGGCTCTTCAATCTGAGTTGTTGAACAATTTTAGGTGTATTCCATCTTATATTTCAATGTCTACTTCTTGTAATCTTTGTTTTTCATTGAGTATGATTGGCTAAATTCGTTTTGGCTAAGGGTGTATTCGAAACCATGTTTATTTATGTGAAATAAGTTGATTACTTCCAGTTATCGTTGCATAAGTCGTGAATACAATTTGCTTAACCGTTTAATTCAAAACTTATTCTTGTATGTTGATAGAGAGTGCACGCTTGATTTGCATGCTGGAATTTGGTGCTAGAATATAAGTTTGTTACACCTAATCGTTATGAATTTATATTCGCAAGTAGTGAAGATCGCTAGTCACGATCGTGTTAAGTAGATTCATGGCAGGAGTATCATGCTTTTCATAGTTACAATTGCCTTGTCGATGCTTATGATTTCCAAAGAACTTAATGATTCTAACTTGTATCTTTATGATGCTGTTCATATAGAGAACTTGTTAGGAATAATTTGTTTGCGATGCATATTCATCCAATTCAATGATTCTAGGGAAATCTGAAAGTTAATTTAAGCGGACCTAATTAACTTGGAGTGTCGAGGTTCATAACTTATTGAATTGATAACTGGAAATCGATTACGTTGCATAAATTTCATGTGTGGAGAAGAACCCCTTAGCCATTCCATCACCCATTGATTCATCACATTTAGTTTACAATCTGTTTTAATTTACAATCTGTGCATTTAGTTCAAATTCGTCCAAACACAATTCCCCCATATTTTGTTAAGTTTGAGTCTTCATAATCTGTCCTCTTTGGTGTTTTTAAGTATTTTGAGTCATAAGTTTTGTCAAATTCGTCCAAATCTTGTCTTAGTTGCTGTTTGAGTCAATTAACTTGTTTTAGTCAGTTTTGGGCAGATTTGAGTGTTTCAAATCTGTTTTGAATCTTAGTAGTCTAATTAGAGTCTTCAAGTTTAGTTTTTGTGTTTCTAAGTCGATTTGTATTAGATTAGCACCCCTAGTTAATCCCCGGTTAGAACGATCTCTACTTACATCATTACTACAATTGTCACAAATAGGGTTTAATTTGTGTGTCAAGTTAATTTTCACATCAAGGATAAGGTTTGATTGGATAAGATAAGCTAAGATAAGGTTATGGATGAGGTTTTGGATAAGATCCTTCTCTTGAGCTGATTCTTTGACTTTACTCTTCTTCTTCACATAGGAAACCTTGCTTGAGTAGGAAACTTCATACATCTAGGAATCCATCTTCAATTAGGACTCCTACATTGATTAGGAATCCTTCATTCAAGCCATTTCCTTCTTCAACTAGGAAACTTGGTATCTTCAATTCTTCAACTTTGAAACGCCTTCCAAGCTTCATCAATTCCTCAAATTCGTCCATACCTTGTGCTTCATGTGCATGAACTCCATTCTAGCCCAATTTTGCTCCAAAATGCTCCAAATTGCATCCTTTTGCTCACTTTGTCTCTAAAACCTGAAAACACATGAAAATAGCTTAAAAGACTAACTTAACTAAGAAAACATAACATAAATGCATAAGAACTAGCTAACTAAGGCGCATAAATATGCTCCTATCAACATGCACCTTCCTAAACGTCTCGAGAACATCTTTCTCCGCTTCTTCGTTCTTGGCTTGCAAAAATCTGCTAGGAAACGGTACATTCGGAGGAATGACATTAGAATTAACTTGAATTCGACCTTCCTTACCTATGGTGGCCGTATTGGAATGCTTGGGTGGTTGCGGCAAGGGTGTTTCTACCCTTGCCGTGGCCTTTGCTTGGTTCTCCTCCTCAATTTGCAACTTTTCGTCCTCCTTGGGGGCAGATTTCGATGGTTGTGGCTCAGTTCCTACTTCTTTCCCGCTCCTTAGCATGATGGCCTTGGCAGTTTCGAATCCTCCCCTCGGATTGACAACGGTTGAACTTGGCAACTTGCCTTGTTCTCGAAATTGACCCATGAACTCTGCAATCTGCCCTACTTGCTTCTCCAACTCATCCATCCTTTTGTCTCTATTTTGCATACCCTGCGCGATAGAAGTTAGTAATTGAAAAATCTGATCATTATCAATGGACGAACCTGAATTGGTTTGGGTAGGTTGTGCTTGAGGTTGTGTGGGTGCAAACGGCTTTTGATAGAAACCCGGGGGTTGTTGCCTAAATGTGCTTTGTGGTTGGCCTTGTTGGGGTTCTCGCCATTTAAAGTTTGGATGATCTCTCCAACCGAGATTGTAGGTATTAGAGAAGGGATCACTTCTTTGTTGATATGGCTGCCCAAGCCCCACGGCATTGAGGGTCTCCCACCCTCCATTCTCTATCAATTGTGGGCACTTGTCCGTAAGGTGTCCTTGCATGGAGCACACGCCACAAGCACTTACATTTTGTACTTTTGGTCCTTCCACAACCTGAGAAAGAAGAGTAGTAAGGTTAGCCATTTGATTTTGAAGTTCGGTTATGGCACTTACCTCATTCACTTGGTGTTGCCGTGGGTTGCTCCTTTGTCCAACACCTTCGTATTGTTGAGCGTTTAATGCTCGATTGGCAATCAATGTCTTTGCTGCCGTGTGATGTGAAAATTAACTAGCACTCAAATTAACCCTCTTTTTATCAATTGTAGTAAGTATGTAAGTAGGGATCGTTCTAGGCCGGGGATTAGGAGGGATTGCAAAATCACTTGAAAACTGACTCAAATACGTAAAAACAAGTTTAAAACACTAAACTAGACTCAAAGAATGCAAAACTAAACTTTAAAACACCAAAACAAACCAAAAGACTCAAAACAGCCCAGAAACACTTAAAACTGCCTTAAAACCACAATCTGGGCAGTTTTGAACACTAGACACAAACTTGGACGAAAATTGGTTTTAACTTGACCTAAGACACTTAAAAACACAAACTAAAGTGAATTCTAACTACTATGACTCAACAAAGTGAAGGGGGATTGATTTTGGACGAATTTAAAAACAAAACAAACCTTGTAAACTAGACAGATTTTTAAAACGAATTTGATTTAAATGAATGGATGGAAGGCTAGCTAAGGGGTTCATCTCCACACATGTTATACTTGCATTCAAAACGATTTCCAATTGCTTTTCAATAAACCATGAATTCTCAACGCCCCAATGTAATTGGGTCCGCTTAAATTAACCTTCAGATTTTCCTAACGTTATTGAATTGGATGATTGCATACGACAACCCAAAGCATTCCCCACAAGTCCCCTACATGATTGCATAATAGAGATACAAGCAAGAATCATTAAGTTCTATGAAAACCATAAGCATTGACGAAGCACTTGTTACTATGATTGCATGAAACTTATGCCAAGAATTTACTTAACGCGATTGAGATCATCAACCTTTACTACTTGTGAATATAAGTCCATAACGATTAGGTGAAATTTCCTTATATCCTAGCATTCAATTTACGCATGATAATTAAGCGTGCACTCTCAACCAACACACACAAATCAACGTAATTCACATAGATAAGTAAATTGAATTCACAACTTATGAAACGCAATTAGAAGTAATCAAATCATATCGCAAGCATAAACATGTATTTCAAATCCCCCCCTAGCCAAGGGGGGGTTTAGTTCCTCATACTCGCAAAGCAACGATACATAAATTTAGACATTAAAATCAAAGGAAAGAAAACACCTAGAATGCTCCAACGTGGCAGCAAGTGCATCCAAGAACCCTCCTTCCTCCTTGCTGCGGCAGAGAACTTTAGACAGGTTTTTGGGGTTAATTGTGGTGTAGAATGGATGGGGAATGGTATGGAAGGCTTAGGGTTGATGGGTGGTGCGGCTAGGGTTGTTTTTAGGCAGAAATTTGGGAGAATGGTGGTGGAAGGGTGCGGCAGAGAGCAAGGAATGATTTCTGGCGTGAATTGATGTGTATGAGAGGTGGTGTGTATGAATAGGTGCGGCACATCCTTTATATAGGCTCTAAAAACCCTAGGGGAATCAGATATGGACTTCTAGAATCCAAATCCACAAGGAAAAAGGCCTAGAAATCAGAAATTCAATGGGAAAAAGGATAAAAGGTGCGGCACCTTTTTAGGAATTGGATAGGGCTTCTAGAAACCCTCTAATGCAAGGATAAGGTGTCCTAAAGTGTTTGGGAATCCTCCTTCTTCTTGGAAACCTTTTCCTTCTTCAACTTGGAATACTTCTTTCTTCTTGAAACTTGATGCCATTTGGATTTAACTTTCATACTTCAAGTAGGAAACCTTGTTTGAGTAGGAAACTTCATTCGTCTAGGAATCCATCTTCAATTAGGAATCCATCGTTGATTAGGAATCCTACTTCAACTAGAACTCCTACTTTGACTAGGATTACATCTTCAATTAAGCACTTTTCCTACTTCAACTAGGAAACCTTGCTCAAGTAGGAAACATCATCTTCAAATCTTCAATTTCGTCCATTCTCTTGGCTCCAAGCATATGTTGTCCATTCCAAGCTCTAAATTGCTCCAAAAGGCTCCAAAATGCATCCTTTTGCATACTTTGCCCTTAGAACCTGAAAACACATAAAACTAGCTTAAAAGACTACTTTACTAAGGAAAAACACTATAACTGCACAAGAACAAGCTAAACTAAGGCGTATAAATATGCTCCTATCACCGTGGGGGTCTTGTCCACCAAGGCTCCTCCCGCCGAGGCATCTAGCATTTGACGTTCGATTGGTAGAAGTCCCTCGTAGAAGTATTGTAGAAGAAGTTCCTCCTTCATTTGATGCTGACAAGAAGCAACAAGAGATTTAAAACGTTCATAATATGTAGGAAAAGACTCACCTTCATCTTGTTGAATTCCACTTATCCTTTTCCGTAGGAGGATAACTCGAGAAGTTGGGAAAAACTTCTCCAAGAAGGCCCGTTTCATGCTCTCCCAAGATGTGACAGTTCCGGGAGCCAATTCATACAACCAATCTTTCGCCTTTTCCAAGAGAGAAAAGGGAAAGGCCTTCATCTTCAATATACTCCCATCGACATTGATTGGAGTCATGCTTGAACACACCACCTCGAATTCCTTCAAGTGCTTATTAGGATCCTCCATGGACAACCCCTGGTACTTCGGAATGTGGTGTAGCAAACTTGACCTCAACTCGAATTCTTCGGTCTTTCCTTGGGCAGCTGCAGGGTATTGAATGCATAAGGGTGCGGCATTGTCCAATCCCGAAGCTGAAAGCTCCTTGATTGTACGATTGTCTTGTGCCATGGCTTGCTCTACTTCACCCACACTTGGTGTTGCCGTGAGTTCCTCTTCCTCAAACTCAACTTCGGCTTCTGAGTTTGAACTTGATTCGCTAGGTTCTGGATTCTTCCTTTTTCGTCTAAACTCTCGCTCAAAATCGTCGTCATAAACTAGTACCTAAAACAAGAAAACAAACTCAGAATCTGGAATGAATCGGATGAGAACTCCGAGTCATAAACTAGTACCTAAAACAAGAAAACAAAACAAACTCAGAATCTGGAATGAATTAAAACAGAAATAAAACAATCCAAGGGATTAGCAAAATTGCTAATCCCCGGCAACGGCGCCAAAAATTTGATGCGAAATATATAAGCACACAAATTAAACCCTCTTTTTATCAATTGTAGCAAGTATGTAAGTAGGGATCGTTCTAGGCCGGGGATTAGGAGGGATTGCCAAATCACTTGAAAACTGACTCAAAACTTAAAAACAAAGTTTAAAACACTAAACTAGACTCAAAGAATGCAAAACTAAAACTTAAAACACTAAGACAAACCAAAAAACTCAAAACAGCAAACAAACACTCAAAACTGCTTTAAAACCACTTTCTGGGCAGTTTTGAACACTAGGGAAGAATTTGGACGAAAACTGGTTCTAACTTGACTCAAGACTCTTAAAAACACAAACTAAATCACTTTCTAACTAATATGACACTTGAAACTAAAGGGGGAATTGGTTTTGACGAATTTAAAAATAAAACAAGAACTTGTAAAACAAAACAGGTTTTAAAACGAATTTGGGTTAAATGGATAGATGGAAGGCTAGCTAAGGGGTTCATCTCCACACATGTTATACTTGTATTTAAAACGATCTCTAATTGCAATTTAATAAACTATGAATACTCAACACTCCAAGTTAATTAGGTCCGCTTAAATTAACTCTCAGATTTTGATAGGAGCATATTTATGCGCCTTAGTTAGCTAGTTCTTATGCATTTCCATGGTGTTTTCTTAGTTAAAGTAGTCTTTTAAGCTAGTTTTATGTGTTTTCAGGTTTTAAGGCCAAAGGATGCAAGAAGATGCATTTTGGAGCTTTTTGGAGCAAAATTGGGTTTGGAATGATTATCACATAATTGGAGCCAAGGTTTGGACGAATTTGAAGACTTGAAGATGATGATTCCTACTTGAACAAGGTTTCCTACTTGAAGTAGGAAAGTGCTTACATGAAGGAGGATTCCTAATCGACGAAGGATTCCTAATCGACGAAGGATTCCTAATCAACGAAGGATTCCTAATTGAAGATGGATTCCTAATCACATGAGGATTCCTAGAAGAACAAGGATTCCTACTCCAACAAGGATTCCTACTTGAAGTAGGAAAGTTAAGTCAAGGTTTCCTACTTTGGTTTGATTTTTCCTAATTGTCCCTAAAAGTTTCAGCAATTATGAAGACTTTCTAAGCATTCTAGGACACAAAACAAAAGCCTAGAACCCTTTTGAACCCTTGCCGCACCCCCCTTTGCATTTCCTCTTCCCTATTTCCTGTTTTTATGCTTTAAAACGCCTTCCTTTTGTGTTTTAAACCCTAGCCGAATTTCCCTTGCCCTTTCCCTTAATTTTCTGATTTGTTTCCTTAATTCTAGAAGCTTTAAACTTAATTCCTGATTACCTAATTAGCCTAGGGTTTTTAATTTCCTAATCCCTTTAAATAAACATGTTTGTGCAGCCACAAACAGGCCCATTCATCCAGAAACTCACCATTCACGCCATAAACCGAACTCCATCTTCAACAGCCCCATTCTACCACCATTCACCCAAATTTCTGCCACAAAACCACCCTAGCCGCACCACCCATCAACCCTAAACACTTCCATACGTCCTCCATCCATTCTACATCATCAAAACAGCCCAGGAACCACCAACATCCAATCTGCCGCAAGCAAGGAAAGGGGACAGATTCTCTACAATTGTTTGGCTTTTCAATCTGAGTTGTTGAACGATTTTAGGTGTTTTCTATCTTATATTTCAATGTCTAATTCATGTAATCTTTGTTTTGCTTTAAGTATGATTGGCTAAATTCGTTTTGGCTAAGGGTGTATTCGAAACCATGATTATATATGTGAAATAAGTTGATTACTTCCAGTTATCGTTGCATAAGTCGTGAATACAATTCGCTTAACCGTTTGATTTAGAACTTATTCTTGTATGTTGATTGAGAGTGCACGCTTAATTTGCATGCTTGAATTTGGTGCTAGGATATAAGTTTGTTTCACCTAATCGTTATGAATTTATATTCGCAAGTAGTGAAGGTCGCTAGTCACGATCGTGTTAAGTAGATTCCTGGCAAGAGTATCATGCTTTTCATAGTTACGAATGCCTTGTCGATGCTTATGATTTCCAAAGAACGTAATGATTCTAACTTGTATCTTTATCATGCTGTTCATATAGAGAACTTGTTAGGAATAATTTGTTTGCGATGCATATTCATCCAATTCAATGATTCTAGGGAAATCTGAAGGTTAATTTAAGCGGACCTAATTAACTTGGAGTGTCGAGGTTCATAACTTGTTAAATTGATAACTGGAAATCGATTTAGATTGCATATATTTCATGTGTGGAGAAGAACCCCTTAGCCATTCCATCATCCATTGATTCATCACAATTTTGTCTTACAATCTGTTTTCTTTTTCAATCTGCCCATTTAATTATTTTCGTCCAAAATCAATCCCACCTTGTTCCTTTAAGTCATATTACTTAGAACTTGTCTTAGAATATGTTTTTAGGTGTTTTAGGTCATTAGGAAACCAAAATTCGTCCAAGTTGTGTTAGAGTCCCAAAACTGCCCAGAAAGTGGTTTTTAGGCAATTTTGAGTGTTTGTTTGCTGTTTTTAGTCTTTTGGTTTGTTTTAGTATTTTAGATTTTAGTTTTGCATTCTTTGAGTCTAGTTTAGTATTTTAAACTTTGTTTTACAGATTTGAATCAGTTTAGAGTGTTTTAGCAATCTCTCCTAATCCCCGGTTTAAGAACGATCCCTACTTATCCATACTACATTTGTCAACAAGAGGGTTTAATTTGTGTGTCAACATAACTTTCACATCAGATTTCCCTTATGTCAATGAATTGGACGGAAAATGCGCATCGCAATCAAATTATTCTTCAAAAGTTCTTTATATGAAAGCGCATAATAAAGATACAATCAAAGATCATTACATTCAATGGAAATCATAAGTATTGACGAGGCATTCGTAACTATGAAAGCGCATGAAACTTATGCCAAGAATTTACTTAACACGATTGTGATCAACAACCTTTACTACTTGTGAATATAAGTTCATAACGATTAAGTGAAACTCCCTTATATCCTAGCATCAAATTCATGCATGCAAAGTAAGTGTCGACCCTCAACCAACATACACAAATTAGTTTTAATTCTTGTAGATTAGCAAATTGAATTCATAATTCATGAAACGCAATTAGAAGTAATCAAATCATATAGCTGATATGATATTAACTAGCACTCAAATTAACCCTCTTTTTATCAATTGTAGTAAGTATGTAAGTAGGGATCGTTCTAGGCCGGGGATTAGGAGGGATTGCTAAATCACTTGAAAACTGACTCAAAAACGTAAAAACAAAGTTTAAAACACTAAACTAGACTCAAAGAATGTAAAACTATAACTTAAAACACCAAAACAAACCAAAAGACTCAAAATAACACAAAAACACTCAAAACTGCCTTAAAACCACTTTCTGGGCAGTTTTGAACTCTAAACAAGATTTTGACGAAAATAGGTTTTAACTTGACTCAAAACACTTAAAAACACAAACTAACACACTCTCTAACTAATTTGACACTTGAAAACAAAGGGGGATTTGGTTTTTACGAAATTGAAAACAAAACATAAACTTGTAAATCAAAACAGATTTTAAAACGAATTTGATTGAATTGAATGGATAGAAAGCTAGCTAAGGGGTTCATCTCCACACATGTTATACTTGCATTCAAAACGATTTCCAATTGCTTTTCAATAACCCATGAATTCTCAATGCCCCAAGTTAATTAGGTCCGCTTAAATTAACCTTCAGATTTTTCCTAACGTTATTGAATTGGATGATTGCATACGACAACCCAAAGCATTCCCCACAAGTCCCCTACATGATTGCATAATAGAGATACAAGCAAGAATCATTAAGTTCTATGAAAACCATAAGCATTGACGAAGCACTTGTTACTATGATTGCATGAAACTTATGCCAAGAATTTACTTAACGCGATTGAGATCATCAACCTTTACTACTTATGAATATAAGTCCATAACGATTAGGTGAAATTTCCTTATATCCTAGCATCAAATTCATGCATGCAAATTAAGTGTCGACCCTCAACCAACATACACAAATCAGTTTTAATTCTTGTAGATAAGTAAATTGAATTCCCAACTTATGAAACGCAATTAGAAGTAATCAAATCATATAGCAAGCATAAACATGGTTTCGAATCCCCCCCTAGCCAAGGGGGGGTTTAGTTCCTCATACTCGCAAAGCCAAGATACATAAAATTAGAAATTAAAATCCAAAGAAAGAAAACACCTAGAACGCTCCAACTTGGCAGCAAGCGCATCCAACGAATTCTCCTTCCTCCTTGCTGCGGCAGAGACTTTAGAACAGGTTTTTGGGGTTATTTGTGGTGTAGAATGGATGGGGAATGGTATGGAAAGGTTTAGGGTTGATGGGGGTACGGCTAGGGATGATTTTGGGCAGAATTTTGGGACTTTGGTGATGGAAAGGTGCGGCAGAAATCAAGGTTTAATTTCTGGCGTGAATGGTTATGTATGAGAGGTGATGATCTGATCTAGGGGTTATAATGAGTATATATAGGCATCCAAAACCCTAGGGTAATCAGATTAGGGTTTCTAGAAGCCCAAATCCACCAGAAATTAGGTTAAAACAATTAGATTTTTAGTGGGAATAAGGCCTAAGGTGCGGCTAGGGTTAGGGTTTAGAGATGGGCCTATGGTGCGGCAATGTCCAAGAATGTAAGGATGGGTCATCTAGAAGCCCAAAGCCAAGAATAGAAACTCTCACAAATGGAAACCTCCAAGAATAGAAACTTCCAACTTTAGAAACTTCGGGTTCTAATTCTGAATTCTTTGTTCTTCACTTTCATTTCTTCATTTCTTAAGCTCCCTTTGACCTTCAACTCGTCCATTTCATCCCAACCTTGTGTTCCAAGCATGTCCTTTTCAATCCAAGCTCACTTTTTGCTCCAAAAGCTCCAAATTGCATCATTTCATGTAATATGTCCTTTAAACCTGAAAACACATGAAAGTAGCTTAAAAGACTACTTTAACGAAGAAAACATAACGAAAATGCATAAGAACTAGCTAACTAAGGCGCATAAATATGCTCCTATCAATAGCAAGCATAAACATGGTTTCAAATCCCCCCCTAGCCAAGGGGGGTTTAGTTCCTCATACTCGCAAAGCAAAGATACATAAATTTAGACATTAAAATCAAAGATAGAAAACGCCTAGAATGCTCCAACTTGGACAGCAGGTGAATCAATGGATTTCCCTTCCTCCTTGCTGCGGCATGATGCTTGTGGACAGGTTTTTGGGTGGATTTATGGTGTAGAATGGATAGGGAATGGTATGGAAGGGTTTAGGGTTTATAGGTGGTGCGGCTAAGGGTGATATGTGGCAGAAATTTGGGAGTATGGTGGTGGAAGGGTGCGGCAAAGATGAGGGCAGATTTCTGGCGTGATTTTTGAATGTGAGAGGTGGTGAGTTCGGCCAAGGCTTAATATGAGTATTTATAGGCACTTAAAACCCTAGGTAAATCAGATATGGACTTGAATAACCCAAATCCACAAGGAAATAGGCTTAGAAATCAGAATCCACAAGGGAAAAGGCCTCCTAGGTGCGGCAGATTAGATGGGGGAAGGATTGGCCTTCTAGAATGCCTTGCAAGGCAAGGAAAAGGGTTTCTAGAAGGGCTTAGGTGCGGCATGGTTTGAATGTGAAGGGATAGGGCTTCTAGAAACCCTCCAATGCAAGGAAAGTGCATGGCACCATCTAGAATAAGGACAAGGTGTCCTAAAGTGTTTGGGACTCCTCTTTCTTCTTGGAAACCTTTTCCTTCTTCAACTTGGAATACTTCTTTGTTGCTGAAAATCAAAGCCAATTAGGGTTCACTTTCCTACTCCAAGTAGGAAACCTTGTTTGAGTAGGAAACTTCATTCGTCTAGGAATCCATCTTTAATTAGGAATCCTTCTTGGACTAGGATTTCATCTTCAATTTGGCTCTTTTCCTACTTCAACTAGGAATCCTTGCTCAAGTAGGAATCATCATCTTCAAATCTTCATTTTCGTCCAAACCCTTGGCTCCAAATATATGATATCCAATCCAAGCTCCATTTTGCTCCAAAAGGCTCCAAATTGCATCTTTTTATGTAATATGCCTTTAAAACCTGAAAACACAAGAAACTAGCTTAAAAGACTACTTTAAACTAAGAAAACATAACGAAAATGCATAAGAACTAGTTAACTAAGGCGCATAAATATGCTCCTATCAGCAACGCAGATGTGCAATTTGACAAATGCTGACACATCTCGGTAAAGCAGAGGCCTCTTTAATATCCGGAATTTACGCTTCGAGTTCTGAGCTTCGTTAAGGGCAAAGATTGCATGTGACAAGTGCTGACGAGGCTGAGAGAGACACATGGTTGGAATCGGCGCTTCGACAGACTGCTCGTGATTTTCGCAAAGCTGAGTTTGCGTGTGACAGGTGCTGACGAGGCTGAGAAAGCTGACACTCTTCGATATCTGGAATTGGTGGTTTGTGAGCAAGCCCAACTTTTGAGAACTCTGGCGCCTCTTCAATCTCTTGAAATCCCATCACATGTTGATTTTTATAGAGGTGCGTAGCTCATTTCAAAGTGCATTGAAATTCCGCTTGTAAAACTCCCATTTGCGCTTCTAACCTCTGAATTTAGCCCATCTCTTCTTTCTCCAAAACCTCTGAAATATGTCTGGCCCTTCCGACCGTCGTTTTGACTTGAACCATGGTGAAGGAGCAGCCCCTCCTTCTCCAGACAACATATGGCGTCCGTCCTTCATATCCCCTACTGGTCCTCTTACCGTTGGGGATTCGGTGATGAAAAATGACATGACCACTGCGGGGGTGGCCCGAATCCTTGTCACCCCCAGAGATAATAGACTGCTCGCTAGACGGTCTGATGAGTTGGCGGTTAAGGAGTCTCTGGCTCTTAGCGTGCAGTGTGCGGGTTCTGTGTCCAACATGGCCCAACGCCTATTTGCTCAAACCCGTCACGTTGAATCGTTGGCGACTGAAATACTGAGTCTCAAAGAGGAGATTAGAGGACTCAAGCATGAAAATAAACAATTGCACAAGCTTGCACACAATTATGCCACAAACATGAAGAGGAAAATTGACCAGCTGCATGAATCTGATGGTCAGATTTTACTTGATCATCGGAGGTTTGTAGGTTTGTTCCAACAGCATTTGCCGTCGTCTTCTGAGGCTGTACCGCGTAGTGAAGCTCCAAATGATCAACCTCCGGTACCTCCTCCATCTGTGGCTCCACCGATTGCTAAGATTCCGCTGACTACTGAGACTTCTCCCAAGCAGCCATTGTGAAGGCTCCCTCTTGTCTTATGCTGTGTTTCTTTATTTCCCAGTTTCCTGTTCATTTCCATGAAGTTTAATGTTAAAATCCTTTGCATATTTGTTAATGTTTCAAAATAGAAAGTCATACCCCAAAAATAATTAAACAAGCAAAAATATTAACAATCAAGCAAAATAAATGGGTTGCCTCCCTTGAAGCGCTAGCTTTAACGTCTTCCAGCCTGACGATGCCACATTGATCAACCTTCATGGGAACCCACGGCATGCAGTGGGATCTCCTCCACAACATGCTCCACAAAGTGCTCGTAGTACGGCTTCAGGCGATGTCCATTCACCTTGAATTCTTGCCCGGTTCTCAAGCTCTTAATTTGGACTGCACCATGCACAAAAAGATTAGTAACAACAAACGGGCCAACCCACTTGGAACGTAACTTACCAGGGAATAGACGAAGACGGGAATTGAACAACAACACTTTCTGCCCAGTTTCGAAAGTCTTGCCTCGAAGCATCTTATCATGGAATGCCGTGGTCTTCTCTTTGTAAATTCTAGCATTCTCATAAGCTTCATGCCTTATCTCATCAAGTTCACTCAATTGAAGCTTTCGATGAATTCCAGCTTGGTCCACATTCAAATTGAAGGTCTTGATGGCCCAATGAGCTCTATGTTCTAATTCCACGGGAAGATGTCAAGGCTTGCCATACACAAGTCGAAAAGGAGACATACCAATGGTGGTTTTGTAAGCCGTTCGATACGCCCATAATGCATCATCCAACCGTAAGCTCCAATCTTTTCTATTTGGCCCAATGGTCTTCTCCAAAATCTGTTTGATCTCACGATTCGACACCTCGGCTTGGCCATTGGTTTGGGGGTGGTAAGGTGTGGAGACCTTATGCATCACATGGTACTTCTTGAGTAATGCCTCAATGGTACGGTTGCAAAAATGAGACCCGCCATCACTGATTAGCACCCTAGGCATCCCAAACCTAGAAAAGATATTAGTTTTCACAAAATCTGCCACAACTTTAGAATCGTTAGTTCGAGTGGCTTTCGCTTCCACCCACTTGGAAACATAATCAACGGCAAGTAAAATGTAAGTGAAACCAAAAGATGAAGGAAAAGGACCCATAAAATTGATACCCCAAACATCAAAGATTTCGAGAACAAAGATGGGTACCTGCGGAATTTGATCTTTTTGGCCAATATTACCTGTCCTTTGGCATCGATCACATGTTAAACAAAAGGTTCTAGCATCTTTAAACAAAGTAGGCCAATAAAAATCACATTCAAGAACCTTAAAAGCTGTCCTTTGGGTGCCAAAGTGACCCCCACATGCATATGTGTGACAAAAACTTAAAATTGAGTGAAAATCTGATTCATGCACACATCTTCTTATAACCTGATCTGAACAATATTTCCACAAGTATGGGTCATCCCAAACATAAAATCTAGCATCCCTTTTAAGTTTATCACGTTGGAATTTGTTTAGGGTGCTAGGAACTTGTTTAGTCACCAAATAATTCACCAAATCTGCGTACCAAGGAGCACTTACCTGAACGGACAAGAGTTGTTCATCCGGAAATGTTTCGGAGATGGGAAGATCCTCTTCTTCACGCACCAACCTGCTTAGGTGGTCGGCAACAACATTATCACTCCCCTTCTTGTCCTTGATTTCGATGTCAAACTCTTGAAGTAGAAGCATCCAACGAATGCGTCTAGGTTTAGCTCAAACTAAAGCTACAACCCTGAGAGACTTGAGCCTAAAACTTTATTTGGAGAGTTAAAATCTGTGCATTCTTGTTTTCTAAAGTCGTTGCATGATCTCATTATTCTTTGCTTGGTTACTACTTAGAAGGCGTTTCATCATTTAGTTCCAAATGCTAGAACTCATGCCAATTTCATTCAAAACATGTTATTGAATTGCATAACACATATTCAAGATAAAGTTGTTTAGTAGTTACCACCATAGCCAAAAAGCCTTCATTCCATACATTTGTTTTTGTAGGTTTAAACCCGTTGAGCCTTGTTTAGCCTATATTGTTTGTTAACCCACATTATCCTTACCTAGCCTAGATTAGGACCATCCACACCCTTGTTCTTGAAGCATAGTAAGCATGACTTAAAATGAATTCCTTTTGATTGAGGGTGTGCAGAAAACAAGTGTGGGGGAAGGATTTTTGATAGGTGGATGTGCCAAAGTCTATTTTGAGGCACGAGAAAAAAAAAAAAAAAGAAAGAAAATTCGTAGAAAAAAGAAGAAAAAAAGAAAAATGTTGAGAAAAGTGTGAAAAAGAGTTGAAAGAGCATGGAAATGAGCTCTAAGGTGTTGGTTGTTGAAGAAGGGGTCCAAAACATTGAATTTGACCCCAAGTGTTGCATGAATTTCCCCTTTTAGTTTAAAAGTTGATTTTTGCATTCAAAAGTGAATTCGAAGAGTCAATTTCATTGCTTTGCTTACTATTGTTTTAAGAACGTTTGTTTACCCTTCACCTTTCTTTGTTAGCCAATACCCCAAGCCCCGTTACAACCCTTAACTTCTATCTTGAGTGTTATGTATTTCAATTTGTGGAGTTTGGGATTGGTATGAGCATATGGTGTCACTGGTTCTCGCATCTAAGTAGTAGCATTCCTTTCATGAGATCATATACATGCTTATTAAATTCAGAGAAAGCTTTCCTTGTTATAACATATATGTGAGCATTCGTTTTCATATTTACATCAATCTTCTCACATATAACTAGTATAGGGTGTGTAGTCAGAAAATCTGTGTGAAAATTGAGTGCATATCTAGTAAGGAATTGAGCAAATTCTCTAAGGCATGTTACTACGTTCAAAATCATGTTTTAATTGGTTAAATGTGAACTAGTACGTGGTGACTATGATTAAGTGTGTGCTTAAGTGTAAAGATGACTAAAATCTGTGGGAATGATGATTTTTAACATGTCATGTGTATTGGAAATCCCTGAGGTAAATGTTGGAAGGTTTAGGTTGTGTTTTGTTTGTTTTGTTCGTTTTGTTTTTCTTTAATTCTTTATTTTGCTCGAGGACTAGCAAAAGCTAAGTGTGGGAGAATTTGATAGCTAAGTATTCCAAAAAGCATATAAAAGTTTAAAAAGCTATTACATATAAAAGTTTAAAAGTTTAAAAGCTTAAAAGTTTAAAAAGCTAAGTGTGGGAGAATTTGTTTTGTTCGTTTCGTTTCTTTAATTCTTTAATTCTTTATTTTGCCCTTCATTAAACATATAAAAGTTTAAAAGCTAAGTATTCCAAAAAGCTATTACATCAAATGAGTGGCTTTGTGGGCATACTTCCAACATTGAGGTCGTTGGTTTTGGCCCAAATAAGATGAGAACAAAATGGTTTTGTCTCTTTAATGAGAATTGGATTTTCATTTCAATTAGTTCCATTTAAATCAATTCTATGAATCCGAAAACCAATTGTTTAAGTTTCTTTCTTAGTTAATGTGATTGATTAAGAAAAGGGTGATTATGAACCAAAGGCCTCGATAATTGAGTTATTTGATTGGCCGCTTTACATTATGAATGTTTGGGTTTAGTAGTTTAGATTTGAATGTAATTTGATTATTCGAATTTGTTGTAAATGGACATAAGTCCATCTAATGTGTTGTAAAAGGGCATAAGCCCTTCTCTTTATTTCAAGTATTCCTTTTTGTTTATATGTATGCAAATTGGAATAGTTGGGTCCAACGCCCAATAGGAAATAACGGTTTAATTAGACTTAACGCGTAACTAAAATCAACAACTATCTACCTTAAACCCAAGGTCCAACACAAGGCTTGTGTTGGATCATCCTAAAACCTAATATGAATATATAGTCCATATGAGGATGCAATGCATTCGTTAGTAGTTCCATATAGTCTCGCTTGTTTCATCGAAATAGTGGGAGTATTATATACTACTAATTCATATTAACTTGGACCAATGGTTGTGATAGGCCTGATGCGAAATAGATAAGCACACAAATTAAACCCTCTTTTGTCAAATTGTAGTAGAGATGTAAGTAGGGATCGTTCTAGACCGGGGATTAGGAGGGATTGCTAAACACTTGGAAACTGACTTAAAAACTCAAAAACAAAGTTTAAACCACTAAACTAGACTCAAAGAATGCAAAACTAAAGGTTAAAACACTTAAACAAACCTAAGACTCAAAACAGCAACCTAATGACTCAAAACTGCCTAAAAACCACTTTCTGGGCAGTTTTGAGAACCTAACAAGAACTTGGACGAATTTGAGTGAAAACTTGAATCAAAACACTTAAAAACACAAATCAAAACACTTTTCTAACTAATCTAAGATTTCAAAACAAAGGGGGATTGGTTTTGGACGAAAATTGAAAACAAAACAGAAACTTTAAACTAAACAGATTGTAGAACGTTTTGAATAAAAGGATGGATAAAAGGCTAGTTAGGAGGTTCTTCTCCACACATGTCACACTTGCAAACAAAACGATTATCAGTTGTTCTTCCAATGAATTATGAATACTCAACGCCCCAAATTAACCGTGAATTGCACTAGTTAACCCTCAGTTTTTCCACAAGTTATCAAGTTGGATGATTGCATACGACAACCTAAAACATTCCCTACAAGTTCCCTACATGAATTGCATAATAGAGATACAAGCAAGAATCATTACGTTCTATGAAAAACATAAGCATTGACGAAGCATTTGTTACTATGAATTGCATGAAACTTATGCTAAGAACTCATTCAACGCGATCGTTTTCAAGCGACCTTCACTACTTGTGATCATAAGATTGTAACTATTAGGTGAAACTCCCTCATAATCTAGCATCGTATTCATGCATGAAAACTAAGCGTGCACTCTCAATCAACATACACAAATAAGTTATCAATCAAATAGATGAACGAATTGAATCCACAACTTATGAAATAACAACTGAATGTAATCAAATCATATTGCAAGCATGTACATGGTTTCGAATTACCCCCCAACTAAGGGGGTTTAGTTCCTCATACTCACAACACAAAGTTTATTGAATTGAAATATCGAAGACATAAGAAAGATTACACCTAAAACGCCCAACAATTCCACTTTGAATTCTGCACGTCAAGCTCCTCTTTCTTCTTCTCCTTGCTGCGGCAGAGAGGGTTTAGGGGATTTTTGGATGTGATTTTGGTTTAGGAAGGGAGTTAGGATGGTATGGTGGTGCGGCAAGGGGTATGGGTGGTGTATGGAGGTGTAGAATGGTGGCTGGAAGTGTAGAATGGTTGCGGCAAGGGGTGGGAAGTGGCTGGTTTGATGGAGAAGTGGCGGCTAAGAGGTATTAGGGTGATGATGGCTGCGGCAAGGTGGGGAAATAAGGTTGGATGAATTTTTGAATTGTGGAGAGATGATCTGTGCGGCTAGGTGTAGAAATATATATATAGGCACTTAAAAACCCTAGCAAATCAGATTAGGGCTTCTAGAAACCCAAATCCACCAGAAAAATAGGTTAAACAATCAGAAATTAGGTGAGAAAAGGGCCTAGGGTGCGGCAATTAAGTGGGCTAGGGTTAGGGCTTCTAGAAAGCCTTGCAAGGCAAGGAAATAGGTGTTCTAGAAGGGGAAAGGTGCGGCTGATTAGTGGGTGTGTGGATAGGCTTCTAAAAAGCCCAAAACCAAGAGAAACTAAGCCCTAACCCATGGCAAGGATGAGAAAATATTCTAACACCTTTCTTTGTGTCTTCCAACGCTTCGGAACCTTCTAATGTTGCTCAAACGCAAGGCCATTCCGGTTTAGGAAAGATCAACCCAAAATGGAAACTTTTAGGCTTAGCTTTCCTACTTCAAGTAGGAAACCTCAAATCTTCAACTCGTCAATTTCATCCCACCCTTGTGTTCCAAGCATGTCCTTTTTCAATCCAAGCTCACTTTTTGCTCCAAAAGCTCCAAATTGCATCATTTCATGTAACATGTCCTTTAAACCTGAAAACACATGAAAGTAGCTTAAAAGACTACTTTAACAAAGAAAACATAACGAAAATGCATAAGAACTAGCTAACTAAGGCGCATAAATATGCTCCTATCACATTCCATACATTTGTTTTTGTAGGTTTAACCCCGTTGAGCCTTATTTAGCCTATATTGTTTGTTAACCCACATTATCCTTACCTAGCCTAGATTAGGACCATCCATACCCTTGTTCTTAAAGCATAGTAAGCATGACTTAAAATGAATTCCTTTTGATCAAGGGTGTTGATAGGAGCATATTTATGCGCCTTAGTTAGCTAGTTCTTATGCATTTTCGTTATGTTTTCTTCGTTAAAGTAGTCTTTTGAGCTACTTTCATGTGTTTTCAGGCTTAAAGGGCATATGACATAAAAGGATGCAAATTGGAGCCTTTTGGAGCAAAATAGAGCTTAGATTGGAAAGTACAGGCTTGGAGCACAAGGAATGGACGAGTTTGAAGGGCAAAGGAGCTTAAGAAATGAAGAAATGAATGTGAAGAACAAAGAATTCAGAATTAGAAACCAAAGTTTCTAAAGTTGGAAGTTTCTATTCTTGGAGGTTTCCATTTGTGAGAGTTTCTATTCTTGGCGTTGGGCTTTTGGATGACCTATCCTTACCTCTTGGACTTGAGCCGCACTTCCTAGCCCATTCTCTCTTAAATTCTGACTTATTAGGGTCTTTAGTTGTGGATTTGGGTTATACAAATCCCTGTTTAAAACTAAGTGGACCTAAGCCCTAATTCTTTGTGGATATTCACCCTATGCCACACCTAAACCCTAGCCCATTTCCAAATCTGATCTCCCTAACCCTATGCCGCACCTAGGGTTTTAAATATCTGATTTCCTTGCCTTGCAAGGCATTCTAGAAGCCTAAACCCTAGCCCACTAAACCAGCCGAACCCTAGGCCTTTTCCCTTGCAAATTCTGATTGTTTTAACCTATTTTCTGGTGGATTTGGGTTTCTAGAAACCCTAATCTGATGGCTAGGGTTTTTAAGTGCCTATATATACTCTTTTAAACCTCTTGGCCGAGGAGACCACCTCCCATATCATCCATGCACTCCAGAAATTCATTCTAAACCCTTGCCGCAACCAACCCCTTCATTCTCCCTAGTTCTAAGCCCTTGCCGTGCCTCCCTAGTCCTTTTAACCCTTCTACCCTTTTCCATAACCATTCATCTACCACAGCCGTGCCTTCCCACCACCATCACCACCTTGTGCAGCCACCATTGGAGGAGGAAGAAGGAGTGCCGTGCAGCCCAAAGGAGGAAGACACCTTGCACATGCAATCTGCCATTAGTGGAGTGTTTGGAGTTCTTTCTTTCTTTGTTTCTGTTTTCATGTTTAATTCAAATTGTTGTTCAATTATGTTAGACATGTGGAACTAATTTCTTTATAGTTAGAGGTGAATTTGAAGCCATGGACATATGTTTTATATGATTTGATTTCTTCCAATTATGATTTCAGAAATTGTGAATGTGATTTACTTATCTATTTGATTGATAACTTGTTTATCAATCAAATAGATAAGTAAATCACATTCACAATTTCTGAAATCATAATTGGAAGAAATCAAATCATATAAAACATATGTCCATGGCTTCAAATTCACCTCTAACTAAAAAGAAATTAGTTCCACATGTCTAACATAATTGAAAAGCAAGTTAAATTAAACATGAAAACTGATAGGAGCATATTTATGCGCCTTAGTTAGCTAGTTCTTATGCATTTCCATGGTGTTTTCTTAGTTAAAGTAGTCTTTTAAGCTAGTTTTATGTGTTTTCAGGTTTTAAGGCCAAAGGATGCAAGAAGATGCATTTTGGAGCTTTTTGGAGCAAAATTGGGTTTGGAATGATTATCACATAATTGGAGCCAAGGTTTGGACGAATTTGAAGACTTGAAGATGATGATTCCTACTTGAACAAGGTTTCCTAGTTGAAGTAGGAAAGTGCTTACATGAAGGAGGATTCCTAATCGACGAAGGATTCCTAATCGACGAAGGATTCCTAATCAACGAAGGATTCCTAATTGAAGATGGATTCCTAATCACATGAGGATTCCTAGAAGAACAAGGATTCCTACTCCAACAAGGATTCCTACTTGAAGTAGGAAAGTTAAGTCAAGGTTTCCTACTTTGGTTTGATTTTTCCTAATTGTCCCTAAAAGTTTCAGCAATTATGAAGACTTTCTAAGCATTCTAGGACACAAAACAAAAGCCTAGAACCCTTTTGAACCCTTGCCGCACCCCCCTTTGCATTTCCTCTTCCCTATTTCCTGTTTTTATGCTTTAAAACACCTTCCTTTTGTGGTTTAAACCCTAGCCGAATTTCCCTTGCCCTTTCCCTTAATTTTCTGATTTGTTTCCTTAATTCTAGAAGCTTTAAACTTAATTCCTGATTACCTAATTAGCCTAGGGTTTTTAATTTCCTAATCCCTTTAAATAAACATGTTTGTGCAGCCACAAACAGGCCCATTCATCCAGAAACTCACCATTCACGCCAGAAACTGAACTCCATCTTCAACAGCCCCATTCTACCACCATTCACCCAAATTTCTGCCACAAAACCACCCTAGCCGCACCACCCATCAACCCTAAACACTTCCATACGTCCTCCATCCATTCTACATCATCAAAACAGCCCAGGAACCACCAACATCCAATCTGCCGCAAGCAAGGAAAGGGGACAGATTCACTCAATTGTTTGGCTCTTCATTCTGAGTTGTTGAACAATTTTAGGTGTATTCTATCTTATATTTCAATGTCTAATTCATGTAATCTTTGTTTTGCATTGAGTATGATTGGCTAAATTCGTTTTGGCTAAGGGTGGATTCAAAACCATGATTAGATATGTGAAATAAGTTGATTACTTTCAGTTATCGTTGCATAAGTCGTGAATACAATTTGCTTAACCGTTTGATTTAGAACTTATTCTTGTATGTTGATTGAGAGTGCACGCTTAATTTGCATGCTTGAATTTGATGCTAGGATATAAGTTTGTTTCACCTAATCGTTATGAATTTATATTCGCAAGTAGTGAAGGTCGCTAGTCACGATCGTGTTAAGTAGATTCCTGGCAAGAGTATCATGCTTTTCATAGTTACAAATGCCTTGTCGATGCTTATGATTTCCAAAGAACGTAATGATTCTAACTTGTATCTTTATCATGCTGTTCATATAGAGAACTTGTTAGGAATAATTTGTTTGCGATGCATATTCATCCAATTCAATGATTCTAGGGAAATCTGAAGGTTAATTTAAGCGGACCTAATTAACTTGGAGTGTCGAGGTTCACAACTTATTAAATTGATAACTGGAAATTGATTTACATTGCATATATTTCATGTGTGGAGAAGAACCCCTTAGCCATTCCATCATCCATTGATTCATCACAATTTTGTCTTACAATCTGTTTTCTTTTTCAATCTGCCCATTTAATTATTTTCGTCCAAAATCAATCCCACCTTATTCCTTTAAGTCATATTACTTAGAACTTGTCTTAGAATATGTTTTTAGGTGTTTTAGGTCATTAGGAAACCAAAATTCGTCCAAGTTGTGTTAGAGTCCCAAAACTGCCCAGAAAGTGGTTTTTAGGCAATTTTGAGTGTTTGTTTGCTGTTTTGAGTCTTTTGGTTTGTTTTAGTATTTTAGATTTTAGTTTTGCATTCTTTGAGTCTAGTTTAGTATTTTAAACTTTGTTTTACAGATTTGAGTCAGTTTAGAGTGTTTTAGCAATCCCTCCTAATCCCCGGTTTAAGAACGATCCCTACTTATCCATACTACATTTGTCAACAAGAGGGTTTAATTTGTGTGTCAACATAACTTTCACACCAAAAACAGAAACAAAGAAAGAAAGAACTCCAAACACTCCACTAATGGCAGATTGCATGTGCAAGGCTTCTCCCTCCTTTTGGACTGCACGGCACTACTTCTTCCTCCTCCAATGGTGGCTGCACACGGTGGTGATGGTGGTGGGAAGGCACGGCAAGGGTGAATTGTGGCAGAAATATGGGAATCTGGGGGTGGAAGGTTGCGGCAAGGAGAGAAATAGGGTTTTTTGGCGTGAATGAATGATATCGGGGGTGGTAGCGAATTTAGGCTTAAAACACATATATATAGGCACCACAAACCCTAAAGAAATCAGGTTAGACAATGGGCTAGGGTTTAGGTGCGGCTAGGGTTAGAGATGGGCCTTCTAGAATGCCTTGCAAGGCAAGGAAATAGGTGTTCTAGAAGGCTAGGTGCGGCTGATTAGTGGGCTAGGGTTAGGGTTTGTAGATAGGGCTTCTAGAAAGCCCAAAACCAAGAATAGAAACTCTCGAAAATGGAAACCTCTAAGAATAGAAACTTTGGTTGCCAATTCCGACTTCTTTGTTCTTCACTTTTATTTCTTCATTTCTTAAGCTCCTTTGACCTTCAAACTCGTCCATTCCTTGTGCTCCATAAGCATACACTCCATTCCAGCTCAATTTTGCTCTCAAATGCTCCAAATTGCATCATTTTATGTAATATGCTCTTAAAACCTGAAAACACATGAAACTAACTTAAAAGACTACTTTAAACTAAGAAAACATAACTAAAATGCATAAGAACTAGCTAACTAAGGCGCATAAATATGCTCCTATCATAATGCGTATCCCATTCAATCCAATGAATCTAGGGAAATCTGAAAGTTAATTTAAGCGAACCTAATTAACTTGAAGCATTGTCATTCATTGTTTGTAGAAGTCATAACTGGGAATCAAATTATATGCATATGTTCATGTGTGGATAAGGAACCCTCTAACTAGTTTCTCATCATTCTATTTCATCACAATCTGTTTTGCTTTAAGTTTGTTTTCAAAGTTTAAGTTTTAAAGTTTTAAGTTCGTCAAAATCAATCCCCCATTTATTTTAAAGTGTTAGATTAGTTAGAAATCAATTTAGTTTGTGTTTTTAAGTGTCTTGAGTCAAGTTTTAGTCCAATTTCGTCCAAATTAGTGTAGGTACTCAAAACTGCCCAGAAAGTGGTTTTAAGGCAGTTTTGAGTCTTTTAGTTGCTGTTTTGAGTTTTTGGTTGATTTAAGTGTTTTAAACTCTAGTTTTGCATTAATTGAGTCTAGTTTAGTGTTCTACATTATGTTTTTATGTTCTTGAGTCAGTTTCACATTGATTAGCATCCCTAGTTAATCCTCGGTTTAGAACGATCCTTATTTGCTCATATACTACAATTGTCATCCATAGGGTTTAATTTGTGTGTCAAGTCAATTTTCACATCAAATTTTGGTGTAGTTTTAGGGAATGTAATCCCCGGCAACGGCGCCAAAATTTGATGTGAAAATTACTTGACACACAAATTAAACCCTATTGATGACAATTGTAGCAAAGATGTAAGTAGGGATCGTTCTAAACCGGGGATTAACTAGGGCTGCTAATCTACTGAAATTAAACTCTAAAACACTAAACTAGACTTAAAAACACAAGAATAGACTCTAAACTGACCTAAGACACTCAAATCTGCAAAACTAAGTGAAATTGACTCAATTCTAAACCTAACAAGTGATTTGGACGAAATTAAAACTTACTTTGACTCAAAAGATTAAAAGAAAACAGATTGTAACTTAACTAACTCAGAAAACACTTAAAAGACTCAAAACAGCACAATACTAACAATTATACTCAAAACAGATTCTAGAGATGAAATTGGATGAATTTAAGACTAAACTAAGACCCAAACAATGTTTATGGACTAATCCTAACCTATATTGACTCAAAACACTCTAAAGAACCTAATTAGGACAGATTCTGACCTAATAACATAAAACAGAAAAGGGGGTTTGATTTCTGACGAAATTGAATTAAAACTAAACAAATTGCAAGTCAAAGTAAACTAAAACGAAATTAAGATGAATTCAAGGGTGAAAAGCTAGTTAGAGGATCCTTCTCCACACATGAACATATGCAACATAAATCGATTTCCAGTATTGTTTCTTTAAACCATGAACGACAATGCCCCAAATTAATCGTGAATGCACAAATTAACTCTCAGATTTCCCTAAATTCATTGAATTGGATGAATGCATGCAACAACCCAAATTATTCTTCTCAAGTTCCCTATATGAACAGCATGATAGAGATACGTTCAAAGATCATTAAATTCCATGGAAATCATAAGCATTGACAAGGCAATTATAACTATGAACTGCATGATACTTTTGCCAAGAATCTACTTAACACGATTGTGACTAACAATCTGCACTACTTATAATTATAAGTTTCTAACGATTAGGTGAAAGTCCCTTATAATTTAGCATCAGATTCAAGCATGCAACTAAGTAGGCCGCCTTAATCAACACACAAGAATAAGTTATCAATCAAATAGATAAGTAAATCGCATTCATGTTTTACGAAACAATAACTGAAAGGAATCAATTCATATTAACATATGTCCATGGCTTCAAATTCACCACTAACTAATAAGAGTTTAGTTCCACATGTTCATAGCAATTGTAAAGCAAATTAAAATAAACATCTAAACTGAAACGAGGGAAGAAAGAACTCTTAAAACTCCCAAGGATGCAGATGGCATGCGCACAAGGCCCTCCTTCATCAATGGAATGCACGACAAGGCTCTCCTTCTTCTCCAAAAGGTGCGGCAAAGATGTATATGGAAGGAGGATGGTGTTTCGTGATGTAGAATGGTGATTAGGGTTGCGGCAAGGTGTTTCTGAATGGTGTGAAGCTGAAAACTTGTATTTATAGGCTAGGGTTTTCACAAAATCTGATGGGAAAGGGTTAGGGTTTTGGAGATAAAAGGCTTGGCCCATCCAAAGGAGAAAATAACTAGGGTTTTATGCAGATTTTTAGGTTTCTAGAACATTAGGTGCGGCACAAACCCTAGGGGAGATAAATTAGGGTTTAACTTAGCAGAAATAAAAGGCTTAAGCCCTAGGGTTTGCGGCAAAAGAGTTTAATCCACCAAGGAAAGGGTTTTGGCCCACTTTGTTTATGAAAAGGATTTGTATAACCCAAATCCACAAGGAATAAGGCTAGCCAAATCAGAATCCACATGTAATTGGCTTAGGAAAGGCACGGCTTGGGCTTAGAACATAGGTGAGAGAGGATTAGGAAACTTCCAATCCAAGAATAGAAACTGATAGGAGCATATTTATGCGCCTTAGTTAGCTAGTTCTTATGCATTTTAGTTATGTTTTCTTAGTTTAAAGTAGTCTTTTAAGTCAGTTTCATGTGTTTTCAGGTTTTAAGAGCATATTACATAAAATGATGCAATTTGGAGCATTTGAGAGCAAAATTGAGCTGGAATGGATTGTATGCTTATGGAGCACAAGGAATGGACGAGTTTGAAGGTCAAAGGAGCTTAAGAAATGAAGAAATAAAAGTGAAGAACAAAGAAGTCGGAATTGGCAACCAAAGTTTCTAAAGTTGGAAGTTTCTATTCTGAGAGGTTTCCATTTTCGAGAGTTTCTATTCTTGGTTTTGGGCTTTCTAGAAGCCCTATCTACAAACCCTAACCCTAGCCCACTAATCAGCCGCACCTAGCCTTCTAGAACACCTATTTCCTTGCCTTGCAAGGCATTCTAGAAGGCCCATCTCTAACCCTAGCCGCACCTAAACCCTAGCCCATTGTCTAACCTGATTTCTTTAGGGTTTGTGATGTGAAAATTATGTTGACACTCAAATTAACCCTCTTTTTATCAATTGTAGCAAGTATGTAAGTAGGATCGTTCTAGGCCGGGGATTAGGAGGGATTGCAAAATCACTTGGACTTGACTCAAAAACGTAAAAACAAGTTTAAAACACTAACTAGACTCAAAGAATGTAAAACTAAACTTTAAAACACTAAAACAAACCAAAAGACTCAAAACAGCAAATAAACACTCAAAACTGCCTTAAAACCACTTTCTGGGCAGTTTTGGACACTAGGGAAGAATTTGGACGAAAATTGGTTTAAACTTGACTCAAGACACCTAAAAACACAAACTAAATGGGTTTCTAACTAATATGACACTTAAAACTAAAGGGGGATTGATTTTGGACGAATTTTGAAAACAAAACAAAACTTTGTAAATTGAAAAGACTCTAAAACGAATTTGGTTTAAATGGATGGATGGAAGGCTAGCTAAGGGGTTCATCTCCACACATGTCACACTTGCATATAAAACGATCTCTAATTGCTTTTCAATAAACCATGAATTCCCAACGCCCCAAGTTAATTAGGTCCGCTTAAATTAACCTTCATATTTTCCTAATGTTATTGAATTGGATGATTGCATACGACAACCCAAAGCATTCCCCACAAGTCCCCTACATGATTGCATAATAGAGATACAAGCAAGAATCATTAAGTTCTATGAAAACCATAAGCATTGACGAGGCACTTGTTACTATGATTGCATGAAACTTATGCAAAGAATTTACTTAACACGATTGTGATCAACAACCTTTACTACTTGTGAATATAAGTTCATAACAATTAGGTGAAATTCCCTTATATCCTAGCATCAAATTCATGCATGCAAACTAAGTGTCGACCCTCAATCAACATACAAGAATAAGTTTTAATTCACATAGATAAGCAAATTGAAATCACAACTTATGAAATGCAATTAAAAGTAATCAAATCATATAGCAAGCATAAACATGGTTTCGAATCCCCCCCTAGCCAAGGGGGGTTTAGTTCCTCATACTCGCAAATAAACAAAGATAAATAAATTTAAACATTAAAACAAAGATAGAAAACACCTAGAAACGCTCCACAATCCAAGCTCCTTGAATTGCATGCACGGCTCCAAGTTGTCTTCCTTCTTCTCCTTGCAAACTCACGGCACACAAGGTATGTTTGGGTGAATGGTGTAGTGAAAATATGGTAGAGGATGGTGACTAAATGGTGCAGCAAAGGGTGGTATTTATAGGCTGAAATTCGCAGCCCCTATGTAGCAAAGGAAAAGGGTTTAAAAGCCTAATTTGTATAGGATAATAACACACAATCCTTGAAGGAAAAGGCTAAGGCTTTTAGAAACCAAGGGGGAAAGGAATAATCAGGTTTCTAGGAGTCCTAGAAAGGTTTGGGGCGTCACTTTTGTAGGAGAAGGGATAAGGCCTTCTAGAAAGGTTATTTTGTGGCTGATTTCTAGAAAAACAAGGGATAAGGTGTGGCACCTTTGTAGGAAAGGATTAGGTCTTCTAGAAATCTCATTTTAAGCATCCTAATCTAGTTAGAAACCCTCCTAAGTGGCTGGAATGTGGATAATTTAGGATTAGGATAAGATAAGATAGGATAAGGTTTGTTTGGATAAGATAAGCTAAGATAAGGTTATGGATGAGGTTTTGGATAGATTCCTTATCTTGAGCTGATTCTTTGGCTTTAATTCTTCTTCTTCATGTAGGAAACCTTGCTTGAGTAGGAAACTTCATGTCTCTAGGAATCCATCTTCATTTAGGACTCCTACATTGATTAGGAATCCTTCTCCATTTAGGAATTCTTCGTGTAAGCCCTTTCCTACTTCAACTAGGAAACTTTGTATCTTCAATTCTTCAACTTTGAAACGCCTTCCTAGCTTCATCAATCCCTCAAATTCGTCCATCCCTTGTGCTTCATGTGCATGAACTCCATTCTAACCCAATTTTGCTCCAAAATGCTGCAAATTGCATCCTTTTGCTCACTTTGTCTCTAAAACCTGAAAACACATGAAAATAGCTTAAAAGACTAATTTAACTAAGAAAACACAACATAAATGCATAAGAACTAACTAACTAAGGCGCATAAATATGCTCCTATCAGTTTGTGGTGCCTATATATATGTGTTTTAAGCCTAAATTCGTCACCAACCCTTCACACCATTCAAACATACCTTGCTGCAACCCTAATCACCATTCTACATCACAAAACCCCATCCTACATCCATATACATCTCTGCCGCACCTTTTGGAGAAGAAGGGAGCCTTGTCGTGCATTCCGTTGATGAATGAGGGCCTTGTGCGCAAGCCATCTGCATCTTTGGGAGTTTTAAGAGTTTTTTCTTCTCTTGTTTCTGTTTTCATGTTTAATTTAAATTGCTTTTCAATTATGTTAGACATGTGGAACTAATTTCTTTTTAGTTAGAGGCGAATTTGAAGCCATGATCATATGTTTTATATGACTTGATTTCTTCCAATTATGATTTCATAAATCGTGAATGTGGTTTACTTATCTATTTGATTGATAACTTGTTTATGTATGTGGGTTGAGGGTCGACACTTAATTTGCATGCCTAAACTTGATGCTAGAGTATAAGGGAATTTCACCTAATCGTTATTAACTTATATTCATAAGTAATAAAAGTCGCTAGTCACGATTGCGTTAAGTAAATCCTAGGCAAGAGTAACATGCGTATCCCATAGTTATGAATGCCTCGTCAATGCTTATGATTTCCATTGAACTTAATGATCTTTGATATGTGGTCTCTATCATGCGTATTCCATAGTTAGGGTCCTTGATAAGAATAATTTGGTTGTAATGCGTATTCCATTCAATTCAATGAATCTAGGGAAATCTGAGAATTAATTGGTGCAATCTAGTTAATTTGGGGCATTGTCATTCATGGTTTGTTGAAAGAGTAATTGGAGATCGAGTTGTATGCATATGTTCATGTGCGGATAAGGAACCCTCTAACTAGTTTCTCATCATTCTATTTCATCACAATCTGTTTTGCTTTAAAGTTTGTTTTCAAAGCTTAAGTTTTAAAGTTTTAAGTTCGTCAAAATCAATCCCCCATTTATTTTAAAGTGTTAGATTAGTTAGAAATCAATTTAGTTGTGTTTTTAAGTGTCTTGAGTCAAGTTTTAGTCCAATTTCGTCCAAATTAGTGTTAGGTACTCAAAACTGCCCAGAAAGTGGTTTTAAGGCAGTTTTGAGTCTTTTAGTTGCTGTTTTGAGTTTTTGGTTGATTTAAGTGTTTTCAACTCTAGTTTTGCATTAATTAAGTCTAGTTTAGTGTTCTACATTATGTTTTTATGTTCTTGAGTCAGTTTCACATTGATTAGCATCCCTAGTTAATCCCCGGTTTAGAACGATCCCTATTTGCTCATATACTACAATTGTCATCCATAGGGTTTAATTTGTGTGTCAAGTCAATTTTCACATCAGAAACTTTCAAGAATGGAAACCTCCAAGAATAGCAACTTCGAACTTTAGAAACTTTGGTTTCCAATTCTGAACTCTTTGTTCTTCATTTTCATTTCTTCATTCATTATTCATTCCTAGCCTCCTTTGATCTTCAATTTCGTCCATTTCTTTTGTTCCAAACATGCGCCATTCAATCCAAGCTTCATTTTGCTCCAAAAAGCTCCAAAATGCATCTTTTTGTGTAATATGCCCTTAAAACCTGAAAACACATGAAACTAGCTTAAAAGACTACTTTAACTTAGAAAACATAGTAAAAATGCATAAGAACTAGCTAACTAAGGCGCATAAATATGCTCCTATCAAATTCCCCCACACTTAGCTTTTGCTAGTCCTCGAGCAAAACAAAATAACAAAAGAACACAAAGTAAACAAAACATACTCTAATCCTTCCAACAATTGCCTCAGGGATTTCCAATGCACATGACATGTTAAAAATCATCATTCCCACAAATTTTAGTTATCTCCACACTTAAGCACATACTTAATCATAGTCACCACATACTAGTTCACATACTACCTCATCTCCTTACCTATTTTCTGACCCAAAATTACATTCCCCTTTGTTCTAAAGCCTTGCCACACAAGGGGAGAGGTTCTTACCTATTTTGTGACCCAAAACACATTCCTAAAATCTGCCCTAAAATCTTTGCCGAATTTCCCTTCTTTTTCTCTTTAATTCCTGCACTTACCTTCCCTTTTTTCTTCAAATTTCTGACCTCTATTCACTTTCCTTTTCTCTGCCACAATTATTTACCTCTTTTCCTTCAAATCTGCCATATATTTTCCTCTCCTAAATTCATTAATTTCTGTTAGGTTTTCTTGGGGATTTGGAAAGCTAAATCCTTCCCTAAAACTACTTCAAATGCGTAGCCCTTCCTTGCCCTATAAATAAAGACCCTTGTGATGCGAAATATATTAAGCACACAAATTAAACCCTCTTTTGACAATTGTAGCAAAGTATGTAAGTAGGGATCGTTCTAGACCGGGGATTAGGAGGGATTGCTAAACACTTGAAAACTGATTTAAAAACTTAAAAACAAAGTTTAAAACACTAATTTGGACTCAAAGAATGAAAAACTAAAGTTTAAAACACTAAAACAAAACAAAAACTCAAAACAGCAACTAGAAGACTCAAAACTGCCTAAAAACCACTTTCTGGGCAGTTTTGAGCACCTACACTAATTTGGACGAAATTGGGTGAAAACTTGACTCAAAATACTTAAAAACATAAACCAAAACACTTTCTAACTAAATTAAGACTTCAAAGTAAATGAGGATTTGATTTGGACGAAAATAAATTTGATAAAACAGATTGCAAAGTAAAACAGATTTTGAAAACGTTTTTGGGGTTTTAAATGGATGATGGACTAGTTAGGGGCTCTTTCTCCACACATGACAAGTATGCAAACGACTCAATTTCCAGTTACTCCTTCGTTGAATTATGAATGACAATGCCCCAAATTAACCGTGACATCACTAGTTAATTCTCAAGTTTTCCTTGTGTTATTGGATTGGATGACATCATTCGACAACCCAAAGCATTCCTCAAAAGTTCCCTACATGACATCATAATAAAGATACAATCAAAGATCATTACGTTCAATGAAAACTATAAGCATTGACAAAGCACTTGCAACTATGACATCATGTCACTCATGCTAGGAATTGGACTTAACGCTGATGCGAATAATATAAGCACACAAATTAAACCCTCTTTTGACAATTGTAGCAAAGTATGTAAGTAGGGATCGTTCTAAACCGGGGATTAGGAGGGCTTGCTAAAACCTCTAAACTGACTAAAAAAACAAAAAGAAACAAAGTTAAAAATGTAAACAAAAGATTTTAAAACAAGAAAGTAAAAGGGGGATTTGAGTTTGGTGAAGTTGAAAGAAAAAAACGAATAAACTAAAAACTTAAATAGATTTTAAACAATTTTGGGTTGAATGGATAATGGAAGGCTAGCTAAGGGTTTCATCTCCACACATGTTATACTTGCATACAAAACGATTTCCAATTGCTCTTCGATAAGTTATGAATACTCAACGCCCCAAATTAACCGTGAATTGCACTAATTAACTCTCAGTTTTTCAACAAGTTATTAGATTGGATGATTGCATACGACAACCCAAAACATTCCCTACAAGTTCCCCACATGAATTGCATAATAGAGATACAAGCAAGAATCATTAAGTTCTATGAAAAACATAAGCATTGACGAGGCACTCGTTACTATGATTTGCATGAAACTTATGCCAAGAATTTACTTAACGTGATTGTGACTAGCAACCTTCACTACTTGTGAATATAAGTTCATAACGATTAGGTGAAACTCCCTTATATTCTAGCGTTAAATTCATGCATGAAAATTAAGCGTGCACTCTCAACCAACATACACAAATTAGTTTTTATACGAACGGATAAGTAAATTGAATTCACAATTCAAGAAACGCAATTGGAAGTAATCAAATCATATAGCAAGCATAAACATGGTTTTGAATCCCCCCCTAGCCAAGGGGGGTTTAGTTCCTCATTATTACAAAACAAAGATAAACAAATTTAACCATTGAAAAACAAAGGGAAGAAAGCACCTAAACGTTCCAACGATCCATGTTGGATAGCAAGCGCGTCCAAGGACTTTTATCCTTCTCCTTGCCGCCACAACAAGGTTGGAATGATGTTGAAGGGTTGGTTATTTGGAGGAATGGATGGGAAGGGGTTTAGATATGTAGGAGAGGCAAGGAAAGGCTTGGAGAATGGTTAATTTCTGGATGATTTGAATGAGGTTGCTGCCATGGTATTTATAGGAAGAGGATGGACATGTTTAATGCAAAAATCTGGTGGAATGAAGTAGGTAAGGCATGGCAAGGTGGAGAATTGTTGGTGAGGGTAGGTTTTGAGTCATCCACTCACATGTCATGGTGAGTTAAGCATTACATCATCCACTCAAATGTCATAGTGAGATAGGCATTGCATCATCACTAAAAAATCTGGTGGAAGTAAAACAAAGGGAAGGCCACGGCATTGATGAATTTTATGGGGTATGCATGGTTTTGAGTGAAGTTTTGGCCAATCCTTCTAGAAATTTATCCCTTCTTGCAACTTGTATTTGTTTCACCAGATTTTTAGCATGTTCCTAGCCTCTTTTTTTCTTCAAATTCGTCCATCCATCTTGCTCATATCATAAGTAATCCATTCCAAGCTCAAAACTGCTCCAAAATGCACTTTCTTGCTACCTTAACCCTTTGGACCTACAAACACACGAAAATGGCTTAAAGTACTAAAATAACTAAGAACTAATAACGTAAATGCAAGAAAACTAGTTAACTAAGTCGCATAAATATGCGTCTATCAAACGCGATCGTGACTAGCGACCTTCACTACATATGAATATAAGTGTGTGACGATTATGTGAAACAACCTTATATTCTAGCAACATATTCATGCAAGCCAATTAAGTGTCGACCCCTAATTAACAAACACAAATATGTTATTACTCGCACAGTTAAGCCAATTGCATTCACGATTCAAGAACTCATAACTGGAATTTATCAAATCAACTTGCATACATAGTCATGGCTTCGAAATTACCCCTAACCAATAGGGGTTTAGCCACTCATGTTCGTAGCAAAACGAAAGGAAAAGAAATTAAACATTGAAATCATAAAACGAATTACACCTAGAATGCACCAACGATGAAGCTTAAGCATCCAAGAGTCCTTCCTTCTTTCTCCTTGCTGCTGCACACGAATGGGTGAGTTTTGGGGGTTATGAATGGTGTAGAATGATGGGTTTATGGCTGGGATAGGTGTATGGGATGGCTAGGGTGGTTTTTGGTAAGAAAATATGGTGAATGGTGAAGGATAGGTGCGGCAGAGAGAGTGGTGATGTTTCTGGCGTGAATGGGACTGAATGGGTGTGTGTGGAATGTTTTGTGGCTGCAACAAGGAGGTTTATTTAAAGGAAAACAGAAATTAAAACCCTAGGTTGATTAGGAAATCAGAAATTAAGTCTAAGGATTCTAGAATTAGGAAATAAATCAGAAAATTAAAGGAAAGGGCAAGTGAAATTCGGCTAGGGTTTAAAACACAAAAGGAAGGTGTTTTAAAGCATAAAAACAGGAAATAAGGAAGAGGAAATGCAAAGGGGGGTGCGGCAAGGGTTCAAAAGGGTTCTAGGCTTTTGTTTTGTGTCCTAGAATGCTTAGAAAGTCTTCATAATTGCTGGAACTTTTAGGGACAATTAGGAAAAATCAAACCAAAGTAGGAAACCTTGGCTTAACTTTCCTACTTCAAGTAGGAATCCTTGTTGGAGGAGGAATCCTTGTTCTTCTAGGAATCCTCATGTGATTAGGAATCCATCTTCAATTAGGAATCCTTCGTTGATTAGGAATCCTTCGTCGATTAGGAATCCTCCTTCATGTAAGCACTTTCCTACTTCAACTAGGAAACCTTGTTCAAGTAGGAATCATCATCTTCAAGTCTTCAAATTCGTCCAAACCTTGGCTCCAATTATGTGATAATCATTCCAAGCCCAATTTTGCTCCAAAAAGCTCCAAAATGCATCTTCTTGCATCCTTTGGCCTTAAAACCTGAAAACACATAAAACTAGCTTAAAAGACTACTTTAACTAAGAAAACACCATGGAAATGCATAAGAACTAGCTAACTAAGGCGCATAAATATGCTCCTATCACCTTGCAGCAGCTTTTGGGGACTCCACCCTTCACCATAACCAACCTATATCCATCCTCCACCACAAATCACCACAAAAACCATCACCCATCCCTTGTGCCGCAGAAAAGAAGAAGGAAGGAGACCCTTGGAGTGCTTGCTATTCAAGTTTGGATTGCTGGATCATTCTTAGGTGTTTTCATTCTTTGTTTTCAATGTCTAAAATTATGTATCTTTGTTTTGCGAGTATGAGGAACTAAACCCCTCTTGGCTAGGGGGAATTTTGATAGGAGCATATTTATGCGCCTTAGTTAGTTAGTTCTTATGCATTTATGTTGTGTTTTCTTAGTTAAGTTAGTCTTTTAAGCTATTTTCATGTGTTTTCAGGTTTTAGAGACAAAGTGAGCAAAAGGATGCAATTTGGAGCATTTTGGAGCAAAATTGGGCTAAAATGGAGTTCATGCACATGAAGCACAAGGGATGGACGAATTTGAGGAATTGGTGAAGCTAGGAAGGCGTTTCAAAGTTGAAGAATTGAAGATACAAAGTTTCCTAGTTGAAGAAGGAAATGACTTGAATGAAGGATTCCTAAATGAATTGGGATTCCTAATCACTAAAGGAGTCCTTATTGAAGATGGATTCCTAGATATATGAAGTTTCCTACTCAAGCATGGTTTCCTACATGAAGAAGAAGAATTAAAGCCAAAGAATCAGCTCAAGATAAGGGGTATTATCCAAAACCTCATCCATAACCTTATCTTAGCTTATCTTATCCAATCAAACCTTATCCTATCCTATCTTATCCTTATCCTAAACTATCCACATTCCAGCCACTTAGGAGGGTTTCTAATTAGATTAGGATGCTTAAAATGGGATTTCTAGAAGACCTTATCTTATCCTACCAAGATGACACCTAGGAACCTTTCTAGAAGCCTAAAAATCTGCCTTGCATTATCTTCTAGAACCCTAGATCCTTGCCGCACCTAATACCTATTTCCCTTGGGATTTTTGGTTTCTAGAAGTCTTATCTTTTCACACTCTTTCTGCTGCACATTATCTCCCAATCCCTTTGGGTTTTTGACTTGTTTTCCTTATAGGATTGGATGTTATTATCCTATGCAATTTAGGCCTTTAAAACCTTGTCCTTTTCTACCTAGGAGATGGGATTTTCAGCCTATAAATACAAGGCCTTGCCGCACATATCACTCACCACCCTCTACCAGATTTTCACTACACCATTCACCACTCATCCCTCATTGTGCCGTGAGTTTGCAAGGAGAAGAAGGAAGACAACTTGGAGCCGTGCATGCCATTCAAGGAGCTTGGATTGTGGAGCGTTTCTAGGTGTTTTCTATCTTTATGTCAATGTTTAAATTTATTTGTCTTTGTGTATTTGCGAACATGAGGAACTAATTTCTTTATAGTTAGAGGGGAATTCAAAGCCATGATCATATGTTTTATATGACTTGATTTCTTCCAATTATGATTTCATGAATCGTGAATGTGGTTTACTTATCTATTTGATTGATAACATGTTTATGTATGTTGATTGAGGGTCGACACTTAGTTTGCATGCATGAATTTGATGCTAGAGTATAAGGGAATTTCACCTAATCGTTATTAACTTATATTCATAAGTAGTAAAAGTCGCTAGTCACGATTGTGTTAAGTAAATCCTAGGCAAGAGTAACATGCGTATCCCATAGTTATGAATGCCTCGTCAATGCTTATGATTTCCATTGAACTTAATGATCTTTGATATGTGTCTCTATCATGCGTATTCCATAGTTAGGGTCCTTGATAAGAATAATTTGGTTGTAATGCGTATCCCATTCAATTCAATGAATCTAGGGAAATCTGAGAGTTAATTGGTCAATCTAGTTAATTTGGGGCATTTTCATTCATGGTTTATTGAAAGAGTAATTGGAAATCGAGTCGTATGCATATGTTTCATGTGTGGAGAAGGAACCTTCTAACTAGCCTTTCCCCATTCTATTTCATCAAAATCGTTTTCATTAAAGTTTGTTTTTAAAGTTTTTGTTTTAAAAGTTAAATTCGTCCTAAAACAATCCCCATTTACTTAGTTGAGTCATAGTAGTTAGAAATCACTTTAGTTTATGTTTTTAAGTGTCTTAGGTCAAGATAAAACCAATTTTCGTCCAAGATTGAGTCTAGTGTTCAAAACTGCCCAGATCATTTCTTTGAGTTTAGTTTAGTATTTTAAACTTGTTTTTACGTATTTGAGTCCGTTTTCAAGTGATTTTGCAATCCCTCCTAATCCCCGGTTTAGAACGATCCCTACTTACATACTTTGCTACAATTGATAAAAATAGGGTTAATTTGTGTGTCAACATAATTTTCACATCAAATTTTGGCGCCGTTGCCGGGGATTAGCAAAGTTGCTAATCCCTTGGATTGTTTTATTTCAATTTGTTTTAATTGAGTCCAGATTTTTACTTTGTTTTTGTTTCTTGTTTTTAGGTACTAGTTTATGACTCGGAGCTCTCATCCGGTTTGTGAACACATCTTGGACTTTGACGACGATTTTGAACGAGAGTTGAGACGAAAGAGGAAGAATCCAGAACCTAGTGAATCAAGTTCAAATTCGGAAGCCGAAGTTGAGATTGAGGAAGAGGAACCCACGGCTCAAGTGGGTGAAGTTGAGACAGTCATGGTACAAGACAATCGTACAATCAAGGAGCTTTCGGCTTCGGGATTGGACAATGCCGCACCTCTATGTATTCAATATCCGGCGGCTGCCCAAGGAAAGACCGAGGAATTCGAGTTAAAATCGAGTTTGCTCCACCATATTCCGAAGTACCATGGGTTGTCCATGGAGGATCCTAACAAGCACTTGAAAGAATTCGAAGTGGTGTGTTCAAGCATGACTCCAATCAATGTCGACGGGAGTATATTGAAGATGAAGGCCTTTCCCTTTTCTCTTATAGATAAGGCGAAAGATTGGTTATATGAATTAGCTCCCGGAATGGTCACATCTTGGGAGAGCATGAAGCGAGCTTTCTTGGAGAAGTTTTTCCCAACTTCTCGAGTCATCCTCCTACGAAAAAGGATAAGTGGAATTCAACAAGAAGAAGGTGAGTCTTTTCCTACATATTATGAACGTTTTAAATCTCTTGTTGCTTCTTGTCCACAGCATCAAATGAAGGAGGAGCTTCTTCTACAATACTTCTACGAGGGACTTCTACCAATCGAACGACAAATGCTAGATGCTTCGGCGGGAGGAGCCTTGGTGGACAAGACCCCCACGGCAGCAAAGACTTTGATTGCTAATCGAGCGTTGAACGCTCAACAATACGAAGGTGTTGGACAAAGAGGCACCCCACGGCAACACCAAGTGAATGAGGTAAGTGCCATAACCGAACTTCAAAATCAAATGGCTAACCTTACTACTTTGCTTTCTCAGGTTGTGGAAGGGCCAAAAGTTCAAAATGTAAGTGCGTGTGGCGTGTGTTCCATGCAAGGACATCCTACGGACAAGTGCCCACAATTGATTGAGAATGGAGGGTGGGAGACCCTCAATGCCGTGGGCTTTGGGCAACAATACCAACAAAGGAATGATCCCTTTTCTAACACCTACAATCCCGGTTGGCGTGATCATCCGAATTTCAAATGGCGAGAACCTCAACAAGGCCAACAACAAAGCACGTTTAGGCAACAACCCCCGGGTTTCTATCAAAAGCCGTTTGCATCAAATCAAACCCAAGCACAACCCGCCCAAAAATCAGGTTCTTCTATTGATAATGATCAAATTTTTAATTTACTAACTTCTATGGCGCAGGGCATGCAGACTAGGGACAAGAAGGTGGACGAGTTGGAGAAGCAAGTGGGGCAAATTGCCGAGTTTATGGGACAGTTTCGAGACCAAGGAAGACTCCCCAGTTCAACCGTTGCAAATCCAAAAGGGGGATTCGAAACCGCCAAAGCAATTACATTGAGAAGTGGCAAACAAGTTGGAACTGAACCCCAAGCATCCCATGCAAGTCATGAAGAGGATGAAAAGTTGCAGTTTGAGGAGAACACACTAGCAAAACCCACGGCAAAGAGGGAACCACCTTTGCCGCAGCCATCTTGCAATTCCGAACCATATAATTCGGCCAAGGTAAGTTTAATTCCAACTTCTCCTAATTCTATTCCACTAAACGTGCCTTTTCCTGGCAGGTTGAAGCAATCCAAGAAGGAGGAGAACGAGAAAGACATTTTGGAGACGTTTCGGAAAGTGCAAGTCAATATACCTCTTCTTGACGCAATTAAGCAAGTACCTAGGTACGCCAAGTTTTTGAAGGAACTATACACAACAAGAAGGAGAATTTCGAACAAAGAGGTGGTCCAGGTAAGTGAGAATGTTTCCGCTGTTTTGCAAAGAAAACTACCTCCTAAATGCAAAGATCCAGGTAGTTTTACAATTCCATGTGTTATAGGCAATACTAAATTTGAACATGCTATGTTAGATCTAGGAGCTTCAATTAACGTCATGCCATACTTAATATATGCATCCATGAACTTAGGAGAACTTAAAAACGATGGTGTTATAATTCAATTAGCCGATCGTTCTAATGCATATCCGAAAGGAGTTTTGGAAGATGTGTTGGTGCAGGTGGATAACTTGATATTTCCAGCGGATTTCTATGTCTTAGAGATGGAGGACTCACCAAATTTCACCCCATTGCCAATTCTACTTGGGAGGCCTTTCATGAAAACAGCACGCACCAAGATCGATGTGTTCAAAGGGACGTTGACAATGGAATTTGATGGGGAGATTATTAACTTTAACATTTCTGAAGCTATGAAATTTCCTAAAGATGATCATTCTTGTTTCTCTATTGATATATTGGATGAATTGGCGCAGGATTATCTTGATATGTTGGAAGACGATCCCCTTGAAACGACGATTGCACAAGGACTTGGCATGAAGCCCAATCTGGCCGTACCTAAGGAGGAGCATGCCGAGCTTGTGGCTGCCTTGGAATCATTGCCCCAACATCGTGGTAAGCCTTCTAACCCAATTCCAATTCCCGTTTCCACTAATACGTTGTTACCTTTTGTGATTCAGGCCCCCGTTCTTGAGCTTAAACCGTTGCCGGACCATTTAAAGTATGTATTCTTGGGAGATGAAGAGACGTTGCCCGTCATTGTCTCTTCATCACTCACAGCATTAGAGGAAGAAAAGTTGATTCGGGTGTTGAAAGAGCACAAAACAGCCATTGGATGGACATTGGCCGATATTAAGGGAATTAGCCCTACAACATGCATGCATCGCATATTTCTAGAGGAGGGGGCTAAACCAACTCGAGAGGCTCAACGTCGGCTCAACCCTCCGATGATGGAAGTCGTGAAAAAGGAGATTATAAAGCTTCTCGATTGTGGAGTGATTTATCCAATTTCAGATAGCCGTTGGGTCTCACCGGTTCAAGTTGTCCCGAAGAAGTCCGGAGTTACTGTGGTGAAGAATGCCGAGGATGAGCTTGTGCCAACCCGTATTCAAACAGGTTGGAGAGTGTGCATTGACTATAGGAAACTCAACAACACCACAAGGAAGGATCATTTTCCACTACCATTCATCGATCAAATGTTAGAAAGGTTAGCCGGTCATTCTTTTTATTGTTTTCTTGACGGTTATTCGGGATACAATCAAATTGTCATAGCTCCGGACGACCAAGAAAAGACCACCTTCACGTGCCCATTTGGTACTTTTGCTTACCGGCGCATGCCATTCGGATTATGCAATGCACCGGCCACGTTCCAAAGATGCATGGTAAGTATCTTTTCCGATTTTATTGAGAAGATTATTGAGGTATTCATGGATGATTTTAGTGTCTTTGGCGATTCGTTTGATGGTTGCTTGGAAAATCTCACATTAATCTTAAAACGATGCGTGGAAACGAACCTTGTTTTAAATTGGGAAAAGTGTCACTTTATGGTAAAACAAGGCATCGTTTTAGGGCACATCGTTTCTGAAAGGGGAATTGAAGTTGATAAATCCAAAATAGATCTTGTACGCTACTTACCCTCTCCAACTTCGGTTAGAGAGGTACGTTCTTTTCTTGGCCACGCAGGATTTTATAGGCGATTCATCAAGGATTTTTCAAAGATTTCTACACCCCTATGCCGACTTCTCCAAAAGGATGTGTCCTTCGAATTCAACGAGGAGTGTGAAAAGGCGTTCAAACACCTCAAAGAGATGCTAACTTCGGCCCCCATCATTCGGCCACCAGATTGGAGCATTCCCTTCGAGCTTATGTGCGATGCGTCCGATTATGCTCTAGGCGCTGTTTTGGGACAAAGGAAGGACAAACAGCCACACGTCATATATTATGCCTCTCGGACCTTGAACGATGCTCAATTGAACTATTCCACAACAGAAAAGAACTTCTTGCCGTTGTTTTTGCTTTAGATAAGTTTCGTTCTTATTTACTTGGCACTAAAGTAATAATTTACACTGATCATGCAGCGTTGAAGTACTTGCTCACGAAGAAGGAGGCTAAACCAAGGCTTATTCGATGGATGCTTCTCCTCCAAGAGTTCGATATCGAAATCCGAGACAAGAAAGGAAGTGAGAACGTTGTGGCTGATCACCTGAGCCGTTTGGTGCATGAAGAGGAGGTTGTGCCGATCCCAGAGACATTCCCGGACGAGCAATTGATGTCCATTGAGGTTAGTATGCCATGGTATGCGGATTTAGTTAATTATTTAGCATCTAAAGTCATTCCAAGTGAGTTCAATAAAAACCAACGTGATAAACTTAAGTATGATGCACGAAATTATGTGTGGGATGATCCTTATTTATGGAAATATTGCTCTGATCAAATCATTCGTAGGTGTGTGCATGATTCTGAAATTCAGTCTATTTTAAACTTTTGTCACACTTATGCATGTGGAGGTCACTTTGGCACTCAAAGGACTGCACGTAAAGTACTTGAATGTGGTTTTTATTGGCCTACTATTTTTAAGGATGCTAGAACTTTTTGCATTGCATGTGATCGTTGTCAACGAACTGGAAATATAGGACCAAAAGACCAAATGCCGCAAAGTCCCATCTTTAATGTTGAAATTTTTGATGTGTGGGGCATAGATTTCATGGGTCCCTTTCCTTCATCTCATGGTTTTGTTTATATTCTACTTGCGGTTGATTATGTTTCGAAATGGGTGGAAGCAAGAGCCACCCGTACTAATGATTCTAAAGTGGTTGCAGATTTTGTTAAGACTAACATTTTTGCAAGGTGTGGAATGCCGCGGGTACTTATAAGTGATGGGGGCTCTCATTTCTGCAATCGCACCATTGAAGCGCTACTCAAGAAATATGGTGTCACGCATAAGGTGGCAACACCTTATCATCCTCAAACAAGTGGGCAAGCGGAGGTGTCAAATAGAGAAATCAAGCAGATTTTGGAGAAGACCGTAGGGCCAAACCGGAAAGATTGGAGCTTGCGCTTGAATGATGCATTATGGGCGTATCGTACGGCCTACAAAACACCAATTGGAATGTCCCCATTTCGGCTCATTTATGGGAAACCATGCCATCTTCCGGTTGAATTGGAGCATAAAGCACATTGGGCCATCAAAACCTTTAATATGGACATTGATGCCGCAGGTATTCATAGGAAACTTCAATTGAACGAGCTTGAGGAAGTTAGGAATGAAGCTTACGAGAACTCTCGTATTTACAAGGAGAAAACGAAGGCCTTCCATGACAGCATGATTCGGAGCAAGACGTTCTCTATCAGGCAGAAAGTGCTACTTTTCAATTCTCGCCTTCGGTTATTTCCAGGTAAGTTGCGTTCTAAATGGATTGGACCTTTTATTGTTACTAATGTTTTTCCGCATGGTGCAGTTCAAATTCAAAGTTTGAAGACGCAACAAGAGTTCAAAGTCAATGGACATCGTTTGAAGCCATATTTCACACCTTTTGCGGAGGAGACCGTGGAGGAAGTCAACCTCCAACCCGTGGGCCCTATTCAAGCTTGATTGGAAGCATCGTCCGGCTAGAAGACGTTAAAGCAAGCGCTTCTTGGGAGGCAACCCATGCAAATAAAGAGGACCTAGGAAACTCCGGCATCATAATCAGATTTGCGTTTCTAAACCCTACTCTTTATTGCTTTTACTTTGCCATATTTCTCATGTTTACTAGTTGTGTTATTTGCTTGTTTTTGTGTGATTCTATGTTTGAAACATTGAGGACAATGTTTGGTTTAAGTGTGGGGGGGTGAACAAAGTGTTTTTGTGTCAAATTCGTAGGATTTTATCACCTAACATTTCAAAGGTTGTTTTTCATTGTTTTTAAGTGTTTTTAGAAAAGTTTTGATGTGTTTTTATGTGGCTTTACCAGAAAATCCGAAAATTCAAGAAAAAAAATAGAAAAAGTTTTGAAAAAACCCAAAAAGAGTCGTTTTAAAAGTTGTTTTTGTGTGTGTGTGTGTCTTAGAGTACCTTCCAACACAATGATGAGGATTTGGTTTTTAATTGCATGACCGTTAAAGAAAGTTACAAACATGGATGGAAGTTTGATATGCTCTTTTGTTTATGCTTGGTCATCGTTGTTGTTTACGAATTCACATATAATCACAAAGAAAGAAAAAATCAGTTTTTGTAACATGCTTGAAGGAAGTAACTCAAACTAACGCTACAACCTTGTGAGACTTGAGCCTAAACGTTTATTTGGAGAGTTAAAATCTGTGGAATTGTTGTTTTCTAAAGTCGTTGCATGATCTCATCATTCTTTGCTTGGTTGCTACTTAGAAGGCGTGTCATCATTATAGATCCAAATATTAGAACTCATACCCATTTCATTCAAAACTTAAAATTGAGTGCATAACATATAACAAGATGAAGTTGTTTAGTAGTTATCTGATAGGAGCATATTTATGCGACTTAGTTGGCTTGTTCTTAAGTATTTATGTTGTTTTTCTTTAGTTATTTTAGTGTTTAAAGTCATTTTCGTGCAATTTCAGGTTTAGAGACGAAGTATGCAAAGAAGTGCAAAATGGAGCATTTTAGAGCAAAATTGAGCTAGAATGGAGTGTATGCTAATGGAGCACAAGGAATGGACGAGTTTGAAGGTCAAAGGAGCTTAAGAAATGAAGAAATGAAAGTGAAGAACAAAGAATTCAGATTTGGAAACCAAAGTTTCTAAAGTTGGAAGTTTCTATTCTTGGAGGTTTCCATTTTCGAGAGTTTCTATTCTTGGTTTTGGGCTTTTAGATGACCTAAACCCTAATTCCTTGTGGACCCTAACCCTAGCCGCACCTAGGCCTCTAGAATATCTGATTTCCTTGCCTTGCAAGGCATTCTAGAAGGCCCATCTCTAAACCCTAACCCTAGCCGCACCTTAGGCCTTATTCCCACTAAAAATCTGATTGTTTTAACCTAATTTCTGGTGGATTTGGGCTTCTAGAAACCCTAATCTGATTACCCTAGGGTTTTGGATGCCTATATATACTCATTATAACCCCTAGATCAGATCATCACCTCTCATACATAACCATTCACGCCAGAAATTAAACCTTGATTTCTGCCGCACCTTTCCATCACCAAAGTCCCAAAATTCTGCCCAAAATCATCCCTAGCCGTACCCCCATCAACCCTAAACCTTTCCATACCATTCCCCATCCATTCTACACCACAAATAACCCCAAAAACCTGTTCTAAAGTCTCTGCCGCAGCAAGGAGGAAGGAGAATTCGTTGGATGCGCTTGCTGCCAAGTTGGAGCGTTCTAGGTGTTTTCTTTCTTTGGATTTTAATTTCTAAATTTATGTATGTTGGCTTTGCGAGTATGAGGAACTAAACCCCCCCTTGGCTAGGGGGGGATTCGAAACCATGTTTATGCTTGCTATATGATTTGATTACTTCTAATTGCGTTTCATAAGTTGGGAATTCAATTTACTTATCTACAAGAATTAAAACTGATTTGTGTATGTTGGTTGAGGGTCGACACTTAATTTGCATGCATGAATTTGATGCTAGGTTATAAGGAAATTTCACCTAATCGTTATGGACTTATATTCATAAGTAGTAAAGGTTGATGATCTCAATCGCGTTAAGTAAATTCTTGGCATAAGTTTCATGCAATCATAGTAACAAGTGCTTCATCAATGCTTATGGTTTTCATAGAACTTAATGATTCTTACTTGTATCTCTATTATGCAATCATGTAGGGGACTTGTGGGGAATGCTTTGGGTTGTCGTATGCAATCATCCAATTCAATAACGTTAGGAAAAATCTGAAGGTTAATTTAAGCGGACCTAATTAACTTGGGGCATTGAGAATTCATGGGTTATTGAAAAGCAATTGGAAATCGTTTTGAATACAAGTATAACATGTGTGGAGATGAACCCCTTAGCTAGCTTTCTATCCATTCAATTCAATCAAATTCGTTTTAAAATCTGTTTTGATTTACAAGTTTATGTTTTGTTTTCAATTTCGTAAAAACCAAATCCCCCTTTGTTTTCAAGTGTCAAATTAGTTAGAGAGTGTGTTAGTTTGTGTTTTTAAGTGTTTTGAGTCAAGTTAAAACCTATTTTCGTCAAAATCTTGTTTAGAGTTCAAAACTGCCCAGAAAGTGGTTTTAAGGCAGTTTTGAGTGTTTTTGTGTTATTTTGAGTCTTTTGGTTTGTTTTGGTGTTTTAAGTTATAGTTTTACATTCTTTGAGTCTAGTTTAGTGTTTTAGACTTTGTTTTTACGTTTTTGAGTCAGTTTTCAAGTGATTTAGCAATCCCTCCTAATCCCCGGCCTAGAACGATCCCTACTTACATACTTACTACAATTGATAAAAAGAGGGTTAATTTGAGTGCTAGTTAATATCATATCAAATTTTGGCGCCGTTGCCGGGGATTAGCAACATTGCTAATCCCCTGGATTGTTTATTTTAGTTTGTTTTAATTCGTTCCAGATTCTGAGTTTGTTTTGTTTCTTGTTTTAGGTACTAGTTTATGAGTCAGAGTTCTCATCCGATTCGTGAACACATCTTGGACTTTGACGACGATTTTGAGAGGACTTTGAGAAGGAATAGGAATCAACAAGATCAAATTCCTGAACCTGAGCGTGAGGAACATCCCCTTGAAGAAGTGGAAGTTATGGCACAAGACAATCGTACAATCAAGGAGCTTTCGGCTTCGGGATTGGACAATGCCGCACCCCTATGCATTCAATACCCAGCGGCTGCCCAAGGAAAGACCGAGGAATTCGAGTTGAAGTCAAGTTTGCTACACCACATTCCGAAGTACCATGGTTTGTCCATGGAGGATCCTAACAAGCATTTGAAAGAATTCGAGGTGGTGTGTTCAAGCATGACTCCAATCAACGTGGATGGGAGCATATTGAAGATGAAGGCCTTTCCCTTTTCTCTCTTGGAAAAGGCGAAAGATTGGTTGTACGAATTGGCTCCCGGAACTGTCACATCTTGGGAGAGCATGAAACGGGCCTTCTTGGAGAAGTTTTTTCCAACTTCTCGAGTCATCCTCCTACGAAAAAGGATAAGTGGAATTCAACAAGATGAAGGTGAGTCTTTTCCTACGTATTACGAACGTTTTAAATCTCTTGTTGCTTCATGTCCACAGCATCAAATGAAGGAGGAGCTTCTTTTACAATATTTTACGAGGGACTTCTACCAATCGAACGGCAAATGTTAGATGCCTCAGTGATAGGAGCATATTTATGCGCCTTAGTTAGCTAGTTCTTATGCATTTTTGTTATGTTTTCTTTGTTAAAGTAGTCTTTTAAGCTACTTTCTTGTGTTTTCAGGTTTAGCGGACGTATTACATGAAATGATGCAATTTGGAGCTTTTGGAGCAAAAAGTGAGCTTGAATTGAAAAGGACATGCTTGGAACGCAAGGTTGGGATGGAATTGAAGAGTTGAAGATTTGAGGTTTCCTACTTGAAGTAGGAAAGCTAAGCCTAAAAGTTTCCATTTTGGGTCGATCTTTCCTAAATCGGAATTGACAACCAAAGTTTCTAAAAGTTGGAAGTTTCTATTCTTGGAGGTTTCCATTTTCGAGAGTTTCTATTCTTGGCGTTGGGCTTTTAGATGACCTAAACCCAAATTTCCTTGTGGACCTTCAACCCATGCCGAACCCTAGGGCCTAATCATCTAAAATCTGCCATGTTAAACCCTAGTCCATTCCTCCTAAACCCAAGCCGCACCTTTCCATCCTAGAAGCCTATTTTACAAACCCTAGCCCATGTTCACTTAAGTGCCGCACCTAACCCTAGCCCATTGTTGTCTAATCTGATTTCATTAGGGTTTTAGGTGCTTATATATTTGTGTTTTACCACCTTGCCGAGGATCTTCTGCCCTCTCCATAAAATCAGAAAATCATCTCCCTCTTTCCCCACCTTGCCGCAGCCACCATCACCAAAACCACATCTTGCCGCAGCCTTTGATCCATTCCAGCCACCATCCTCCACCTTTAGACACCATTCCACACCTCCATAACTCTTTCCCACACCTTGCCGCACCACCCTACCATCCTAACTCCCTTCTAAAAACCAAAAACACATCCAGCAAACTCCATTCACGCCAGAACCTGTCCCTCACCTTTGCCGAGCCCAACCTACACCCAAATCCATATTCTCTGACCCCAAACCTTCCTAGCCGTGCCCTACACCTATCCTAGATAGTTTTCCACCATTCTCCCTCATCCAAAGTCATCCAAAACCATCCAAAAACCCCCTAAACCAACTCTGCCGCAACAAGGAGAAGAAGAAAGAGGAGCTTTCTGTGCAGAATTCAAAGTGGACTTCTTTGGCATTTTAGGTGTAATCTTTCTTATGTCTTCGATGTCTCAATTCAATAAACTTTGTGTTGTGAGTATGAGGAACTAAACCCCCTTAGTTGGGGGGTGATTCGACACCATGTACATGCTTGCAATTTGATTCGATTACATTCAGTTGTTATTTCATGAGTTATGGATTCAATTCGTTCATCTATTTGATTGATAACTTATTTGTGTATGTTGATTGAGAGTGCACGCTTAGTTTTCATGCATGAATATGATGCTAGATTATGAAGGAGTTTCACCTAATAGTTACAATCTTATAATCACAAGTAGTGAAGATCGCTTGAAAACGATCGCGTTGAATGAATTCTTAGCATAAGTTTCATGCAATTCATAGTAACAAATGCTTCGTCAATGCTTATGTTTCTCATAGAACGTAATGATTCTTGCTTGTATCTCTATTATGCAATTCATGTAGGGAACTTGTAGGGAATGTTTTGGGTTGTCGTATGCAATCATCCAACTTAATAACTCGTGGAAAAACTGAGGGTTAATTAGTGCAATTCACGGTTAACTTGGGGCGTTGAGTATTCATAATTTATCGGAAGAACAACTGAAAATCGTTTTGTTTGCAAGTGTGACATGTGTGGAGAAGAACCTCCTAACTAGCTTTTTAACCATCTATTTCACCAAAATCGTTTTTACAATCTGTTTAGTTTCAAGTTTCTGTTTTGTTTTCAATTTTAGTCCAAAACAATTCCCCCTTTAATTTGAACTCTTAGATTAGTTAGAAAGTGTTTTGATTTGTGTTTCTAAGTATTTTGATTCAAGTTTTCATCAAATTTCATCCAAATTAGTGTAGGTGCTCAAAACTGCCCAGAAAGTGGTTTTTAGGCAGTTTTGAGCCTTCTAGTTGCTGTTTTAAGTTTTAGGTTTGTTTAAGTGTTTTAACTTTTAGTTTTGCATTCTTTGAGTCTAGTTTAGTGTTTTTAACTTTGTTTTTGAGTGTTTAAGTCAGTTTCCAAGCGTTTAGCAATCCCTCCAAATCCCCGGTCTAGAACGATCCCTACTTACATCTTCGCTACAATTTGACAAAAAGAGGGTTTAATTTGTGTGCTTATCTATTTCGCATCACTCAGCAGGAGGAGCATTGGTGGACAAGACCCCTACGGCTGCAAAAATGTTGATTGCTAATCGAGCGTTGAACGCTCAACAATACGAAGGTGTTGGACAAAGGAGCATGCCACAGCAACATCAAGTCAATGGGGTAAGTGCCATAATCGAACTTCAAAATCAAATGGCTAACCTTACTACGTTGCTTTCTCAGGTGGTGGAAGGTCCAAAAATCAAACCCGTAGCTTCTTGTGGCGTATGCTCCATGCAAAACCACAATACGGACAAGTGCCCACAATTGATCAAGAATGGAGGGTGGGAGACACTCAATGCTGTGGGATATGGCAACCAATACCAATCACGTGTTGATCCGTTTTCCAATACTTACAATCTCGGTTGGCGTGATCATCCGAATTTCAACTGGCGAGACCCCCAACAAGGCCAACAACAAAGCGGATTTAGGCAACAACCCCAGGGTTTCTATCAAAAGCCGTTGGCACCATCACAAGCCCAAGCACAACCTGCCCAAAGCAATGCAGGTAATTCAAGTGATAATGATAAGATTTTTCAATTACTTACTACCTTGACGCAGGAAGTCCAAAATCAAGCCAAAGAGAGGCAAATCCAAGACAAGAGGGTGGACAACTTGGAGAAGCAAGTGGGACAAATTGCCGAGTTCATAGGGCAATTTCGTGAGCAAGGAAGGAAGGTTGCCTACCTCAACGGTGGTCAATCCGAAAGGTGGATTCGAATCTGCAAAGGCTATCACGCTAAGAAGTGGGAAAGAAGTAGGAATCGAGCCAAAACCATCCAAATCTGGCCCCAAGGAGGACGAGAAGTTGAAAATTGAAGAGGAGGACCAAGCAAAGGCCACGGCAAGGATTGAGCAATCCTTGCCGCAACCACCCAAGCATTCCAATTCGGCCAACACAGGTAAGAAAGGTCCAATTCCATTTAATTCTAATGTTATTCCTCCGGATGTACCCTTCCCTAGCAGATTTTTGCAATCCAAGAACGAAGAGGAGGCAAAAGATGTTCTAGAGACATTTAGGAAAGTTCAAGTCAACATACCCCTTTTGGATGCAATCAAGCAAATCCCGAAGTATGCCAAGTTCTTAAAGAAGCTTTGTACAACAAGGAAACGTTTTCGGGAGAAAGAAGTGGTACATGTAAGTGAGAATGTCTCCGCCATGTTGCAACGCAAACTACCCCCCAAATGCAAAGATCCGGGTAGTTTTACAATTCCTTGTGTCCTTGGTAACACTCGCTTTGATTCCGCTATGTTAGATTTAGGTGCATCTATAAATGTCATGCCATATTCAGTTTATGCATCTATGAATTTAGGCGAGTTGAAAAATGATGGCGTGATTATTCAATTGGCCGATCGATCTAATGCCTATCCAAAGGGAGTTTTGGAAGATGTTTTGGTGCAGGTAGACCACTTGATTTTCCCGGCAGATTTCTACGTGCTCGATATGGAGGATACAGGCCACTCTCCACCACCACCACTGTTGCTTGGCCGACCTTTCATGAAAACGGCTCAAACCAAGATTGACGTGGCCAAAGGAGAAGTCACTATGGCATTTGGTGGTGACATGATTTGTTTTAAAGTTTCTGAATTTATTGAGACTCCTAATGTTGTTCGTTCTTGTTGTGCCATTAATGTAATTGCAAATATAGGGCAGGAATGTTCAACACTCATCAAGACGAAAGTACCTCGAACTACCATCGAGGAAGGAATTGGAGTGAACAACAAGGGGAGCACGGCCCCACCCCTAAAGTCACCAAATCTGGCCGAGTGCACTCCTTGTGCATCTGTCCAGAGTGCTACCATTTCTTTGCCGTACAAAGGTAAGCCACCTATTCCAATTTCGATTCCCATTTCAACTAATAGGTTGTTACCTTGTATGGTGCAGGTACCAAATCGAAGACAACGTGGTGGGAGAGTTCGTGTTGATTTCGAGAAGCAAAACATGACAATAAGAAAGGATCATTATCCCATCCCATTCAAGGACCCAAAAGATGAAGTATTTCGTAGGTCAGATTGTGGAAACAACCCTCAATGCCGTGGGGTTCCATAAACCTTCGATGAAGCATCGTTCGGCCGGAAGACGTTAAAGCAAGCGCTACTTGGGAGGCAACCCATGCATTCAACAAAGGAGGACATAGAAAGCACTCCAATTTCAGATTTGCGTTCCTAAACTCTTCTCTTTGTTGTTAATTTCGTTTCTGCTATGTTAGGTTGTTTAGATGTTGTTTTGTTTGTTTGTTTGTTATTTGTGTGAAAATATGCTTGAAACATTGAGGACAAACATTGGGGGGGTAACCAAAGTGTTTTGATGCAAATTCGTAGGGTTTTGTCACCCATAATTTCAAATGTTGTTTCTTGCTGTTTTTAAGCCTTTTTAAGCTGTTTTGGTGTGTTTTAATGTGTTTTGATATAAAAATCCGAAAATCCCATAAAAATTTGAAAAATTGTTTTAAAAACCCAAAAAGAGTTGTTTTTGTGTGTTTGTTTGTGTCTTAGGGTACCTTCCAACACAATGATGAGGATTCAGTTTGTAATTGCATGATTGTTAAAGCGAGTTATAAACATGGATAAAAGTTTGATTTACTCTTTGGTTTATGCTTGGTTGTGGTTATAACTTATGAATTCACATGTAATCATAAAGAAAAAAAAAATTAGTTTTTGTAACATGCTTGAAGGAAGGAACTCAAACAAACGCTACAACCTTGTGAGACTTGAGCCTAAACGTTTATTTGGAGAGTTAAAATCTGTGCATTGTTGTTTTCTAAAGTCGTTGCATGATCTCATTATTCTTTGCTTGGTTATTACTTAGAAGGCGTTTCATCATTTAGTTCCAAATGCTAGAACTCATGCCAATTTCATTCAAAACATGTTATTGAATTACATAACACATATTCAAGATGAAGTTAGTAGTTACCACCATAGCCAAAAAGCCTTCATTCCATGCAGTCGTTTTTGTAGGTTTTAACCCCGTTGAGCCTTGTTTAGCCTATGTTTTCTTCGTTAACCCACATTATCCTCACCTAGCCTAGATTAGGACCATCCATACCTTCGTTCTTGAAGCATAGTAATGAATGACTCAAAATGAATTCCTTTTGGTCATTGTTGGCAGAAAACAAGTGTGGGGGAAGTGAGTTTTGTTGTGGGTGTGCCAAAGTCTTGAATGAGGCACGAAAAAGAAAAGAAAAAGAAAAATTTCGTGGGAAATAAAAAGAAAAAAAAAAGAAAGAAAAAGTTGAAAACATGTGAAAAAGAGTTCTTAAGTGTTGTTTGTTGAAGGAAGGGTCCAAAATAGTGAATTCGGCCCTAATTGTTGTTAAATCTTCCCTTTGTGTTTAAAAGTTAATTTCTGCATGCTAATGGGAATTCTGAGTACGATTTCATTGTTTTGCTTACTATTGCTTAAAGAACGTTTGTTTTCCCTATCCTTTCGTTGTTAGCCAACTCCCCTAGCCCCGTTACAACCCTTGACTTTAATCTTGAGTGTTATGTGTTTCAATTTGTGGAGTTTAAAATTGGTATGAGCATATGGTGTCACTGGTTCTCGCATCTAAGTAGTAGCATTCCATTCATGAGATTATATCTAAACATGCTTATTAACTCCGAAAAGTGCTTTCTTTGTTATACATATATGTGAGCATTCGTTTTCATATTTACATCTATCTTCTCACATATAACTAGTATAGGGTGTGTAGTCAGAAAAGCTGTGTGAAAATTGAGTGCATATCTAGTAAGGAATTGAGCAAATTCTCTAAGGCATGTTACTACATTCAAAATCATGTTTTAATTGGTTAAATGTGAACTAGTACGTGGTGACTATGATTAAGTATGTGTTTAAGTGTGAAGATGACTAAAATCTGTGGGAGTGATGATTTTTAACATGTCATGTGCATTGGAAATCCCTGAGGCAAATGTTGGAAGGTTTAGATTGTGTTTTTGTTTTGTTTGGTTTCTTTGTTTTGCTCGAGGACTAGCAAAAGCTAAGTGTGGGGGAATTTGATAGGAGCATATTTATGCGACTTAGTTGGCTTGTTCTTAAGTATTTATGTTGTTTTTCTTTAGTTATTTTAGTGTTTAAAGTCATTTTCGTGCAATTTCAGGTTTAGAGACGAAGTATGCAAAGAAGTGCAAAATGGAGCATTTTAGAGCAAAATTGAGCTAGAATGGAGTGTATGCTAATGGAGCACAAGGAATGGACGAGTTTGAAGGTCAAAGGAGCTTAAGAAATGAAGAAATGAAAGTGAAGAACAAAGAATTCAGATTTGGAAACCAAAGTTTCTAAAGTTGGAAGTTTCTATTCTTGGAGGTTTCCATTTTCGAGAGTTTCTATTCTTGGTTTTGGGCTTTTAGATGACCTAAACCCTAATTCCTTGTGGACCCTAACCCTAGCCGCACCTAGGCCTCTAGAATATCTGATTTCCTTGCCTTGCAAGGCATTCTAGAAGGCCCATCTCTAAACCCTAACCCTAGCCGCACCTTAGGCCTTATTCCCACTAAAAATCTGATTGTTTTAACCTAATTTCTGGTGGATTTGGGCTTCTAGAAACCCTAATCTGATTACCCTAGGGTTTTGGATGCCTATATATACTCATTATAACCCCTAGATCAGATCATCACCTCTCATACATAACCATTCACGCCAGAAATTAAACCTTGATTTCTGCCGCACCTTTCCATCACCAAAGTCCCAAAATTCTGCCCAAAATCATCCCTAGCCGTACCCCCATCAACCCTAAACCTTTCCATACCATTCCCCATCCATTCTACACCACAAATAACCCCAAAAACCTGTTCTAAAGTCTCTGCCGCAGCAAGGAGGAAGGAGAATTCGTTGGATGCGCTTGCTGCCAAGTTGGAGCGTTCTAGGTGTTTTCTTTCTTTGGATTTTAATTTCTAATTTTATGTATCTTGGCTTTGCGAGTATGAGGAACTAAACCCCCCCTTGGCTAGGGGGGGATTCGAAACCATGTTTATGCTTGCTATATGATTTGATTACTTCTAATTGCGTTTCATAAGTTGGGAATTCAATTTACTTATCTACAAGAATTAAAACTGATTTGTGTATGTTGGTTGAGGGTCGACACTTAATTTGCATGCATGAATTTGATGCTAGGATATAAGGAAATTTCACCTAATCGTTATGGACTTATATTCATAAGTAGTAAAGGTTGATGATCTCAATCGCGTTAAGTAAATTCTTGGCATAAGTTTCATGCAATCATAGTAACAAGTGCTTCGTCAATGCTTATGGTTTTCATAGAACTTAATGATTCTTGCTTGTATCTCTATTATGCAATCATGTAGGGGACTTGTGGGGAATGCTTTGGGTTGTCGTATGCAATCATCCAATTCAATAACGTTAGGAAAAAACTGATTTGTGTATGTTGGTTGAGGGTCGACACTTAATTTGCATGCATGAATTTGATGCTAGGATATAAGGAAATTTCACCTAATCGTTATGGACTTATATTCATAAGTAGTAAAGGTTGATGATCTCAATCGCGTTAAGTAAATTCTTGGCATAAGTTTCATGCAATCATAGTAACAAGTGCTTCGTCAATGCTTATGGTTTTCATAGAACTTAATGATTCTTGCTTGTATCTCTATTATGCAATCATGTAGGGGACTTGTGGGGAATGCTTTGGGTTGTCGTATGCAATCATCCAATTCAATAACGTTAGGAAAAATCTGAAGGTTAATTTAAGCGGACCTAATTAACTTGGGGCATTGAGAATTCATGGGTTATTGAAAAGCAATTGGAAATCGTTTTGAATGCAAGTATAACATGTGTGGAGATGAACCCCTTAGCTAGCTTTCTATCCATTCAATTCAATCAAATTCGTTTTAAAATCTGTTTTGATTTACAAGTTTATGTTTTGTTTTCAATTTCGTAAAAACCAAATCCCCCTTTGTTTTCAAGTGTCAAATTAGTTAGAGAGTGTGTTAGTTTGTGTTTTTAAGTGTTTTGAGTCAAGTTAAAACCTATTTTCGTCAAAATCTTGTTTAGAGTTCAAAACTGCCCAGAAAGTGGTTTTAAGGCAGTTTTGAGTGTTTTTGTGTTATTTTGAGTCTTTTGGTTTGTTTTGGTGTTTTAAGTTATAGTTTTACATTCTTTGAGTCTAGTTTAGTGTTTTAGACTTTGTTTTTACGTTTTTGAGTCAGTTTTCAAGTGATTTAGCAATCCCTCCTAATCCCCGGCCTAGAACGATCCCTACTTACATACTTACTACAATTGATAAAAAGAGGGTTAATTTGAGTGCTAGTTAATATCATATCAAATTTTGGCGCCGTTGCCGGGGATTAGCAACATTGCTAATCCCCTGGATTGTTTATTTTAGTTTGTTTTAATTCGTTCCAGATTCTGAGTTTGTTTTGTTTCTTGTTTTAGGTACTAGTTTATGAGTCAGAGTTCTCATCCGATTCGTGAACACATCTTGGACTTTGACGACGATTTTGAGAGGACTTTGAGAAGGAATAGGAATCAACAAGATCAAATTCCTGAACCTGAGCGTGAGGAACATCCCCTTGAAGAAGTGGAAGTTATGGCACAAGACAATCGTACAATCAAGGAGCTTTCGGCTTCGGGATTGGACAATGCCGCACCCCTATGCATTCAATACCCAGCGGCTGCCCAAGGAAAGACCGAGGAATTCGAGTTGAAGTCAAGTTTGCTACACCACATTCCGAAGTACCATGGTTTGTCCATGGAGGATCCTAACAAGCATTTGAAAGAATTCGAGGTGGTGTGTTCAAGCATGACTCCAATCAACGTGGATGGGAGCATATTGAAGATGAAGGCCTTTCCCTTTTCTCTCTTGGAAAAGGCGAAAGATTGGTTGTACGAATTGGCTCCCGGAACTGTCACATCTTGGGAGAGCATGAAACGGGCCTTCTTGGAGAAGTTTTTTCCAACTTCTCGAGTCATCCTCCTACGAAAAAGGATAAGTGGAATTCAACAAGATGAAGGTGAGTCTTTTCCTACGTATTACGAACGTTTTAAATCTCTTGTTGCTTCATGTCCACAGCATCAAATGAAGGAGGAGCTTCTTTTACAATATTTTACGAGGGACTTCTACCAATCGAACGGCAAATGTTAGATGCCTCAGTGATAGGAGCATATTTATGCGCCTTAGTTAGCTAGTTCTTATGCATTTTTGTTATGTTTTCTTTGTTAAAGTAGTCTTTTAAGCTACTTTCTTGTGTTTTCAGGTTTAGCGGACGTATTACATGAAATGATGCAATTTGGAGCTTTTGGAGCAAAAAGTGAGCTTGAATTGAAAAGGACATGCTTGGAACGCAAGGTTGGGATGGAATTGAAGAGTTGAAGATTTGAGGTTTCCTACTTGAAGTAGGAAAGCTAAGCCTAAAAGTTTCCATTTTGGGTCGATCTTTCCTAAATCGGAATTGACAACCAAAGTTTCTAAAAGTTGGAAGTTTCTATTCTTGGAGGTTTCCATTTTCGAGAGTTTCTATTCTTGGCGTTGGGCTTTTAGATGACCTAAACCCAAATTTCCTTGTGGACCTTCAACCCATGCCGAACCCTAGGGCCTAATCATCTAAAATCTGCCATGTTAAACCCTAGTCCATTCCTCCTAAACCCAAGCCGCACCTTTCCATCCTAGAAGCCTATTTTACAAACCCTAGCCCATGTTCACTTAAGTGCCGCACCTAACCCTAGCCCATTGTTGTCTAATCTGATTTCATTAGGGTTTTAGGTGCTTATATATTTGTGTTTTACCACCTTGCCGAGGATCTTCTGCCCTCTCCATAAAATCAGAAAATCATCTCCCTCTTTCCCCACCTTGCCGCAGCCACCATCACCAAAACCACATCTTGCCGCAGCCTTTGATCCATTCCAGCCACCATCCTCCACCTTTAGACACCATTCCACACCTCCATAACTCTTTCCCACACCTTGCCGCACCACCCTACCATCCTAACTCCCTTCTAAAAACCAAAAACACATCCAGCAAACTCCATTCACGCCAGAACCTGTCCCTCACCTTTGCCGAGCCCAACCTACACCCAAATCCATATTCTCTGACCCCAAACCTTCCTAGCCGTGCCCTACACCTATCCTAGATAGTTTTCCACCATTCTCCCTCATCCAAAGTCATCCAAAACCATCCAAAAACCCCCTAAACCAACTCTGCCGCAACAAGGAGAAGAAGAAAGAGGAGCTTTCTGTGCAGAATTCAAAGTGGACTTCTTTGGCATTTTAGGTGTAATCTTTCTTATGTCTTCGATGTCTCAATTCAATAAACTTTGTGTTGTGAGTATGAGGAACTAAACCCCCTTAGTTGGGGGGTGATTCGACACCATGTACATGCTTGCAATTTGATTCGATTACATTCAGTTGTTATTTCATGAGTTATGGATTCAATTCGTTCATCTATTTGATTGATAACTTATTTGTGTATGTTGATTGAGAGTGCACGCTTAGTTTTCATGCATGAATATGATGCTAGATTATGAAGGAGTTTCACCTAATAGTTACAATCTTATAATCACAAGTAGTGAAGATCGCTTGAAAACGATCGCGTTGAATGAATTCTTAGCATAAGTTTCATGCAATTCATAGTAACAAATGCTTCGTCAATGCTTATGTTTTTCATAGAACGTAATGATTCTTGCTTGTATCTCTATTATGCAATTCATGTAGGGAACTTGTAGGGAATGTTTTGGGTTGTCGTATGCAATCATCCAACTTAATAACTCGTGGAAAAACTGAGGGTTAATTAGTGCAATTCACGGTTAACTTGGGGCGTTGAGTATTCATAATTTATCGGAAGAACAACTGAAAATCGTTTTGTTTGCAAGTGTGACATGTGTGGAGAAGAACCTCCTAACTAGCTTTTTAACCATCTATTTCACCAAAATCGTTTTTACAATCTGTTTAGTTTCAAGTTTCTGTTTTGTTTTCAATTTTAGTCCAAAACAATTCCCCCTTTAATTTGAACTCTTAGATTAGTTAGAAAGTGTTTTGATTTGTGTTTCTAAGTATTTTGATTCAAGTTTTCATCAAATTTCATCCAAATTAGTGTAGGTGCTCAAAACTGCCCAGAAAGTGGTTTTTAGGCAGTTTTGAGCCTTCTAGTTGCTGTTTTAAGTTTTAGGTTTGTTTAAGTGTTTTAACTTTTAGTTTTGCATTCTTTGAGTCTAGTTTAGTGTTTTTAACTTTGTTTTTGAGTGTTTAAGTCAGTTTCCAAGCGTTTAGCAATCCCTCCAAATCCCCGGTCTAGAACGATCCCTACTTACATCTTCGCTACAATTTGACAAAAAGAGGGTTTAATTTGTGTGCTTATCTATTTCGCATCACTCAGCAGGAGGAGCATTGGTGGACAAGACCCCTACGGCTGCAAAAATGTTGATTGCTAATCGAGCGTTGAACGCTCAACAATACGAAGGTGTTGGACAAAGGAGCATGCCACAGCAACATCAAGTCAATGGGGTAAGTGCCATAATCGAACTTCAAAATCAAATGGCTAACCTTACTACGTTGCTTTCTCAGGTGGTGGAAGGTCCAAAAATCAAACCCGTAGCTTCTTGTGGCGTATGCTCCATGCAAAACCACAATACGGACAAGTGCCCACAATTGATCAAGAATGGAGGGTGGGAGACACTCAATGCTGTGGGATATGGCAACCAATACCAATCACGTGTTGATCCGTTTTCCAATACTTACAATCTCGGTTGGCGTGATCATCCGAATTTCAACTGGCGAGACCCCCAACAAGGCCAACAACAAAGCGGATTTAGGCAACAACCCCAGGGTTTCTATCAAAAGCCGTTGGCACCATCACAAGCCCAAGCACAACCTGCCCAAAGCAATGCAGGTAATTCAAGTGATAATGATAAGATTTTTCAATTACTTACTACCTTGACGCAGGAAGTCCAAAATCAAGCCAAAGAGAGGCAAATCCAAGACAAGAGGGTGGACAACTTGGAGAAGCAAGTGGGACAAATTGCCGAGTTCATAGGGCAATTTCGTGAGCAAGGAAGGAAGGTTGCCTACCTCAACGGTGGTCAATCCGAAAGGTGGATTCGAATCTGCAAAGGCTATCACGCTAAGAAGTGGGAAAGAAGTAGGAATCGAGCCAAAACCATCCAAATCTGGCCCCAAGGAGGACGAGAAGTTGAAAATTGAAGAGGAGGACCAAGCAAAGGCCACGGCAAGGATTGAGCAATCCTTGCCGCAACCACCCAAGCATTCCAATTCGGCCAACACAGGTAAGAAAGGTCCAATTCCATTTAATTCTAATGTTATTCCTCCGGATGTACCCTTCCCTAGCAGATTTTTGCAATCCAAGAACGAAGAGGAGGCAAAAGATGTTCTAGAGACATTTAGGAAAGTTCAAGTCAACATACCCCTTTTGGATGCAATCAAGCAAATCCCGAAGTATGCCAAGTTCTTAAAGAAGCTTTGTACAACAAGGAAACGTTTTCGGGAGAAAGAAGTGGTACATGTAAGTGAGAATGTCTCCGCCATGTTGCAACGCAAACTACCCCCCAAATGCAAAGATCCGGGTAGTTTTACAATTCCTTGTGTCCTTGGTAACACTCGCTTTGATTCCGCTATGTTAGATTTAGGTGCATCTATAAATGTCATGCCATATTCAGTTTATGCATCTATGAATTTAGGCGAGTTGAAAAATGATGGCGTGATTATTCAATTGGCCGATCGATCTAATGCCTATCCAAAGGGAGTTTTGGAAGATGTTTTGGTGCAGGTAGACCACTTGATTTTCCCGGCAGATTTCTACGTGCTCGATATGGAGGATACAGGCCACTCTCCACCACCACCACTGTTGCTTGGCCGACCTTTCATGAAAACGGCTCAAACCAAGATTGACGTGGCCAAAGGAGAAGTCACTATGGCATTTGGTGGTGACATGATTTGTTTTAAAGTTTCTGAATTTATTGAGACTCCTAATGTTGTTCGTTCTTGTTGTGCCATTAATGTAATTGCAAATATAGGGCAGGAATGTTCAACACTCATCAAGACGAAAGTACCTCGAACTACCATCGAGGAAGGAATTGGAGTGAACAACAAGGGGAGCACGGCCCCACCCCTAAAGTCACCAAATCTGGCCGAGTGCACTCCTTGTGCATCTGTCCAGAGTGCTACCATTTCTTTGCCGTACAAAGGTAAGCCACCTATTCCAATTTCGATTCCCATTTCAACTAATAGGTTGTTACCTTGTATGGTGCAGGTACCAAATCGAAGACAACGTGGTGGGAGAGTTCGTGTTGATTTCGAGAAGCAAAACATGACAATAAGAAAGGATCATTATCCCATCCCATTCAAGGACCCAAAAGATGAAGTATTTCGTAGGTCAGATTGTGGAAACAACCCTCAATGCCGTGGGGTTCCATAAACCTTCGATGAAGCATCGTTCGGCCGGAAGACGTTAAAGCAAGCGCTACTTGGGAGGCAACCCATGCATTCAACAAAGGAGGACATAGAAAGCACTCCAATTTCAGATTTGCGTTCCTAAACTCTTCTCTTTGTTGTTAATTTCGTTTCTGCTATGTTAGGTTGTTTAGATGTTGTTTTGTTTGTTTGTTTGTTATTTGTGTGAAAATATGCTTGAAACATTGAGGACAAACATTGGGGGGGTAACCAAAGTGTTTTGATGCAAATTCGTAGGGTTTTGTCACCCATAATTTCAAATGTTGTTTCTTGCTGTTTTTAAGCCTTTTTAAGCTGTTTTGGTGTGTTTTAATGTGTTTTGATATAAAAATCCGAAAATCCCATAAAAATTTGAAAAATTGTTTTAAAAACCCAAAAAGAGTTGTTTTTGTGTGTTTGTTTGTGTCTTAGGGTACCTTCCAACACAATGATGAGGATTCAGTTTGTAATTGCATGATTGTTAAAGCGAGTTATAAACATGGATAAAAGTTTGATTTACTCTTTGGTTTATGCTTGGTTGTGGTTATAACTTATGAATTCACATGTAATCATAAAGAAAAAAAAAATTAGTTTTTGTAACATGCTTGAAGGAAGGAACTCAAACAAACGCTACAACCTTGTGAGACTTGAGCCTAAACGTTTATTTGGAGAGTTAAAATCTGTGCATTGTTGTTTTCTAAAGTCGTTGCATGATCTCATTATTCTTTGCTTGGTTATTACTTAGAAGGCGTTTCATCATTTAGTTCCAAATGCTAGAACTCATGCCAATTTCATTCAAAACATGTTATTGAATTACATAACACATATTCAAGATGAAGTTAGTAGTTACCACCATAGCCAAAAAGCCTTCATTCCATGCAGTCGTTTTTGTAGGTTTTAACCCCGTTGAGCCTTGTTTAGCCTATGTTTTCTTCGTTAACCCACATTATCCTCACCTAGCCTAGATTAGGACCATCCATACCTTCGTTCTTGAAGCATAGTAATGAATGACTCAAAATGAATTCCTTTTGGTCATTGTTGGCAGAAAACAAGTGTGGGGGAAGTGAGTTTTGTTGTGGGTGTGCCAAAGTCTTGAATGAGGCACGAAAAAGAAAAGAAAAAGAAAAATTTCGTGGGAAATAAAAAGAAAAAAAAAAAGAAAGAAAAAGTTGAAAACATGTGAAAAAGAGTTCTTAAGTGTTGTTTGTTGAAGGAAGGGTCCAAAATAGTGAATTCGGCCCTAATTGTTGTTAAATCTTCCCTTTGTGTTTAAAAGTTAATTTCTGCATGCTAATGGGAATTCTGAGTACGATTTCATTGTTTTGCTTACTATTGCTTAAAGAACGTTTGTTTTCCCTATCCTTTCGTTGTTAGCCAACTCCCCTAGCCCCGTTACAACCCTTGACTTTAATCTTGAGTGTTATGTGTTTCAATTTGTGGAGTTTAAAATTGGTATGAGCATATGGTGTCACTGGTTCTCGCATCTAAGTAGTAGCATTCCATTCATGAGATTATATCTAAACATGCTTATTAACTCCGAAAAGTGCTTTCTTTGTTATACATATATGTGAGCATTCGTTTTCATATTTACATCTATCTTCTCACATATAACTAGTATAGGGTGTGTAGTCAGAAAAGCTGTGTGAAAATTGAGTGCATATCTAGTAAGGAATTGAGCAAATTCTCTAAGGCATGTTACTACATTCAAAATCATGTTTTAATTGGTTAAATGTGAACTAGTACGTGGTGACTATGATTAAGTATGTGTTTAAGTGTGAAGATGACTAAAATCTGTGGGAGTGATGATTTTTAACATGTCATGTGCATTGGAAATCCCTGAGGCAAATGTTGGAAGGTTTAGATTGTGTTTTTGTTTTGTTTGGTTTCTTTGTTTTGCTCGAGGACTAGCAAAAGCTAAGTGTGGGGGAATTTGATAGGAGCATATTTATGCGACTTAGTTGGCTTGTTCTTAAGTATTTATGTTGTTTTTCTTTAGTTATTTTAGTGTTTAAAGTCATTTTCGTGCAATTTCAGGTTTAGAGACGAAGTATGCAAAGAAGTGCAAAATGGAGCATTTTAGAGCAAAATTGAGCTAGAATGGAGTGTATGCTAATGGAGCACAAGGAATGGACGAGTTTGAAGGTCAAAGGAGCTTAAGAAATGAAGAAATGAAAGTGAAGAACAAAGAATTCAGATTTGGAAACCAAAGTTTCTAAAGTTGGAAGTTTCTATTCTTGGAGGTTTCCATTTTCGAGAGTTTCTATTCTTGGTTTTGGGCTTTTAGATGACCTAAACCCTAATTCCTTGTGGACCCTAACCCTAGCCGCACCTAGGCCTCTAGAATATCTGATTTCCTTGCCTTGCAAGGCATTCTAGAAGGCCCATCTCTAAACCCTAACCCTAGCCGCACCTTAGGCCTTATTCCCACTAAAAATCTGATTGTTTTAACCTAATTTCTGGTGGATTTGGGCTTCTAGAAACCCTAATCTGATTACCCTAGGGTTTTGGATGCCTATATATACTCATTATAACCCCTAGATCAGATCATCACCTCTCATACATAACCATTCACGCCAGAAATTAAACCTTGATTTCTGCCGCACCTTTCCATCACCAAAGTCCCAAAATTCTGCCCAAAATCATCCCTAGCCGTACCCCCATCAACCCTAAACCTTTCCATACCATTCCCCATCCATTCTACACCACAAATAACCCCAAAAACCTGTTCTAAAGTCTCTGCCGCAGCAAGGAGGAAGGAGAATTCGTTGGATGCGCTTGCTGCCAAGTTGGAGCGTTCTAGGTGTTTTCTTTCTTTGGATTTTAATTTCTAAATTTATGTATCTTGGCTTTTTGAGTATGAGGAACTAAACCCCCCCTTGGCTAGGGGGGGATTCGAAACCATGTTTATGCTTGCTATATGATTTGATTACTTCTAATTGCGTTTCATAAGTTGGGAATTCAATTTACTTATCTACAAGAATTAAAACTGATTTGTGTATGTTGGTTGAGGGTCGACACTTAATTTGCATGCATGAATTTGATGCTAGGATATAAGGAAATTTCACCTAATCGTTATGGACTTATATTCATAAGTAGTAAAGGTTGATGATCTCAATCGCGTTAAGTAAATTCTTGGCATAAGTTTCATGCAATCATAGTAACAAGTGCTTCGTCAATGCTTATGGTTTTCATAGAACTTAATGATTCTTGCTTGTATCTCTATTATGCAATCATGTAGGGGACTTGTGGGGAATGCTTTGGGTTGTCGTATGCAATCATCCAATTCAATAACGTTAGGAAAAATCTGAAGGTTAATTTAAGCGGACCTAATTAACTTGGGGCATTGAGAATTCATGGGTTATTGAAAAGCAATTGGAAATCGTTTTGAATACAAGTATAACATGTGTGGAGATGAACCCCTTAGCTAGCTTTCTATCCATTCAATTCAATCAAATTCGTTTTAAAATCTGTTTTGATTTACAAGTTTATGTTTTGTTTTCAATTTCGTAAAAACCAAATCCCCCTTTGTTTTCATGTGTCAAATTAGTTAGAGAGTGTGTTAGTTTGTGTTTTTAAGTGTTTTGAGTCAAGTTAAAACCTATTTTCGTCAAAATCTTGTTTAGAGTTCAAAACTGCCCAGAAAGTGGTTTTAAGGCAGTTTTGAGTGTTTTTGTGTTATTTTGAGTCTTTTGGTTTGTTTTGGTGTTTTAAGTTATAGTTTTACATTCTTTGAGTCTAGTTTAGTGTTTTAAACTTTGTTTTTACGTTTTTGAGTCAGTTTTCAAGTGATTTAGCAATCCCTCCTAATCCCCGGCCTAGAACGATCCCTACTTACATACTTACTACAATTGATAAAAAGAGGGTTAATTTGAGTGCTAGTTAATATCATATCATTATCACCAGAGCCAAAAAGCCTTCAACCCATGCATTTGTTTTTGTAGGATTAACCCCTTTGAGCCTTATTTAGCCTATTTTTGTTGTTAGCCACATTATCCGTACCTAGCCTAGAGTAGGACTATCCATACCCTTGTTCTTAAAGGATAATAAAGCATGACTTAGAGGGAATTCCTTTTGATCAATGTGTGCAGAAAACTAAGTGTGGGGGAAGGGAAAGTTTGTGTGCCAAAAGAAGTAAGGAGGGCATGGGTTAGACAAAGAAAAACAAAAGAAAAGAAAAAAGAAAGAAAATTCGTAGAAAAAGAAAGAAAAAAAGAAAAAAAGTGTGAAAAGTATGAAAAGGAGTTGAAAGAGCATAAAATGAGCTCTAAGTTGTTGGTTGTTGAAGCAAGGGTCCAAAAAATTGAATTAGACCCTAAGTGTTGCATGAATCTTCCCCTTGAGTTTAAACATTGATTTTCGCATGCAAAAGTGAATTCTAAGTATCAATTTCATTACTTTGCTTATTATTCTTTAAGAATGTTTGTAACCTTACCTTTCTTTGTTAGCCAATACCTTAACCCCGTTACAACCCTTTGCTTCTATCTTGATTGTTATGTGTTTCAATATGTGGAGTTTGGAGTTGGTATGAGCATATGATATCCCTGGATCTCGCATCTAAGTAGTAGCATTCCATTCATGAGATCGTATACATACATTCATAATTCCAGAAAATGCTTTTATTGTCATAACATATGTGAGCATTAGTTTTCATATTTACATCAATCTTCTCACATATAACTAGTGTAGGGTGTGTAGTCAGAAAATCTAAGTGAAAAATGAGTGCATATCTAGTAAGAAATTGAGGGATTCTCTAAGGCATGTTACTACCTTCAAAACATTGTTTTAATTGATTAAAATGTGAGCTAGTACGTGATGACTATGATTAAGTATGTGCTCAAGAGTATGAAGGGTTAAAATCTATGTAAGTGGTGATCTTTGGCGTGTCATGTACCATTGGGAATCCCTGAGGCGATTGTTGGAATGTTTAGGTTATGTTTTGTTTCATTGTTTTGCTCGAGGACTAGCAAAAGCTAAGTGTGGGGGAATTTGATAGGAGCATATTTATGCGCCTTAGTTAGTTAGTTCTTATGCATTTATGTTGCGTTTTCTTAGTTAAGTTAGTCTTTTAAGCTATTTTCATGTGTTTTCAGGTTTTAGAGACAAAGTGAGCAAAATGATGCAATTTGGAGCATTTTGGAGCAAAATTGGGCTAAAATGGAGTTCATGCACATGAAGCACAAGGGATGGACGAATTTGAGGAATTGGTGAACCTAGGAAGGCGTTTCAAAGTTGAAGAATTGAAGATACAAAGTTTCCTAGTTGAAGAAGGAAATGACTTGAATGAAGGATTCCTAAATGAATTGGGATTCCTAATCACTAAAGGAGTCCTAATTGAAGATGGATTCCTAGATATATGAAGTTTCCTACTCAAGCAAGGTTTCCTACATGAAGAAGAAGAATTAAAGCCAAAGAATCAGCTCAAGATAAGGGGTATTATCCAAAACCTCATCCATAACCTTATCTTATCCAATCAAACCTTATCCTATCCTATCTTATCCTTATCCTAAACTATCCACATTCCAGCCACTTAGGAGGGTTTCTAATTAGATTAGGATGCTTAAAATGGGATTTCTAGAAGACCTTATCTTATCCTACCAAGATGACACCTAGGAACCTTTCTAGAAGCCTAAAAATCTGCCTTGCATTATCTTCTAGAACCCTAGATCCTTGCCGCACCTAATACCTATTTCCCTTGGGATTTTTGGTTTCTAGAAGTCTTATCTTTTCACACTCTTTCTGCTGCACATTATCTCCCAATCCCTTTGGGTTTTTGACTTGTTTTCCTTATAGGATTGGATGTTATTATCCTATGCAATTTAGGCCTTTAAAACCTTGTCCTTTGCTACCTAGGAGATGGGATTTTCAGCCTATAAATACAAGGCCTTGCCGCACATATCACTCACCACCCTCTACCAGATTTTCACTACACCATTCACCACTCATCCCTCATTGTGCCGTGAGTTTGCAAGGAGAAGAAGGAAGACAGCTTGGAGCCGTGCATGCCATTCAAGGAGCTTGGATTGTGGAGCGTTTCTAGGTGTTTTCTATCTTTATGTCAATGTTTAAATTTATTTGTCTTTGTGTATGATAGGAGCATATTTATGCGACTTAGTTGGCTTGTTCTTAAGCATTTATGTTGTTTTTCTTTAGTTATTTTAGTGTTTAAAGTCATTTTCGTGCAATTTCAGGTTTAGAGACGAAGTATGCAAAGAAGTGTAAAAGGGAGCATTTTAGAGCAAAATTGAGCTGGAATGGAGCACAAGGAATGGACGAGTTTGAAGGTCAAAGGAGCTTAAGAAATGAAGAAATGAAAGTGAAGAACAAAGAATTCAGATTTGGAAACCAAAGTTTTTGATGCGAAATATATTAAGCACACAAATTAAACCCTCTTTTGTCAAATTGTAGTAGAGATGTAAGTAGGGATCGTTCTAAACCGGGGATTAGGAGGGATTGCTAAACACTTGGAAACTGACTTAAAAACTCAAAAACAAAGTTTAAAACACTAAACTAGACTCAAAGAATGCAAAAGTAAAGGTTAAAACACTTAAACAAACCTAAAACTCAAAACAGCAACTAGAAGGCTCAAAACTGCCTAAAAACCACTTTCTGGGCAGTTTTGAGCACCTACACTAATTTGGACGAAATTTGATGAAAAACTTGAATCAAAATACTTAGAAACACAAATCAAAACACTTTCTAACTAATCTAAGACTTCAAATTAAAGGGGGATTCTGTTTTGACGAAAATTAAAATAAAGAAAACAGATTGGAAATAGGGCAGATTGTAAAAACGATTTTAGTGAAAGAGATGGGTAGAAGGCTAGTTAGGAGGTTCTTCTCCACACATGACACACTTGCAACAAAACGATTTTCAGTTGTTCTTCCAATAAGTTATGAATACTCAACGCCCCAAATTAACCGTGAATTGCACTAATTAACTCTCAGTTTTTCCACAAGTTATTAAGTTGGATGATTGCATACGACAACCTAAAACATTCCCTACGAGTTCCCTACATGAATTGCATAATAGAGATACAAGCAAGAATCATTACGTTCTATGAAAAACATAAGCATTGACGAAGCATTCGTTACTATGAATTGCATGAAACTTATGCTAAGAATTCATTCAATGCGATCGTTTTCAAGCGATCTTCACTTCTTGTGATTATAAGATTGTAACTATTAGGTGAAACTCCCTCATAATCTAGCATCATATTCATGCATGAAAACTAAGCGTGCACTCTCAATCAACATACACAAATAAGTTATCAATCAAATAGATGAACGAATTGAATCCACAACTTATGAAATAACAACTGAATGTAATCGAATCAAATTGCAAGCATGTACATGGTTTCGAATTACCCCCCAACCAAGGGGGTTTAGTTCCTCATACTCACAACATAAAGTTTATTGAATTGAAACATCGAAGACATAAGAAAGATTACACCTAAAACGCCCAAGAATTCCACTTTGAATTTCTGCACGTCAAGCTCCTCTTCTCTTCTCCTTGCTGCGGCAGAGATGGTTTTGGGGGTTTTTGGATGTGGTTTTGGTTTAAGAATGGAGTTAGGATGATATGGTGGTGCGGCAAGGTGTGTGGGTGGTGTATGGAAGTGTAGAATGGTGTATGGAGGTGGATGGTGGCTGCGGCAAGGATGGGAAGTGGCTGGAATGGATGGAAGATGCGGCAAGGTGGGGAAATAGGGTTTAGACGATTTCTGAATTGTAGAATGGGAGAGCCCTGCGGCAAGGTGTAAAACACCTATATATAGGCACCTAAAACCCTAATTAAATCAGATTGGGCTAGGGTTAGGTGCGGCTACCTCAATGGACTAGGGTTAGGGTTTGTAAAATAGGGCTTCTAGGATGGAAAGGTGCGGCATGGGCTTAGGGTTTATAATCAGATTTTTGCATGTGAACAAGGCCTAGGTGCGGCTGATTAGGTGGCTAGGGTTAGGGTTTAGGTGCGACATAGGTCCAAGAAGTAAGGATGGGTCATCCAAAAGCCCAAAGCCGAGAATAGAAACTCACGAAAATGGAAACCTCCAAGAATAGAAACTTCCAACTTTAGAAACTTTGGTTGCCAATTCCGATTTAGGAAAGATCAACCCAAAATGGAAACTTTTAGGCTTAGCTTTCCTGCTTGAAGTAGGAAACCTGAAAACACATGAAGTAGGAAACCTCCAAGCATGTCCTTTTCAATCCAAGCTCATATTTTGCTCCAAAAGCTCCAACTTGCATCATTTCATGTAATATGTCCTTTAAACCTGAAAACACATGAAAGTAGCTTAAAAGACTACTTTAACGAAGAAAACATAACAAAGATGCATAAGAACTAGCTAACTAAGGCGCATAAATATGCTCCTATCAGTTTCTAAAGTTGGAAGTTTCTATTCTTGGAGGTTTCCATTTTTTCGAGTTTCTATTCTTGGTTTTGGGCTTTTAGATGACCTAAACCCTAATTCCTTGTGGACCCTAACCCTAGCCGCACCTAGGCCTCTAGAATATCTGATTTCCTTGCCTTGCAAGGCATTCTAGAAGGCCCATCTCTAAACCCTAACCCTAGCCGCACCTTAGGCCTTATTCCCACTAAAAATCTGATTGTTTTAACCTAATTTCTGGTGGATTTGGGCTTCTAGAAACCCTAATCTGATTACCCTAGGGTTTTGGATGCCTATATATACTCATTATAACCCCTAGATCAGATCACCACCTCTCATACACAATCATTCACGCCAGAAATCTGCCCTTGCATTCTGCCGCACCTTCGCATCAGTGTATTTGCAAACATGAGGAACTAATTTCTTTATAGTTAGAGGGGAATTCAAAGCCATGATCATATGTTTTATATGACTTGATTTCTTCCAATTATGATTTCATGAATCGTGAATGTGGTTTACTTATCTATTTGATTGATAACATGTTTATGTATGTTGATTGAGGGTCGACACTTAGTTTGCATGCATGAATTTGATGCTAGAGTATAAGGGAATTTCACCTAATCGTTATTAACTTATATTCATAAGTAGTAAAAGTCGCTAGTCACGATTGTGTTAAGTAAATCCTAGGCAAGAGTAACATGCGTATCCCATAGTTATGAATGCCTCGTCAATGCTTATGATTTCCATTGAACTTAATGATCTTTGATATGTGTCTCTATCATGCGTATTCCATAGTTAGGGTCCTTGATAAGAATAATTTGGTTGTAATGCGTATCCCATTCAATTCAATGAATCTAGGGAAAACTGAGAGTTAATTGGTCAATCTAGTTAATTTGGGGCATTGTCATTCATGGTTTATTGAAAGAGTAATTGGAAATCGAGTCGTATGCATATGTTTCATGTGTGGAGAAGGAACCTTCTAACTAGCCTTTCCCCATTCTATTTCATCAAAATCGTTTTCATTAAAGTTTGTTTTTAAAGTTTTTGTTTTAAAAGTTAAATTCGTCCTAAAACAATCCCCATTTACTTAGTTGAGTCATAGTAGTTAGAAATCACTTTAGTTTATGTTTTTAAGTGTCTTAGGTCAAGATAAAACCAATTTTCGTCCAAGATTGAGTCTAGTGTTCAAAACTGCCCAGATTGTGGTTTTAAGGCAGTTTTGAGTGTTTTTGGGCTGTGTTGAGTCTTTTGGTTGTTTTGGTGTTTTAAAGTTTAGTTTTGCATTCTTTGAGTTTAGTTTAGTATTTTAAACTTGTTTTTACGTATTTGAGTCCGTTTTCAAGTGATTTTGCAATCCCTCCTAATCCCCGGTTTAGAACGATCCCTACTTACATACTTTGCTACAATTGATAAAAAGAGGGTTAATTTGTGTGTCAACATAATTTTCACATCAAATTTCGAAACCATGATTATATTTGCAATATGAATTGATTACCTTCAGTTGTGATTTCATAAGTTGTGAATTCAATTTGTTTAACTGCTTGATTGATAACTTATTCGTGTATGTTGATTAAGGAGGCCTACTTAGTTTGCATGCATGAATATGATGCTAGAGTATAAGGGAGTTTCACCTAATAGTTACAAACTTATATTCACAAGTAGTGGAGGTCGCTTATAAACGATCGCGTTAAATGAATTCTTGGCACTAGTTTCATGCTCATCATAGTAACGAATGCCTCGTCAATACTTATAGTTTTCATGATGCTTAATGATCTTTGATTGTATCTTTATTGTGCTTTTCACGTAAAGGACTTTTGAAGAATGCTTTGAATTGTTGTATGCGCTTTCCCATCCAATTCATTAACTTAAGGAGAACTTGAAGGTTAATTTAAGCGGACCTAATTAACCTGGGGTGTTGAGTTTCATGATTTATCGAAAGAACAACTGAAAATTGGTTTATGTGCAAGTGTGTCATGTGTGGGGAAGGACCTTCTAGCTAATCCATCATCCATCCATTCATCTTAATTTCGTCCAAAATCTGTTTAGTTTTAAGTTTCTGTTTTGTTTTGCTTATTTTCGTCCAAAAACCCAATCCCCTTTACTTTGAAGTGTTAGATTAGTTAAAATCTGTTTTGGTTTGTGTTTTTAAGTGTCTTGAGTCAAGTTAAAACCAATTTTCGTCCAAATTTACTCTAGGTGGCAGATTTGAGTCAATTTCATTGTTTTGTGCTGTTTTGAGTCTTTTAAGTTTGATTTGAGTCTTGTGAGTCTTGTTAAGTGTTTTTAAGTTTATTTTTGTGTTTCTAAGTCAGTTTAGAGGTTTTAGCAAGCCCTCCTAATCCCCGGTCCAGAACGATCCCTACTTGCATCTTTACTACAATTTGACAACAAGAGGGTTTAATTTGTGTGATTTATCTATTTCGCATCAAATTCTTGGCGCCGTTGCCGGGGATTAGCAACTTTGCTAATCCCTTGGTTCTTTTCTTTTTGTTTAGTTTGTTTCTGTTTTAGTTTCTGACTTAGTTTTGTTTTCCTTGTTTTGTGTTACTTTTGATATTTGATTTAGTTCTCTTTCTTTGATTTTAGGTACTAGAGAAGTAAGACATGGATTTTGCTAGCATTCAAGCTCAATTAGCAAATCTTACTTCTCAATTGTCACAGATTGCCGAAAGGACCACAATGCAAAGTGTCCCTACATTTGGTGCGTCTTATAGGCAAGGATACCAAGCCAATCTATATCCACAAAGCGATTGGAGTGATCATTCAAACTCTATGTGGTGGGAAGCTCAACAAGTTCAACACAAAGCATATTGGCAGCCATATGAAGAGTTCTATTCAAGACCTATGCAGCCACCACAACCTCATATACAATATGCTCAATCAAATTTAGGTTCGTCAATAGATTATAATCAAATTCTTTGTTGCAGGGCTCACAAAATCAAGCCAAGGAGGATCAACAAGGTGGATATTGGCAGCAAGAAGAGGAGTTCTATCATTTGCCATATGAACTATCACATCCATCACAACAATTTGCCCAATTCAATTCAGGTACGTCTTTGGATAATGATATGTTTAATAAGTTACTCACCTCTTTGTACCAAGAAGTAGAAAATCGAAACAAAGAGATGCCAATTCAAACCAAGAAGACGGGTGAATTGGAGAAGCATATTGGGCAGATTATGGAGTTCATGGCACAAATTCAAGAGCAAAGTGAAGTTTCCAACTCAACTATTGAAAATTCGAAGGAAGATTTTGAAATCCATGATGCTATCACTTTGGGAAGTGCTATGAAGGTTGGAGCTGACCTAAAAACGTCCAAACATTGCCTAGAAGTGGATGAGGAGCTGCTGATTGAGGAGGAGGAAGAAGACATACACACGGCAAGGGTAGAACAACCCTTGCCGCAACCCCCTAAGCCTTCTAACCCACCCACCACAAGTAAGGACGTCCCAATTTCATTTCATTCTAATGTTATTCCTCCCAATGTCCCTTTTCCTAGCAGGTTTTTGATTCCCAAGCAAGAAGAGAGTGAAAAAGACATTGTGGAAGCTCTTCCAAAGGTGCAAAAGGATATTCCAATTCTTGGTGCAACAAAGCAAGTTCTAGATCGTGTTGAATATTTCAAAAGCCTTTGTTTCCCAAGAAGAATGATTCAAGAGAAAGTAGTGACTAAAGAATGTCAAGACTTCATCAAAGAGGACAAATTTGAAACAACAAAGCCCAAAGAAGTTGAATTTGATGACATTGGACAAGTCACAACCATCATAGTAAATCTGGCCAAGTCCAATATCCCTGAAACTTTCAAAGGAGTGGTGTTTGTCATTGAGTTCTTGTCGGACAAAGCAAGTAAGTTATCTTCTCCAATTTCCATTACATTTTATACTAACTTGCTGATTTTGATGAATCAGGTACCTACACTAGAATCTAAACCAATGCCGGTTCATTTCAAGTATCATCGTCCATTCAAAGCCATGATCATATGTTTTATATGACTTGATTTCTTCCAATTATGATTTCATGAATCGTGAATGTGGTTTACTTATCTATTTGATTGATAACATGTTTATGTATGTTGATTGAGGGTCGACACTTAGTTTGCATGCATGAATTTGATGCTAGAGTATAAGGGAATTTCACCTAATCGTTATTAACTTATATTCATAAGTAGTAAAAGTCGCTAGTCACGATTGTGTTAAGTAAACCCTAGGCAAGAGTAACATGCGTATCCCATAGTTATGAATGCCTCGTCAATGCTTATGATTTCCATTGAACTTAATGATCTTTGATATGTGTCTCTATCATGTGTATTCCATAGTTAGGGTCCTTGATAAGAATAATTTGGTTGTAATGCGTATCCCATTCAATTCAATGAATCTAGGGAAATCTGAGAATTAATTGGTCAATCTAGTTAATTTGGGGCATTGTCATTCATGGTTTATTGAAAGAGTAATTGGAAATCGAGTCGTATGCATATGTTTCATGTGTGGAGAAGGAACCCTCTAACTAGCCTTTCACCATCCTATTTCATCAAAATCGTTCTTGTTAAAGTTTGTTTTCAAAGTTAAATTCGTCCAAAATCAATCCCCCTTTACTTGGTTGAGTCATAGTAGTTAGAAATCACTTTAGTTTGTGTTTTTAAGTGTCTTAGGTCAAGTTAAAACCAATTTTCGTCCAAGTTTGTGTCTAGTGCTCAAAACTGCCCAGATTGTGGTTTTAAGGCAGTTTTGAGTGTTTCTGGGCTGTTTTGAGTCTTTTGGTTTGTTTTGGTGTTTTAAAGTTTAGTTTTGCATTCTTTGAGTCGAGTGTAGTGTTTTAAACTTGTTTTTACGTATTTGAGTCAGTTTTCAAGTGATTTTGCAATCCCTCCTAATCCCCGGTTTAGAACGATCCCTACTTACATACTTTGCTACAATTGATAAAAAGAGGGTTAATTTGAGTGTCAACATAATTTTCACATCACGTTTGCATATCGACGCATGCCATTCGGTTTGTGCAATGCCCCTGCCACGTTTCAAAGGTGTATGGTTAGCATCTTTTCTGATTATGTTGAGAGGATTATTGAGATATTCATGGATGATTTTAGTGTGTTTGGTAATTCATTTGATAATTGCTTGGATAATCTCACTTTAATCTTGAAACGTTGTGTTGAGACAAACCTTGTGTTAAATTGGGAGAAATGCCATTTTATGGTTAAACAAGGCATTGTTTTGGGTCATATAATTTATGAATGAGGAATTGAGGTTGATAAGTCTAAAATAGATCTTGTACACTACTTACCCTCTCCTACTTCGGTGAGAGAGGTTCGTTCTTTTCTTGGTCATGCAGGATTCTATAGACGATTTATCAAGGATTTTTCCAAGATTGCACAACCCCTATGCCGTCTCCTACAAAAGGATGTGTCATTTGAGTTCAACGAGGCATGTGAGAAGGCATTCAAGCATCTCAAGGACCTTCTCACCACGGCACCCATCATAACTCCCCCGGATTGGTCCATTCCCTTTGAATTGATGTGTGATGCATCGGATTATGCACTTGGAGCTGTATTGGGACAAAGAAAAAATAAACAGCCCCATGTTATTTATTATGCTTTACGCACTTTGAATGATGTTCAGTTGAATTATTCTACAACCGAAAAAGAACTTTTGGCGGTTGTATTTGCTTTAGATAAATTTAGATCATATCTAATTGGTATTAAAGTTATTGTTTTCATTGACCATGCAGCCTTGAAGTACTTGTTCACCAAGAAAGAAGCTAAACCTAGACTCATTCGTTGGATGCTTCTACTTCAAGAGTTTGACATCGAAATCAAGGACAAGAAGGGGAGTGATAATGTTGTTGCCGACCACCTAAGCAGGTTGGTACGTGAAGAAGAGGATCTTCCCATCTCCGAAACATTTCCGGATGAACAACTCTTGTCCGTTCAGGTAAGTGCTCCTTGGTACGCAGATTTGGTGAATTATTTGGTGACTAAACAAGTTCCTAGCACCCTAAACAAATTCCAACGTGATAAACTTAAAAAGGATGCTAGATTTTATGTTTGGGATGACCCATACTTGTGGAAATATTGTTCAGATCAGGTTATAAGAAGATGTGTGCATGAATCAGATTTTCACTCAATTTTAAGTTTTTGTCACACATATGCATGTGGGGGTCACTTTGGCACCCAAAGGACAGCTTTTAAGGTTCTTGAATGTGGTTTTTATTGGCCTACTTTGTTTAAAGATGCTAGAACCTTTTGTTTAACATGTGATCGCTGCCAAAGGACAGGTAATATTAGCCAAAGAGATCAAATGCCGCAGGTACCCATCTTTGTTGTTGAAATCTTTGATGTTTGGGGTATCGATTTTATGGGTCCTTTTCCTTCATCTTTTAGTTTCACCTACATATTACTTGCCGTTGATTACGTTTCAAAGTGGGTGGAAGCGAAAGCCACTCGAACTAACGATTCTAAAGTTGTGGCAGATTTTGTGAAAACTAATATCTTTTCTAGATTTGGGATGCCTAGGGTGCTAATCAGTGTGGAGGGTCTCATTTTTGCAACCGTACCATTGGGGCATTACTCAAGAAGTACCATGTGACACATAAGGTTTCCACACCTTACCACCCCCAAACCAATGGCCAAGCCGAGGTGTCTAATCGTGAGATCAAACAGATTTTGGAGAAGACCGTTGGGCCAAATAGAAAAGATTGGAGCTTACGGTTGGATGATGCACTATGGGCGTATCGAACAGCTTACAAGATCCCCATTGGTATGTCTCCTTTTCGACTTGTGTATGGCAAGCCTTGCCATCTTCCCGTGGAATTAGAACATAGAGCTCATTGGGCCATCAAGACCTTCAATTTGAATGTGGACCAAACCGGAATTCATCGAAAGCTTCAATTGAGTGAACTTGATGAGATAAGGCATGAAGCTTATGAGAATGCTAGAATTTACGAAGAGAAGACCACGACATTCCATGATAAGATGCTTCGAGGCAAGACTTTCGAAATTGGGCAGAAAGTGTTGTTGTTCAACTCCCGTCTTCGTCTATTCCCTGGTAAGTTACGCTCCAAGTGGGTTGGCCGGTTTATTGTTACTAATCTTTTTGTGCATGGTGCAATCCAAATTAAGAGCTTGAGAACCGGGCAAGAATTCAAGGTGAATGGACATCGCTTGAAGCCGTACTACGAGCACTTTATGGAGCATGTTGTGGAGGAGATCCCACTGCATGCCGTGGGTTCCCATGAAGGTTGATCAATGTGGCATTGTCCGGCTGGAAGATGTTAAAGCAAGCGCTTCAAGGGAGGCAACCCATTTATTTTGCTTGATTGTCAATATTTTTGCTTGTTTAATTATTTTTGGGGTATGACTTTCTATTTTGAAACATTAACAAATACGCAAAGAATTTTAACATTAAACTTCATGGAAATGAACAAGAAACTAGGAAATAAAGAAACACAGCATAAGACAAGAGGGAGCCTTCACAATGGATGCTTGGGAGAAGTCTTAGTAGTCGGCGGAATCTCAGCAGTCGGTGGAGCCACAGAAGGAGGAGGTACCGGAGGTTGATCATTTAGAGCTTCACTACGTGGTACAGCCTCAGAAGACGACGGCAAATGCTTTTGGAACAAACCTACAAACCTCCGATGATCAAGTAAAATCTGACCATCAGATTCCTGCAGCTGGTCAATTTTCCTCTTCATGTTTGTGGCATAGTTGTGTGCAAGCTTGTGCAATTGTTTATTTTCATGCTTGAGTCCTCTAATCTCCTCTTTGAGACTCAGTACTTCAGCCGCCAACGATTCAACATGACGGGTTCGAGCAAATAGGCGTTGGGCCATGTTGGACACAAAACCCGCACACTGTACGCTAAGAGCCAGAGACTCCTTAACAGCCAATTCATCAGACCGTCTAGAGAGCAGTATGTTATCTCTGAGGGTGACAAGGTTCCGGGCCACCACCGCAGCGGTCATGTCATTTTTCATCACCGAATCCTCAACGGTAAGAGGACCAGTAGGAGATATGAAGGACAGGCGCCATATGTTGTCTGGAGAAGGAGGGGCTGCTTCTTCACCAAGGTTCAAGTCAAAACGACGGTCGGAAGGGCCAGACATATTTCAGAGGTTTTGGAGAAAGAAGAGATGGGCTAAATTCAGAGGTTAGAAGTGCAAAGGGGAGTTTTACAAGCGGAATTTCAATGCACTTTGAAATGAACTACGCACCTCTATAAAAATCAACATGTGATGGGATTTCAAGAGATTGAAGAGGCGCCAGCGTTCTCAAAAGTTGGGCTTGCTCACAAACCACCAATTCCAGATATCGAAGAGTGTCAGCTTTCTCAGCCTCGTCAGCACCCGTCACACGCAAACTCAGCTTTGCGAAAATCACGGGCAGTCTGTCGAAGCGCCGATTCCAACCATCTGTCTCTCTCAGCCTCGTCAGCACTTGTCACATGCAATCTCTGCCCTCAACGAAGCTCAGAACTCGAAGCGTAAATTTCAGATATTAAAAAGGCCTCTGCTTTATCGAGATGTGTCAGCATCTGTCAAATTGCACATCTGCGTTGCGTAAATCACGCGCAATCTGTCAAAAATTTCTGGAGAAGCGGAATGCACGTGAAAACTACTGTTAAATTATCCCAGGCTTGCCGACACGAGTAATGGAACAATGCCTTCCCAGCCATTAAGAAAATTCTATAAATGTTAAACTTCAAAGTGAAGCAGTCTCACCCAACTTTCAGCCTCACTTAACATTCCATTCATGAGATCATATCTAAACATGCTTCTTAACCCTAGAAATTGCGTTCTTTGTGAAACATATATGTGAGCATTCGTTTTCATATCTACATCAATCTGAGTGAAAATAGAGTGTATATCTTGTAAGGAATTGAGGGAATTCTCTAAGGCATGTTACTACATTCAAAGCATTGTTTTAATTGATTACTTGTGAACTAGTAAGTGGTGGCTTTAATTAAGTATGTGCTTATGACTCAAATCTGTGGGGATAGCAATCTTTAACATGTCATGTGCATTGGAAATCCCTGAGGCAAACGTTGGAAGGTTTAGGTTTTGTTTTGGTTAAGTTGGTTTCGTTTTGTTCCCTTTCTTTTGTTTGTTTTGCTCGAGGACTAGCAAAAGCTAAGTGTGGGGGAATTTGATAGGAGCATATTTATGCGCCTTAGTTAGCTAGTTCTGATGCATCTTTGTTATGTTTTCTTCGTTAAAGTAGTCTTTTAAGCTACTTTCATGTGTTTTCAGGTTTAAAGGACATATTACATGAAATGATGCAATTTGGAGCTTTTGGAGCAAAAAGTGAGCTTGGAATGAAAAGGACATGCTTGGAACACAAGGTTGGGATGAAATTGAAGAGTTCGAGATTTGAGGTTTCCTACTTGAAGTAGGAAAGCTAAGCCTAAAAGTTTCCATTTTGGGTTGATCTTTCCTAAATCGAAATTGGCAACCAAAGTTTCTAAAGTTGGAAGTTTCTATTCTTGGAGATTTCCATTTTCGTGAGTTTCTATTCTCGGCTTTGGGCTTTTAGATGACTTAAACCCTAATTCCTTGTGAACCCTAAGCCCAAGCCGCACCCTAGGCCTTTTCCCATGCAAAAATCTGATTGTAAACCCTAATTCCTTGTGGATTTTCTAACCCTAGCCGCACCTAAACCCTAGCCCATTGTCTAACCTGATTTCTTTAGGGTTTTAGGTGCCTATATATATGTGTTTTACATCCTTTGGCCGGATATCACCCTCTCCATAATTCAGAAATTCGTCCAGCCACTTCCCACTCTGTGCCGCAGCCATTCTACAACTCCAGCCACCATTCTACACTTCCATACACCATTCTACACCTCCATACACCACCCATACCCCTTGCCGCACCACCATACCATCCTAACTCCCTTCTAAAACCAAAATCACATCCAAAAACACCCTAAACCCTCTCTGCCGCAGCAAGGAGAAGAAGAAAGAGGAGCTTGAAGTCAGAAATTCAAAGTGGAATTCGTGGGTGTTTTAGGTGTAATCTTTCTTATGTCTTCGATGTTTCAATTCAATAAACTTTGTGTTGTGAGTATGAGGAACTAAACCCCCTTGGTTGGGGGGTAATTCGAAACCATGTACATGCTTGCAATTTGATTCGATTACATTCAGTTGTTGTTTCATAAGTTGTGGATTCAATTCGTTCATCTATTTGATTGATAACTTATTTGTGTATGTTGATTGAGAGTGCACGCTTAGTTTTCATGCATGAATATGATGCTAGATTATGAGGGAGTTTCACCTAATAGTTACAATCTTATAATCACAAGTAGTGAAGATCGCTTGAAAACGATCGCGTTGAATGAATTCTTAGCATAAGTTTCATGCAATTCATAGTAACAAATGCTTCGTCAATGCTTATGTTTTTCATAGAACGTAATGATTCTTGCTTGTATCTCTATTATGCAATTCATGTAGGGAACTTGTAGGGAATGTTTTAGGTTGTCGTATGCAATCATCCAACTTAATAACTTGTGGAAAAACTGAGAGTTAATTAGTGCAATTCACGGTTAATTTGGGGCGTTGAGTATTCATAATTTATTGGAAGAACAACTGAAAATCGTTTTGTTTGCAAGTGTCACATGTGTGGAGAAGAACCTCCTAACTAGCCTTTTAACCATCTATTTCACCAAAATCGTTTTTACAATCTGTGCTAGTTAAATTTCTGTTTTGTGTTAAATTTTCGTCCAAAACAAATCCCCCTTTAATTTGAAGTCTTAGATTAGTTAGAAAGTGTTTTGATTTGTGTTTCTAAGTATTTTGATTCAAGATTTCATCAAATTTCGTCCAAATTAGTGTAGGTGCTCAAAACTGCCCAGAAAGTGGTTTTTAGGCAGTTTTGAGCCTTCTAGTTGCTGTTTTGAGTTTTAGGTTTGTTTAAGTGTTTTAACCTTTACTTTTGCATTCTTTGAGTCTAGTTTAGTGTTTTAAACTTTGTTTTTGAGTTTTAAGTCAGTTTCCAAGTGTTTAGCAATCCCTCCTAATCCCCGGTTTAGAACGATCCCTACTTACATCTTTGCTACAATTTGACAAAAAGAGGGTTTAATTTGTGTGCTTATCTATTTCGCATCATCCGCTGCTTTCGTATATTAAATTTGATTTGTATATGCATGATAGTCATTATGAAATCCCATTCTAGAATCTCATAATTTTCCCTTCAAGTGGTATCAGAGCCAAAGGTTTATGTATAATGTGTCCTTTTGGATTTTATGCATATGGGTATTAATGTTATGTATGACATATTATTGTTTCATTCAAAGTATGTTTATCTTTTGTTTTTCAATAGTTGAAAAATGTTAGTCAAAAGTTGAGAAAGATATGTATGCAAAAGATGTTTTGTATGCATGAATGAAAAATGAGTTTAGAACTAGTTTGACAAATTATTTCTTCATTTAAAAGTATGTTTGTCTTTTGTTTTTTCAATGGTTGAAAAAATATAAATCAAGAGTTGAAAAAGATATGCATGTAAAAGTTGTTTTGTATGCATGAATGAAGAATAAGTCATGAACAAAATTTGGGGTTTTGTTGCTAAGGGTAGGCACGGTTTTGGGGGTGGTTTTGGGTTGTGTTTGTGTTTTATTGTAAACCACTCACACATCCTTTTAAAGCTAGAAAAAAGAGTTCTTGTCACTTTTGTTTTTGGGTTTGAAAAATCACCAAGAATGTACAAATCTTGAAATTGTGTTCATGGTTTTGTTCTTGGTGTTCATAGTTTGGTTTTGGGTGAAAATGTTTTTAGTTGGTTTTCATGCATGGTTTCATGGTTTTAGGTGATGTTCTTACCATCCATAACCATATTAAAACCTTTTAAAACCCTAGACTTGACTAGGAGGATTTCCATCACCCATCTCACCTAAGTTTTAATGGCAAAACCAAGTGACAAGCAAAATTTAATTTTTCTTACCTTTTAATGCATGTTGTGTAAGATTGTGTAAGAGACCTCCCATCCCCTTAATGTGGCCGGCCTCCCTAGTGGATTTATCCACTTGTGGGGCTATTTTGTAATCTTTGAAAAGTTGATATTTACTTTGAAATATTTACGGTTTTACCCCTAACTTTTCATATTTACATTTAGGCCCCTACTAACTAGAAAGTTAAAATATTTGATTTTAATTTTGTTAGTTGTTTAAACTCATAATTATATTATGCCCATATGCACTAAATCTAAATGTTTATGTTGCATTCCATTATGATTATTTAAATGTGTTTAAGTAGTTATAAAATGGGTGACTATGGACTTATGCCTTAAACGATAATTGAGCTATGAGATAAGGCGCTAAAATCAAATTGTTTGAACCTTGGGAATGTGTTTTAATTACTTTTTAATTGGACCTTGTCACGTTTGACGTTAATCTTTCTCTCCCCTTTTAGTATATGTAATTTATAGGAATTTGTACAAATCGGTTTGTAATTCTTATTACTTCTTAATCTCTATTTGTTAGTGGATTCCCTCTAGTGCTAGACTAGAGTTTCTTTAACTATTGGTAAAGGAGACATAACTAAAAGTGGGTTTTGACATGAGATTAAAGATTAAAAAGGGTCCAATGCCCTAATTAGCAATGAATGATTGTCTTTCATTTCTAATGGCTCAATGAAAATGGTTTTAATTGGATTGATAAGCACGTAATTAAATTGACACAATCTCCCCGAGTTTATATTCAACAATGATGGCTCGTTGTTGCAATAACCTAATAAGTCCATGGTCATCCAAGAGCCTAAGATAACTATAAAGTTCAAATTCAAAGGAATGCAAAAACCGTAGTAGTAGTAGTTACTTCCAATATTTGAAAAATTTGTTTTTGATATTGATTTGTTTTTCTTAAAACAAATAGTGGGAGTATCATACGCTACTAAACTATAATGAATACAATTAGTAGTCATATATATCTCCAATATTTTGAAAAATGTTTTGATATTGATTTGTTTTATGAAAACGAATAGTGGGGATATTATATGCTACTAAATTCATTAACTTTGGACTAGTAGTTATAATAGGACAATTTATTTGAATATGATTAAATAAATAAAATTGATGAGACCTTAAAATCCCTCAACCAAACAATATTAAGTTGTAAGCGTAAGAGTGCTTAGAACACTTTTTCGTGGCCTTCCACCGTGGTAGGCTCCAAGCGTTTATGACTTGTACACCGCCTTCACCCTATCATGGGGAAGTGACAAAGTGCATGCTTATATTCAGGAGGAGTTTATTTAAAACATTTGATGAGGTTAAGGTAGGCAACGAGTGTGGCCGACATCGTATCATCGTGAGGTCATGCTTGAACCCCTTCCTAAACCGGCATGGTGGGACAAAACTTAACTAAGAGAAAAGGTGCCAACATCGTATCATCGTGAGGTATTTTTCTCTAGAGGCCAAAAAGATGGGTAATCACAAGAGGTTGTTGTGAATGGGTACTTGTACCCTCTCATTATTATTGTTGCTAGCCGACATCGTATCATCGTGAGGTGGGCTTGGTAATAGTGAGCCTCCCGTAACCCACTAGGAGTTTTCTTTGAAATCTCCCGGATTCCATCTTGAGGGATATGGAATTTGCCAAAAATGGTGGGTGGTGTCATTCGGTTTAAAGACCCAAATCGTTTGACTTAATCAACAATCAATCTAATTATTTTATTTGTTTATGTATATAGATATGGTTGGAAGCACACTCGCGAAAATACTCGACAAACATTGCCTAGAGGGGCACAATTTCCCATCATGGTATCGTAATGTCAAGATTCTCCTAACCTTGGAGAAGATTGTTTACGTACTAGACAAGGCGCCACCTCACATACCTCTTGGCCCTGACGCCACTGAGGATGAACGTGCTAAGTATGACAAGCACGTTGAGGATGATACACAAGCCAAGTTCTATCTGTTGGCTTCCATGAATGAGGAGCTACAGAGACAGCACGAGGGCATGGACAGTGCATCTTCCATAATACTCCATCTTACGGAGTTATATGGTGAAGGGACGCGCAACCGTCGCTTTAGCACTGTCTGTGAACTTGTGAAAACCAAAATGGTCATGGGGGCTCCAGTGCATCAACATGTACTGAAGATGATAGGATTCATTGAACAATTGGAGAACCTTGGTATTCCAATTGACGGGGAATTGGCCCAGGACTTCATATTGGCTTCTCTTTCTGATTCATTCTCGCAGTTCGTAATGAACTACAACATGAATAAGATGGATAGTACTCTCTCCGAGTTACTAAACATGTTAGTAACTGCCGAGAAGACTATGAAGAAAGAGAACGTTGTAGGGACTGCTGCAGTAGCCTACAATAAGCCATCATCTTCCAAGGCCAAGCCGCAAGGCAAAGGCAAAGGGAAGGAGAAGAAGTCCCCCACTCCTAAGCCGAAAGGAGGAGTGAGGAAAAAGAAGGCAAAGGAGCCCAAAGGGACTTGCCACCACTATGGAAAGGAGGGGCATTGGAAGAGGAATTGCAGGTTATACCTTGCAACTCTTAAAGACAAGCCACAAGGTATGGTTTATGTTCTTATCTTCAATTCTAAATGTTAGATCTTCTAAATATTTATATTTGATTTAAAGTGCTAATCACTTGTATAATTGTATATAGGTGGAGAAGCCAAGTAGAAGAAGAACAAGCAAGAAAATGTGGTGAAGGGTTCGGCCACTATGATTTTTGCTTACTACTTAGGAAGTTTTGTTAGGCATTTAAAGATTGTCTTTAAACTTTCTTATTTTGTTAAGAACTAATTATATGGCTTCATTTGATGGAAGGCCACTATTAGTGCCTAAATGTATAAAGGCATTTATGTTAGTCTCTAAATGTATAGAGCTAATACCTTTTGTATTAAACATTATGAATGTTTGAACTATCATATTAATGTAATGTGAAGTATGCCTTTTTAATATACTATTTCCTTAAAGTAGTGTTATGAATTGAAAATTGTTTTGTTGTATCCTAGATGAGATACAAAAGTTATATCACTTAATTGTAATGTGATAAACCAAACTTTAGATTTATCAATTATGGATAGATCTCACATGTAGGACATAAAAGGATACAATGAATCTTTAGATTTGGTTCCATTTGTCTACTTATGAGTTCTATATGAATTGACAAAAGTCTAGAGATTCCTTTCTTGAAGAAAAGGAAGATCACATTATAATGATATAAATAATAAGAAAATTGTTTCTTATATAGTTATCACATGAAACACAATGATCAAGATCACTCTTGATTCAATTAGTAGTTTTGAACAATTAATTGGGCATTCTTAAAATTGTTTTAAAATGTCAATTGTGTTAGTGACTAAACCAAGAAAGAAGTGTCTAAATCTATAAAAGGTTTAAAGACTTTAGTCACTTAAATAACAAGACATTAAACTTAGTGAAGATTGAAACAAATAAGCTTGAAATGTTTCAAAGCTACTACACAATGTCTTCTACCAATATAATCCACTTTTATACATTTTGAATGTATGAAATAATTTCTCATTAAAGTCATGAGAAATAGTGGGAGGTATGAAAATGGATATAAACTTGAATGTGATTGGTTTATAGTTGTCTAAAGAATAATAGTACTTGACTATTATTAAGAGTTTGTAATTTTAAATGTTAAAAGGACTCAAGCTCTTCAAAACGTTAAAATTCTATGTTGTGTAACATTTAAAGAATAGTCTTTGAATGTTGGTTTCGTCAACCTAGCATAAAATGGTTATATGTTGGGAGTTGTCCATCATTCTCTTTTATGAGAACATGCTAATAACAAAGCATATGGACAAGTTGATGAAACAAAAGGGAATAAGTTTCAAAATGAGTCACAACATATGGTTTAACAACAAGACAATCCAAATTCAACATCTCATGTAACGATATTGCCCTATGTAGTTTTGATAGAGAATTATATCAACCACCTAGAAGGAATGGTTGAGAATCTATATCCTTAGTAGGAGCCATGCTTCCACTAAAGACTTAGATAATTCTTATATGACTACATTAAAGGTCTTAGTATGACTAAAACTTGTAGTATGGTGTTTGACATCGTATAATTAAATGAATAGACTTGATAAAACAAGTCACATATTCAAAAGGAATTACTTTAGAAGGAATTCTTTTGTATGTGATTCGTTTAAATAACTTGTGTTAGCTAGGGTTGTTGATGGTCTCAAAATTGTTGAGACATCATCAATAAGGTAATGGATCTCAATGATTCTCAATGGATCCAAGACAAGTTAGTGGGAGCAATATGCATTCAAATCAAGAAAATATAATTGTTAATTTTGAATGAATGCTAAGTTACAACAAGGCCAGTGGGAGTGATGTCATAATTTGAGCAACAGGATGTGAATAAAGTCTATTTGATAGACTTGATGAAACATAGATGTTACTCGAAAAATGACAAAACATGACACGGTCAATTTTGAAGTATAGACTTGAAATTGGACTTACTGATATAGCAAGGCTATCTCAATAATGTTATATGGAAATTAAATCTCAAATGTTGAAGATTTAAGAAAGCATTTTCCTATGTGATAGGAAATCACTTTCATAACCCTTATAATGAATGTGTCATAAAATCGCAAAAGGGACACATGTGTTGACTGGTGTGAAAATTAACTTGACACACAAATTAAACCCTATTTGTGACAATTGTAGTAATGATGTAAGTAGGGATCGTTCTAACCGGGGATTAACTAGGGGTGCTAATCTAATACAAATCAACTTAGAAACACAAAAACTAAACTTAAAGACTCTAATTAGACTATTAAGATTCAAAACAGATTTGAAACACTCAAATCTGCCCAAACTGACTAAAACAAGTTAATTGACTCAAACAGCAACTAAGACAAGATTTGGACGAATTTTGGTTTCCTAATGATCTAAAATACCTAAAAACATATTCTAAGACAAGTTCTAAGTAAAATGACTCAAAGAAATAAGGTGGGATTTGATTTGGACGAAAATAACTAAATGGGCAGATTGTAATTTAAAACAGATTGTAAACTAAATGTGATGAATCAGTGGGTGATGGAATGGCTAAGGGGTTCTTCTCCACACATGAAATTTATGCAACGTAAATCGATTTCCAGTTATCAATTCAATAAGTTATGAACCTCGACACTCCAAGTTAATTAGGTCCGCTTAAATTAACTTTCAGATTTCCCTAGAATCATTGAATTGGATGAATATGCATCGCAAACAAATTATTCCTAACAAGTTCTCTATATGAACAGCATGATAAAGATACAAGTTAGAATCATTACGTTCCTTGGAAATCATAAGCATCGACAAGGCATTCGTAACTATGAAAAGCATGATACTCTTGCCAGGAATCTACTTAACACGATCGTGACTAGCGACCTTCACTACTTGCGAATATAAATTCATAACGATTAGGTGAGACAAACTTATATCCTAGCACCAAATTCAAGCATGCAAATTAAGCGTGCACTCTCAATCAACATACAAGAATAAGTTATAAATCCAACGGTTAAGCAAATTGTATTCACGACTTAGGAAACGATAACTGGAAGTAATCAACTTATTTCACATAAATAAACATGGTTTCGAATACACCCTTCGCCAAAACGAATTTAGCCAATCATCCTTAAAGCAAAACAAAGATTACATGAATTAGACATTGAAATATAAGATAGAAAACACCTAAAATTGTTCAACAACTCAGATTGAAGTGCCAAACAATTTGTAGAGAATCTGTCCTCCTTGTTGCTTGCGGCAGATTGTATGGTGATGCTTCTTGGATTGTTTTGATGACGTAGAATGGGTTATGGAGGGTGTAGGGTCACGGCAAGGCTTGGAGATGGTGTATGGGTGTTGTGTGGAAGGTGTGGAGATGAAGAATGGTGGTAGAAATCGGCTGGAATGAAGGAAAGGTGCGGCAAGATGGGAAATAGGGTTTTGGACGAATTTCTGAATATGGAGAGGGTGTTTTTCGGCCAAGGGAGGTAAAACACATATATATATAGGCAGCCAAACCCTAAAGAAATCAGGTTAGACAAATGGGCTAGGGTTTAGGTGCGGCTAGGGTTAGGAAATCCACCAAAAACTAGGGTTTCTAGAACATTAGGTGCGGCATGGGCTTAGGGTAAGTAATCAGATTTTTTTCATGTGAACAAGGCCTAGGTGCGGCTGATTAAGTGGGCTAGGGTTAGGGTTAGGTGCGGCATAGGTCCAAGAGGCAAAGATGGGTCATCCAAAAGCCCAAAGCCGAGAATAGAAACTCTCGAAATTGGAAACCTCCAAGAATAGAAACTTCCAACTTTAGAAACTTTGGTTTCCAATTCCGAATTCTTAGTTCATCACTTTCATTTCTTCATTCTTAAGCTTCTTTGACCTTCAAACTCGTCCATTCCTCGTGCTCCATTTGCATACACCACATTCCAGCTCACTTTTTGCTCCAAAAGCTCCAAATTGCATCATTTCGTGTAATATGTCCTTTAACCCTGAAAACACATGAAAGTAGCTTAAAAGACTACTTTGACGAAGAAAACATAACAAAAATGCATAAGAACTAGCTAACTAAGGCGCATAAATATGCTCCTATCAAATTCCCCCACACTTAGCTTTTGCTAGTCCTCGAGCAAAACAAACAAAAGAAGGAAAACAAAACGAAACAAACTAACCAACACAAAACCTAAACCTTCCAACGTTTGCCTCAGGGATTTCCAATGCACATGACATGTTAAAGATTGTTATCCCCACAGATTTGAGTCATCTTTAGACAAGCATATACTTAATTAAAGCCACCACATACTAGTTCACATTTAACCAATTAAAACATGATTTTGAATGTAGTAACATGCCTTAGAGAATTTGCTCAATTCCTTACTAGATATGCACTCAATTTTCACACAGATTTTCTGACTACACACCCTATGCTAGTTATATGTGAGAAGATTGATGTGAATATGAAAACGAATGCTCACATATATGTATAACAAGAAAAGCATTTTCCAGAGTAAATGACATGTTTAGATATGATCTCATGAAAGGAATGCTATTACTTAGATGCGAGAACCAGTGACACCATATGCTCATACCAAATTCAGACTCCACAAATTGAAACACATAACACTCAAGATAGAAGTTACGGGTTGTAATGGGGCTTGGGGTATTGGCTAACAAGGAAAGGATAGGGAAAACAAACGTTCTTCAAGCGATAGTAAGCAAAGTAATGAACTTGAGACTTAGAATTCATTTAGATTGCAGAAATTAACTTTAACACACAAGGGGAAGACTTAAACAACTCCTTAGGGTCAAATTCATTGTTTTGGACCCTTACTTCAACAAACAATACTTTGGAACTCTTTTTCTCAACTTTTCAACTTTTTTTTTTTTCTTCATATTTTTTTCTTTTTCTTTTCTTTTCTTTGCCGTGCCTATGGCACACAATTCCTCATGAAAAATACTTCCCCCACACTTGTTTTCTGCTAACATAGATCAAAAGGAATTCAATTTGAATCATGCTTACTATGCTTTAAGAACAAGGGTTTGGATGGTCCTAAACTAGGCTAGGTGAGGAAAACATGGGTTAACAAATAACGAAGGCTAACAAGGCTCAATGGGGTTAAAACCTACAAATCACAATGACATAGGGTACACGGCTTTTTGGCTAAGGTGGTGGTCACTACACAACTTCATCTTGAATATGTGTTATGCAAATCAATAACATGCTTTGAATGAAATGGGCATGAGTTCTAGCATTTGGAACTAAATGATGAAACGCCTTCTAAGTAGCAACCAAGCAAAGAATAATGAGATCATGCAACGACTTTAGAAAACAAAGAATGCACAGATTTTAACTCTCCAAATAAACGTTTAGGCTCAAGTCTCACAAGGTTGTAGCGTGAGTTTGAGTTCCTTCGTTCAAGCATGTTACAAAAACTGATTTTTTCTTTTATGATTGCATGTGAATTCATAAGTTATAACCACAACCAAGCATAAACCAAGAGTAAATCAAACTTTCATCCATGTTAATCACTCTCTTTAACAGCCATGTAATTACAAACCGAATCCTCATCATTGTGTTGGAAGGTACCCTAAGACACAAACAAACACACAAAAACAACTCTTTTTGGGTTTTTAAAACAAAATTTTCAAATTTTTTTCTTGGATTTTCGGATTTTTAGAGCAACACATACTAAAACACACCAAAACAGCCTAAAAACACCTAAAAACACCAAGGAACAACATTTAAAATTATGGGTGAGAAACCCTACGAATTTGCAAGAAAACACATTGCAAGAAAACACATTGGTTACCCCCCCCCACACTTAAATCAAACATTGTCCTCAATGTTTCAAGCCAAAACTAACACAAATAACCAACAAGCAAAGAAAACAGCAACTAAACAATCTAAATGGTAGAAACGAAATAACAACAAAGAGAAGGGTTTAGGAACGCAAATCTGGAATTGGAGTGCTCTCTAGCTCTTCCTTTGTCTAATGCATGGGTTGCCTCCCAAGTAGCGCTTTCTTTAACGTCTTGCAGCCGGACGATGCCACATCGATCAACCTTCATGGAAACCCACGGCATAGTGGGTTGTTTCCTCCACATCATGTTCTACAAAGTTCTCGTAGTAAGGCTTCAGTCGATGCCCATTCACTTTGAACTCTTGACCTGTTTTGAAACTACGAACTTGGACTGCACCATGAGGAAAAACATCAGTAATAACAAAGGGTCCAATCCAACGTGAACGTAACTTACCTGGAAATAGACGAAGACGAGAATTAAACAACAACACTTTTTGTCCAACGGCGAAGGACTTGGTGCGAATCATCTTGTCATGAAAAGCCTTCGTCTTTTCCTTGTAAAGGCGAGCATTCTCGTAAGCTTCACTCCGGATTTCCTCAAGTTCATTCAATTGTAGCTTACGATGAAGTCCCGCCTCATCTACATCCATGTTGAACTTCCTCACGGCCCAATGAGCCTTGTGCTCCAACTCCACAGGTAAGTGACATGGTTTACCATACACTAGCCGAAAGGGAGACATTCCGATGGGTGTTTTGTAGGCGGTCCTATAAGCCCACAATGCATCCTCTAACCTCAAGCTCCAATCTTTTCTTGTTGGCCCAACCGTCTTCTCAAGAATCTGTTTTATCTCCCGATTCGACACCTCGGCTTGCCCACTTGTTTAAGGATGATAGGGTGTCGAAACCCTATGTGTAACATTATACTTCTTGAGCAGCGCCTCGATGGTGCGATTACAAAAATGTGAACCACCATCACTTATGAGGACTCGGGGCATTCCAAACCTAGCAAAAATGTTAGACTTCACAAAATCTGCCACAACTTTGGAATCGTTAGTACGGGTGGCTTTTGCTTCCACCCATTTGGAAACATAATCCACCGCCAACAAGATATAGAGAAAACCATGCGATGAAGGAAAAGGACCCATAAAATCAATGCCCCACACATCAAATATTTCAACAGAAAGTATAGGGTTTTGTGGCATTTGATCCTTAGCACTAATATTACCCATTCGTTGACAACGATCACATGTAAGGCAAAACGTCCTAGCATCCCTAAAAATGGTTGGCCAATAAAACCCACATTCTAAGACTTTCAGGGCAGTGTGTTGGGTACCAAAATGTCCCCCACATGCATATGAATGACAGAATGTTAAAATAGATTGAAACTCAGATTCATTCACACAACGTCGTATAATCTGATCGGGACAAAATTTCCAAAGGTATGGATCATCCCAAACATAAAACCTAGCATCCTTTTTAAGCTTATAACGTTGATTCCTATTAAGTGTGCTAGGGATATGTTTAGACACCAAAAAATTCACTAAATCTGCATACCAAGGCTCACTTACCTGGATCGACAGTAGTTGCTCATCGGGGAAGGTTTCAGAAATTGGCAATGCTTCCTCATGCACCATTCGACTTAGGTGGTCAGCCACCACGTTCTCCACGCCCTTCTTATCCCGAATCTCAATGTCAAACTCTTGTAGAAGCAACATCCATTGAATGAGGCGAGGGCTGCATGATCAGTAAATATAATAACTTTAGTACCAAGTAAATATGATCGGAACTTATCTAATGCAAATACCACAGCAAGTAATTCTTTTTCAGTGGTTGAGTAATTTAATTGAGCATCATTTAATGTCCTAGATGCATAATAAATAACATGAGGTTGTTTGTTCTTTCGCTGCCCCAAAACAGCACCAATCGCATAGTCCGAAGCATCGCACATCAACTCGAATGGAAGGCTCCAATCTGGAGGTGTGATAATGGGAGCCGAAGTGAGAGCTTCCTTTAAATGCTTGAATGCCGTGGAACATGCCTCATCAAACTCGAAAGCCACCTCTTTTTGAAGTAATCTGCATAGTGGCTGTGCAATCTTGGAGAAATCCTTTATGAAACGCCTATAAAAACCTGCGTGACCAAGAAACGAACGAACCTCTCTAACTGAAGTTGGAGAGGGTAAGTGACGAACAAGGTCTACCTTAGATTTATCCACTTCAATGCCTTTTTCAGAAATAATATGTCCTAGAACAATACCTTGCTTAACCATGAAGTGACATTTTTCCCAATTAAGCACAAGATTCGTTTCAACACAACGTTTCAAAATTAAGGTCAGATTATTCAAGCAATGATCAAATGAATGACCAAACACGCTAAAATCATCCATGAATATCTCAATAATCTTCTCCACATAATCAGAGAATATACTTACCATGCAACGTTGAAATGTCGCAGGGGCATTGCACAAACCAAATGGCATGCGCCTATATGCAAAAGTGCCAAATGGGCACGTGAAGGTTGTCATTTCCTGGTCCTCCGGAGCTATCACAATTTGGTTATATCCAGAATATCCATCAAGAAAGCAATAAAATTGATAACCGGCTAACCTTTCTAACATTTGGTCCAGGAATGGCAAAGGAAAGTGATCCTTCCTTGTCATGGCATTTAACTTCCTGTAATCAATACAAACACGCCAACCGGTCACAACACGAGTGGGTACAAGCTCTTGTTCTTCATTCTTCACCACCGTGACTCCGGACTTCTTTGGAACAACCTGCACAGGTGACACCCAACGACTATCAGAAATGGGATATATAACACCACAATCAAGCAATTTTATAACCTCCTTTTTTACTACTTCCAACATAGGTGGATTAAGGCGACGTTGAGCCTCCCGAGATGGCTTGGCTCCCTCCTCCAAAAGGATGCGATGCATGCACGTGGTGGGACTAATGCCTTTGATATCTGCCAAGGTCCATCCAATGGCAGATTTGTGCTCCTTTAACACCCTTATCAACTTGTCTTCTTCTTGGGCCGTGAGGGAGCTAGATATGATGACGGGTAGTGTTTGATCTTCTCCCAAGAAAACATACTTCAAGTGACTAGGTAATGGCTTCAACTCAAGTGTAGGTGGCTGCACAATGGATGGAAGTAACTTGTTAGCCAAAACCGAATCTAAAATTGAGAGTGGAGACTTACCAGAATGTGATGGCAATGACTCGAGGGCCGCGACCATTTCAACCACTTCATCACAAGGGGGCACGGCAATAGGGTTAAAGTCCATGCCGTGGGTTACATGGATTCCCCCACACTTGTTTCTTGCTCCTATGCCGTGCACTAAGGCTATTTCAAGTGCATCGTCGTTCATTCGATCCAAGTGTACCTGTGCCAAAGAATCAACAATGTCAATAGCGAAACAAGAATGGTCCTCCATTGGATATTTAATGGTTTCAGAAAGATTAAAACGAATAATGTCTCCATCAAACTCCATGGTTAATGTTCCCATAAACACATCTATCTTTGTTCTCGCTGTTTTCATGAAGGGTCGGCCTAGCAAAATTGGCAATGATGGAGCATGGCTCGAATCCTCCATCTCTAAGACATAAAAATCTGCAGGAAATATAAGATGATTTACCTGCACTAAAACATCCTCAAGGACTCCCTTGGGATAAGCGTTAGAACGATCGGCCAATTGAATTATAACGCCATCTTGTTTTAACTCACCAAGGTTCATTGATGCATAAATGGAATATGGCATAACATTAATAGAAGCACCTAAATCTAACATGCACTGTTCAAATCTAGTGTTTCCAATTACGCATGGGATGGTAAAACTCCCTGGATCCTTACACTTTGGTGGTAACTTTCGTTGCAAAACCGCGGATACATTTTCACTTACTTTCACAACTTCTTTGTTTGAAATTCTTTTGCTAGTTGTGCATAACTCTTTTAAAAACTTTGCGTACCTGGGCACTTGCTTAATAGCATCCAGTAAAGGAATGTTTACTTGGACTTTTCGAAAGGTATCCAAAATGTCCTTTTCGCTTTCTTCCTTCTTCGATTGTGCAAATCTACGAGGGAAAGGAACATTGGGCAGATTAGTGTTCGAAATCACAACATGTGGGACATTCTTACCTGAGGTGGACGGATGGGATGTCTTAGGTGGCTGCGACATGGGTGATGCTACCCTTGCCGTGGGGTAGGATTGCTCCTCTTCTTCGATTTGCATCTTCTCATCTTCTTTGTTTCTCACTTCTTTTCCACTTCGTAGTGTGATAGCCTTTGCAGATTCGAAACCACCCTTGGGATTGACCACCGTAGTGCTTGGTAACTTACCATTTTCACGGAATTGTCCCAAAAATTCGGCCATTTGGCCCATTTGCTTCTTAAGCTCATTAACCTCCTTTGCTTGGGTCTGCATTCCCTGCGCCATGGTGGTTAGTAATTGATATGTTTTATCGTCATTCAAAGACGTACCTGGGTTGGTTTGGGATGATTGTGCTGGCGGAGGTGGTTGTGGTGCCATTGGCCTTGGAAAGAAACCCGAGGGTTGTCGGAATCCACTTTGTTGGCCATATTGTGGTGCATCTCTCCATCTGAAATTGGGGTGGTCACGCCATCCCTGATTGTATGTACTGGAGAAAGGATCACCCCTTGGTTGGTTTTGATTTCCATAACCCACAGCATTGGCAGATTCCCACCCTCCATTCTCAATTAATTGAGGGCATTGATCAGATTGGTGTCCTTGAATGGAGCATACACCACACATTGTAGCTCCTTGCATTTTGGGGCCTTCAACCAACTGCGATAACATAGACGTAAGGTTAGCCATTTGGGATTGTAACTCAGAAATAGAACTTACCTCATTTACATGATGTGGACGTGGGGTGTCTCGTTGCCCAACGCCTTCATATTGTTGTGCGTTGTGTGCTCGGTTCGCAATGAGAGTCTTGGCAGCCACCGGAGTCATGTCCACCAATGCACCACCCGCCGAGGCATCTAGCATTTGGCGTTCCATGGGAAGGAGTCCTTCGTAGAAGTATTGAAGGAGCAACTCCTCCTTCATTTGATGCTGTGGACAAGAAGCAACAAGAGTTTTAAAACGTTCATAATATGTTGGAAATGACTCACCTTGGCTTTGTTGGATGCCACTAATGCGTTTCCTCAAAAGAATGACTCTTTGATGTGTAATTATGTTGACACTCAAATTAACCCTCTTTTTATCAATTGTAGCAAAGTATGTAAGTAGGGATCGTTCTAAACCGGGGATTAGGAGGGATTGCAAAATCACTTGAAAACTGACTCAAATATGTAAAAACAAGTTTAAAACACTAAACTAGACTCAAAGAATGCAAAACTAAACTTTAAAACACCAAAACAAACCAAAACACTCAAAACAGCACCAAAACACTCAAAACTGCCTTAAAAACACAATCTGGGCAGTTTTGGACACTAAGCACCAAATTGGACGAATTTGGGTTTTAACTTGAATCAAAACACTTAAAAACACAAAGTAAAACACTTACTAACTAATTTGACACTTTAAAACAAAGGGGGATTGGTTTTGGACGAATTTAAAAACAAAACAAACTTTGTAAATTAGAACAGATTGTAAAAACGAATTTGATTTAAATGGGTGAATGGAAGGCTAGCTAAGGGGTTCATCTCCACACATGTTATACTTGCATACAAAACGGTTTCCAATTGCTTTTCAATAAACCATGAACTCTCAATGCCCCAAGTTAATTAGGTTCGCTTAAATTAACCTTAAGATTTTCCTAACGTTATTGAATTGGATGATTGCATACGACAACCCAAAACATTCCCCACAAGTCACCTACATGATTGCATAATAGAGATACAAGCAAGAATCATTAAGTTCTATGAAAACCATAAGCATTGACGAAGCACTTGTTACTATGATTGCATGAAACTTATGCCAAGAATTTACTTAACGCGATTGAGATCATCAACCTTTACTACTTGTGAATATAATTCCATAACGATTAGGTGAAATTTCCTTATATCCTAGCATTCAATTTATGCATGATAATTAAGCGTGCACTCTCAACCAACACACACAAATCAATGTAATCCACATAGATAAGTAAATTGAATTCACAACTTATGAAACGCAATTAGAAGTAATCAAATCATAACGCAAGCATAAACATGTATTTCGAATCCCCCCCTAGCCAAGGGGGGTTTAGTTCCTCATATGCACAAAACAAAGAGAATTGAATTTAAACATTGAAATCAAAGGAAAAGAAACACCTAGAAATTCCAGCGACGCGAACTTGAATTGCATGAACTTCCGAGCTTCCTTCTCCTCCTCCTTGGTGCGGCAAGGGTCTAGGGACAGGTTTAGGACCTTAGGTGTATGGATGCATGGTTATGGAGGAATGTAGTAGTGTTTAGGGGAAGGGAATGGTGCGGCAAAGGTGTGGAGAGAGTTTGGACGAATTTCTGGAGTGAATTCTGAATTGTGGTGAGTGGTGATCTGATTTAGGGGTTAATAGGAGTATATATAGGCACTTAAAACCCTAGGGTAATCAGATATGGACTTGGATAACCCAAATCCACAAGGAAATAGGTCTAACAATCAGATTTTGCAAGGGAAAAGGGTTCCTAGGTGCGGCAGGGATAGGATAAGGTGATAAGGTTTCTAGATGGCCTTGCAAGGCAAGGAAATCAGGTTTCTAGAAGGGATAGGTGCGGCACTTAAAGGATAGGGCAGATTAGAGCTTCTAGAAACCCTCTAATACAAGGAAAACTCACGGCAAGGATGGATAAGGTTTCTAGAACAAGGATAAGGTATCCTAAATGGATAAGGACTCCTCATTGCATTTGGAAACTTTGCCTATTAGGATTAGGAAACCTTGTCTTTGTCATTCCTTCTTCATTCTGGATTCCTTCTCCTTCTTGGACTTGGAAATCTTCTTTGTGGCTGCAGCTTGATGCCATTTGGATTTAACTTTCCTACTTCAAGTAGGAAACCTTGTTTGAGTAGGAATCTTCATCTTCAAGGAATCCTAATTCAACTAGGAAACCCATTTTGACTAGGAATCCTAATTCAACTAGGATTCCATCTTCACTTAGGCACTTTCCTACTTCGACTAGGGAACCTTGTTCAAGTAGGAAACATTATCTTCAAATCTTCAATTTCGTCCATCCTCTTGGCTCCAAACATATGACATCCATTCCAAGCTCAACTTTGCTCCAAAAGGCTCCAAAATGCATTCTTTTGCATACTTTGCCCTTAGAACCTGAAAACACATAAAACTAGCTTAAAAGACTACTTTACTAAGCAAAAACACTATAAATGCACAAGAACAAGCTAAACTAAGGCGCATAAATATGCTCCTATCAAATTCCCCCACACTTAGCTTTTGCTAGTCCTCGAGCAAAACGAAATGAAACAAAAGAACAAAACGAAATAAAACAAGTAAAACAACCTAAATCTTCCAACAATCGCCTCAGAGATTTCCAATGCACATGACATGTTAAAAATCATCATTCCCACAGATTTTAGCCATCTTTACACTCAAGCCCATACTTAATCATAGTCACTACTTACTAGTTCACATTTAACCAATTAAAACAATGTTTTGAATGTAGTAACATGCCTTAGAGAATCCCTCAATTCCTTACTAGATATGCACTCTATTTTCACTCAGATTGTCTAACTACACACCCTACACTAGTTATATGTGAGAAGATTGATGTAAATAAAAACGAATGCTCACATATATGTATAACAAAGAAAGCAATTTCCGGAGTTAATAACATGTTTATAAATATGATCTCATGAATGGAATGCTACTACTTAGATGCGAGAACCAGTGACACCATATGCTCATACCAATTTTAAACTCCACAAATTGAAACACACAACACTCAAGATTAAAGTCAAGGGTTGTAACGGGGCTTAAGGTATTGGCTAACAAAAACGGATATGGAAAACAAACGTTCTTTAAAACAATAGTAAAGCAAAGTATGGAAATCGAAACTTAGAATTCACTTTAGCATGCCGAAATCAAATTCAAAACAGAAGGGAAGACTCAACCAATCAATTAGGGCCGAATGCAACTCTTTGGACCCTTTCTTCAACAAACAACACTTTGGAACTCTTGTTCACATGCATTTCAACTATTTTGCATGTTTTTCACAACTTTTCTTTTTTTCTTTCTATTTTTCACGAATTTTTTTTCTTTCTTTTCTCATTTTTTTCTCTTCTTTGCCGTGCCTCATTCAAGACTTTGGCACATCCCTATATTACTAATCCTTCCCCCACACTTGTTTCCCGCACACATTGATCAAAAGGAATTCATCTTGCGTTACGCTTTACTACGTTTTAAGAACAAGGGTGTGGATGGTCCTAATCTAGGCTAGGTGAGGATAATGTGGTTAACAAAGAACATAGGCTAAACAAGGCTCAACGGGGTTAAAACCTACAAAACATAATGGAATAGGGATATACGGCTTTTGGGCTATGGTGGACACTACACAACTTAATCTTGAATATGTGTTATGCAAATCAATGACATGTTTTGAATGAAATGGGCATGAGTTCTAGTGTTTGGTTCTAAGTGATGAAACGCCTTCTAAGTAGCAACCAAGCAAAGAATAATGAGATCATGCAACGACTTTAGAAAACAAAGAATGCACAGATTTTAACTCTCCAAATAAACGTTTAGGCTCAAGTCTCACAAGGTTGTAGCGTTAGTTTGAGTTACTTCCTTCAAGCATGTTACAAAAATGGATTTTTACTTTATGATTACATGTGAATTCATAAGTTATAACCACAACCAAGCATAAACCAAAGAGTAAATCAAACTTTTATCCATGTTTATAACTCTCTTTACCCGTCATGCAATTACAAACCGAATTCTCATCATTGTGTTGGAAGATACCCTAAGACACAAACAAACACACAAAAACGACTCTTTTTGGGTTTTTTAAAACAAATTTTTCAAATTTTTATGGGATTTTCGGATTTTTGACTCAAAACACATTAAAACACACCAAAACAGCTTAAAAAGGCTTAAAAACAGCAAGAAACAACATTTGAAATTATGAGTGATAAACCCTACGAATTTGCATCAAAACACTGTGGTTACCCCCCCACACTTAAATCAAACATTGTCCTCAATGTTTCAAGCATAGACGCACACAAATAACAACCAAACAAACAAAACAATAGCTAAACAACCTAACATAGCAGAAACGAATTGAACAACAAAGAGAAGAGTTTAGGAACGCAAATCTGGAATTGGAGTGCTCTCTATGTTCTCCTTTGTTGAATGCATGGGTTGCCTCCCAAGTAGCGCTTGCTTTAACGTCGTACAGCCGGACGTAGACCTCATTCACTCCTTACTAGGGCCCACGGCATCCAAGGGTATGTCATCCACGGCATGCTCCACAAAGGTGTCATAATAGGGCTTCAAACGATGCCCGTTCACCTTGAATTCTTGTCCCGTTTTCAAGCTTTGGATTTGGACTGCACCATGAACAAAAACATTAGTAATAACAAACGGTCCAATCCACTTAGAACGTAACTTACCGGGAAACAAACGTAAACGGGAATTGAACAATAGCACTTTCTGCCCAATTGAGAATGATTTCCCACGGATCATGTTGTCATGGAAAACTTTGGTCTTTTGCTTGTAAATGCTTGCATTATCGTATGCCTCGTGCCGTATCTCATCAAGCTCATTCAATTGCAATCTCCTTTGACTTCCCGCTTCATCGAGGTTCATGTTAAACTTCTTGATGGCCCAAAGTGCTTTGTGCTCCAATTCAACGGGAAGATGGCACGCCTTGCCATAGACAAGTCGGAAGGGGGACATCCCAATGGGGGTTTTGTACGCCGTACGATACGCCCAAAGTGCATCATCTAACCGTAAGCTCCAATCCTTCCGTGTTGGCCCAACGGTCTTCTCAAGTATTTGCTTGATCTCTCGGTTGGAAACCTCGGCTTGGCCATTCGTTTGAGGATGGTAAGGTGTAGAAACCTTATGGGTGACACTGTATTTCCTCAATAACGCTTCAATGGTCCGATTGCAAAAATGTGACCCTCCATCACTAATGATCACCCGTGGCATTCCAAACCTTGCAAAAATGTTAGTTCTAAAAAAATCTGCAACCACTTTAGAATCATTAGTCCGGGTGGCCTTGGCTTCCACCCATTTCGACACATAATCAACCGCAAGCAAAATATACATGAAACCATACGATGAAGGGAAGGGACCCATAAAATCAATACCCCAAACATCAAAAATTTCAACATTTAGGATAGAAACCTGCGGCATTTGGTCCCTAGCACTTATACCACCCATTCGTTGGCATTTATCACATGTTAAGCAAAAAGTTTTAGCATCTTTAAAAATACTAGGCCAATAAAAACCACATTGTAACACCTTGAGGGCTGTGCGTTGTGTGCCAAAGTGCCCTCCACATGCATAAGTGTGACAAAAGCTCAAAATTGAATGACATTCAGAATCGTGCACACAACGACGTATAATCTGATCGGGGCAAAATTTCCCTAAGTACGGATCATCCCACACAAAAAACCGTGCATCATGCCTAAGTTTATCACGTTGGTGCCTAGTGAACTCACTTGGAAAACGTTTTGACACTAAAAAGTTCACTAAATCGGCATACCAAGGCTCACTAACCTTTATGGACATCAATTGCTCATCCGGGAATGTCTCTGGAATAGGTATGACATCCTCTTCATGCACCAGACGGCTCAAGTGATCAGCCACAACGTTCTCACTTCCTTTCTTGTCTCGGATTTCGATATCGAACTCTTGGAGAAGAAGCATCCATCGAATAAGCCTTGGTTTAGCCTCCTTCTTCGTGAGCAAGTACTTCAACGTTGCATGATCAGTGTAAATTATTACTTTAGTACCAAGTAAATAAGAACGAAACTTATCTAAAGCAAAAACAACGGCAAGGAGTTCTTTTTCCGTTGTGGAGTAGTTCAATTGAGCATCGTTCATGGTCCGAGAGGCATAATATATGACGTGTGGCTGTTTGTCCTTCCTTTGTCCCAAAACAGCGCCTAGAGCATAATCGGATGCATCGCACATAAGCTCGAAGGGAATGCTCCAATCTGGTGGCCGAATGATGGGGGCCGAAGTTAGCATCTCTTTGAGGTGTTTGAACGCCTTTTCACATTCCTCGTTGAAGTCGAAGGTCACATCCTTTTGGAGAAGTCGGCATAGGGGTGTGGAAATCTTTGAAAAGTCCTTGATGAATCGCCTATAAAATCCTGCATGTCCCAAAAACGAACGAACCTCTCTAACCGAAGTTGGAGAGGGTAAGTAGCGTACAAGATCTATTTTCGATTTATCAACCTCAATTCCCCTTGCAGAAACAATATGCCCTAAAACTATGCCTTGTTTTACCATAAAGTGACACTTTTCCCAATTTAAAACAAGGTTAGTTTCCATGCATCGTTTTAAGATTAATGTGAGATTTTCCAAGCAACCATCAAACGAATCGCCAAAGACACTAAAATCATCCATGAATACCTCAATAATCTTCTCAATAAAATCTGAAAAAATACTTACCATGCATCGTTGGAACGTGGCCGGTGCATTGCATAAACCGAATGGCATGCGGCGGTAAGCAAAAGTACCAAATGGGCACGTGAAGGTGGTCTTTTCTTGGTCTTCCGGAGCTATGACAATTTGATTATATCCCGAATAACCGTCAAGAAAACAATAAAAAGAATGACCGGCTAACCTTTCTAGCATTTGATCGATGAATGGTAGTGGAAAGTGGTCCTTCCTTGTGGTGTTGTTGAGCTTCCTATAGTCAATGCATACTCTCCAACCTGTTTGAATACGGGTTGGCACAAGCTCATCCTCGGCATTCTTCACCACAGTGACTCCGGACTTCTTTGGGACAACTTGAACCAGTGAGACCCAACGGCTATCCGAGATTGGATAGATCACTCCACAGTCGAGAAGCTTTATAATCTCCTTTTTCACGACTTCCATCATCGGAGGGTTGAGCCGGCGTTGAGCCTCTCGAGTTGGTTTAGCCCCCTCCTCTAGAAATATGCGATGCATGCATGTTGTAGGGCTAATTCCCTTAATATCGGCCAATGTCCATCCGATGGCTGTTTTGTGCTCTTTCAACACCCGAATCAACTTTTCTTCCTCTAATGCCGTGAGTGATGAAGATACAATGATGGGCAACGTCTCTCCCTCTCCCAAGAATGCATACTTTAAATGATCCGGCAACGGTTTAAGCTCAAGAACGGGGGCCTGAATCACAGAAGGTAACAACGTATTAGTGGAAACGGGAATTGGAATTGGGTTAGACGACTTACCATGATGTTTTGGCAATGATTCCAAGGCAGCCACAAGCTCGGCATGTTCATCCTTTGGTACGGCCATGTTGGGTTCTGTGCCAAGTCCTTGTGCAATTGTCGTTTCGAGTGGATCGTCTTCCAACATATCAAGATAATCCTGCGCCAATTCATCCAATATATCAATAGAAAAACAAGAATGATCATCTTTAGGAAATTTCATAGCTTCAGAAATGTTAAAGTTAATAATCTCCCCATCAAATTCCATTGTCAACGTCCCTTTGAACACATCGATCTTGGTGCGTGCTGTTTTCATGAAAGGCCTCCCAAGTAGAATCGGCAATGGGGTGACATTTGGTGAGTCCTCCATCTCTAAAACGTAGAAATCCGCTGGAAATATCAAGTTATCCACCTGCACCAACACATCTTCCAAAACTCCTTTCGGATATGCATTAGAACGATCGGCTAATTGAATTATAACACCATCGTTTTTAAGCTCTCCTAAGTTCATGGATGCATATATTGAGTATGGCATGACATTAATTGAAGCTCCTAGATCTAACATAGCATGTTCAAATTTAGTATTGCCTATAACACATGGAATTGTAAAACTTCCCGGATCTTTGCATTTAGGAGGTAATTTTCTTTGCAAAACAGCAGAAACATTCTCACTTACCTGGACAACCTCTTTGTTTGAAATTCTCTTTCTTGTTGTACAAAGTTCCTTCAAAAACTTGGCGTACCTAGGTACTTGCTTAATTGCGTCAAGGAGAGGTATATTGACTTGCACTTTCCGGAACGTCTCTAGAATGTCCTTTTCAGCTTCTTCTTTCTTTGTTTGCTTGAACCTACTAGGAAAGGGGACATTCAAAGGAAAATCATTAGTAGGAATGGAATTGGACACAATTGTACCTTTATTTGGCAGATTGGATGGCTTAGGAGCCATTGGGACTTGCGGCAAAGGAACATCTTTCCTTGCCGTGGCCAACCCTTGTTCCTCCTCTTCAATTATCACTTCCTCCACCTTGTTTGGGGCTGATTTGGATGGTTGTGGGGCTGTTCCTACTTGTTTCCCACTTCTTAACATGATTGCCTTGGCAGATTCAAAGCCTCCTTTCGGATTTGCAATGGTTGAGCTAGGCAATCTTCCTTGCTCTCGAAACTGCCCCATGAACTCGGCAATTTGTCCTACTTGTTTCTCCAACTCGTCCACCTTTTTGTCCCTATTTTGCATTCCCTGTGCCATAGAAGTTAGTAAATTAAAAATTTGATCATTATCAATAGACAAACCTGATTTTTGGGTGGGTTGTGCTTGGGGTTGAGTTGGTGCAAATGGCTTTTGATAGAAACCCGGGGGTTGTTGCCTAAATGTGCTTTGTTGTTGGCCTTGTTGGGATTCTCGCCATTTGAAATTTGGATGATCACGCCAACCGGGATTGTATGTGTTAGAGAAGGGATCATTCCTTTGTTGGTATTGCTGCCCAAAACCCACGGCATTTAGGGTCTCCCACCCTCCGTTCTCAATCAGTTGTGGGCACTTGTCCGTAGGGTGTCCTTGCATGGAACATACGCCACACGCACTTACATTTTGAACTTTTGGCCCTTCCACAACCTGAGAAAGCAAAGTAGTAAGGTTAGCCATTTGATTTTGAAGTTCGGTTATGGCACTTACCTCATTCACTTGGTGTTGCCGTGTGGTGCCTCTTTGTCCAACACCTTCGTATTGTTGAGCGTTCAACGCTCGATTGGCAATCAAAGTCTTTGCTGCCGTGGGGGTCTTGTCTACCAATGCTCCTCCCGCCGAGGCATCTAGCATTTGTCGTTCGATTGGTAGAAGTCCCTCGTAGAAGTATTGCAGAAGAAGCTCCTCTTTCATTTGATGCTGTGGACAAGAAGCAACAAGAGATTTAAAACGTTCATAGTATGTAGGAAAAGACTCACCTTCTTCTTGTTGAATTCCACTTATCCTTTTTCGTAGGAGAATGACTCGAGAGGTTGGAAAAAACTTTTCTAAGAAAGCCCGTTTCATGCTCTCCCACGATGTGACCGTTCCGGGGAAAGCCTTCATCTTCAATATACTCCCGTCCACGTTTACCGGAGTCATGCTTGAGCAAACGACTTCAAACTCCTTCAAGTGCTTGTTTGGATCTTCCATGGACAGCCCATGGTACTTCGGAATGTGATGTAACAAGCTTGACTTCAATTCGAACTCGGCAGTTTTGTCCTGAGCCGCCCTAGGGTACTGGATACATAGAGGTGCGGCATTATCCAATCCCGAAGCGGAAAGCTCCTTGATCGTTCGGTTGTCCGCTGCCATGTCTTCCACTTCCTCTTCAATTTCAGAAACGGACTCGGAACTTGAACTTGATTCACTAGGTTCCGGGTTCTTCCTCTTTCGTCTCAACTCACGCTCAAAATCGTCGTCAAAGTCTAAAATATGTTCTTGAACCGGATTAGAACTCCGAGTCATAAACAAGTACCTAAAACAAGAAACAAAATAACATAAGAATCTGATCTAATAAGAAAAACGAAAATAACAATCCAAGGGATTAGCAAAGTTGCTAATCCCCGGCAACGGCGCCAAAATTTGATGTGTAATTATGTTGACACTCAAATTAACCCTCTTTTTATCAATTGTAGCAAAGTATGAAAGTAGGGATCGTTCTAAACCGGGGATTAGGAGGGATTGCAAAATCACTTGAAAACTGACTCAAATATGTAAAAACAAGTTTAAAACACTAAACTAGACTCAAAGAATGCAAAACTAAACTTTAAAACACCAAAACAAACCAAAAGACTCAAAACAGCACCAAAACACTCAAAACTGCCTTAAAAACACAATCTGGGCAGTTTTGGACACTAAGCACCAAATTGGACGAATTTGGGTTTTAACTTGAATCAAAACACTTAAAAACACAAAGTAAAACACTTACTAACTAATTTGACACTTTAAAACAAAGGGGGATTGGTTTTGGACGAATTTAAAAACAAAACAAACTTTGTAAATTAGAACAGATTGTAAAAACGAATTTGATTTAAATGGGTGAATGGAAGGCTAGCTAAGGGGTTCATCTCCACACATGTTATACTTGCATACAAAACGGTTTCCAATTGCTTTTCAATAAACCATGAACTCTCAATGCCCCAAGTTAATTAGGTTCGCTTAAATTAACCTTAAGATTTTCCTAACGTTATTGAATTGGATGATTGCATACGACAACCCAAAACATTCCCCACAAGTCCCTTACATGATTGCATAATAGAGATACAAGCAAGAATCATTAAGTTCTATGAAAACCATAAGCATTGACGAAGCACTTGTTACTATGATTGCATGAAACTTATGCCAAGAATTTACTTAACGCGATTGAGATCATCAACCTTTACTACTTGTGAATATAATTCCATAACGATTAGGTGAAATTTCCTTATATCCTAGCATTCAATTTATGCATGATAATTAAGCGTGCACTCTCAACCAACACACACAAATCAATGTAATCCACATAGATAAGTAAATTGAATTCACAACTTATGAAACGCAATTAGAAGTAATCAAATCATAACGCAAGCATAAACATGTATTTCGAATCCCCCCCTAGCCAAGGGGGGTTTAGTTCCTCATATGCACAAAACAAAGAGAATTGAATTTAAACATTGAAATCAAAGGAAAAGAAACACCTAGAAATTCCAGCGACGCGAACTTGAATTGCATGAACTTCCGAGCTTCCTTCTCCTCCTCCTTGGTGCGGCAAGGGTCTAGGGACAGGTTTAGGACCTTAGGTGTATGGATGCATGGTTATGGAGGAATGTAGTAGTGTTTAGGGGAAGGGAATGGTGCGGCAAAGGTGTGGAGAGAGTTTGGACGAATTTCTGGAGTGAATTCTGAATTGTGGTGAGTGGTGATCTGATTTAGGGGTTAATAGGAGTATATATAGGCACTTAAAACCCTAGGGTAATCAGATATGGACTTGGATAACCCAAATCCACAAGGAAATAGGTCTAACAATCAGATTTTGCAAGGGAAAAGGGTTCCTAGGTGCGGCAGGGATAGGATAAGGTGATAAGGTTTCTAGATGGCCTTGCAAGGCAAGGAAATCAGGTTTCTAGAAGGGATAGGTGCGGCACTTAAAGGATAGGGCAGATTAGAGCTTCTAGAAACCCTCTAATGCAAGGAAAACTCACGGCAAGGATGGATAAGGTTTCTAGAACAAGGATAAGGTATCCTAAATGGATAAGGACTCCTCATTGCATTTGGAAACTTTGCCTATTAGGATGAGGAAACCTTGTCTTTGTCATTCCTTCTTCATTCTGGATTCCTTCTCCTTCTTGGACTTGGAAATCTTCTTTGTAGCTGCAGCTTGATGCCATTTGGATTTAACTTTCCTACTTCAAGTAGGAAACCTTGTTTGAGTAGGAATCTTCATCTTCAAGGAATCCTAATTCAACTAGGAAACCCATTTTGACTAGGAATCCTAATTCAACTAGGATTCCATCTTCACTTAGGCACTTTCCTACTTCGACTAGGGAACCTTGTTCAAGTAGGAAACATTATCTTCAAATCTTCAATTTCGTCCATCCTCTTGGCTCCAAACATATGACATCCATTCCAAGCTCAACTTTGCTCCAAAAGGCTCCAAAATGCATTCTTTTGCATACTTTGCCCTTAGAACCTGAAAACACATAAAACTAGCTTAAAAGACTACTTTACTAAGCAAAAACACTATAAATACATAAGAACAAGCTAAACTAAGGCGCATAAATATGCTCCTATCACTCTTGAGGTTGGAAAGAATTTTTCCAAAAACGCTCGTTTCATACTCTCCCAAGAGGTAACCGTCCCCGGGGCCAATTCATACAACCAATCTTTAGCTTTATCCATTAGAGAGAATGGAAAAGCTTTCATCTTCAAAATGTTGCCATCAACATTTACCGGCGTCATGCTTGAACAAACAACTTCAAACTCCTTCAAGTGTTTGTTTGGGTCTTCCATGGACAGCCCATGGTACTTTGGAACATGATGTAACAAGCTCGACTTCAATTCGAACTCTTCGGTCTTCCCTTGGGCTGCCGTGGGGTATTGGATACAAAGAGGGGCTGCATTATCCAAACCCGAGGCATAAAGCTCCTTAATGGTTCGGTTGTCCGCTGCCATCTCTTGGTTCTCCTCTACAACTCTAGCCGTGGGCTCTTCTTCCTCTTCAAATTCGTTTTCTTCGCAATGAGGTTCCGGGCTAGGTGGATTGGATGCTTGTTGCCTTATTGTTCTTCTCAAAGTTCGCTCAAAATCGTCGTCGAACTCCAGAATGTTTGCTTGGACAGATTTGGAAATTCGAGTCATACACTCATACCTAAAACAAGAAAACAAGAAACCAAGTCAGAAACTGAATTTAAAACAAACAAAAATAACACAAAAATAAAAAACGAGGGATTAGCAACTTTGCTAATCCCCGGCAACGGCGCCAAAATTTGGTGTGAAAATTAACTTGACACACAAATCAAACCCTATTTGTGACAATTGTAGTAATGATGTAAGTAGGGATCGTTCTAACCGGGGATTAACTAGGGGTGCTAATCTAATACAAATCAACTTAGAAACACAAAAACTAAACTTAAAGACTCTAATTAGACTACTAAGATTCAAAACAGATTTGAAACACTCAAATCTGCCCAAACTGACTAAAACAAGTTAATTGACTCAAACAGCAACTAAGACAAGATTTGGACGAATTTTGGTTTCCTAATGATCTAAAATACCTAAAAACATATTCTAAGACAAGTTCTAAGTAAAATGACTCAAAGAAATAAGGTGGGATTGATAGGAGCATATTTATGCGCCTTAGTTAGCTAGTTCTTATGCATTTTTGTTATGTTTTCTTCGTCAAAGTAGTCTTTTAAGCTACTTTCATGTGTTTTCAGGGTTAAAGGACATATTACACGAAATGATGCAATTTGGAGCTTTTGGAGCAAAAAGTGAGCTGGAATGTGGTGTATGCAAATGGAGCACGAGGAATGGACGAGTTTGAAGGTCAAAGAAGCTTAAGAATGAAGAAATGAAAGTGATGAACTAAGAATTCGGAATTGGAAACCAAAGTTTCTAAAGTTGGAAGTTTCTATTCTTGGAGGTTTCCAATTTCGAGAGTTTCTATTCTCGGCTTTGGGCTTTTGGATGACCCATCTTTGCCTCTTGGACCTATGCCGCACCTAACCCTAACCCTAGCCCACTTAATCAGCCGCACCTAGGCCTTGTTCACATGAAAAAAATCTGATTACTTACCCTAAGCCCATGCCGCACCTAATGTTCTAGAAACCCTAGTTTTTGGTGGATTTCCTAACCCTAGCCGCACCTAAACCCTAGCCCATTTGTCTAACCTGATTTCTTTAGGGTTTGGCTGCCTATATATATGTGTTTTACCTCCCTTGGCCGAATAACACCCTCTCCATAGTCAGAAATTCGTCCAAAACCCTATTTCCCATCTTGCCGCACCTTTCCTTCATTCCAGCCGATTTCTACCACCATTCTTCATCTCCACACCTTCCACACAACACCCATACACCATCCCCAAGCCTTGCCGTGACCCTACACCCTCCATAACCCATTCTACGTCATCAAAACAATCCAAGAAGCATCACCATACAATCTGCCGCAAGCAAGAAGGAGGACAGATTCTCTACAAATTGTTTGGCACTTCAATCTGAGTTGTTGAACAATTTTAGGTGTTTTCTATCTTATATTTCAATGTCTAATTCATGTAATCTTTGTTTTGCTTTAAGGATGATTGGCTAAATTCGTTTTGGCGAAGGGTGTATTCGAAACCATGTTTATTTATGTGAAATAAGTTGATTACTTCCAGTTATCGTTTCCTAAGTCGTGAATACAATTTGCTTAACCGTTGGATTTATAACTTATTCTTGTATGTTGATTGAGAGTGCACGCTTAATTTGCATGCTTGAATTTGGTGCTAGGATATAAGTTTGTCTCACCTAATCGTTATGAATTTATATTCGCAAGTAGTGAAGGTCGCTAGTCACGATCGTGTTAAGTAGATTCCTGGCAAGAGTATCATGCTTTTCATAGTTACGAATGCCTTGTCGATGCTTATGATTTCCAAGGAACGTAATGATTCTAACTTGTATCTTTATCATGCTGTTCATATAGAGAACTTGTTAGGAATAATTTGTTTGCGATGCATATTCATCCAATTCAATGATTCTAGGGAAATCTGAAAGTTAATTTAAGCAGACCTAATTAACTTGGAGTGTCGAGGTTCATAACTTATTGAATTGATAACTGGAAATCGATTTACGTTGCATAAATTTCATGTGTGGAGAAGAACCCCTTAGCCATTCCATCACCCATTGATTCATCACATTTAGTTTACAATCTGTTTTAAATTACAATCTGCCCATTTAGTTATTTTCGTCCAAATCAAATCCCACCTTATTTCTTTGAGTCATTTTACTTAGAACTTGTCTTAGAATATGTTTTTAGGTATTTTAGATCATTAGGAAACCAAAATTCGTCCAAATCTTGTCTTAGTTGCTGTTTGAGTCAATTAACTTGTTTTAGTCAGTTTGGGCAGATTTGAGTGTTTCAAATCTGTTTTGAATCTTAGTAGTCTAATTAGAGTCTTTAAGTTTAGTTTTTGTGTTTCTAAGTTGATTTGTATTAGATTAGCACCCCTAGTTAATCCCCGGTTAGAACGATCCCTACTTACATCATTACTACAATTGTCATAAATAGGGTTTAATTTGTGTGTCAAGTTAATTTTCACACCAGGGATTTGATTTGGACGAAAATAACTAAATGGGCAGATTGTAATTTAAAACAGATTGTAAACTAAATGTGATGAATCAATGGGTGATGGAATGGCTAAGGGGTTCTTCTCCACACATGAAATTTATGCAACGTAAATCGATTTCCAGTTATCAATTCAATAAGTTATGAACCTCGACACTCCAAGTTAATTAGGTCCGCTTAAATTAACTTTCAGATTTCCCTAGAATCATTGAATTGGATGAATATGCATCACAAACAAATTATTCCTAACAAGTTCTCTATATGAACAGCATGATAAAGATACAAGTTAGAATCATTACGTTCCTTGGAAATCATAAGCATCGACAAGGCATTCGTAACTATGAAAAGCATGATACTCTTGCCAGGAATCTACTTAACACGATCGTGACTAGCGACCTTCACTACTTGCGAATATAAATTCATAACGATTAGGTGAGACAAACTTATATCCTAGCACCAAATTCAAGCATGCAAATTAAGCGTGCACCCTCAATCAACATACAAGAATAAGTTATAAATCCAACGGTTAAGCAAATTGTATTCACGACTTAGGAAACGATAACTGGAAGTAATCAACTTATTTCACATAAATAAACATGGTTTCGAATACACCCTTCGCCAAAACGAATTTAGCCAATCATCGTTAAAGCAAAACAAAGATTACATGAATTAGACATTGAAATATAAGATAGAAAACACCTAAAATTGTTCAACAACTCAGATTGAAGTGCCAAACAATTTGTAGAGAATCTGTCCTCCTTCTTGCTTGCGGCAGATTGTATGGTGATGCTTCTTGGATTGTTTTGATGACGTAGAATGGGTTATGGAGAGTGTAGGGTCACGGCAAGGCTTGGAGATGGTGTATGGGTGTTGTGTGGAAGGTGTGGAGATGAAGAATGGTGGTAGAAATCGGCTGGAATGAAGGAAAGGTGCGGCAAGATGGGAAATAGGGTTTTGGACGAATTTCTGAATATGGAGAGGGTGTTTTTCGGCCAAGGGAGGTAAAACACATATATATAGGCAGCCAAACCCTAAAGAAATCAGGTTAGACAAATGGGCTAGGGTTTAGGTGCGGCTAGGGTTAGGAAATCCACCAAAAACTAGGGTTTCTAGAACATTAGCTGCGGCATGGGCTTAGGGTAAGTAATCAGATTTTTTTCATGTGAACAAGGCCTAGGTGCGGCTGATTAAGTGGGCTAGGGTTAGGGTTAGGTGCGGCATAGGTCCAAGAGGCAAAGATGGGTCATCCAAAAGCCCAAAGCCGAGAATAGAAACTCTCGAAATTGGAAACCTCCAAGAATAGAAACTTCCAACTTTAGAAACTTTGGTTTCCAATTCCGAATTCTTAGTTCATCACTTTCATTTCTTCGTTCTTAAGCTTCTTTGACCTTCAAACTCGTCCATTCCTCGTGCTCCATTTGCATACACCACATTCCAGCTCACTTTTTGCTCCAAAAGCTCCAAATTGCATCATTTCGTGTAATATGTCCTTTAACCCTGAAAACACATGAAAGTAGCTTAAAAGACTATTTTGACGAAGAAAACATAACAAAAATGCATAAGAACTAGCTAACTAAGGCGCATAAATATGCTCCTATCAGGTTTAGGTGCGGCATAGGCTTAGGGTCCACAAGGAGTTTAGGGTTTATGTCATCTAAAAGCCCAAAGCCAAGAATAGAAACTCACGAAAATGGAAACCTCCAAGAATAGAAACTTCCAACTTTAGAAACTTTGGTTGCCAATTCCGACTTCTTTGTTCTTCACCTCCATTTCTTCATTTCTTAAGCTCCTTTGACCTTCAAACTCGTCCATTCCTTGTGCTCTATTAGCATACACTACATTCCAGCTCAATTTTGCTCTAAAATGCTCCATTTCGCACCTCTTTGCATACTTTGCCCTTAGAACCTGAAAACACATGAAACTAGCTTAAAAGACTACTTTACTAAGTAAAAACACTATAAATGCACAAGAACAAGCTAAACTAAGGCGCATAAATATGCTCCTATCAGTCTTGTTTTGGGCTGCCCTTGGATATTGAATGCATAAAGGCAGAGCATTGTCCAATCCCGAAGCAGAAAGCTCCTTGATTGTTCGATTGTCTACTACCATATCTTGGACTTCTTCAAAAGTCCTTCCCGTGGCCTCCTCTTGCTCTTCTACTTTGTCTTCTTCAGGATCTGGTGTGATGTGAAAATTATGTTGACACTCAAATTAAACCTCTTTTTATCAATTGTAGCAAGTATGTAAGTAGGGATCGTTCTAGGCCGGGGATTAGGAGGGATTGCAAAATCACTTGGACTTGACTCAAAAACGTAAAAACAAGTTTAAAACACTAACTAGACTCAAAGAATGTAAAACTAAACTTTAAAACACTAAAACAAACCAAAAGACTCAAAACAGCAAATAAACACTCAAAAATGCCTTAAAACCACTTTCTGGGCAGTTTTGGACACTAGGGAAGAATTTGGACGAAAATTGGTTTAAACTTGATTCAAGACACCTAAAAACACAAACTAAATGGGTTTCTAACTAATATGACACTTAAAACTAAAGGGGGATTGATTTTGGACGCATTTTGAAAACAAAACAAAACTTTGTAAATTGAAAAGACTCTAAAACGAATTTGGTTTAAATGGATGGATGGAAGGCTAGCTAAGGGGTTCATCTCCACACATGTCACACTTGCATAAAAAACGATCTCTAATTGCTGATGTGAAAATTAACTTGACACACAAATTAAACCCTATGGATGACAATTGTAGTATATGAGCAAATAGGGATCGTTCTAACCGGGGATTAACTAGGGATGCTAATCAATGTAAAACTGACTCAAGAACATAAAAATATAATGTAGAACACTAAACTAGACTCAATTAATGCAAAACTAGGGTTTAAAACACCTAAACAAACTAAAAACTCAAAACAGCAACTAAAAGGCTCAAAACTGCCTTAAAACCACTTTCTGGGCAGTTTTGAGTACCTAACACTAGTTTGGACGAATTTGGACTATGACTTGACTCAAAACACTTAAAAACACAACTAAATGGATTTCTAACTAATCTAACACTTTAAAATAAATGGGGGAATGATTTTGACGAAATTAAAACTTTAAAACTCAAACTTTAAAAACAAAGGTAAAGCAAAACAGATTGTGATTAAATAGAATGGTGAGAAGCTAGTTAGAGGATTCCTTATCCACACATGAACATATGCATACAACTCAATCTCCAATTACTCTTTCAACAAACCATGAATGACAATGCCCCAAATTAACTAGATTGCACCAATTAATTCTCAGATTTCCCTAGATTCATTGAATTGAATGGAATACGCATTACAACCAAATTATTCTTATCAAGGACCCTAACTATGGAATACGCATGATAGAGACACATATCAAAGATCATTAAGTTCAATGGAAATCATAAGCATTGACGAGGCATTCATAACTATGGGATACGCATGTTACTCTTGCCTAGGATTTACTTAACGCAATCGTGACTAGCGACTTTCACTACTTATGAATACAAGTTAATAACGATTAGGTGAAATTCCCTTATATCCTAGCATCAAGTTTAAGCATGCAAATTAAGTGTCGACCCTCAACCCACATACATAAACAAGTTATCAATCAAATAGATAAGTAAATCACATTCACAATTTCTGAAATCATAATTGGAAGAAATCAAATCATATAAAACATATGTCCATGGCTTCAAATTCACCTCTAACTAAAAAGAAATTAGTTCCACATGTTTAACATAATTGAAAAGCAAGTTAAATTAAACATGAAAACAGAAACAAAGAAAGAAAGAACTCTAGAAACTCCAATGGTTGAAGATTGCATGTGACAAAGCCTTCCTCCTCTCCAAAGGTCACGGCAAAGCTCCTCTCTTTGGTGGAATGGAAGTGTTGCGGCAAAAGGATGGGGGAAGGTTAGAAAATATGGAAGAATGGTGGTAGATGGCTTGCGGCCAGGAAGAAAAATGGCTAGAATTGTGTTTTTGAGGTTTTTGGATGTGTAGAATGGTGTGGCTGGAAGTATGGACGAAAATTAGGTGATTCAACCCTAAAATATGTATTTATAGGCACCACAAAACCCTAGAGAAATCAGCACAAGTAATGGGCTGGGGTTTAGGGTGCGGAAGGGTAGAGATCCACAATGAATTAGGGTTTCTAGAAAGCCTTGCAAGGCAAGGAAAATAGGGTTTCTAGAAAGCCTTGCAAGGCAAGGAAATTAGAAATTTTAAAGGCCTAGGTGCGGCAAATTAGTGGGCTAGGGTTTGGGTTTGTAGATAGGGCTTCTAGAAAGCCCAAAACCAAGAATAGAAACTCTCGAAAATGGAAACCTCCAAGAATAGAAACTTCCAACTTTAGAAACTTTGGTTTCTAATTCTGAATTCTTTGTTCTTCACATTCATTTCTTCATTTCTTAAGCTCCTTTGCCCTTCAAACACGTCCATTCCTTGTGCTCCAAGCATGTACTTTCCAATTTAAGCTCATTTTTGCTCTAAAATGCACCAAAATGCACTTTCTTGCTTCAATTGCCATATGAACCTACAAACACACGAAACTAGCTTAAATCACTATAATAAACAATAACTAACAACGTAAATGCAAGAAAACAAGATAACAAAGTCGCATAAATATGCTCCTATCAATTGCTTTTCAATAAACCATGAATTCCCAAGGCCCCAAGTTAACTAGGTCCGCTTAAATTAACCTTCAGATTTTCCTAATGTTATTGAATTGGATGATTGCATACAACAACCCAAAGCATTCCCCACAAGTCCCCTACATGATTGCATAATAGAGATACAAGCAAGAATCATTAAGTTCTATGAAAACCATAAGCATTGACGAAGCACTTATTACTATGATTGCATGAAACTTATGCCAAGAATTTACTTAACACGATTGTGATCAACAACCTTTACTACTTGTGAATATAAGTTCATAACGATTAGGTGAAATTCCCTTATATCCTAGCATCAAATTCATGCATGCAAACTAAGTGTCGACCCTTAATCAACATACAAGAATAAGTTTTAATTCACATAGATAAGCAAATTGAAATCACAACTTATGAAACGCAATTAGAAGTAATCAAATCATATAGCAAGCATAAACATGGTTTCGAATCCCCCCCTAGCCAAGGGGGGTTTAGTTCCTCATACTCGCAAATAAACAAAGATAAATAAATTTAAACATTAAAACAAAGATAGAAAACACCTAGAAACGCTCCACAATCCAAGCTCCTTGAATGGCATGCACGGATCCAAGTTATCTTCCTTCTTCTCCTTGCAAACTCACGGCACACAAGGTATGTTTGGTTGAATGGTGTAGTGAAAATATGGTAGAGGATGGTGACTAAATGGTGCAGCAAAGGGTGGTATTTATAGGCTGAAATTCGCAGCCCCTATGTAGCAAAGGAAAAGGATTTAAAAGCCTAATTTGTATAGGATAATAACACACAATCCTTGAAGGAAAAGGCTAAGGCTTTTAGAAACCAAGGGGGAAAGGAATAATCAGGTTTCTAGGAGTCCTAGAAAGGTTTGGGGCGTCACTTTTGTAGGACAAGGGATAAGGCCTTCTAGAAAGGTTGTTTTGTGGCTGATTTCTAGAAAAAACAAGGGATAAGGTGTGGCACCTTTGTAGGAGTGGATAAGGGCTTCTAGAAACCAATTTTAATGTGTCCTAATCTGAAAATAAATCCCCCATGCAGCTGGAATTAAATTAGGATAGGATTAAGATAGGATAAGATAAGATAGGATTGGATAGGATAGGGTTTGGATAATGTTTTGGATAAGGTTTCTTCACTTGAGCTGATTCTTTGGCTTCAACTTCCCTTCTTCAAGTAGGAAACCTTGTTTGAGTAGGAAACTTCAATCTTCTAGGAATCCAACTTCAACTAGGAATCCATCTTCAACTAGGATTTCATCTTCAATTAAGCACTTTCCCACTTCAATTAGGAATCTTTGTATCTTCAATTCTTCAACTTCAAAACACATTCCTAGCTTCATCAATCCTTCAAATTCGTCCATCCCTTGTGCTTCATGTGCATGAACTCCATTCTAGCCCAATTTTGCTCCAAAATGCTCCAAATTGCATCCTTTTGCTCACTTTGTCTCTAAAACCTGAAAACACATGAAAATAGCTTAAAAGACTACTTTAACTAAGAAAACACAATATAAATGCATAAGAACTAGCTAACTAAGGCGCATAAATATGCTCCTATCAAATTCCCCCACACTTAGCTTTTGCTAGTCCTCGAGCAAAACAACGAAACAAAACATGACCTAAACCTTCCAACAATCGCCTCAGGGATTTCCAATGGTACATGACATATTAAAAATCATCATTCCCATAGATTTTAGTCATCTTCACACTTAAGCACATACTTAATCATAGTCACCACGTACTAGTTCACATATAACCATTTAAAACATGATTTTGAATGTAGTAACATGCCTTAGAGAAATTGCTCAAGTCCTTACTAGATATGCACTCAATTTTCACACAGAATTTCTGACTACACACCCTATACTAGTTCTATGTGAGAAGATTGATGTAAATATGAAAACGAACGCTCACATATATGTATAACAAAGAAAGCATTTTCGGGAGTTAATAAGCATTTAGATATGATCTCATGAATGGAATGCTACTACTTAGATGCGAGAACCAGGGATATCATATGCTCATACCAATTCCAAACTCCACATATTGAAACACATAACAATCAAGATAGAAGCAAAGGGTTGTAACGGGGCTAAGGTATTGGCTAACAAAGAAAGGTAAGGATAAACAAACATTCTTAAAGAATAATAAACAAAGTAATGAAATTGACACTTAGAATTCACTTTTGCATGCAAAAATCAATTTTGAAACACAAGGGGAAGACTCATGCAACACTTAGGGTCAAATTCAACTTTTTGGACCCTTGCTTCAACAACCACCAACTTAGAGCTCATTTTATGCTCTTTCAACTCCTTTTCATACTTTTTTCTTTTTTTCTTTCTTTTTCTACGAATTTTTTTTTTCTTTTGTTTTTTCTTTGTCTAACCCGTGCCCTCCTTACTTCTTTTGGCACACAAACTTTCCCTTCCCCCACACTTAGTTTTCTGCACAACATTGATCAAAAGGAATTCCCTCTAAGTCATGCTTTATTATCCTTTAAGAACAAGGGTATGGATAGTCCTAATCTAGGCTAGGTAAGGATAATGTGGCTAACAACAAAAATAGGCTAAATAAGGCTCAAAGGACTGATCCTACAAAAACAAATGCATGGGTTGAAGGCTTTTTGGCTCTGGTGATAACTACTAAACAACTTCATCTTGTTAGTTATGCTAATCAATTTTTATGCTTTGAATGAAATGGGTATGAGTTCTAATATTTGGATCTATAATGATGACACGCATTCTAAGTAGCAACCAAGCAAAGAATGATGAGATCATGCAATGACTTTAGAAAACAACAAATTCACAGATTATTAACTCTCCAAAGAATGTTTAGGCTCAAGTCTCACAGGGTTGTAGCGTTAGTTTGAGTTCATTCCTTCAAGCATGTTACAAAAACTAAATTTTTTTTTCTTTTCCTTTGTGATTACATGTGAATTCGTAAACAACAACGATGACCAAGCATAAACCAAAGAGTAAATCAAACGTCCATCCATGTTTATAACTTTCTTTAACGGTCATGCAATTAAAAACCAAATCCTCATCATTGTGTTGGAAGGTACTCTATGACACAAACACACAAAAACAACTTTAAAACAACTCTTTTTGGGTTTTTTCAAAACTTTTTCTATTTTTTTTCTTGAATTTTCGGATTTTTTGGTAAAGCCACATAAAAACACATCAAAACTTTCTAAAAACAATGAAAAACAATGAAAAACAACCTTTGAAATGTTAGGTGGTAAAATCCTACGAATTTGACACAAAAACACTTTGTTTACCCCCCCACACTTAAACCAAACATTGTCCTCAATGTTTCAAACATAGACTCACACAAAAACAAGCAAATATCACAACTAGAAAACATGACAAATATGGCAAAGTAAAAGCAATAAAGAGTAGGGTTTAGAAACGCAAATCTGATTATGATGCCGGAGCTTCCTAGGTCCTCTTTAGTTGCATGGGTTGCCTCCCAAGAAGCGCTTGCTTTAACGTCTTCCAGCCGAACGATGCTCCATTGAAGGTTTATGGAACCCCACAGCATGGAGGGGCGTTTCCACAACCTGACCTACGAAATACTTCATTCTTTGGGTCCTTGAATGGAATGGGATAATGATCCTTTCTATTTGTCATGTTTTGCTTCTCTAAATCAACACGAACTCTCCCACTACGTTGTCTTCGATTTGGTACCTGCACCATACAAGGTAACAACCTATTAGTTGAAATGGGAATTGAAATTGGAATAGGTGGCTTACCTTTGTACGGCAAAGAAGTGGTAGCATTATGGACAAATGCACAAGGGTTGCATTTGGGCAGATTTGATGATTTCAAGGTTGGGGCCATGCACTCTTTGTTGTTCACTCCAATTCCTTCCTCGATGGTGGGTTGTGGTACATTCTTGTTGACTAGTGTTGAACATTCCTGCCCTATATTATCAATTACATTAATAGCACAACAAGAACGAACATCATTAGTATTCTCAACCGATTCAGAAATCTTAAAGTTAATCATATCACCACCAAAGGCCATAGTTACTGCTCCCTTGGCCACGTCAATCTTGGTTTGAGCTGTTTTCATGAAAGGACGTCCAAGTAAGAGTGGTGATGATGGAGAGTGTACCGAGGAATGACTAAATGGTGCAGCAAAGGGTGGTATTTATAGGCTGAAATTCGCAGCCCCTATGTAGCAAAGGAAAAGGATTTAAAAGCCTAATTTGTATAGGATAATAACACACAATCCTTGAAGGAAAAGGCTAAGGCTTTTAGAAACCAAGGGGGAAAGGAATAATCAGGTTTCTAGGAGTTCTAGAAAGGTTTGGGGCGTCACTTTTGTAGGACAAGGGATAAGGCCTTCTAGAAAGGTTGTTTTGTGGCTGATTTCTAGAAAAAACAAGGGATAAGGTGTGGCACCTTTGTAGGAGTGGATAAGGGCTTCTAGAAACCAATTTTAATGTGTCCTAATCTGAAAATAAATCCCCCATGCAGGTGGAATTAAATTAGGATAGGATTAGGATAGGATAAGATAAGATAGGATTGGATAGGATAGGGTTTGGATAATGTTTTGGATAAGGTTTCTTCACTTGAGCTGATTCTTTGACTTCAACTTCCCTTCTTCAAGTAGGAAACCTTGTTTGAGTAGGAAACTTCAATCTTCTAGGAATCCAACTTCAACTAGGAATCCATCTTCAACTAGGATTTCATCTTCAATTAAGCACTTTCCCACTTCAATTAGGAATCTTTGTATCTTCAATTCTTCAACTTCAAAACACATTCCTAGCTTCATCAATCCTTCAAATTCGTCCATCCCTTGTGCTTCATGTGCATGAACTCCATTCTAGCCCAATTTTGCTCCAAAATGCTCCAAATTGCATCCTTTTGCTCACTTTGTCTCTAAAACCTGAAAATACATGAAAATAGCTTAAAAGACTACTTTAACTAAGAAAACACAACATAAATGCATAAGAACTAACTAACTAAGGCGCATAAATATGCTCCTATTAAATTACTCAAAACAACTTAAAACAACCAAATAAACTTAAACTAGACACTAGGAATGACTTTGACAATTAACTTTTACTTGAATCAAAACACTTAAAAACACAAACTAAAATAGATTTGAAACACTTTGAAACAAGAAACTAAAAGGGGGGTTTTGATTTAGATGAAGTTGAAACAAACAAACAAGTATGAAAAACTAGACAGATTGTTAAACGAATATGAGAAATAAGATAATGGATGGGATAGCTAGAGGCTTTTTCTCCACCCATGACATGTATGCAAATAACTCGATTTCCAGTCACTACTTCATTGAATTATGAACGACAATGCTCCAAATTAACCGTGACATCACTAGTTAACTCTCAGATTTCCTTGTTTTATTGGATTGGATGACATCATTCGACAACCCAAAACATTCTTCTAATGTTCCGTACATGACATAATAATAGAGATACAATCAAAGATCATTATGTTTAATGAAAATCATAAGCATTGACAAAGCACTTGCAACTATGACATCATGTGACTCATGCTAGGAATTGAACTTAACGCGATCGTTTATAAGCGACCTTCACTACATGTGAATATAAGTTTGTAACGATTATGTGAAACTTCCTTATATTCTAGCAACGGATTTATGCATGCCAATGATGTGTCGACCCTTAATTAACAAATACAAATAAGTTATCAATCAAATAGTTAAGCCAATTGCATTCACGATTCAAGAGTTCATAACTGTAATTTATCAAATTATATTGCACACATAATCATGGCTTTGAAATCACCCCTAGCCAAGAGGGGTTTAGCCACTCATATTTACAACAAAACGAAAGGAAATGAATTTAAATATTAGAAACAAAAGAAAGAAAACACCTAAACGCTCCAACGATCCAAGTTGGACAGCAAGCACGTCCAAGTACTTTCCTTCCCTTCCTTTGCTACGGAACAAGGTGTTGGTGAGTGTGTGAAGGTTTATTTGTATGGAGGAATGGATGTGAAGATGAATGGATGTGTTTGGATGAAGGTTGTGTTGAAATGGGAGTGAATGATCCAACAAAGTATGAACTAAATTTATGTTACACACACTTCCTTTTATAGATGAAGTGCATGGCAATGGAGGGGAACATGGAGTGGTGTAGCAATTGAGTGCAATGTTTCAATGTAATGATGCATGAAATCTGAAATGTTAGACGGAACAAGGAATGGTGTAGCAATTGAGTGCAATGATTCAATGTAATGATGCATGAATCTGAAATGATGGAGGGAACAAGGAATGGTGTAGCAATTGAGTGCAATGAGTGGTGTTTGAAATGATTCAAAGGTGAAAGTGAAGTGATGAGGCAAAGCATTGGGGTAAAATGGAGTGGTATTGCAGCTAGGGAACATGAATGATTGTGCACATGGTAGAGAGAGGAAAGAGAGGTGGAATGATGCAACAAATGAGTTAATTGATAGGAGCATATTTATGCGCCTTAGTTAGCTAGTTCTTATGCATCTTTGTTATGTTTTCTTCGTTAAAGTAGTCTTTTAAGCTACTTTCTTGTGTTTTCAGGTTTAGCGGACGTATTACATGAAATGATGCAGTTTGGAGCTTTTGGAGCAGAAAGTGAGCTTGAAGTAAAAAGGACATGCTTGGAACGCAAGGTTGGGATGAAATTGAAGAGTTGAAGATTTGAGGTTTCCTACTTGAAGTAGGAAAGCTAAGCCTAAAAGTTTCCATTTTGGGTTGATCTTTCCTAAATCGGAATTGGCAACCAAAGTTTCTAAAGTTGGAAGTTTCTATTCTTGGAGGTTTCCATTTTCGTGAGTTTCTATTCTCGGTTTTGGGCTTTTGGATGACCCATCCTTAACTCTTGGACCTATGCCGTACCTAAACCTTAACCCTAGCCCATTGTTTCAGCCGCACCTAGGCCTTGTTCACATGCAAAAATCTGATTGGAAATCCCTAAGCCTATGCCGCACCTTTCCATCCAAAAAGCCCTATTTTACAAACCTTAACCCTAGCCCATTGTTCTAATCTGAATTGCTAGGGTTTTTAAGTGCCTATATATATATATTTCTACACCCTAGCCGCACATCTTCTTCCCTCTCCATTAAAATCAGAAAACTACATCTCTTTCCCCACTTTGCCGCAGCCACCATCACCCAAATCCCTTCCTTGCCGCAGCCATTCATCCATTCCAGCCACCATCCTCCACCTTTAGACACCATTCCACACCTCCATAACTATTTCCCACACCTTGCCGCACCACCCTACCATCCTAACTCCCTTCTAAAAAACCAAAAACACATCCAGAAACTCCATTCACGCCAGAACCTGTCCCTCACCTTTGCCGAGCCCAACCTACACCCAAATCCATATTCTCTGACCCCAAACCTTCCTAGCCGTGCCCTACACCTATCCTAGATAGTTTTCCACCATTCTCCCTCATCCAAAGTCATCCAAACCCATCCAAAAACCCCCTAAACCAACTCTGCCGCAACAAGGAGAAGAAGAAAGAGGAGCTTTCTGTGCAGAATTCAAAGTGGACTTCTTTGGCATTTTAGGTGTAATCTTTCTTATGTCTTCGATGTTTCAATTCAATAAACTTTGTGTTGTGAGTATGAGGAACTAAACCCCCTTAGTTGGGGGGTGATTCGAAACCATGTACATGCTTGCAATTTGATTCGATTACATTCAGTTGTTACTTCATAAGTTGTGGATTCAATTCGTTCATCTATTTGATTGATACTTATTTATGTATGTTGATTGAGAGTGCACGCTTAGTTTTCATGCATGAATATGATGCTAGATTATGAGGGAGTTTCACCTAATAGTTATAATCTTATAATCACAAGTAGTGAAGATCGCTTGAAAACGATCGCGTTGAATGAATTCTTAGCATAAGTTTCATGCAATTCATAGTAACAAATGCTTCGTCAATGCTTATGTTTTTCATAGAACGTAATGATTCTTGCTTGTATCTCTATTATGCAATTCATGTAGGGAACTTGTAGGGAATGTTTTGAGTTGTCGTATGCAATCATCCAACTTGATAAATTCTGGAAAAACTGAGGGTTAATTAGTGCAATTCACGGTTAACTTGGGGCGTTGAGTATTCATAGTTTATCGAAAGAACAACTGGAAATCGTTTTGTTGCAAGTGTGACATGTGTGGAGAAGAACCTCCTAACTAGCCTTTTATCCATCTATTTCACCAAAATCGTTTTTACAATCTGTTTAGTTTCAAGTTTCTGTTTTGTGTTAAATTTTCGTCCAAAACAAATCCCCCTTTTATTTGAAGTCTTAGATTAGTTAGAAAGTGTTTTGATTTGTGTTTCTAAGTATTTTGATTCAAGTTTTCATCAAATTTCGTCCAAATTAGTGTAGGTGCTCAAAACTGCCCAGAAAGTGGTTTTAGGCAGTTTTGAGCCTTCTAGTTGCTGTTTTAAGTTTTAGGGTTGTTTAAGTGTTTTAACTTTTAGTTTTGCATTCTTTGAGTCTAGTTTAGTGTTTTTAACTTTGTTTTTGAGTGTTTAAGTCAGTTTCCAAGCGTTTAGCAATCCCTCCTAATCCCCGGTCTAGAACGATCCCTACTTACATCTTTGCTACAATTTGACAAAAAGAGGGTTTAATTTGTGTGCTTAATCTATTTCGCATCAAATTTTTGGCGCCGTTGCCGGGGATTAGCAATTTTGCTAATCCCTTGGATTGTTTTCGTTTCTTTTATTTCACTTTGTTTCTGACTTAATTTAAGTTTCTGACCTAATTTTTGTTTCTTGTTTCTTAGGTACTAATGTATGACTAGAAGCTCTCAACCGATTCGTACAAACATCTTGGATTTTGACGACGATTTTGAGAGGAAGTTAAGGAGAGCTAGGAACCAGCAAGAGCATCATCCAACCAGTTCCGAATCTGACCTTGAAGAAAACGTACAACAAGAGGAGGAGGAAGCCACGGCAGGGATATTTGAAGAAGTCCAAGGCATGGCCATGGACAATCGTACACTCAAGGAGCTTTCCGCCTCGGGTTTGGATAATGCCGCGCCCTTGTGCATTCAATACCCCATGGCTGCCCAAGGTAAGACAGATGAGTTTGAATTAAAGTCAAGTTTACTTCATCATATTCCTAAATACCATGGCTTGTCCATGGAAGATCCTAACAAACATTTGAAAGAATTTGAAGTAGTTTGCTCTAGTATGACTCCCGTCAATGTTGACGGAAATATCTTGAAGATGAAGGCTTTTCCATTCTCTTTGATGGATAAAGCCAAGGATTGGTTATATGAGTTAGCTCCCGGAACTGTCACATCGTGGGAAAGTATGAAGAGAGCGTTCTTGGAGAAGTTCTTTCCAACTTCTCGCATCATCCTCCTCCGCAAAAAGATAAGCGGAATTCAGCAAGAAGAAGGTGAGTCTTTTCCTACATATTATGAACGGTTTAAATCACTTGTTGCTTCTTGTCCACAGCATCAGATGAAGGAGGAGTTACTGTTGCAATACTTCTACGAGGGTCTCCTACCTCTAGAACGTCAAATGCTTGATGCTTCGGCGGGGGGAGCATTGGTGGACAAGACACCCATGGCTGCCAAGGTCTTGATTGCTAATAGAGCGTTGAACGCTCAACAGTACGAAGGTGTAGGCCAAAGAGGACCCCCACGGCACCAAGTACATGAGGTAAGTTCGACTTCCGATCTTCATTCACAATTGGCTAATCTTACTTCTCTTGTGTCTCAGATGGCCGAGGGCATGAAGATGCAAGGAACAACTGTATGTGGCGTATGTTCCATCCAAGGACATGTCTCTGAAAAATGTCCACAGTTGATTGAGAATGGCGGATGGGAGAGTGCGAATGCCATTGGGTTTCAAGGCCAAAATCAGTCAAGGCATGATCCATACTCCAACACGTATAATCCGGGGTGGCGAGACCATCCAAACTTCAAGTGGAGGGATCCCCAGCAACCTCAGAACCAAGGAGGCTTTAGGCAACAACCCCCGGGGTTCTTTCCCAAAACCTACGGCCCACCCCAAAATCAAGCCCAATCCGGCCCAAGTGCCTCAGGTACGTCTCTTGACAATGATGCACTTCTTAAGATACTAACTAAGTTGTCTAATGGGCAGGAAGATCAAGCTAAGGCTATGCAAAACCAAGATAAAAGGGTGGATCAACTTGAGAAACAAATTGGGCAGATTGCCGAGTTTGTAGGTAAGTTTCGAGATCCCGGACAACTCCCTAGTTCCACCATTCCAAATCCGAAGGGAGGTTTCGAAAGTGCCAAAGCTATCACCCTAAGAAGTGGTAAGGAAGTTGGGGCAGGTCCTACACCAAAAACAGGTCATAATGAGGATGAACTTTTGGAAATGGAAGAGGAGGCATCAAAGCAGCCCACGGCAAAGGTGGTTCCACCTTTGCCGCAAGTCCCTAATGTCCCAAATCTGCCCAATTCGTCCCACAAAGGTAAGAATGTGTCCAATTCAGTTCATACTAATGTTTTCCCTTCAAATGTGCCTTTTCCTAGTAGGTTCATGCAAACGAAGAAAGAAGAGGCAGAAAAGGATATCCTTGAAACCTTTAGGAAAGTTCAAGTTAACATACCTTTGTTAGATGCAATCAAGCAAGTTCCGAGGTATGCTAAGTTCTTGAAGGAGTTGTGTACCACGAGGAAGAGGATGGCGACCAAGGAAGTGGTCAAGGTAGGTGAGAATGTGTCCGCCATCTTGCAACGCAAATTACCTCCCAAATGTAAAGATCCAGGTAGCTTTACCATTCCTTGTGTTATTGGGAACAATAGGTTTGAATCTGCCATGCTTGATTTAGGTGCTTCTATAAATGTTATGCCATATTCCATTTATGCATCTATGAACTTAGGAGCGTTGAAAAATGATGGGGTAATAATACAATTGGCCGATAGATCTAACGCCTATCCAAAGGGAGTTTTGGAAGATGTTCTTGTGCAGGTTAATCATTTAGTCTTCCCAGCGGATTTCTATGTCCTCGAAATGGATGAGTCGGACCATGCTCCTTCGTTGCCCATTCTACTTGGAAGGCCATTCATGAAGACGGCCCGGACAAAGATTGACGTGTATAGTGGAACTTTGTCCATGGAATTCGATGGGGAAGTTGTTAATTTTAATCTTTCTGATTCCATTAAATACCCTAGTGAGGACCATTCATGCTTTTCTATTGATATAATTGACTCTTTGGCGCAGGGATATCTCGACGATTTAAATGACGATGTGCTTGAAAAAGTCATTACACGAGGCATGGAACTCAAAACAAAGGGGGCTGATTGCATGCATGCTCACGGCATACATGGTTCATCCCATGCCGTGCCCCCTAGTGAGGAATTACTTGAAGTTGTGGCTGCCCTTGAGTCCTTACCTAAGCTTGATGGTAAGTATACTAACCGTGAGTCCATTCCCATTTCGACTAACAAATTGCTTCCATCTATAATTCAGGCACCTATACTTGAACTCAAGCCTTTGCCAAGCCATCTGAAGTACATTTTCTTGGGAGAAAAGGAAACACTACCTGCCATCATTTCCTCTTCCCTCACGGCACAAGAGGAGGAGAAGTTGCGTCGCGTTTTGAAGGAGTTCAAATCTGCTCTAGGTTGGACATTGGCCGACATCAAAGGTATAAGCCCTACGACTTGTATGCATCACATATTTCTTGAGGAGGGGGCCAAACCAACTAGAGAGGCTCAACGCCGTCTCAACCCTCCGATGATGGAAGTAGTGAAAAAGGAGATCATAAAGCTTCTAGATTGTGGGGTTATCTATCCAATCTCGGATAGTAGGTGGGTTTCGCCGGTTCAGTGCGTACCAAAGAAATCAGGAGTGACGGTGGTAGCTAATGCTGAGAATGAGCTTGTCCCTCAACGGATTCAAACCGGTTGGAGGGTGTGCATTGACTATAGGAAGCTAAACACCACAACGAGGAAGGACCACTTCCCATTGCCGTTCATTGACCAAATGCTTGAGAGGTTAGCGGGGTATGCTTTTTATTGTTTTCTTGATGGTTATTCTGGTTATAATCAAATTGTCATTTCACCCGAGGACCAAGAAAAAACCACTTTTACATGCCCGTTTGGTACCTTTGCATATCGTCGCATGCCTTTTGGTTTATGTAATGCACCTGCTACATTTCAAAGATGTATGATGAGCATATTTTCTGATCATGTAGAAAAGATAATTGAAGTGTTTATGGATGATTTTAGCGTATTTGGTGATTCGTTTGATAGTTGCTTGCATAATCTAAGTGTGATCCTAAAACGTTGTGTTGAAACGAACCTTGTACTTAATTGGGAAAAGTGTCATTTTATGGTTAAACAAGGTATCGTTTTAGGTCATATAATCTCTGAAAAGGGTATTGAGGTTGATAAGGCGAAAATAGATCTTGTACGTCACTTACCCTCTCCGACTTCGGTTAGAGAGGTTCGTTCGTTTCTTGGCCATGCAGGATTTTATCGTAGGTTTATCAAAGATTTCTCGAAGATAGCACAACCTCTTTGCCGACTCCTACAAAAAGAAGTGGCGTTTGAATTCACCAAGGAGTGCATGGCATCATTCAACCAACTCAAGGAATTGTTGACCACGGCACCCATCATTGTTCCACCGGATTGGAGTCTACCTTTCGAGCTCATGTGTGATGCGTCCGACTATGCTTTAGGAGCTGTTTTAGGACAAAGAAAGGACAAGAGGCCGCATGTCATTTACTACGCCTCTCGGACGTTGAACGATGCACAATTGAACTACTCCACTACGGAAAAAGAACTTCTTGCCGTTGTCTTTGCTTTAGATAAATTTCGATCATATTTAATTGGAACTAAAGTAATTGTTTTCACTGATCATGCAGCTCTGAAGTACTTGCTCACCAAAAAGGAAGCCAAGCCACGGCTAATTCGATGGATATTATTACTTCAAGAGTTCGACATAGAGATTCGGGACAAGAAGGGAAGTGAGAACGTGGTGGCTGACCACCTAAGCCGAATGGTGCATAATGAGGAGTTGGTGCCGATTTTGGAGACATTCCCCGATGAACAATTGCTGTCCATTAAGGTTAGTGCACCTTGGTATGCCGATATTGTTAATTTTTTGGTGTCAAAACGTATTCCAAGTGAGTTCACTAGGCACCAACGTGATAAACTTAGGCATGATGCACGGTTTTATGTGTGGGATGATCCGTACTTATGGAAATTTTGCCCCGATCAGATTATACGTCGTTGTGTGCACGATTCTGAATGTCATTCAATTTTGAGTTTTTGTCACACATATGCATGTGGAGGGCACTTTGGTACACAACGCACAGCCCTTAAGGTGTTACAATGTGGATTTTATTGGCCGAGTATTTTTAAAGATGCTAAAACTTTTTGCTTAACATGTGATAAATGCCAACGAATGGGTGGTATTAGTGCAAAGGACCAAATGCCGCAGGTTTCTATCCTAAATGTTGAAATTTTTGATGTTTGGGGTATTGATTTTATGGGTCCTTTTCCTTCTTCGTATGGCTTTACATATATTTTGCTTGCGGTTGATTATGTGTCAAAGTGGGTGGAAGCCAAGGCCACCCGGACTAATGATTCTAAGGTGGTTGCAGATTTTATTAGAACTAACATTTTTGCAAGGTTCGGAATGCCACGAGTGATCATTAGTGACGGAGGGTCACACTTTTGCAATCGGACTATTGAAGCGTTATTGAGGAAATACAGTGTCACCCATAAGGTTTCTACACCTTACCATCCTCAAACTAATGGGCAAGCCGAGGTTTCTAACCGTGAGATCAAGCAAATCCTAGAGAAGACCGTGGGGCCAACAAGGAAGGATTGGAGCTTACGGTTAGATGATGCACTTTGGGCGTATCGTACGGCGTACAAAACCCCCATTGGGATGTCCCCCTTCCGACTTGTCTATGGCAAGGCGTGCCATCTTCCTGTTGAATTGGAGCACAAAGCACTTTGGGCCATTAAGAAGTTTAACATGAACCTCGAGGAAGCAGGAAGTCAAAGGAGATTGCAATTGAATGAGCTTGATGAGATACGGCTTGAGGCGTACGATAATGCAAGCATTTACAAGCAAAAGACCAAAGCTTTCCATGACAACATGATCCGTGGGAAATCATTCTCAATTGGGCAGAAAGTGCTATTGTTCAATTCCCGTTTACGGTTGTTTCCCGGTAAGTTACGTTCTAAGTGGATTGGACCGTTTGTTATTACTAACATATCTTCTTATGGTGCCATCCAGATTCAAAGTCTCAAAACAGGTCATGAATTCCAAGTGAACGGACATCGTTTGAAGCCATATTTTGAGAACTTTGTCGAACAAACCGTGGATGATATTTCTTTGGGTGCCGTGGGCACAAATGGAGAATGAATGGGTTTTTCGTCCGGCTGTACGACGTTAAAGAAAGCGCTACTTGGGAGGCAACCCATGCAATTCAACAAAGGAAGCCCAAGGAATCACTCCAATTCCAGATTTGCGTTCCTAACCCCTTCCCTTTGTTGTTTATTTCTAATCTGCCTATTTAGTTGTTTTAGTTGCTGTTTGTGTGTTTCTTGTTGTTTAGTGCGATTTTATGCTTGAAACATTGAGGACAATGTTTGATTTAAGTGTGGGGGGGTAACTAAGTGTTTTAGATGCAAATTCGTGGGATTTTATCACCCTAAACTTGAAGACTTGTTCCTTGCTGTTTTTAAGTGTTTTTGAGAAGTTTTGAGGTGTTTTAGTGTGTTTTGAAGTAAAAATCCGAAAATTACATAAAAATTTGAAAAAGTTGTTTTAAAAACCCAAAAAGAGTTGTTTTTGTGTGTTTGTTTGTGTCTTAGGGTACCTTCCAACACAATGATGAGGATTCGGTTTGTAATTACATGGCTGTTAAAGAGAGTGATTAACATGGATGAAAGTTTGATTTACTCTTTGTTATGCTTAGTTGTGGTTATAACTTATGAATTCACATGCAATCATAAAAGAAAAAAATTAGTTTTTGTAACATGCTTGAAGGAAGAAACTCAAACTAACGCTACAACCTTGTAAGACTTGAGCCTAAACGTTTATTTGGAGAGTTAAAATCTGTGCATTCTTTGTTTTCTAAGTCGTTGCATGATCTCATTATTCTTTGCTTGGGTGCTACTTAGAAGGCGTTTCATCATTTAGTTCCAAATGCTAGAACTCATGCCCATTTCATTCAAAGCATGTTATTGATTTGCATAACACATATTCAAGATGAAGTTGTGTAGTTACCACCACCTTAGCCAAATGCCGTGTGCCCTATGTCATTGGGATTTGTAGGTTTTAACCCCATTGAGCCTTGTTAGCCTTCGTTATTTGTTAACCCATGTTTTCCTCACCTAGCCTAGTTTAGGACCATCCAAACCCTTGTTCTTAAAGCATAGTAAAGCATGATTCAAATTGAATTCCTTTTGATTTATGTTGGCAGAAAACTAGTGTGGGGGAAGTATTTCTTTGTGATTTTGTGTGCCATAGGCACGTGTGGAAAGAGAAAAGAAAATAAAAAATTCGTGGAAAAAGAAAAAATGAAGAAAAAAAAATATGAAAAGTGTGAAAAAGAGTTGAAAAGTTGAGAAAAAGAGTTCCAAAGTATTGTTTGTTGAAGTAAGGGTCCAAAACAATGAATTCGGCCCTAAGGAGTTGTTTAAATCTTTCCCTTGTGTTTTAAAGTTAATTTCTGCACTCTAAGTGAATTCTAAGTCTCAATTTCATTGCTTTGCTTACTATTGCTTGAAGAACGTTTGTTTTCCTTATCCTTTCCTTGTTAACCAACACCCCAAGCCCCATTACAACCCTTAACTTCTATCTTGAGTGTTATGTGTTTCAATTTGTGGAGTTTGAATTTGGTATGAGCATATGGTGTCACTGGTTCTCGCATCTAAGTAGTAGCATTCCATTCATGAGATCATATCTAAACATGCTTCATAACTCTAGAAATTGCGTTCTTTGTGATACATTTATGTGAGCATTCGTTTTCATTTCTACATCAATCTTCTCACATATGACTAGTGTAGGGTGTGGAGTTAGAAAATCTGAGTGAAAATAGAGTGTATATCTTGTAAGGAATTGAGGGAATTCTCTAAGGCATGTTACTACATTCAAAGCATTGTTTTGATTGATTACTTGTGAATTAGTAAGTGGTGGCTTTAATTAAGTATGTGCTTGTGTAAAGATGACTCAAATTTGTGGGGATAACAATCTTTAACATGTCATGTGCATTGGAAATCCCTGAGGCAATTGTTGGAAGGTTTAGGTTTTGTTTTGGTTAGTTTGTTTCATTTTGTTTTCTTTCTTTTGTTTGTTTTGCTCGAGGACTAGCAAAAGCTAAGTGTGGGGGAATTTGATAGGAGCATATTTATGCGCCTTAGTTAGCTAGTTCTTATGCATCTTTGTTATGTTTTCTTCGTTAAAGTAGTCTTTTAAGCTACTTTCTTGTGTTTTCAGGTTTAGCGGACGTATTACATGAAATGATGCAGTTTGGAGCTTTTGGAGCAGAAAGTGAGCTTGAAGTAAAAAGGACATGCTTGGAACGCAAGGTTGGGATGAAATTGAAGAGTTGAAGATTTGAGGTTTCCTACTTGAAGTAGGAAAGCTAAGCCTAAAAGTTTCCATTTTGGGTTGATCTTTCCTAAATCGGATTTGGCAACCAAAGTTTCTAAAGTTGGAAGTTTCTATTCTTGGAGGTTTCCATTTTCGTGAGTTTCTATTCTCGGTTTTGGGCTTTTGGATGACCCATCCTTAACTCTTGGACCTATGCCGTACCTAAACCTTAACCCTAGCCCATTGTTTCAGCCGCACCTAGGCCTTGTTCACATGCAAAAATCTGATTGGAAATCCCTAAGCCTATGCCGCACCTTTCCATCCAAAAAGCCCTATTTTACAAACCTTAACCCTAGCCCATTGTTCTAATCTGAATTGCTAGGGTTTTTAAGTGCCTATATATATATATTTCTACACCCTAGCCGCACATCTTCTTCCCTCTCCATTAAAATCAGAAAACTACATCTCTTTCCCCACTTTGCCGCAGCCACCATCACCCAAATCCCTTCCTTGCCGCAGCCATTCATCCATTCCAGCCACCATCCTCCACCTTTAGACACCATTCCACACCTCCATAACTATTTCCCACACCTTGCCGCACCACCCTACCATCCTAACTCCCTTCTAAAAAACCAAAAACACATCCAGAAACTCCATTCACGCCAGAACCTGTCCCTCACCTTTGCCGAGCCCAACCTACACCCAAATCCATATTCTCTGACCCCAAACCTTCCTAGCCGTGCCCTACACCTATCCTAGATAGTTTTCCACCATTCTCCCTCATCCAAAGTCATCCAAACCCATCCAAAAACCCCCTAAACCAACTCTGCCGCAACAAGGAGAAGAAGAAAGAGGAGCTTTCTGTGCAGAATTCAAAGTGGACTTCTTTGGCATTTTAGGTGTAATCTTTCTTATGTCTTCGATGTTTCAATTCAATAAACTTTGTGTTGTGAGTATGAGGAACTAAACCCCCTTAGTTGGGGGGTGATTCGAAACCATGTACATGCTTGCAATTTGATTCGATTACATTCAGTTGTTACTTCATAAGTTGTGGATTCAATTCGTTCATCTATTTGATTGATACTTATTTATGTATGTTGATTGAGAGTGCACGCTTAGTTTTCATGCATGAATATGATGCTAGATTATGAGGGAGTTTCACCTAATAGTTATAATCTTATAATCACAAGTAGTGAAGATCGCTTGAAAACGATCGCGTTGAATGAATTCTTAGCATAAGTTTCATGCAATTCATAGTAACAAATGCTTCGTCAATGCTTATGTTTTTCATAGAACGTAATGATTCTTGCTTGTATCTCTATTATGCAATTCATGTAGGGAACTTGTAGGGAATGTTTTGAGTTGTCGTATGCAATCATCCAACTTGATAAATTCTGGAAAAACTGAGGGTTAATTAGTGCAATTCACGGTTAACTTGGGGCGTTGAGTATTCATAGTTTATCGAAAGAACAACTGGAAATCGTTTTGTTGCAAGTGTGACATGTGTGGAGAAGAACCTCCTAACTAGCCTTTTATCCATCTATTTCACCAAAATCGTTTTTACAATCTGTTTAGTTTCAAGTTTCTGTTTTGTGTTAAATTTTCGTCCAAAACAAATCCCCCTTTTATTTGAAGTCTTAGATTAGTTAGAAAGTGTTTTGATTTGTGTTTCTAAGTATTTTGATTCAAGTTTTCATCAAATTTCGTCCAAATTAGTGTAGGTGCTCAAAACTGCCCAGAAAGTGGTTTTAGGCAGTTTTGAGCCTTCTAGTTGCTGTTTTAAGTTTTAGGGTTGTTTAAGTGTTTTAACTTTTAGTTTTGCATTCTTTGAGTCTAGTTTAGTGTTTTTAACTTTGTTTTTGAGTGTTTAAGTCAGTTTCCAAGCGTTTAGCAATCCCTCCTAATCCCCGGTCTAGAACGATCCCTACTTACATCTTTGCTACAATTTGACAAAAAGAGGGTTTAATTTGTGTGCTTAATCTATTTCGCATCATTAATGGAGGGAACATGGATGATGATGCACGACATAGTGATCCAAAGGGAATGCAATGGTGGTGCACGACAATGATGGAAAGGTGAATGGTGGAGTGACACCCCTTTGTGACTGAGCTCTTTGTCCTTTTTACATTAATTCTTCTTTCTCTTTAACACATTCCTAGCCTCTTTAGTATTCAATTTCATCCATCCACCTTGCTTCATGCAAGTGCTATTCATTCCAAGCCCAAAACTGCTCCAAAATGCACCAAAATGCATCTTATTGCTTCATAGGACCTATGGACCTACAAACACACGAAAATAGCTTAAAATACATAATTAACTAAGAAATAACAACATAAATGCATGAGAACAAGCTAACTCAGTCTCATAAATATGCTCCTATCAAATTCCCCCACACTTAGCTTTTGCTAGTCCTCGAGCAAAACAAAACAAACGAAACAAACAAAACGCAACCTAGACCTTCCAACATTTGCCTTAGCGATTTTTAATGAAACATGACATGTTAAAAATTATCATTCCCACAGATTTTGGTCATCTTTACACTTGAGCACATACTTAATCACAGTCACCACTTACTAGTTGACAATTAACCAGTTAAAACGATGTTTTGAATTTAGTAACCTGCCTTAGAGAATTTGCTCAATTTCTTACAAGATACCCTCTATTTTCACACACATTTTCTAACTACACACCCTACACTAGTATATGTGAGAAGATTAATGTAAACACGAAAGATTAGGACTCACATATGTCATAACAAAGAAAGCAATTTTCGGGAGTTATTAAGCATGTTTAGATATGATCTCACGAATGGAATGCTACTACTTAGATGCGAGAACCAGTGACACCATATGCTCATACCAATTTCGAACTCCACAAATTGAAACACACAACACTCAAGATTGAAGTCAAGGGTTGTAACAGGGCTTAAGGGTAATGGCTAATAAAGAAAGGATAGGAATAACAAACGTTCTTAAAGCGATAGCAAGCAAAGCAATGAAATAGACACTTGGAATTCATTTTAGAATGCAGAATCAACTTTTAAATACAAAGGGAAGATTCATGCAACACTTAGGGCCGAATTCAATGTTTTGGACCCTTTTTAACAAACTTTTTCTTTTCACTCTTTTTATTTTTATTTTTTTATTTTTCCTTTTCTTTTCTACCCGTGCCTTATTAAGGACTTTGGCGCACACACACACACACAAGAATCACTTCCCCCACACTTACTTTCTACAATACATTGATAAAAAAGGAGTTCATTTTAAGTCATGCTTTACTATGCTTCAAGAACAAGGGTATGGATGGCCCTAAAACTAGGCTAGGTAAGGATAGTGTGGAATAACAAAGAACATAGGCTTAACAAGGCTCAACGGAGTTAAACTTAAACACATAAAGAAATAGGGGCACGTCAATTTGGCTTTGGTGGTCACTACACAACTTCATCTTGAATATGTGTTATGCAAATCAATAGCATGCTTTGAATGAAATAGGCATGAGTTCTAGCATTTCGAACTAAATGATGAAACGCCTTCTAAGTAGCAACCAAGCAAAGAATAATGAGATCATGCAACGACTTTAGAGAACAATGCTGCACAGATTATTAACTCTCCAAATAAATGTTTAGGCTCAAGTCTCACAAGGTTGTAGCGTTCATTTGAGTTCCTTCCTTCAAGCATGTTACAAAAACTAAATTTTCCTTTATGATTGCTGATGTGAAAATTATGTTGACACACAAATTAAACCCTATTTGTGACAATTGTAGTAATGATGTAAGTAGGGATCGTTCTAACCGGGGATTAACTAGGGGCACTAATCACTTGAAAACTGAATTAGAAACGCAAAAACAAAGTTTAAAACACTAGATTAGACTCAAAGAATGCAAAACTAACGTTTAAAATACTAAAACAAACCAAAAACTCAAAACAGCAACTAAAAGACTCAAAACTGCCTTAAAAACACTTTCTGGGCAGTTTTGAACACAAAGCACCAAATTGGACGAATTTGGGTTTTAACTTGTACCAAAACACTTAAAAACATAAACCAACACACTTTCTAACTAATCTAGGACTTCAAAATAAATGGGGATTTGATTTGGACGAAAATAAACTAAAAGGACAGATTGTAAAGAAAACAGATTGTAAGACAAAATTGTGATGAATCAATGGATGATGGAATAGCTAAGGGGTTCTTCTCCACACATGAAATATATGCAATCTAAATCGATTTCCAGTTATCAATTTAACAAGTTATGAACCTCAACACTCCAAGTTAATTAGGTCCGTGATGCGAAATAGATAAGCACACAAATTAAACCCTCTTTTGTCAAATTGTAGTAGAGATGTAAGTAGGGATCGTTCTAGACCGGGGATTAGGAGGGATTGCTAAACACTTGGAAACTGACTTAAAAACTCAAAAACAAAGTTTAAACCACTAAACTAGACTCAAAGAATGCAAAACTAAAGGTTAAAACACTTAAACAAACCTAAGACTCAAAACAGCAACCTAATGACTCAAAACTGCCTAAAAACCACTTTCTGGGCAGTTTTGAGAACCTAACAAGAACTTGGACGAATTTGAGTGAAAACTTGAATCAAAACACTTAAAAACACAAATCAAAACACTTTCTAACTAATCTAAGATTTCAAAACAAAGGGGGATTGGTTTTGGACGAAAATTGAAAACAAAACAGAAACTTTAAACTAAACAGATTGTAGAACGTTTTGAATAAAAGGATGGATAAAAGGCTAGTTAGGAGGTTCTTCTCCACACATGTCACACTTGCAAACAAAACGATTATCAGTTGTTCTTCCAATGAATTATGAATACTCAACGCCCCAAATTAACCGTGAATTGCACTAGTTAACCCTCAGTTTTTCCACAAGTTATCAAGTTGGATGATTGCATACGACAACCTAAAACATTCCCTACAAGTTCCCTACATGAATTGCATAATAGAGATACAAGCAAGAATCATTACGTTCTATGAAAAACATAAGCATTGACGAAGCATTTGTTACTATGAATTGCATGAAACTTATGCTAAGAACTCATTCAACGCGATCGTTTTCAAGCGACCTTCACTACTTGTGATCATAAGATTGTAACTATTAGGTGAAACTCCCTCATAATCTAGCATCGTATTCATGCATGAAAACTAAGCGTGCACTCTCAATCAACATACACAAATAAGTTATCAATCAAATAGATGAACGAATTGAATCCACAACTTATGAAATAACAACTGAATGTAATCAAATCATATTGCAAGCATGTACATGGTTTCGAATTACCCCCCAACTAAGGGGGTTTAGTTCCTCATACTCACAACACAAAGTTTATTGAATTGAAATATCGAAGACATAAGAAAGATTACACCTAAAACGCCCAACAATTCCACTTTGAATTCTGCACGTCAAGCTCCTCTTTCTTCTTCTCCTTGCTGCGGCAGAGAGGGTTTAGGGGATTTTTGGATGTGATTTTGGTTTAGGAAGGGAGTTAGGATGGTATGGTGGTGCGGCAAGGGGTATAGGTGGTGTATGGAGGTGTAGAATGGTGGCTGGAAGTGTAGAATGGTTGCGGCAAGGGGTGGGAAGTGGCTGGTTTGATGGAGAAGTGGCGGCTAAGAGGTATTAGGGTGATGATGGCTGCGGCAAGGTGGGGAAATAAGGTTGGATGAATTTCTGAATTGTGGAGAGATGATATGTACGGCTAGGTGTAGAAATATATATATAGGCACTTAAAAACCCTAGCAAATCAGATTAGGGCTTCTAGAAACCCAAATCCACCAGAAAAATAGGTTAAACAATCAGAAATTAGGTGAGAAAAGGGCCTAGGGTGCGGCAATTAAGTGGGCTAGGGTTAGGGCTTCTAGAAAGCCTTGCAAGGCAAGGAAATAGGTGTTCTAGAAGGGGAAAGGTGCGGCTGATTAGTGGGTGTGTGGATAGGCTTCTAAAAAGCCCAAAACCAAGAGAAACTAAGCCCTAACCCATGGCAAGGATGAGAAAATATTCTAACACCTTTCTTTGTGTCTTCCAACGCTTCGGAACCTTCTAATGTTGCTCAAACGCAAGGCCATTCCGGTTTAGGAAAGATCAACCCAAAATGGAAACTTTTAGGCTTAGCTTTCCTACTTCAAGTAGGAAACCTCAAATCTTCAACTCGTCAATTTCATCCCACCCTTGTGTTCCAAGCATGTCCTTTTTCAATCCAAGCTCACTTTTTGCTCCAAAAGCTCCAAATTGCATCATTTCATGTAACATGTCCTTTAAACCTGAAAACACATGAAAGTAGCTTAAAAGACTACTTTAACAAAGAAAACATAACGAAAATGCATAAGAACTAGCTAACTAAGGCGCATAAATATGCTCCTATCAGTCCGCTTAAATTAACCTTCAGATTTCCCTAGAATCATTGAATTGGATGAATATGCATCGCAAACAAATTATTCCTAACAAGTTCTCTATATGAACAGCATGATAAAGATACAAGTTAGAATCATTACGTTCTTTGGAAATCATAAGCATTGACAAGGCATTCGTAACTATGAAAAGCATGATACTCTTGCCAGGAATCTACTTAACACGATCGTGACTAGCGACCTTCACTACTTGCGAATATAAATTCATAACGATTAGGTGAAACAAACTTATATCCTAGCACCAAATTCAAGCATGCAAATTAAGCGTGCACTCTCAATCAACATACAAGAATAAGTTCTAAATCAAACGGTTAAGTGAATTGTATTCACGACTTATGCAACGATAACTGGAAGTAATCAACTTATTTCACATATATAATCATGGTTTTGAATCCACCCTTTGCCAAAACGAATTTAGCCAATCATACTTAAAGCAAAACAAAGATTACATGAATTAGACATTGAAATATAAGATAGAAAACACCTAAAATCGTTCAACAACTCAGATTGAAAAGCCAAACAATTGTAGAGAATCTGTCCTGTTTGTTGCTTGCGGCAGATTGTATGGTGATGCTTCTTGGATTGTTTTGATGACGTAGAATGGAATTTGGGGGGTGTAGAGGCACGGCAAGGGTTGTAGGATGAGTGTGGATGAGTGGTGGATGGATGGAAGATGGTGGAAAGCTCGGCAAGAATGGTGGGAAGGTGCGGCAGATTATAGAACTAGGGTTTCTGGAATTTTGAATGAATGTAGCAGGTTTGGGATGGTTTTGGATGAGGTTGAATGGTGGAAAAGTGTCTAGGATGGGTGTATGGCACGGCTAGGGGGGTTTGGGGTCAGAAACTATGGAGTTTTGTGAAGGATAGGTGCGGTTAGGGATGGTGGATGAATTCTGGCGTGAATGGAGTTGTATGGATGTGTGTGGAATGTTTTGTGGCTGCAACAAGGAGGTTTATTTAAAGGAAAACAGAAATTAAAACCCTAGGTTGATTAGGAAATCAGAAATTAAGTCTAAGGATTCTAGAATTAGGAAATAAATCAGAAAATTAAAGGAAAGGGTCTAGGGTTTAAAACACAAAAGGAAGGTGTTTTAAAGCATAAAAACAGGAAATAAGGAAGAGGAAATGCAAAGGGGGGTGCGGCAAGGGTTCAAAAGGGTTCTAGGCTTTTGTTTTGTGTCCTAGAATGCTTAGAAAGTCTTCATAATTGCTGGAACTTTTAGGGACAATTAGGAAAAATCAAACCAAAGTAGGAAACCTTGGCTTAACTTTCCTACTTCAAGTAGGAATCCTTGTTGGAGGAGGAATCCTTCGTTGATTAGGAATCCTTCGTCGATTAGGAATCCATCTTCAATTAGGAATCCTTATGTGATTAGGAATCCATCTTCAATTAGGAATCCTTCGTTGATTAGGAATCCTTCGTCGATTAGGAATCCTCCTTCATGTAAGCACTTTCCTACTTCAACAAGGAAACCTTGTTCAAGTAGGAATCATCATCTTCAAGTCTTCAAATTCGTCCAAACCTTGGCTCCAATTATGTGATAATCATTCCAAGCCCAATTTTGCTCCAAAAAGCTCCAAAATGCATCTTCTTGCATCCTTTGGCTTTAAAACCTGAAAACACATAAAACTAGCTTAAAAGACTACTTTAACTAAGAAAATGATAGGAGCATATTTATGCGCCTTAGTTAGCTAGTTTTTATGCATTTTCGTTATGTTCTCTTCGTTAAAGTAGTCTTTTAAGCTACTTTCATGTGTTTTCAGGTTTAAAGGACATATTACATGAAATGATGCAATTTGGAGCTTTTTGGAGCAAAATTGAGCCGGAATGTTGTGTATGCTAATGGAGCACGAGGAATGGACAAGTTTGAAGGTCAAAGGAGCTTAAGAAATGAAGAAATAAAAGTGAAGAACAAAGAAGTCGGAATTGGCAACCAAAGTTTCTAAAGTTGGAAGTTCCTATTCTTGGAGGTTTCCATTTTCGTGAGTTTCTATTCTTGGCTTTGGGCTTTGAGATGACCTAAACCCTAATTCCTTGTGGATCCTAAGCCTATGCCGCACCCTAAGCCCTTTTTCATTTAATTTCTGCCAAGTTAAAGCCTAATCTATCTCCCCTAGGGTTTGGGCCGCACCTCTCCCCTTCTAGAACACCAATTTCCTTGCCTTGCAAGGCTTTCTAGAAGCCCTAACCCTAGCCCACTCCTTGCCGCACCCTAGGCCCTTTTTCTCACCAAATTTCTGATTGTTTAACCTATGTTTCTGATGGACTTTAAGCCTTTGCCGCACCTAAACCCTAGCCCATGGTCTAATCTGATTTCTTTAGGGTTTTAGGTGCCTATATATATGTGTTTTACTCCTTGCCGCAGGGAGGATCTCTAGACACAATTCAGAAATTATTCCAACCTTATTTCCCCACCTTGCCGCAGCCACCATCACCCATATACCACCTTGCCGCAACCATTCTACCCTTCCAGCCACCATTCTACACCTCCATACACCATCCATACCCCTTGCCGCACCACCATACCATCCTAACTCCCTTCTAAAACCAGAATCACATCCAAAAACACCCTAAACCCTCTCTGCTGCAGCAAGGAGAAGAAGAAAGAGGAGCTTGAAGTCAGAAATTCAAAGTGGAATTGTTGGGCGTTTTAGGTGTAATCTTTCTTATGTCTTCGATGTTTCAATTCAATAAATTTTGTGTTGTGAGTATGAGAAACTAAACCCCCTTAGTTGGGGGGTAATTCGAAACCATGTACATGCTTGCAATATGATTTGATTACATTCAGTTGTTATTTCATAAGTTGTGGATTTAAGTCGTTCATCTATTTGATTGATAATTTATTTGTGTATGTTGATTGAGAGTGCACACTTAGTTTTCATGCATGAATATGATGCTAGATTATGAGGGAGTTTCACCTAATAGTTACAATCTTATAATCACAAGTAGTGAAGGTCGCTTGAAAACGATCGCGTTGAATGAATTCTTAGCATAAGTTTCATGCAATTCATAGTAACAAATGCTTCGTCAATGCTTATGTTTTTCATAGAACGTAATGATTCGTGCTTGTATCTCTATTATGCAATTCATGTAGGGAACTCGTAGGGAATGTTTTGGGTTGTCGTATGCAATCATCCAACCTAATAACTTGTGGAAAAACTGAGGGTTAATTAGTGCAATTCACGGTTAATTTGGGGCGTTGAGTATTCATAATTTATTGGAAGAACAACTGAAAATCGTTTTGTGTGCAAGTGTGACATGTGTGGAGAAGAACCTCCTAACTAGCCTTTTATCCATCCTTTTCATCCAAAAACGTTTTACAATCTGTTTAGTTTTAAGTCTCTGTTTTGTTTTCAATTTTCGTCCAAAACAAACCCCCCCTTTATTCTGAAGTCTTAGATTAGTTAGAAAGTGTTTTGATTTGTGTTTCTAAGTGTTTTGATTCAAGTTTTCACCCAATTTCGTCCAAGTTCTTGTTAGGTTCTCAAAACTGCCCAGAAAGTGGTTTTTAGGCAGTTTTGAGTCATTAGGTTGCTGTTTTGAGTTTTAGGTTTGTTTAAGTGTTTTAACCTTTAGTTTTGCATTCTTTGAGTCTAGTTTAGTGTTTTAAACTTTGTTTTTGAGTTTTTAAGTCAGTTTCCAAGTGTTTAGCAATCCCTCCTAATCCCCAGTCTAGAACGATCTCTACTTACATCTTTGCTACAATTTGACAAAAAGAGGGTTTAATTTGTGTGCTTATCTATTTCGCATCAAATTTTTGGCGCCGTTGCCGGGGATTAGCAATTTTGCTAATCCCTTGGATTGTTTTTGTTTCTTTTATTTCACTTTGTTTCTGACTTTGTTTAAGTTTCTGACCTAATTTTGTTTCTTGTTTCTTAGGTACTAATGTATGACTAGAAGCTCTCAACCGATTCGTGCAAACATCTTGGATTTTGACGACGATTTTGAGAGGAAGTTAAGAAGAGCTAGAAACCTGCAAGAACACCATCCACCCAATTCCGAATCTGACCTTGAAGAAAACGTACAAGAAGAGGAGGAGGAAGCCACGGCAGGGATATTTGAAGAAGTCCAAGGCATGGCCATGGACAATCGTACACTCAAGGAGCTTTCCGCCTCGGGTTTGGATAATGCCGCACCCTTGTGCATCCAATACCCCGTGGCTGCCCAAGGTAAGACAGACGAGTTTGAATTAAAGTCAAGTTTGCTTCATCATATTCCTAAATACCATGGCTTGTCCATGGAAGATCCTAACAAACATTTGAAAGAATTTGAAGTAGTTTGCTCTAGTATGACTCCCATCAATGTTGACGGAAGTATCTTGAAGATGAAGGCTTTTCCATTCTCTTTGATGGATAAAGCCAAGGATTGGTTATACGAGTTAGCTCCCGGCACTGTCACTTCTTGGGAGAGTATGAAGAGAGCGTTCTTGGAGAAGTTCTTTCCATCTTTCCAACTTTTCCTACATATTATGAACGATTTAAATCACTTGTTGCTTCTTGTCCACAGCATCAGATGAAGGAGGAGTTGCTTGATGCTTCGGCGGGGGGAGCATTGGTGGACAAAACACCCATGGCTGCCAAGGTCTTGATTGCTAATAGAGCGTTGAACGCTCAACAGTACGAGGGTGTAGGCCAAAGAGGACCCCCACGGCACCAAGTACATGAGGTAAGTTCAACTTCCGATCTTCACTCACAATTGGCTAATCTTACTTCTATTGTTTCACAGATGGCCGAGGGAATGAAGATGCAAGGACCTGTGGTATGTGGCGTATGTTCTATCCAAGGACATGTCTCCGAAAAATGTCCTCAACTCATCGAGAATGGCGGATGGGAGAGTGCGAATGCCATTGGGTTTCAAAGCCAAAATCAGTCAAGACACGATCCATACTCCAACACATATAATCCGGGGTGGCGAGACCACCCAAATTTCAAGTGGAGGGATCCCCAACAACCTCAAAACCAAGGAGGCTTTAGGCAACAACCTGATGTGAAAATTATGTTGACACTCAAATTAACCCTCTTTTTATCAATTGTAGCAAAGTATGTAAGTAGGGATCGTTCTAAACCGGGGATTAGGAGGGATTGCAAAATCACTTGAAAACGGACTCAAATATGTAAAAACAAGTTTAAAACACTAAACTAGACTCAAAGAATGCAAAACTAAACTTTAAAACACCAAAACAAACCAAAAGACTCAAAACAGCCCAAAAACACTCAAAACTGCCTTAAAACCACAATCTGGGCAGTTTTGAACACTAGACTCAACCTTGGACGAAAATTGGTTTTATCTTCAACTAAGACACTTAAAAACATAAACTAAAGTGATTTCTAACTACTATGACTCAACTAAGTAAATGGGGATTGATTTTGGACGAATTTAACTTTTAAAACAAAAACTTTAAAAACAAACTTTAATGAAAACGATTTTGATGAAATAGAATGGGGAAAGGCTAGTTAGAAGGTTCCTTCTCCACACATGAAACATATGCATACGACTCGATCTCCAATTACTCTTTCAACAAACCATGAATGACAATGCCCCAAATTAACTAGATTGACCAATTAATTCTCAGATTTCCCTAGATTCATTGAATTGAATGGGATACGCATTACAACCAAATTATTCTTATCAAGGACCCTAACTATGGAATACGCATGATAGAGACACATATCAAAGGTCATTAAGTTCAATGGAAATCATAAGCATTGACGAGGCATTCATAACTATGGGATACGCATGTTACTCTTGCCTAGGATTTACTTAACACAATCGTAACTAGCAACTTTTACTACTTATGAATATAAGTTAATAACGATTAGGTGAAATTCCCTTATACTCTAGCATCAAATTCATGCATGCAACCTAAGTGTCGACCCTCAATTAACATACATAAACATGTTATCAATCAAATAGATAAGTAAACCACATTCGCGATTCATGAAATCATAATTGGAAGAAATCAAGTCATATAAAACATATGATCATGGCTTTGAATTCCCCTCTAACTATAAAGAAATTAGTTACTCATGTTCGCAAATACACAAAGACAAATAAATTTAAACATTGACATAAAGATAGAAAACACCTAGAAATGCTCCACAATCCAAGCTCCTTGAATGGCATGCACGGCTCCAAGTTGTCTTCCTTCTTCTCCTTGCAAACTCACGGCACAAGAGGTATGAATGGTGAATGGTGTAGTGAAAATCTGGTAGAGGGTGGTGCAAGAATAGGTGCGGCAAGGCCTTGTATTTATAGGCTGAAAATTCACATTCCTAGGTAGCAAAGGACAAGGTTTTAAAGGCCTAAATTGCATAGGATAATAACATCCAATCCTATAAGGAAAACAAGTCAAAAACCCAAAGGGATTGGGAGATAATGTGCAGCAGAAAGAGTGTGAAAAGATAAGGCTTCTAGAAACCAAAAATCCCAAGGGAAATAGGAATTAGGTGCGGCAAGGATCTAGGGTTCTAGAAGGATAATGCAAGGCAGATTTTTAGGCTTCTAGAAAGGTTCTTAGGTGTCATCTTGATAGGATAAGATAAGGTCATCTAGAAATCCCATTTTAAGCATCCTAATCTAATTAGAAACCCTCCTAAGTGGCTGGAATGTGGATAGTTTAGGATAAGGATAAGATAGGATAGGATAAGGTTTGATTGGATAAGATAAGCTAAGATAAGGTTATGGATGAGGTTTTGGATAATACTCCTTATCTTGAGCTGATTCTTTGGCTTTAATTCTTCTTCTTCATGTAGGAAACCTTGCTTGAGTAGGAAACTTCATATATCTAGGAATCCATCTTCAATTAGGACTCCTTTAGTGATTAGGAATCCCAATTCATTTAGGAATCCTTCATTCAAGTCATTTCCTTCTTCAACTAAGAAACTTTGTATCTTCAATTCTTCAACTTTGAAACGCCTTCCTAGCTTCACCAATTCCTCAAATTCGTCCATCCCTTGTGCTTCATGTGCATGAACTCCATTTTAGCCCAATTTTGCTCCAAAATGCTCCAAATTGCATCCTTTTGCTCACTTTGTCTCTAAAACCTGAAAACACATGAAAATAGCTTAAAAGACTAACTTAACTAAGAAAACACAACATAAATGCATAAGAACGAACTAACTAAGGCGCATAAATATGCTCCTATCAAATTCCCCCACACTTAGCTTTTGCTAGTCCTCGAGCAAAACAATGAAACAAAACATAACCTAAACCTTCCAACAATCGCCTCAGGGATTCCCAATGGTACATGACACGCCAAAGATTACTACTCACATAGATTTCAGCCATCTTTACACTTAAGCACATACTTAATCATAGTCATCACTTACTAGCTCACATTTAATCAATTACAACAATGTTTTGAATGTAGTAACATGCCTTAGAGAATCCCTCAATTTCTTACTAGATATGCACTCATTTTTCACTTAGATTTTCTGACTACACACCCTACACTAGTTATATGTGAGAAGATTGATGTAAATATGAAAACTAATGCTCACATACATTATGACAATAAAAGCATTTTCTGGAATTATGAATGTATGTATACGATCTCATGAATGGAATGCTACTACTTAGATGCGAGATCCAGGGATATCATATGCTCATACCAATTCCAAACTCCACATATTGAAACACATAACAATCAAGATAGAAGCAAAGGGTTGTAACGGGGCTACGGTATTGGCTAACAAAGAAAGGTAAGGATAAACAAACATTCTTAAAGAATAATAAGCAAAGTAATGAAATTGATACTTAGAATTCACTTTTGCATGCGAAAATCAATGTTTAAACTCAATGGGAAGATTCATGCAACACTTAGGGTCTAATTCAACTTTTTGGACCCTTGCTTCAACAACCAACAACTTAGAGCTCATTTTATGCTCTTTCAACTCCTTTTCATACTCTTCACATTTTTTTCTTTTTTTCTTTCTTTTTCTACGAATTTTCTTTCTTTTTTTTTCCTTTTCTTTTGTTTTTCTTTGTCTAACCCGTGCCCTCCTTACTTCTTTTGGCACACAAACTTTCCCTTCCCCCACACTTAGTTTTCTGCACACATTGATCAAAAGGAATTCCCTCTAAGTCATGCTTTATTATCCTTTAAGAACAAGGGTATGGATAGTCCTACTCTAGGCTAGGTACGGATAATGTGGCTAACAACAAAAATAGGCTAAATAAGGCTCAAAGGGGTTAATCCTTCAAAAAACAAATGCATGGGTTGAAGGCTTTTTGGCTCTGGTGATAACTACTAAACACTTCATCTTGTTATATGTTATGCACTCAATTTTAAGTTTTGAATGAAATGGGTATGAGTTCTAATATTTGGATCTATAATGATGACACGCCTTCTAAGTAGCAACCAAGCAAAGAATGATGAGATCATGCAACGACTTTAGAAAACAACAAATTCAAAGATTATTAACTCTCCAAATAAACGTTTAGGCTCAAGTCTCACAAGGTTGTAGCGTTAGTTTGAGTTACTTCCTTCAAGCATGTTACAAAAACTGATTTTTTCTTTCTTTGTGATTATATGTGAATTCGTAAACAACAACGATGACCAAGCATAAACAAAAGAGCATATCAAACTTCCATCCATGTTTGTAACTTTCTTTAACGGTCATGCAATTAAAAACCAAATCCTAATCATTGTGTTGGAAGGTACTCTACGACACAAAAACACAAAAACAACTTTAAAACAACTCTTTTTGGGTTTTTTCAAAACTTTTTCTATTTTTTTCTTGAATTTTCGGATTTTCTGGTAAAGCCACATAAAAGCACATCAAAACTTTCTAAAAACACTTAAAAACGATGAAAAACAACCTTTGAAATGTTAGGTGATAAAATCCTACGAATTTTCTGGTAAAGCCACATAAAAGCACATCAAAACTTTCTAAAAACACTTAAAAACGATGAAAAACAACCTTTGAAATGTTAGGTGATAAAATCCTACGAATTTGACACAAAAATACTTTGTTTACCCCCCCACACTTAAACCAAACATTGTCCTCAATGTTTCAAACATAGACTCACACAAAAACAAGCAAATAACACAACTAGCAAACATGACAAATATGGTAAAGTAAAAGCAATAAAGAGTAGGGTTTAGAAACGCAAATCTGATTATGATGCCGGAGCTGTCTAGGTCCTCATTATTTGCATGGGTTGCCTCCCAAGAAGCGCTTGCTTTAACGTCTTCCAGCCGGACGATGCTTCCAATCAAGCTTGAATAGGGCCCACGGGTTGGAGATTGACTTCCTCCACGGTCTCCTCCTCAAAAGGTGTGAAATATGGCTTCAAACGATGTCCATTGACTTTGAACTCTTGTTGCGTCTTCAAACTTTGAATTTGAACTGCACCATGCGGAAAAACATTAGTAACAATAAAAGGTCCAATCCATTTAGAACGCAACTTACCTGGAAATAACCGAAGGTGAGAATTGAAAAGTAGCACTTTCTGCCCGATAGAGAACGTCTTGCTCCGAATCATCCTGTCATGGAAGGCCTTCGTTTTCTCCTTGTAAATACGAGAGTTCTCGTAAGCTTCATTCCTAACTTCCTCAAGCTCGTTCAATTGAAGTTTCCTATGAAGACCTGCGGCATCAATGTCCATATTAAAGGTTTTGATGGCCCAATGTGCTTTATGCTCCAATTCAACCGGAAGATGGCATGGTTTCCCATAAATGAGCCGAAATGGGGACATTCCAATTGGTGTTTTGTAGGCCGTGCGATACGCCCATAATGCATCATTCAAGCGCAAGCTCCAATCTTTCCGGTTTGGCCCTACGGTCTTCTCCAAAATCTGCTTGATTTCCCTATTTGACACCTCCGCTTGCCCACTTGTTTGAGGATGATAAGGTGTTGCCACCTTATGCGTGACACCATATTTCTTGAGTAGCGCTTCAATGGTGCGATTGCAGAAATGAGAGCCCCCATCACTTATAAGTACCCGCGGCATTCCAAACCTTGCAAAAATGTTAGTCTTAACAAAATCTGCAACCACTTTAGAATCATTAGTACGGGTGGCTCTTGCTTCCACCCATTTCGACACATAATCAACCGTAAGTATAATATAAACAAAACCATGAGATGAAGGAAAGGGACCCATGAAATCTATGCCCCACACATAAAAAATTTCAACATTAAAGATGGGACTTTGCGGCATTTGGTCTTTTGGTCCTATATTTCCAGTTCGTTGACAACGATCACATGCAATGCAAAAAGTTCTAGCATCCTTAAAAATAGTAGGCCAATAAAAACCACATTCAAGTACTTTACGTGCAGTCCTTTGAGTGCCAAAGTGACCTCCACATGCATAAGTGTGACAAAAGTTTAAAATAGTGATCAGAGCAATATTTCCATAAATAAGGATCATCCCACACATAATTTCGTGCATCATACTTAAGTTTATCACGTTGGTTTTTATTGAACTCACTTGGAATGACTTTAGATGCTAAATAATTAACTAAATCCGCATACCATGGCATACTAACCTCAATGGACATCAATTGCTCGTCCGGGAATGTCTCTGGGATCGGCACAACCTCCTCTTCATGCACCAAACGGCTCAGGTGATCAGCCACAACGTTCTCACTTCCTTTCTTGTCTTGGATTTCGATATCGAACTCTTGGAGGAGAAGCATCCATCGAATAAGCCTTGGTTTAGCCTCCTTCTTCGTGAGCAAGTACTTCAACGCTGCATGATCAGTGTAAATTATTACTTTAGTGCCAAGTAAATAAGAACGAAACTTATCTAAAGCAAAAACAACGGCAAGAAGTTCTTTTTCCGTTGTGGAATAGTTCAATTGAGCATCGTTCAAGGTCCGAGAGGCATAATATATGACGTGTGGCTGTTTGTCCTTCCTTTGTCCCAAAACAGCGCCTAGAGCATAATCGGACGCATCGCACATAAGCTCGAAGGGAATGCTCCAATCTGGTGGCCGAATGATGGGGGCCGAAGTTAGCATCTCTTTGAGGTGTTTGAACGCCTTTTCACACTCCTCGTTGAATTCGAAGGACACATCCTTTTGGAGAAGTCGGCATAGGGGTGTGGAAATCTTTGAAAAGTCCTTGATGAATCGCCTATAAAATCCTGCGTGGCCAAGAAAAGACCGTACCTCTCTAACCGAAGTTGGAGAGGGTAAGTAGCGTACAAGATCTATTTTCGATTTATCAACTTCAATTCCCCTTTCAGAAACGATGTGCCCTAAAACGATGCCTTGTTTTACCATAAAGTGACACTTTTCCCAATTTAAAACAAGGTTCGTTTCCACGCATCGTTTTAAGATTAATGTGAGATTTTCCAAGCAACCATCAAACGAATCGCCAAAGACACTAAAATCATCCATGAATACCTCAATAATCTTCTCAATAAACTCGGAAAAGATACTTACCATGCATCTTTGGAACGTGGCCGGTGCATTGCATAATCCGAATGGCATGCGCCGGTAAGCAAAAGTACCAAATGGGCACGTGAAGGTGGTCTTTTCTTGGTCGTCCGGAGCTATGACAATTTGATTGTATCCCGAATAACCGTCAAGAAAACAATAAAAAGAATGACCGGCTAACCTTTCTAACATTTGATCGATGAATGGTAGTGGAAAATGATCCTTCCTTGTGGTGTTGTTGAGCTTCCTATAGTCAATGCACACTCTCCAACCTGTTTGAATACGGGTTGGCACAAGCTCATCCTCGGCATTCTTCACCACAGTAACTCCGGACTTCTTCGGGACAACTTGAACCGGTGAGACCCAACGGCTATCCGAAATTGGATAAATCACTCCATAATCGAGAAGCTTTATAATCTCCTTTTTCACGACTTCCATCATCGGAGGGTTGAGCCAGCGTTGAGCCTCTCGAGTTGGTTTAGCCCCCTCCTCTAGAAATATGCGATGCATGCATGTTGTAGGGCTAATTCCCTTAATATCGGCCAATGTCCATCCAATGGCTGTTTTGTGCTCTTTCAACACCCGAATCAACTTTTCTTCCTCTAATGCCGTGAGTGATGAAGAGACAATGACAGGCAACGTCTCTTCATCTCCCAAGAATACATACTTTAAATGATCCGGCAACGGTTTAAGCTCAAGAACGGGGGCCTAAATCACAGAAGGTAACAACGTATTAGTGGAAACGGGAATTGGAATTGGGTTAGAAGGCTTACCACGATGTTGGGGCAATGATTCCAAGGCAGCCACAAGCTCGGCATGCTCCTCCTTAGGTACGGCCAGATCGGGCTTCATGCCAAGTCCTTGTGCAATCGTTGTTTCAAGGGGATCGTCTTCCAACATATCAAGATAATCCTGCGCCAATTCATCCAATATATCAATAGAAAAACAAGAATGATCATCTATAGGAAATTTCATAGCTTCAGAAATGTTAAAGTTAATAATCTCCCCATCAAATTCCATTGTCAACGTCCCTTTGAACACATCGATCTTGGTGCGTGCTGTTTTCATGAAAGGCCTCCCAAGCAGAATCGGCAATGGGGTGACATTTGGTGAGTCCTCCATCTCTAAGACATAGAAATCCGCTGGGAATATCAAGTTATCCACCTGCACCAACACATCTTCTTCCAAAACTCCTTTCGGATATGCATTAGAACGATCGGCTAATTGAATTATAACACCATCGTTTTTAAGTTCTCCTAAGTTCATGGATGCATAAATTGAGTATGGCATGACGTTAATTGAAGCTCCTAGATCTAACATAGCATGTTCAAATTTAGTATTGCCTATAACACATGGAATTGTAAAACTACCTGGATCTTTGCATTTAGGAGGTAGTTTTCTTTGCAAAACAGCGGAAACATTCTCACTTACCTGGACCACTTCTTTGTTCGAAATTCTCCTTCTTGTTGTGCATAGTTCCTTCAAAAACTTGGCGTACCTAGGTACTTGCTTAATTGCGTCAAGAAGAGGTATATTGACTTGCACTTTCCGAAACGTCTCCAAAATGTCTTTCTCGTTCTCCTCCTTCTTGGATTGCTTCAACCTGCCAGGAAAAGGCACGTTTAGTGGAATAGAACTAGGAGAAGTTGGAATTGAACTTACCTTGGCCGAATTATATGGATTGGAAGTGCAAGATGGCTGCGGCAAAGGTGGTTCCCTCCTTGCCGTGGGTGTTGCTTGTGTGTTCTCTTCAAGCTGCAACTTTTCATCCTCTTCATGACTTGTTTTGGATGCTTGGGGTTCAGTTCCAACTTGTTTGCCACTTCTCAATGTAATTGCTTTGGCGGTTTCGAATCCCCCTTTTGGATTTGCAACGGTTGAACTAGGGAGTCTTCCTTGGTCTCGAAACTGTCCCATAAACTCGGCAATTTGCCCCACTTGCTTCTCCAACTCGTCCACCTTCTTGTCCCTAGTCTGCATGCCCTGCGCCATAGAAGTTAGTAAATTAAAAATTTGATCATTATCAATAGAAGAACCTGATTTTTGGGCGGGTTGTGCTTGGGTTTGATTTGGTGCAAACGGCTTTTGATAGAAACCCGGGGGTTGTTGCCTAAACGTGCTTTGTTGTTGGCTTTGTTGGGGTTCTCGCCATTTGAAATTCGGATGATCACGCCAACCGGGATTGTAGGTGTTAGAAAAGGGATCATTCCTTTGTTGGTATTGTTGCCCAAAGCCCACGGCATTGAGGGTCTCCCACCCTCCATTCTCAATCAATTGTGGGCACTTGTCCGTAGGATGTCCTTGCATGGAACATACGCCACATGCACTTACATTTTGAACTTTTGGCCCTTCCACAACCTGAGAAAGCAAAGTAGTAAGGTTAGCCATTTGATTTTGAAGTTCGGTTATGGCACTTACCTCATTCACTTGGTGTTGCCGTGGGGTGCCTCTTTGTCCAACACCTTCGTATTGTTGAGCGTTCAACGCTCGATTAGCAATCAAAGTCTTTGCTGCCGTGGGGGTCTTGTCCACCAAGGCTCCTCCCGCCGAAGCATCTAGCATTTGTCGTTCGATTGGTAGAAGTCCCTCATAGAAGTATTGTAGAAGAAGCTCCTCCTTCATTTGATGCTGTGGACAAGAAGCAACAAGAGATTTAAAACGTTCATAATATGTAGGAAAAGACTCACCTTCTTCTTGTTGAATTCCACTTATCCTTTTTCGTAGGAGGATGACTCGAGAAGTTGGGAAAAACTTCTCCAAGAAAGCTCGCTTCATGCTCTCCCAAGATGTGACCGTTCCGGGAGCTAATTCATATAACCAATCTTTCGCCTTATCCATAAGAGAAAAGGGAAAGGCCTTCATCTTCAATATACTCCCGTCGACATTGATTGGAGTCATGCTTGAACACACCACCTCGAATTCTTTCAAGTGCTTGTTAGGATCCTCCATGGACAACCCATGGTACTTCGGAATATGGTGGAGCAAACTCGACTTTAACTCAAATTCCTCGGTCTTTCCTTGGGCAGCCGCCGGATATTGAATACATAGAGGTGCGGCATTGTCCAATCCCGAAGCCGAAAGCTCCTTGATTGTACGATTGTCTTGTGCCATGACTGTCTCAACTTCACCCACTTGAGCCGTGGGTTCCTCTTCCTCAATCTCAACTTCGGCTTCCGAATTTGAACTTGATTCACTAGGTTCTGGATTCTTCCTCTTTCGTCTCAACTCTCGTTCAAAATCGTCGTCAAAGTCCAAGATGTGTTCACGAACCGGATAAGAGCTCCGAGTCATAAACTAGTACCTAAAAACAAGAAACAAAAACAAAGTAAAAATCTGGACTCAATTAAAACAAATTGAAATAAAACAATCCAAGGGATTAGTAACTTTGCTAATCCCCGGCAACGGCGCCAAAATTTAATGTGAAAATTATGTTGACACTCAAATTAACCCTCTTTTTATCAATTGTAGCAAAGTATGTAAGTAGGGATCGTTCTAAACCGGGGATTAGGAGGGATTGCAAAATCACTTGAAAACGGACTCAAATATGTAAAAACAAGTTTAAAACACTAAACTAGACTCAAAGAATGCAAAACTAAACTTTAAAACACCAAAACAAACCAAAAGACTCAAAACAGCCCAAAAACACTCAAAACTGCCTTAAAACCACAATCTGGGCAGTTTTGAACACTAGACTCAACCTTGGACGAAAATTGGTTTTATCTTGAACTAAGACACTTAAAAACATAAACTAAAGTGATTTCTAACTACTATGACTCAACTAAGTAAATGGGGATTGATTTTGGACGAATTTAACTTTTAAAACAAAAACTTTAAAAACAAACTTTAATGAAAACGATTTTGATGAAATAGAATGGGGAAAGGCTAGTTAGAAGGTTCCTTCTCCACACATGAAACATATGCATACGACTCGATCTCCAATTACTCTTTCAACAAACCATGAATAACAATGCCCCAAATTAACTAGATTGACCAATTAATTCTCAGATTTCCCTAGATTCATTGAATTGAATGGGATACGCATTACAACCAAATTATTCTTATCAAGGACCCTAACTATGGAATACGCATGATAGAGACACATATCAAAGATCATTAAGTTCAATGGAAATCATAAGCATTGACGAGGCATTCATAACTATGGGATACGCATGTTACTCTTGCCTAGGATTTACTTAACACAATCGTGACTAGCAACTTTTACTACTTATGAATATAAGTTAATAACGATTAGGTGAAATTCCCTTATACTCTAGCATCAAATTCATGCATGCAACCTAAGTGTCGACCCTCAATTAACATACATAAACATGTTATCAATCAAATAGATAAGTAAACCACATTCGCGATTCATGAAATCATAATTGGAAGAAATCAAGTCATATAAAACATATGATCATGGCTTTGAATTCCCCTCTAACTATAAAGAAATTAGTTCCTCATGTTCGCAAATACACAAAGACAAATAAATTTAAACATTGACATAAAGATAGAAAACACCTAGAAACGCTCCACAATCCAAGCTCCTTGAATGGCATGCACGGCTCCAAGTTGTCTTCCTTCTTCTCCTTGCAAACTCACGGCACAAGAGGTATGAATGGTGAATGGTGTAGTGAAAATCTGGTAGAGGGTGGTGCAAGAATAGGTGCGGCAAGGCCTTGTATTTATAGGCTGAAAATTCACATTCCTAGGTAGCAAAGGACAAGGTTTTAAAGGCCTAAATTGCATAGGATAATAACATCCAATCCTATAAGGAAAACAAGTCAAAAACCCAAAGGGATTGGGAGATAATGTGCAGCAGAAAGAGTGTGAAAAGATAAGGCTTCTAGAAACCAAAAATCCCAAGGGAAATAGGAATTAGGTGCGGCAAGGATCTAGGGTTCTAGAAGGATAATGCAAGGCAGATTTTTAGGCTTCTAGAAAGGTTCTTAGGTGTCATCTTGATAGGATAAGATAAGGTCATCTAGAAATCCCATTTTAAGCATCCTAATCTAATTAGAAACCCTCCTAAGTGGCTGGAATGTGGATAGTTTAGGATAAGGATAAGATAGGATAGGATAAGGTTTGATTGGATAAGATAAGCTAAGATAAGGTTATGGATGAGGTTTTGGATAATACTCCTTATCTTGAGCTGATTCTTTGGCTTTAATTCTTCTTCTTCATGTAGGAAACCTTGCTTGAGTAGGAAACTTCATATATCTAGGAATCCATCTTCAATTAGGACTCCTTTAGTGATTAGGAATCCCAATTCATTTAGGAATCCTTCATTCAAGTCATTTCCTTCTTCAACTAAGAAACTTTGTATCTTCAATTCTTCAACTTTGAAACGCCTTCCTAGCTTCACCAATTCCTCAAATTCGTCCATCCCTTGTGCTTCATGTGCATGAACTCCATTTTAGCCCAATTTTGCTCCAAAATGCTCCAAATTGCATCCTTTTGCTCACTTTGTCTCTAAAACCTGAAAACACATGAAAATAGCTTAAAAGACTAACTTAACTAAGAAAACACAACATAAATGCATAAGAACGAACTAACTAAGGCGCATAAATATGCTCCTATCACAACCCCCGGGATTCTTTCCCAAAACCTACGGCCCACCCCAAAATCAAGCCCAATCCGGCCCAAGTGCCTCAGGTACGTCTCTTGACAATGATGCACTTCTTAAGATACTAACTAAGTTGTCTAATGGGCAGGAAGATCAAGCTAAGGCTATGCAAAACCAAGATAAAAGGGTGGATCAACTTGAGAAACAAATTGGGCAGATTGCCGAGTTTGTAGGTAAGTTTCGAGATCCCGGACAACTTCCTAGTTCCACCATTCCAAATCCGAAGGGAGGTTTCGAAAGTGCAAAAGCAATCACCCTAAGAAGTGGTAAGGAAGTTGGGGCAGGTCCTACATCAAAAACAGGTCATAACGAGGATGAAATTTTGCAAATGGAAGAGGAGGAATCAAGGTTGCCCACGGCAAAGGTGGTTCCACCTTTGCCGCAAGTCCCTAAGGCCCCAAATCTGCCCAATTTGTCCCACAAAGGTAAGAATGTGTCAAATTCGGTTCATACTAATGTTTTCCCTTCAATTGTGCCTTTTCCTAGTAGGTTCATGCAAACGAAGAAAGAAGAGGCAGAAAAGGATATCCTTGAAACCTTTAGGAAAGTTCAAGTTAACATACCTTTGTTAGGTGCAATCAAGCAAGTTCCAAGGTATGCTAAGTTCTTGAAAGAGTTGTGTACCACTAGGAAGAGGATGTCGACTAAGGAAGTGGTAAAGGTAGGTGAGAATGTGTCCGCCATCTTGCAACGCAAACTACCTCCCAAATGCAAAGATCCAGGTAGCTTTAGCATTCCTTGTGTCATTGGGAACACTAGATTTGAATCTGCCATGTTTGATTTAGGTGCTTCTATAAATGTTATGCTATATTCCATTTATGCATCTATGAACTTAGGAGCGTTGAAAAATGATGAGGTAATAATACAATTGGCCGATAGATCTAACGCCTATCCAAAGGGAGTTTTGGAAGATGTTCTTGTGCAGGTTAATCATTTAGTTTTCCCGGCGGATTTCTATGTCCTTGAAATGGATGAATCGGACCATGCTCCTTCGCTGCCCATTCTACTTGGAAGGCCATTCATGAAGACGGCCCGGACAAAGATTGACGTGTATAGTGGAACTTTGTCCATGGAATTCGATGGGGAAGTTGTTAATTTTAATCTTTCTGATTCCATTAAATACCCTAGTGAGGACCATTCATGTTTCTCTATTGATATAATTGACTCTTTGGCGCAGGGATATCTCGACGATTTGAATGACGATGCGCTTGAAAAAGTCATTACACGAGGCATGGAAATTACAACCAAGGGGGCAGATTCTAGTGTAACCCACGGCATACATGGACTAGGCCATGCCGTGCACCCTAATGAGGAAATAATTGAAGTTGTGGCTGCCCTTGAGTCCTCACCTAAGCTTGATGGTAAGTATACTACCCGTGAGTCCATTCCCATTTCGACTAACAAATTGCTTCCATCCATAATTCAGGCACCTATCCTTGAACTCAAGCCTTTGCCAAGCCATTTGAAGTACATTTTCTTGGGAGAAAATGAAACACTACCTGCCATTATTTCCTCCTCCCTCACGGCACAAGAGGAGGAGAAATTGCTTCGAGTTTTGAAGGAGTTCAAATCTGCCCTAGGTTGGACATTGGCCGATATTAAAGGTATAAGCCCTACAACTTGTATGCATCACATATTTCTTGAGGAGGGGGCCAAACCAACTAGAGAGGCTCAACGCCGTCTTAACCCTCCGATGATGGAAGTAGTGAAAAAGGAGATCATAAAGCTTCTAGATTGTGGGGTTATCTATCCAATCTCAGATAGTAAGTGGGTTTCGCCTGTTCAATGCGTGCCAAAGAAATCCGGAGTGACGGTGGTAGCTAATGCCGAGAATGAGCTTGTCCCTCAACGTATTCAAACCGGTTGGAGGGTGTGCATTGACTATAGGAAGCTAAACACCACCACGAGGAAGGACCACTTCCCATTGCCGTTCATTGACCAAATGCTTGAGAGGTTAGCGGGTTATGCTTTTTATTATTTTCTTGATGGTTATTCTGGTTATAATCAAATTGTCATTTCACCCGAGGACCAAGAAAAAACCACTTTTACATGCCCGTTTGGTACCTTTGCATATCGTCGCATGCCTTTTGGTTTATGTAATGCACCTGCTACATTTCAAAGATGCATGATGAGCATATTTTCTGATTACGTAGAAAAGATAATTGAAGTGTTTATGGATGATTTTAGTGTATTTGGTGATTCGTTTGATAGTTGCTTGCATAATCTAAGTTTGATCCTAAAACGTTGTGTTGAAACTAACCTTGTACTTAATTGGGAAAAGTGTCATTTTATGGTTAAACAAGGTATCGTTTTAGGTCATATAATCTCTGAAAAGGGTATTGAGGTTGATAAGTCGAAAATAGATCTTGTACGTCACTTACCCTCTCCGACTTCGGTTAGAGAGGTTCGTTCGTTTCTTGGCCATGCAGGATTTTATCGTAGGTTTATCAAAGATTTCTCGAAGATAGCACAACCTCTTTGCCGGCTCCTACAAAAAGAAGTGGCGTTTGAATTCACCAAGGAGTGCACGGCATCATTCAACCAACTCAAGGAGTTGTTAACCACGGCACCCATCATTGTTCCATCGGATTGGAGTCTACCTTTCGAGCTCATGTGTGATGCGTCCGACTATGCTTTAGGAGCTGTTTTAGGACAAAGAAAGGACAGGAGGCCGCATGTCATTTACTACGCCTCACGGACGTTGAACGATGCACAATTGAACTACTCCACTACGGAAAAAGAACTCCTTGCCGTTGTCTTTGCTTTAGATAAATTTCGATCATATTTAATTGGAACTAAAGTAATTGTTTTCACTGATCATGCAGCTCTGAAGTACTTGCTCACCAAAAAGGAGGCCAAGCCACGGCTAATTCGATGGATATTGCTACTTCAAGAGTTCGATAAAGAGATTCGGGACAAGAAGGGAAGTGAAAACGTGGTGGCTGACCACCTAAGCCGAATGGTGCATAATGAGGAGTCTTTGCCGATTTTGGAGACATTCCCCGATGAACAATTGCTGTCCATTAAGGTTAGTGCACCTTGGTATGCCGATATTGTTAATTATTTGGTGTCAAAACGTATTCCAAGTGAGTTCACTAGGCACCAACGTGATAAACTTAGGCATGATGCACGGTTTTATGTGTGGGATGATCCGTACTTATGGAAATTTTGCCCCGATCAGATTATACGTCGTTGTGTGCACGATTCTGAATGTTATTCAATTTTGAGTTTTTGTCACACGTATGCATGTGGAGGGCACTTTGGCACACAACGCACAGCCCTTAAGGTGTTACAATGTGGATTTTATTGGCCTAGTATTTTCAAAGATGCTAAAACTTTTTGCTTAACATGTGATAAATGCCAACGAATGGGTGGTATTAGTGCTAGGGACCAAATGCCGCAGGTTTCTATCCTAAATGTTGAAATTTTTGATGTTTGGGGTATTGATTTTATGGGTCCTTTTCCTTCTTCGTATGGTTTTACATATATTTTGCTTGCGGTTGATTATGTGTCGAAGTGGGTGGAAGCAAAGGCCGCCCGAACTAATGATTCTAAAGTGGTTGTAGATTTTATTAGAACTAACATTTTTGCAAGGTTCGGAATGCCACGAGTGATAATTAGTGACGGAGGGTCACACTTTTGCAATCGGACCATTGAAGCGTTATTGAGGAAATACAGTGTCACCCATAAGGTTTCTACACCTTACCATCCTCAAACGAATGGCCAAGCCGAGGTTTCCAACCGAGAGATCAAGCAAATACTTGAGAAGACCATTGGGCCAACACGGAAGGATTGGAGCTTACGGTTAGATGATGCACTTTGGGCGTATCGTACGGCTTACAAAACCCCCATTGGGATGTCCCCCTTCCGACTTGTCTATGGCAAGGCGTGCCATCTTCCTGTTGAATTGGAGCACAAAGCACTTTGGGCCATCAAGAAGTTTAACATGAACCTCGAGGAAGCAGGAAGTCAAAGGAGATTGCAATTGAATGAGCTTGATGAGATACGGCACGAGGCGTACGATAATGCAAGCATTTACAAACAAAAGACCAAAGCTTTCCATGACAACATGATCCGTGGGAAATCATTCTCAATTGGGCAGAAAGTGCTATTGTTCAATTCCCGTTTACGTTTGTTTCCCGGTAAGTTACGTTCTAAGTGGATTGGACCGTTTGTTATTACTAACATATCTTCTTATGGTGCCATCCAGATTCAAAGTCTCAAAACAAGTCATGAATTCCAAGTGAACGGACACCGTTTGAAGCCATATTATGAGAACTTTGTTGAACAAACCGTGGATGATATTTCTTTGGGTGCCGTGGGCACAAATGGAGAATGAATGGGCTTTTTGTCCGGCTGTACGACGTTAAAGAAAGCGCTACTTGGGAGGCAACCCATGCAATTCAACAAAGGAAGACCAAGGAATTACTCCAATTCCAGATTTGCGTTCCTAAACTCTTCACTTTGTTATTTATTTCGAATCTGCCTATTTAGTTGTTTTAGTTGCTGTTTGTGTGTTTCTTTTTGTTTAGTGTGATTTTATGCTTGAAACATTGAGGACAATGTTTGATTTAAGTGTGGGGGGGTAACTAAGTGTTTTAGATGCAAATTCGTGGGATTTTATCACCCTTAACTTGGATACTTGTTCCTTGCTGTTTTTAAGTGTGTTTGAGCAGTTTTGATGTGTTTTAGTGTGTTTTGATGCAAAAATCCGAAAATCACATAAAAATTTGAAAAATTTGTTTTAAAAAACCCAAAAAGAGTTGTTTTTGTGTGTTTGTTTGTGTCTTAGGGTACCTTCCAACACAATGATGAGGATTCGGTTTGTAATTACATGGCTGCTAAAGAGAGTGATTAACATGGATGAAAGTTTGATGTACTCTGTGTTTATGCTTCGTTGTGGTTATAACTCATGAATTCACATGCAATCATAAAGGAAAAATCAGTTTTTGTAACATGCTTGAAGGAAGGAACTCAAACTAACGCTACAACCTTGTTAGACTTGAGCCTAAACGTTTATTTGGAGAGTTAAAATCTGTGCATTCTTTGTTTTCTAAGTCGTTGCATGATCTCATTATTCCTTGCTTGGTTGCTACTTAGAAGGCGTTTCATCATTTAGTTCCAAATGCTAGAACTCATGCCCATTTCATTCAAAGCATGTCATTGAATTGCATAACACATATTCAAGATGAAGTTGTGTAGTGACCACCACCTTAGCCGAAAAGCCGTGTGCCCTACTCCATTATATGTTTAAGTTTAACCCCGTTGAGCCTTGTTTAGCCTTTTCTTTGTTAACCCACATTACCCTCACCTAGCCTAGATTAGGACTATCCATACCCTTGTTCTTGAAGCATAGTAAAGCATGATTCAAATTGAATTCCTTTTGATTTATGTTGGCAGAAAATAAGTGTGGGGGAAGTGTTTTTCATGAGGAATTGTGTGCCAAAGGCACAGCAAAGAAAAGAAAAGAAAAAAAAATTTCGTGGAAAAAGAAAAGTTGAAGAAAAAAATATGAAAAGTTTGAAAAAAAAAAGAGTTGAAAAATTGAGAAAAAGAGTTCCAAAGTATTGTTTGTTGAAGTAAGGGTCCAAAACAATGAATTCGGCCCTAAGAAGTTGTTTAAGTATCCCCCTTGTGTGTTAAAGTTAATTTCTGCAATCTAAGTGAATTCTAAGTCTCAATTTCATTGCTTTGCTTACTATTGCTTGAAGAACGTTTGTTTTCCATATCCGTTTTTGTTAGCCAATACCTTAAGCCCCATTACAACCTGTAACTTCTATCTTGAGTGTTATGTGTTTCAATTTGTGGAGTTTGAATTTGGTATGAGCATATGGTGTCACTGGTTCTCGCATCTAAGTACTAGCATTCCATTCATGAGATCATATCTAAACATGCTTCTTAACTCTAGAAATTGCGTTCTTTGTGAAACATATATGTGAGCATTCGTTTTCATATCTACATCAATCTTCTCACATATGACTAGTGTAGGGTGTGGAGTTAGAAAATCTGAGTGAAAATAGAGTGTATATCTTGTAAGGAATTGAGGGAATTCTCTAAGGCATGTTACTACATTCAAAGCATTGTTTTAATTGATTACTTGTGAACTAGTGAGTAGTGGCTTTAATTAAGTATGTGCTTGTGTAAAGATGACTCAAATCTGTGGGGATAGCAATCTTTAACATGTCATGTGCATTGGAAATCCCTGAGGCAAACGTTGGAAGGTTTAGGTTTTGTTTTGGTTAGTTTGTTTCGTTTTGTTTTCTTTCTTTTGTTTGTTTTGCTCGAGGACTAGCAAAAGCTAAGTGTGGGGGAATTTGATAGGAGCATATTTATGCGCCTTAGTTAGCTAGTTTTTATGCATTTTCGTTATGTTCTCTTCGTTAAAGTAGTCTTTTAAGCTACTTTCATGTGTTTTCAGGTTTAAAGGACATATTACATGAAATGATGCAATTTGGAGCTTTTTGGAGCAAAATTGAGCCGGAATGTTGTGTATGCTAATGGAGCACGAGGAATGGACAAGTTTGAAGGTCAAAGGAGCTTAAGAAATGAAGAAATAAAAGTGAAGAACAAAGAAGTCGGAATTGGCAACCAAAGTTTCTAAAGTTGGAAGTTCCTATTCTTGGAGGTTTCCATTTTCGTGAGTTTCTATTCTTGGCTTTGGGCTTTGAGATGACCTAAACCCTAATTCCTTGTGGATCCTAAGCCTATGCCGCACCCTAAGCCCTTTTTCATTTAATTTCTGCCAAGTTAAACCCTAATCTATCTCCCCTAGGGTTTGGGCCGCACCTCTCCCCTTCTAGAACACCAATTTCCTTGCCTTGCAAGGCTTTCTAGAAGCCCTAACCCTAGCCCACTCCTTGCCGCACCCTAGGCCCTTTTTCTCACCAAATTTCTGATTGTTTAACCTATGTTTCTGATGGACTTTAAGCCTTTGCCGCACCTAAACCCTAGCCCATGGTCTAATCTGATTTCTTTAGGGTTTTAGGTGCCTATATATATGTGTTTTACTCCTTGCCGCAGGGAGGATCTCTAGACACAATTCAGAAATTATTCCAACCTTATTTCCCCACCTTGCCGCAGCCACCATCACCCATATACCACCTTGCCGCAACCATTCTACCCTTCCAGCCACCATTCTACACCTCCATACACCATCCATACCCCTTGCCGCACCACCATACCATCCTAACTCCCTTCTAAAACCAGAATCACATCCAAAAACACCCTAAACCCTCTCTGCCGCAGCAAGGAGAAGAAGAAAGAGGAGCTTGAAGTCAGAAATTCAAAGTGGAATTGTTGGGCGTTTTAGGTGTAATCTTTCTTATGTCTTCGATGTTTCAATTCAATAAATTTTGTGTTGTGAGTATGAGAAACTAAACCCCCTTAGTTGGGGGGTAATTCGAAACCATGTACATGCTTGCAATATGATTTGATTACATTCAGTTGTTATTTCATAAGTTGTGGATTTAATTCGTTCATCTATTTGATTGATAATTTATTTGTGTATGTTGATTGAGAGTGCACGCTTAGTTTTCATGCATGAATATGATGCTAGATTATGAGGGAGTTTCACCTAATAGTTACAATCTTATAATCACAAGTAGTGAAGGTCGCTTGAAAACGATCGCGTTGAATGAATTCTTAGCATAAGTTTCATGCAATTCATAGTAACAAATGCTTCGTCAATGCTTATGTTTTTCATAGAACGTAATGATTCGTGCTTGTATCTCTATTATGCAATTCATGTAGGGAACCCGTAGGGAATGTTTTGGGTTGTCGTATGCAATCATCCAACCTAATAACTTGTGGAAAAACTGAGGGTTAATTAGTGCAATTCACGGTTAATTTGGGGCGTTGAGTATTCATAATTTATCGGAAGAACAACTGAAAATCGTTTTGTGTGCAAGTGTGACATGTGTGGAGAAGAACCTCCTAACTAGCCTTTTATCCATCCTTTTCATCCAAAAACGTTTTACAATCTGTTTAGTGTTAAGTCTCTGTTTTGTTTTCAATTTTCGTCCAAAACAAACCCCCCTTTATTCTGAAGTCTTAGATTAGTTAGAAAGTGTTTTGATTTGTGTTTCTAAGTGTTTTGATTCAAGTTTTCACCCAATTTCGTCCAAGTTCTTGTTAGGTTCTCAAAACTGCCCAGAAAGTGGTTTTTAGGCAGTTTTGAGTCATTAGGTTGCTGTTTTGAGTTTTAGGTTTGTTTAAGTGTTTTAACCTTTAGTTTTGCATTCTTTGAGTCTAGTTTAGTGTTTTAAACTTTGTTTTTGAGTTTTTAAGTCAGTTTCCAAGTGTTTAGCAATCCCTCCTAATCCCCGGTCTAGAACGATCCCTACTTACATCTTTGCTACAATTTGACAAAAAGAGGGTTTAATTTGTGTGCTTATCTATTTCGCATCAGAAAACACCATGGAAATGCATAAGAACTAGCTAACTAAGGCGCATAAATATGCTCCTATCAATTGCATGTGAATTCATATATTATAACCACAACCAAGCATACACCAAAGAGTAAATCAAATTTTCATCCATGTTTATAACTCTCTTTAACAGTCATGTAATTAAAAACCAAATCCTCATCATTGTGTTGGAAGGTACCCTAAGACACAAATAAACACACAAAAACAACTTTTTTTGGGTTTTTCAAAACAATTTTTCAAATTTTTATGAGATTTTTGGATTTTTATGTCAAAACACACTAAAACACTCCAAAACAGCTTAAAAACACTTAAACAAGCAAGGAACAACACTAGAAGTAATGGGTGATAAACTCCTACAAATTTCATGCAAAACAATGGTTACCCCCCTACACTTAAATCAAACATTGTCCTCAACGTTTCAAGCATAAACTCACACAAAAACAAGCAAACAAACAAACAACGAATAAACATGACAAGAATAGCAAAGTAAAAACCAGACAGAGTAGAGTTTGAGAACGCAAATCTGGTTTTGGAGATAGATGATCTTGTTGACTTTCCACAGCTTTGATCTCGAACTGGTTTGGAATTCTGAGCGAGGAATATTAAAGTTCCTTGGTTGTGCAGTCTGCATTCTTTTCTGCTTGTTTCTTCGGCACGGCAGGCAGGCACGAGGTAGAGGTGATGGTCTGTTTCTTTCTTCAATCCTTCCACGTGCCGACCTTTTGCTTTCTTTCTTCTTGTCCCCAGCTGAGGATGAATTAGCACATTGTCTCCACATGCTTTGAGGTATCATTTTCACTTCCCTTATATGTTCCCCAAGCAGATGTGGTAGCTTAAGGAAGCATAAGATGTTTAAAATGAGTACTCAAGAGCAAGGCTAGGTAAGCAATCAGGAAGGGGTTCCAGGCAGTCGGTTCCAGATCGGAAGATTGATACCAAGTGCTGGCTGATTGCTCTCTTTCTCCTTGTCCTGCAGGTGAAAAACAACACAATGAGAAGGACAGGGAGAAAACATGATATGAGATACTCTTGCTTTCAACCTTCATGATATGAAATACTTTTTCTTTTGATGGGTTGTTTGCAGAGGTATCCCAGGGATTAAGGAACACTGAGTGACTCAAGAGGCTTTGTTGGGAAGGCATTCTCGAAGATGAAGAAGTGTTATGTATGTTTGCCTTGCAATAGAGGGTGAAGGTCGACATTTATATGAATTAATAATCGGTACTATTCTTTCACTCTTGTTGGCAACCGTTGGATGATTGAATAGTGATCTTCACGTGCTTTCTACGTCACCAGAATTCTTCGACAGATTGCCTATAATTTCCGTAAGGCTGAGTGCATGTGACAGATGCTGACACGTCTGGAAAAGCAAATGCCTCTTCGATATCTAAAATCGACGCTTCGACAAATTGCCCGTGATTTCCGCAAGCTGAGTGTGCATGTGACAGATGCTGACACGTCTGGAAAAGCAAATGCCTCGCCGATTTCTGAGCTTGCCCCTTCGATTTTTTAGCTCCGTCAAGTGCAAAGGTTGCGTGTGACAAGTGCGGACAAATTTGGAATAGAGGATAGCCCGTGGTTTCTGAGCAAGCCCAGCTTTTGAGAAAGCTAGCGCCTCTTCGATTTTTGAATTGGCCTTTTCGATTTCTGAGCTCGCCTCTTTGATCTCTAAAATCCCGTCGAGTGCTGATTTTTATAGAGGATAAGCAGTTCGTTTCTAAACACACTTGAATTTATGCCCGTAGAAACTTCCTTCATTGCACTTCTAAGATCTCAATTTGTCCAACCTCTTCTTTCTTCAACACCTTTGAAAATGTCTGGCCCCTCCGACCATTGTTTTAACTTGAACCTTGGTGAAGAGGCATCCATGCCTTCTCCAGACAACATATGGCGCCCATCCTTCATATCCCCTACTAGTCCTCTTACCTTTGGGGATTCGGTGATGAAGAATGATATGACCGCTGCGGTGGTGGCCCAGAACCTTGTCACTCCCAAAGATAACAGACTACTTTCTAAACGATCTGATGAGTTGGCTGTTAAGGATTCTCTGGCTCTCAGTGTGCAGTGTGCAGGTTCTGTGTCTAATATGGCCCAACGTCTATTTGCTCGAACTCGTCAAGTTGAATCATTGGCGGCTGAAGTGATGAGTCTCAAACAGGAGATTAAAGGGTTCAAGCATGAGAATAAACAGTTGCACAAGCTTGCACATAACTATGCTACAAACATGAAGAGGAAGATTGACCAGATGTAGGAATATGATGGTCAGATTTTACTTGATCATCAGAGGTTTGTGGGTTTGTTCCAACAACATTTGTCTTCGTCTTCTGGGGCTATACCGCATAGTGAAGCTCCAAATGATCAACCTCCGATACCTCCTCCTTCTGTGGCTCCGCCGACTGCTGATGCTCCGCCGACTACTGAGACTTCTCCTAAGCAGCCTTTGTGAAGGCTCCCTCTTGTATTTTTCTGCCTCCTGTTCATTTTCAACGAATTTTAATGTAAAATACCTTGCATATCTATCAATGTTTCAAAAATAAACCCACACCAAAAACAATTAAACAAGCAACATATAAAAATGACAATCATGGTAAAATAAAATTGCAGAAAAGGGAAGGTTTTTAGGAACGCAAAACATGGGTTGCCTCCCAAGAAGCGTTGGCTTTAACATCTTGCAGCTGGACGAAACTTCCTTCTAAGCTTGGATAGGGCCCACGGAACTGAGTGGGAATTCTTCCACAATCTGTCCCACATCACTTTCATAGTATAACTTCAGGCGATGCCCGTTCACTTTGAATTTGTCGTCGTTCCTTAAGCTTTTAACTTGGACTGCACCATGAGGAAAAACATTAGTGACAACAAATGGCCCAATCCACTTAGACCGTAACTTACCAGGGAACAATCGTAGACGGGAATTGAATATTAGCACTTTCTGTCCAATTGGGAATGTTTTTCCCTGAATGATTTTGTCATAAACCGCCTTTGTTTTCTCCTTGTAAATTCATGCATTCTAATAGGCTTCATTCCGTATCTCCTCAAGTTAATTCAGTTGGAGCTTCCTATTCATTCAAGCAGCATCTAAGTCCAAATTGAATGTTTTCACAGCCCATTGCGCTTTGTGCTCCAGTTCCACAGGTAGGTAACACAGCTTGCCGTAGATTAGTCGAAATGGAGACATCCCTTGAGGTGTTTTGTAGGCAGTGCGATATGCCCACAGTGCATCATCTAAACGCAAGCTCCAATCCTTCCGGTTTGGCCCAACAATCTTCTCCAAGATTTGCTTGATTTCTCTATTCGAGACTTTGGCTTGGCCACTTGTTTGAGGGTGGTACGGAGTGGAAACCTGATGCTTCACATTGTAGTTTTTAAACAGCGCCTCAATGGTGCGATTGCAAAAGTGGGAGCCTCCATCGCTTATGAACACCCTCGGCATGCCAAATCTGGAAAAGATGTTAGCCTTAATAATATCTGCCACCACTCTAGAATCGTTAGTATGGGTGGCTTTGGCTTCCACCCATCTCGACACATAATCAACAGCTAGCAAAATATAAGTAAAACCATATGAGGGTGGAAAGGGTCCCATGAAATCCATACCCCATACATCAAAGACTCCACATTAAAGATGGGGGTTTGCAGCATTTGGTCTTTGGCACCGATTGTACCTGTTCTTTGGCATCTATCACAAGTTATAAAAAATGTTCTAGCATTCTTAAACAATGTAGGCCAATAGAAACCACTCTCTAAAACCTTAAGGGATGTCCTTTGGGTGCCAAAATGACCCCCACATGCATAACTATGACAAATTGCAAGAATTGAATTAAACTCAGAATTGTGCACACATCTACGAATAATCTGGTTAGGACAATCCTTCCACAAATATGGATCATCCCACACATAAAATCGGGCATCATTTTTTAGTTTATCACGCTTGTATTTATCTAGAGTGCTACGAACTTGTTTTGTGACCAAATAATTGACCAAATCAGCATACCAGGGCTCACTTACCTCTAGGGATAACAATTGCTCATCAGGGAAGGTCTCTAGAATGGGTAAGGAGTCCTCCTCGTGCACCAAACGGCTGAGGTGGTCAATCACCACGTTTTCACTCCCCTTTTTGTCTCTTATTTCAATGTTGAACTCTTGAAGTAGGAGCATCCAACGAATCAGCCTTGGTTTGGCCTCCTTCTTGGTGAGGAGGTATTTCAACGCTGCATGGTCAGAATATACAATCACTTTAGTGCCAAGTAAGTATGAACGAAATTTATCTAAAGCAAATACAACTGCAAGAAGTTCTTTCTCAGTGGTAGAATAATTCAATTGAGCATCATTTAGTGTCCGAGAAGCGTATTGGATGACGTGGGGTTATTTGTTCCTCCTTTGGCCTAAAACAGCACCAATGGCATAATCGGATGCATCACACATTAGCTCAAATGGAAGGCTCCAATCTGGTGGCATGATGATGGGGGCCGAAGTCAACATGTCCTTGAGGGTTTTGAAAGCGGTCTCACACTCCTTATTGAACTCAAAGGCTACTTCCTTTTGGAGTAAACGGCAAAGGGGTTGGGCGATGTTTGAGAAATCCTTGATGAATCTCCTATAAAATCCTACATGGCCAAGAAAAGAATGAACCTCCCTCACCGAAGTGGGAGAGGGTAAGTGACGTACAAGATCTATTTTAGATTTATCAACCTCAATCCCTTTTTCTAATATGATATGCCCCAAAACTATACCTTGTTTTACCATAAAATGGCACTTTTCCCAATTCAAGACAAGATTAGTTTCGATGCATCGTTGTAAGATCAGAGTAAGATTATTCAAGCATGCATCAAATGAGTCACCAAAAACACTAAAGTCATCCATAAACACTTCAATGATCTTTTCCATAAATTCTGAGAAAATACTTACCATACACCTTTGGAATGTGGCTGGTGCGTTGCATAACCCAAATGGCATGCGTCGATAAGCAAAGGTACCAAAAGGACATTTGAAGGTAGTCTTTTCTTGGTCATCGGGAGCTATCACAATCTGATTATAACCCGAATAGCCATCAAGAAAACAATAAAATGAATGACCGGCTAACCTTTCCAGCATTTGATTAATAAAGGGCAGCTGGAAGTGATCTTTTCTTGTCATAGCGTTGAGCTTCCAATAGTCAATACAAACTCTCCATCCGGTTTGGATTCGAGTGGGCACAAGCTCATTATCTTCATTTTTTACCACAGTGACTCCAGACTTCTTAGGAACAACTTGGACCGGTGAGACCCAATGGCTATCAGAAATTGGGTAAATCACTCCACAATCTAGTAGCTTGATGATTTCCTTCTTCACAACGTCCATCATGGGTGGATTGAGCCGGCATTGTGCTTCTCTAGATGGTTTGGCTCCTTCTTCCAAGAGTATTCGATGCATGCAAGTGGTAGGGCTAATTCCCTTGATATCGGCCAAAGTCCACTAAATGGCAGTTTTGTATTCCCGAAGCACCCTCACCAAGTTGTCCTCTTCTTGTGCAGTGAATGAAGAAGAGATGATGACGGGCAACGTCTCTTGTTCTCCCAAAAACACATATTTCAAATGGCTAGGAAATGGTTTAAACTCTAGGGAAGGGGGCTGGATTACAGAAGGAAGCAACTTGTTAGTCGAATTGGGAATTGAAATTAGGTTAGGAGACTTACCAATATGCCTTGGATTTGACTCTAGGGCATCAACCATCTCCACCAATTTTTCTTGAATAGGCATGGCAAGATGTTCCTTGTTGTTGCCGTGTGCATGCCTAAGTGTTAACCCTTCGTTTTTTAGTCCAATGCTTTGCGTGAGAGTCTTTTCAAGTGCATCTTCACTCAAATCATCAAGGAATTCCTCCGCCCAAGAGTCAATCACATCAATAGAGAAACAAGATTGACCATCATGAGGATATCTCATAGCATTAGAAATATTGAAATCAATAACTTCCCCATCAAATTCCATGGTCAATGTTCCCTTGAATACATCTATCTTTGTACGGGCAGTCTTCATGAATGGTCGGCCAAGTAATATCGGTAATTGAGGGGAATGGTTCGAGTCTTCCATTTCAAGCACGTAGAAGTCCGCTGAAAAGACTAGGTGATTCACCTGCACTAAAACATCTTCCAAAACACCTTTTGGGTACGCATTAGATCTATCGGCCAGTTGAATGATCACTCCATCATTTTTTAATTATCCCAAGTTCATATATGCATATATTGAATAAGGCATGACATTTATTGATGCACCTAGATCTAACATGGCAGATTCAAAGTGAGTATTTCCTGTAACACAAGGAATTGTAAAACTGCCTGGATCCTTGCAATTAGGAGTTAATTTTCGTTGCAACACAGCTGAGACGTTCTCACTTACCCTTACCACCACTTTGTTCGAAGCCCTCTTCCTTGTAGTGCACAGCTCCTTCAGGAACTTAGCATACTTGGGGACTTGTTTAATTGCATCTAGAAGTGGAATGTTGACTTACACCTTTCTGAATGTGTCAAGGATGTCTTTGTCACTCTCATCCTTCTTGGATTGCATAAACCTGTGAGGAAATGGTGCATTGGTTGAAATGGAATTAGAAGTCATGGAATTTGAACCCAACTTACCTTTGGTGGTCAAATTAGGGTGTCTAGGTGGCTACGACAAAGATTGCTCAATCTTTGCCGAGGGCAGGCCTTGTTCCTTCTCCTCAAATTGCATCTTTTCGTCCTCCTTTTCATTGGATTTAGATGGGCTAGGATCAGATCTAGCTTCTTTTCCACTTCGCAAGGTGATGGCTTTAGTAGATTCGAAGCCTCCCTTTGGATTCACATCCGTCAAACTAGGTAACTTACATGGTTCTCTACTAAATTGCCCCATGAACTCCGCCATTTGTCCCATTTGTCTCTTCAATTCAGTCACCTCTCGAGCTTGATTTTGCACTTCTTTGGCGTAATTGTGCATATGTTTTGCTTGATTTTCCTGACCCTTCGCCAACGTAGTTAGTAACTGAATAACTTGTGCATTATCAAAAAACGAACCTGAGTTATTTTGGGCAGGTTGTGTTTGGGGTTATGCGGGTGCATACGGCCTTTAATAGAATCCCGGAGGTTGCTGTCTGAATGCACTTTGTTGGGGCTCCCTCCATTTGAAATTTGGATGATCTCTCTAACCTGGATTGTATGTATTCAAGAACAGATCATTCCTTAGTTGGTTTTGACTCCCAAAACCCACAGCGTTGGCAGATTCCCACCCAACGTTCTCGATCAATTGTGGGCACTTATCGGTGAGATGTCTATTCATTGAGCACACGCCACAAGCAGTTGCACTTTGTTCTTTTGGTTTTTCAACCACCTGTGAAAGAAGAGTATTAAGATTAGCCATTTGGTTTTGAAGTTCGGAAATAGCACTTACCTCATTAACTTGTTGCTGCCGTGGGTTGTCTCTTTGACCAACGCCTTCATATTGTTGGCATTCAATGCTTGGTTAGCAATTAAGGTCTTGGCAGCCATAAGTGTTTTGTCCACCAAAGCTCCTCCCACTGAGGCGTCTAACATTTGGCGTTCAATTGGTAGAAACCCTTCGTAGAAATATTGAAGAAGAAGCTCCTCCTTCATCTGGTGTTGTGGACATAAAGCAACAAGGGTTTTAAAACGCTCATAGTAAGTGGGAAAGGATTCACTTTGGTTTTGCTGAATGCCACTAATCCTTTTACGTAGTAGAATGACTCGAGAAGTTGGGAAAAACATCTCCAAAAATGCCCGTTTCATACTCTCCCATGATGTGACAGTTCTGGGGGCTAACTCGTACAACCAATCTTTAGCCTTTTCCAAGAGAGAAAAGGGAAAAGCCTTCATTTTCAGAATGCTCCCATCAACATTCATAGGGGTTATGCTCAAATAAACAACCTCGAACTCCTTCAAATATTTATGAGGATCTTCCATGGACAACTCATGGAACTTAGGAATATGATGCAATAAACTGGACTTTAATTCGAACTCGTCGGTCTTGTTTTGGGCCTCCCTTGGATATTGAATGCATAAAGGCAGAGCATTGTCCAATCCCATAGCGGAAAGCTCCTTGATTATTCAATTGTCTACTGCCATATCTTGGACTTCTTCAAAAGTCCTTCCCGTGGCCTCATCTTGCTCTTCTACTTTGTCTTCTTCAAGATCTAGTGCTGGTTGAGATGGTTGGGGATCTTGTTGATTCCTTGCTCGTCTCAAAGTTTGTTCAAAATCGTCGTCAAAGTCAAAGACGTGCTTATGAACAGGTTGAGAACTTCGAGTCATAAACCACCTAAAATAAGAAAACAAGTAAAATCAGCAACTAGGAACAAAAACACATGAAAATAAACAAAAAGAAATAATAAGGGATTAGCAAAGTTGCTAATCCCCAGCAGCCGCTCAAAAAACTTGATGCGAAAATTATCTTAACACATAAATTTAACCCTCTTTTGACAATTGTAGTACAAGTATAAGTAGGCATCGTTCTGGACCAGGGATTAGGAGGGCTTGCTAATAACCTTTAAACTGACTCAAAAACATAAAACTAAACTTAAAAACACTTAACAAGACTCACAAGACTCAAAGCAAACTTAAAATACTCAAAACAGCTTAAAACAACCAAATAAACTTAAACTAGACACTAGGAATGACTTTGGACGAAAATTGACTTTTACTTGAATCAAAACACTTAAAAACACAAACAAAAACAGATTTGAATCACTTTGAAACAAGAAACTAAAAGGGGGGTTTTGATTTGGATGAAGTTGAAACAAACAAATAAGTATGAAAAACTAGACAGATTGTAAAACGAATGTGAGAAATAAGATGATGGATGGGATAGCTAGAGGTTTTTTCTCCACACATGACATGTATGCAAATAACTCAATTTCCAGTTACTACTTCATTGAATTATGAACGACAATGCTCCAAATTAACCGTTACATCACTAGTTAACTCTCAGATTTCCTTGTTTTATTGGATTGGATGACATCATTCGACAACCCAAAACATTCTTCTAAAGTTCCGTACATGACATCATAATAGAGATACAATCAAAGATCATTACGTTTAATGAAAATCATAAACATTGACAAAGCACTTGCAACTATGACATCATGTCACTCATGCTAGGAATTGAACTTAACGCGATCATTTATAAGTGACCTTCACTACATGTGAATAGAAGTTTGTAACGATTATGGGAAACTTCCTTATATTCTAGCAACGGATTTATGCATGCCAATTAAGTGTCGACCCTTAATTAACAAATACAAATAAGTTATCAATCAAATAGTTAAGCCAATTGCATTCACAATTCAAGAGTTCATAACTGGAATTTATCAAATTATATTGCACACATAATCATGGCTTTGAAATCACCCTTAGCCAAGAGGGGTTTAGCCACTCATATTTACAACAAAACGAAAGGAAATGAATTTAAACATTAGAAACAAAAGAAAGAAAACACCTTAACGCTCTAACGATCCAAGTTGGACAGCAAGCACGTCCAAGCACTTTCCTTCCCTTTCTTTGCTATGGCACAAGCTGTTGGTGAGTGTTTGAAGGTTTGTTTGTATGGAGGAATGGATGTGAAGATGAATGGATCTGTTTGGATGAAGGTTGTGTTGAAATGGGAGTGAATTATCTAACAAAGTATGAACTAAATTTATGTTACACACACTTCCTTTTATAGAGGAAGTGCATGGCAATGGAGGGGAACATGGAGTGGTGTAGCAATTGAGTGCAATGATGCATGAAATCTGAAATGATAGAGGGAACAAGGAATGGTGTAGCAATTGAGTGCAATGATTTAATGTAATGATGCATGAAATCTGAAATGATGAAGGGAATAAGGAATGGTGTAGCAATTGAGTGCAATGATTCAATGTAATGATGCATGAATCTGAAATGATGGAGGGAACAAGGAATGGTGTAGCAATTGAGTGCAATGATTCAATGTAATGATGCATGAAATCTGAAATGATGGAGGGAACAAGGAATGGTGTAGCAATTGAGTGTAATGAGTGGTGTTTGAAATGATTCAAACATAAAAGGGAAGTGATGATGCAAAGCATGGGGGTAAAATGGAGTGGTGTTGCAGCTAGGGAACATGAATGATTGTGCACATGGTAGAGAAAGGAAAGGGAGGTGGAATGATGCAACAAATGAGTCAACAGAGGGAACATGGATGATGATGCACGGCATAGGAATCCAAAGGGAGTGCAATAGTGATGCACGGCAATGATGGAAAGGTCAATGGTGGAGTGACACCCCTTTGTGGCTGAGCTCTTTGTCCTTTTTACATTAATTCTTCTTTCTCTTTAACACATTCCAAGCCTCTTTAGTCTTCAATTTCGTCCATCCACCTTACTCCATGCATGTGCTATTCATTCCAAGCCCAAAACTGCTGCAAAATGCACCAAAATGCATCTTATTGCTTCATAAGGCCTATGGACCTACAAACACATGAAAATAGCTTAAAATACATAATTAACTAAGAAATAACAACATAAATGCATGAGAACAAGCTAACTCAGTAGCATAAATATGTTCCTATCAAATTTTTAATTTCAATATTTCTGAATCCATCAAGTATCCTAGTGATGATCAGTCATGTTTTTCTATTGATATAATTGATTCCTCGGCGCAGGACCATTTTGAACAATTGAATGAAGATGCACTTGAATTGGTCATTACAAGAAGAATGAGGTTCACAAAAAATGGAGCAGCCACAATGGCCACCCACAACATGCATGGAGAACACCATGTCGTGCCCTCTAATGTAGATATGGTTGAGATCGTGGTTGTCCTTGAATCATTGCCACCACAATCTAGTAAGTTTATGGACCCAATTTCAATTTCAGTTTTGGCTAATAAACCACTTCATTCAGTTGTGCAGCCACCCTCTCTTGAACTTAAACCATTGCCAAGCCATTTGAAGTATATTTTCTTGGGAGACCAAGAGACCGTGCCCGTCATTATCTCATCCTTACTTACGGCACAAGAAGAAGGTAAGTTAGTGAGGGTGTTAAAAGAGTACAAAACAACAATTGGTTGGACGTTGGCCGATATCAAGGGAATAAGCCCTACCACATGCATGCATCGTATACTTTTGGAGGAGGGGTCTAAAACATCTCGAGAGGCTCAACGCTGACTTAACCCTCCAATGATGAAAGTTGTGAAGAAGGAGATAATCAAGCTATTGGATTGTGGAGTGATCTATCCAATCTCGGATAGTCGTTGGGTTTCTCCAGTTCAATGTGTTTCAAAGAAATCTGGAGTAACTGTGGTGACAAATACCGAAAATGAGCTTGTTCCTACTCGAATCCAAACAGGTTGGAGGGTTTGTATTGATTATAGGAAGCTCAATGCCACTACAAGGAAGGATCATTTCCCTTTGCCATTCATTGATCAAATGCTTGAAAGGTTAGCGAGTTATGCTTTTTATTGTTTTCTTGATGGATATTCAGGTTATAATCAAATTGTGATAGCCCCGGAAGATCAAGAAAAAACCACTTTCACATGCCCCTTTGGTACATGTGCTTATCGTCGCATGCCATTTGGTTTATGCAATGCACCTGCCACATTTCAAAGATGCATGATGAGCATATTTTCAGATTATGTTGAGAAAATTATTGAGGATTTTATGGATGATTTCAGCGTTTTTGGTGATTCATTTGATGGTTGTTTGAATAATCTTAGTTTGATTCTAAAACGATGCATTAAAACTAACCTTGTTCTTAATTGGGAAAAATGTCATTTCATGGTTAAACAAGGCATAGTTTTAGGTCATATCATTTCTGAAAAAGGTATTGAAGTTGATAAATCAAAGATAGATCTTGTGCGCCACTTACCTTCTCATACTTCGGTTAGAGAGGTTCATTCTTTCCTTGGACATGCAGGTTTTTATCGCAGATTCATCAAGGATTTCTCAAAGGTTTCCCAACCTCTTTTCCGTCTCCTCTAAAAAGAAGTGACTTTCGATTTCAATGAGGAGTGCACGGCTGATAGGAGCATATTTATGCGACTTAGTTAACATGTTTTCTTGCATTTACTTAGTTAGTTATTGCTTATAAGAGTGTTTTAAGCTATTTTCGTGTGTTTGTAGGTCCTAATAACAAAGTTGGAAAGAAAGTGCATTTTGATGCAATTTGGAGCAATTTTGGGCCAAAATGGATTGCATGCATATGGAGCAAGTGGGATGGACGTTTTTGGTGTTTTAAAAAGGGTTTCAACACATGCAAAAATCTGAATAATGAAGTTGAAGTGTGGAAGTGTGCAGATACATACACTTAAGGAACAATTTGAAAGGAAAAGAAGTGAAAGATGCCATTTGTTTGATTGCTTTACAAGATGTATTCACATTTTCAGCAACTACAAACATAATTGCAAGCTGAAATGATGCATAGCATGTGTGTAGAGGTGTAAAGAGGCCGAAAGTTGATGTTTGCAAGATGAAATGATGCAAAACATGTGTGTGAAAGTTGTCTAACAGCTAGTACATGTGGAAAAGGGATGGAATACAAGGCAAATGCATCATAAATTGAAGAATGAAGGCACATGGACAGCAACAAAGGAGTTGAATTAGCAAAAGAGGAATGATTGCCTTTTGTGAAAGGCTAGACACAATGATAAAAGAGCATGTAAACTAGCTGTTTTTGCATCATTTTGGTCTTTATTTGTATTGTTTATTGAAGCCACTTGAGTGATTCTTTGCTTTGGAGCTTCTATAAATAGGGAGTGAAGGGAAGAACACTACACATTACACTACATCAAAAACACAATCAACCACACCACCCATTCTCCATCCATTCTTTTAGCCAAACCCATCTACACATTCATACACTACGTCACAAACACATTTTCAGCCATCTTTCTCTCTTTTGCCACACCCCCCATCCATCCTAAACACCACCATACCATCTCCCATCCATTCCTCCATACAAATACCATCCAAACCTGTCCCCAAAACCTTGTGCCGCAGCAAAGAGGAAGGAGGAGAAGCCTTGGACGTGCATGCCATTCAAGTTAGGATCGTTGGAGCGTTTAGGTGTTTTCTTTCTTTTGATTTCAATGTTTAAATTCTATACTATTTGTTTTGTACATATGAGGAACTAAACCCCCCCTTGGCTAGGGGGGGATTCGAAACCATGTTTATGCTTGCTATATGATTTGATTACTTTCAATTGCGTTTCATAAGTTGTGAATTCAATTTACTTATCTACATGAATTAAAACTGATTTGTGTGTGTTGGTTGAGAGTGCACGCTTAATTTTCATGCATAAGTTTGATGCTAGGATATAAGGGAATTTCACCTAATCGTTATGAACTTATATTCAAAAGTAGTAAAGGTTGTTGATCACAATCGTGTTAAGTAAATTCTGGGCAGAAGTTTCATGCAATTCATAGTAACGAGTGCCTCGCCAATGCTTATGATTTTCATAGAACTTAATGATCTTTGCTTGTATCTTTGTTATGCAATTCATGTAGGGAACTTGTGAGGAATGCTTTGGGTTGTCGTATGCAATTCATCCAATTCGATAACTTTAGGAAAATTTGAGGGTTAATTAGTGCAATTCACGATTAATTTGGGGCATTGGGAATTCATGGTTTATTGAGAAGCAATTGGAAATCGTTTTGTATGCAAGTGTGACATGTGTGGAGAAGAACCCCTTAGCTAGCTTTCCATCCATTCACTTTTATCAAATTCATTTTAGAATCTGTTCAATTTACAAAGTTTGTTCTTATTTTTCAATTTTCGTCAAAACTCAATCCCCATTTATTTTGAAGTGTTAGACTAGTTAGAAATCAATTTAGTTTGTGTTTTTAAGTGTCTTGAATCAAGTCATAACCCAATTTCGTCCAATTTAGTGTTAGGTGTTCAAAACTGCCCATAAAGTGTTTTTAAGGCAGTTTTGAGTGTTTATTTGCTGTTTTGAGTCTTTTGGTTTGTTTTGGTGTTTTATAGTTTAGTTTTGCATTCTTTGAGTCTAGTTTAGTGTTTTAAACTTTGTTTTTACGTTTTGAGTTAGTTTCAAGTGATTTGGCAATCCCTCCTAATCCCCGGCCTAGAACGATCCCTACTTACATACTTTGCTAAAATTGATAAAAAGAGGGTTTAATTTGTGTGCTTATATATTTCGCATCAACGGCAGCCTTCAATCACCTCAAGGAGTTGCTCACCACGGCACCCATTATTGTTCCACTTGATTGGAGCCTTCTGTTTGAGCTCATGTGTGATGCATCCGATTATGCATTAGGGGCTGTTTTAGGCCAAAGAAAGGACAAAAACTGCTTGTTATCTACTACGCATCCCGGACATTAAATGATGCTCAATTAAATTATTCTACCACTGAAAAAGAACTTATTGCCATTGTTTTTGCTTTAGAGAAATTTCGATCATATTTACTTAGTACTAAAGTTATTATTTTCACTGATCATGCAGCCTTAAAGTATTTGCTCACCAAGAAGGAAGCCAAACCAAGGCTAATTCGATGGATCCTGCTTCTTCAAGAGTTTGACATCAAAATTCGAGACAAAATGAGGAGTGAAAACGTGGTGGCCGACCACCTAAGCCGTATGGTACTTGAGGAGGAGCCCTTACCTATTTCAGAAACATTCCCTGATGAGCAATTGCTGTCCGTTAAGGTAAGTGAGTCTTGGTATGCTGATTTGGTGAATTATTTGGTGGCTAAACAAGTTCTAACCACTCTAAACAGAAACCAACATGATAAATTGAAAAAAAATGCTAGATTTTATGTTTGGGATGATCCATACTTATGGAAATATTGCTCGGATCAGATTATACGTAAGTGTGTACATGATATGGAGTTCAATTCTATTTTAAGCTTCTGTCACACTTGTGCATGTGGGGGACACTTTGGGACACAACACACAGCCCATAAGGTTCTAGAATGTGGATTTTATTGGCCAACTCTATTTAAGGATGTTAGAACCTTTTGTATGTCTTGTGATCGTTGTTAAAGAATGGGTAATATAAGTGCAAAGGATCAAATGCCACAAAATGTCATACTTCCTGTGGAAATTTTTTATGTTTGGGGCATTGATTTTATGGGTCCCTTTCCTTCCTCACATGGTTTCCTTTATATCTTACTTGCTGTGGATTATGTGTCGAAATGGGTGGAAGCAAAAGCCACCCGAACTAATGATTCTCGAGTGGTTGCAGATTTCATTAGAACTAACCTAATTGCAAGGTTTGGCATGCCAAGAGTAATCATAAGTGATGGAGGTTCTCACGTTTGCAATCGAACCATTGAGGCGCTATTGAGGAAGTACAATGTCACCCATAAGGTTTCAACACCTTATCATCCTCAAACCAATAGGCAAGCCGAGGTGTCTAATAGGGAGATCAAGCAGATTCTAGAGAAAACCGTTGGGCTAACAAGGAAGGATTGGAGCTTGCGTTTGGAGGATGCATTATGGGCATATCGCACGGCATATAAAACACCCCTTGGCATGTCCCCATTTCGGGTTATCTATGGTAAACCATGCCATCTTCCTGTAGAATTGGAGCACAAGGCGCATTGGGCCGTCAAACCATTCAACATGGACCTTGATGCCGCTAGAATTCATAGAAAGCTCCAGTTGAATGACCTTGAAGAGATTAGGCATGAGGCTTATGAAAACGCTCGAATTTACAAGGAGAAGACAAAGGCTTTCCATGACAAGATGATTTGAGGCAAATCATTCTCCATTGGGCAGAAAGTGTTACTCTTTAATTCCCGCCTTCGCTTGTTTCCTGGGAAGTTGCGTTTTAAGTGGGTTGGCCCGTTTGTTATTACTAATGTCTTTCCCTATGGTGCAGTCCAAGTTCAAAGCTTGAAAACAGGACAAGAATTCAAAGTGAATGGACATCGATTAAAGCCCTACTATGACAATTTCGAGGAGCATGTTGTGGATGATGTACCCCTCCATGTCGTGGGTACTAGTGAAGCTTAACATGGAAGATTCGTCCAACTGGAAAATGTTAAAGCAAGCGCTTCTTGGGAGGCAACCCATGCATTCAACAAGGAGAAGATGGGACTTTCATTCCAAACCTAGATTTGCGTTTCCAACCCTTCTCTTTGCTGCCTTATTTTTTCATGTTTAGTTTGTTGTGTGTTGTTTGCTTTTGTGAGTTTATGCTTGAAACATTAGGGACAATGTTTGATTTAAGTGTTGGGGGGGGGGGGTAAACAAGTGTTTTTATGCAAATTCATGGGTTTTATTCACCTATCACTTACAATTTTGTTTCTCACTGTTTTTACGTGTTTTTAGTGCATTTTGAGCTGTTTGGTGTGTTTTGATTAAAAAAATCCGAAAATTATAAAAAAATTCTGAAAAAAAAAAGTGTTTTGAAAAAGCAAAAAAGAGTTGTTTTTGTGTGTTTGTTTGTGTCTTAGGGTACCTTCCAACACAATGATGAGCATTTGGTTTTTAATTGCATAACTGTTAAAGAAAGTTGCAAACATGGGTGGAAGTTTGATATGCTCTTTGGTTTATGCTTGGTTGTAGTTATAGTTTACAAATTCACATGTAATCACAAAGGAAAAAAAAAAGTTTTTGTAACATGCTTGAAGGAAGGAACTCAAACAAACGCTACATCCCTGAGAGACTTGAGCCTAAACGTTTATTTGGAGAGTTATTAATCTGTGCATTCTTGTTTTCTAAAGTCGTTGCATGATCTCATTATTCTTTGCTTGGTTGCTACTTAGAATCCGTTTCATCATTATAGATCCAAATACTAGAACTCATGCCCTTTCCATTCAAAGCATGACATTGATTTGCATAACACATATTCAAGATGAAGTTGTTTAGTAGTCACCACCATAGCCAAATAGCCGAATCCACCATTGTCATATGTTTTGTAGGTTTAAATCCCGTTGAGTCTTGTTTAGCCTATTTTCTTTGTTAACCACATCATCTCTACCTAGCCTAGAATATGACCATTCATACCTTGTTCTTGAAGTATAGTGGAGCATAACTTAGAAGGAATTCCTTTTGAGTAACATTATTGTAGAAAACAAGTGTGGGGGAAGAATGTTTCAAAGTGTGTGTTTTGTGTGCCAAAGACAAGGGCATGGCATAAAAGAGAAAAGAAAATTTCGTGAAAAAAAAAGAAAAAGAAGGGAAATAGTGTGTGAAAATAATGAAAAAAAAAAGAGTTGAAAAATAAGTGAGAACGAACTCACATGTGTTGGTTGTTAAAGAAAGGGTCCAAAAAGTTTGAATTTGACCCTAGGTGTTTCATGAATCTTCCCTTGTGTTCTAAAAAGTAGATTTTTGCATTCTAGAGTGAATTCTAAGTGCCTAATACATTACTTTGCTCACTATTGCTTTAAGAACGTTTGTTTTCCCTTACCTTCTTTGTTAGCCAACACCCTAGCCCCGTTACAACCCTTAACTTCTATCTTGAGTGTCGTGTGTTTCAATATGTGGAGTTTGGAATTGGTATGAGCATATTATATCACTGGTTCTTGCTTCTAAGTAGTAGCATTCCATTCATGAGATCATATATATACATGCATTAATAATTCCAGAAAAGTGCTTTCTTTGTTTAAAACATATGTGAGTACTAGTTTTCATGTTTACATCAATCTTCTCACATATACCTAGTGTAGGGTGTGTAGTCAGAAAATCTGAGTGAAAATTGAGTGAATATCTAGTAAGGAATTGAGGGAATTCTCTAAGGCATGTTACTACATTCAAAATGTTGTTTTAATTGATTAAATGTGAGCTAGTGAATGGTGACTATGATTAAGTATGCTCAAGGGTAAGGATTGCTTAAATTTATGTGAAGTGGTGATCTTTGGCATGTTATGTTTCATTGAAAATCCCTGAGGCAAATGATGGAAGGTCTAGGTTTTGTTTTGCTTTGTTTATTTTGCTCGAGGACTAGCAAAAGCTAAGTGTGTGGGAATTTGATAGGAGCATATTCATGCAACTTAGTTAGCTTGTTCTTGTGCATTTATGTTGTTTTTCTTTAGTTATTTTAGTGTTTAAAGTCATTTTCGTGCAATTTCAGGTTTATATGGCTAATGTAGCAAAGAAGTGCATTTGGAGCCTTTTTGGAGAAAAATTGGGCTTGGAATGGATGACACATGCTTGGAGCTAAAGGAATGGACGAAATTGAAGATCAAAGGAGGCTAGGAATGAAGAAATGAAAATGAAGAACAAAGAGTTCGGAATTGGAAACCAAAGTTTCTAAAGTTGGAAGTTGCTATTCTTGGAGGTTTCCATTCTTGAAAGTTTCTATTCTTGGATTGGAAGTTCCTAATCCTTTCTCACCTATGTTCTAAGCCCTTATTGTGCCTTTCCTAAGCTAATTCCATGTGGATTCTGATTTGGCTAGCCTTATTCCTTGTGGATTTGGGTTATACAAATCCTTTTCATAAACTAAGTGGGCCAAAACCCTTTCCTTGGTGGATTAAACCCTTATGCCGCAAACCCTAGGGCCTAATCCTTTTATTTCTGCTAAGTTAAAACCTAATCTATTTCGCCTAGGGTTGTGCTGCACCTAATGTTCTAGAAGCCTAAAAATCTGCATAAAACCCTAGTTCTTTTCTCCCTTGGATGGGCCAAGCCTTTTATCTCCAAAACCCTAACCCTTTCCCATCAGATTTTGTGAAAACCCTAGCCTATAAATACAAGTTTTCAGCCATAAATTCGTCACCATGATGCGAAATAGATAAGCACACAAATTAAACCCTCTTTTTGTCAAATTGTAGCAAAGATGTAAGTAGGGATCGTTCTAAACCGGGGATTAGGAGGGATTGCTAAACACTTGGAAACTGACTTAAAAACTCAAAAACAAAGTTTAAAACACTAAACTAGACTCAAAGAATGCAAAAGTAAAGGTTAAAACACTTAAACAAACCTAAAACTCAAAACAGCAACTAGAAGGCTCAAAACTGCCTAAAAACCACTTTCTGGGCAGTTTTGAGCACCTACACTAATTTGGACGAAATTTGATGAAAACTTGAATCAAAATACTTAGAAACACAAATCAAAACACTTTCTAACTAATCTAAGACTTCAAATTAAAGGGAGATTTGTTTTGGACGAAAATTTAACACAAAACAGAAACTTGAAACTAAACAGATTGTAAAAACGATTTTGGTGAAATAGATGGATAAAAGGCTAGTTAGGAGGTTCTTCTCCACACATGTCACACTTGCAAACAAACGATTTTCAGTTGTTCTTCCAATAAATTATAAAGACTCAATGCCCCGAATTAACCGTGAATTGCACTAATTAACCCTCAGTTTTTCCAGAATTTATCAAGTTGGATGATTGCATACGACAACCCAAAACATTCCCTACAAGTTCCCTACATGAATTGCATAATAGAGATACAAGCAAGAATCATTACGTTCTATGAAAAACATAAGCATTGACGAAGCATTTGTTACTATGAATTGCATGAAACTTATGCTAAGAATTCATTCAACGCGATCGTTTTCAAGCGATCTTCACTACTTGTGATTATAAGGTTGTAACTATTAGATGAAACTCCCTCATAATCTAGCATCATATTCATGCATGAAAACTAAGCGTGCACTCTCAATCAACATACATAAATAAGTATCAATCAAATAGATGAACGAATTGAATCCACAACTTATGAAATAACAACTGAATGTAATCAAATCAAATTGCAAGCATGTACATGGTTTCGAATTACCCCCCAACTAAGGGGGTTTAGTTCCTCATACTCACAACACAAAGTTTATTGAATTGAAACATTGAAACATAAGAAAGATCACACCTAAAAATTCCAGCAATCTAAATTGCACAGCAGGAACATCTAAGAACCTTCCTCCTCTTCCTTGGTTGCGGCACAGGGGTTTGTGATGGTTTTTGGGGGTTATGGATGGTGTAGAATGGTGGAAAAGTGTGTAGGTTAGGTGTATGGGACGGCTAGGGTGGTTTTGGGTCAGAAAATATGGTGAATGATGAAGGATAGGTGCTGTTGAAGATGGGGAATGGTTTCTGGCGTGAAGGATTAATTTCTGGATTATGGAGAGGGTTCTGATTCGGCCAAGGGAGGTAAAACATATATATATAGGCAGCCAAACCCTAAAGAAATCAGATTAGACAAATGGGCTAGGGTTTAGGTGCGGCTAGGGTTAGGAAATCCGCCAAAAACTAGGGTTTCTAGAACATTAGGTGCGGCATGGGCTTAGGGTAAGTAATCAGATTTTTTTCATGTGAACAAGGCCTAGGTCCGGCTGATTAAGTGGGCTAGGGTTAGGGTTAGGTGCGGCATAGGTCCAAGAGGCAAAGATGGGTCATCCAAAAGCCCAAAGCCGAGAATAGAAACTCTCGAAATTGGAAACCTCCAAAAATAGAAACTTCCAACTTTAGAAACTTTGGTTGCCAATTCCGATTTAGGAAAGATCAACCCAAAATGGAAACTTTTAGGCTTAGCTTTCCTACTTCAAGTAGGAAACCTCAAATCTCGAACTCTTCAATTTCAACCCAACCTTGTGTTCCAAGCATGTCCTTTTCATTCCAAGCTCACTTTTTGCTCCAAAAGCTCCAAATTGCATCATTTCATGTAATATGTCCTTTAAACCTGAAAACACATGAAAGTAGCTTAAAAGACTACTTTAACGAAGAAAACATAACAAAGATGCATAAGAACAAGCTAACTAAGGCGCATAAATATGCTCCTATCACACCACCCCTCATGCCATTCATAAACACCTTTGCCGCAACCCTAGACACCATTCTACATCATTCATTCAAGCCATTCACTCTCACACACATTTAGCTACACCTTTCACCTTCAACAGCCATCCCACACCATTCTTACCATCCATCACCCCCAAAACCATCACCCATCTCTTGTGCTGCAGCAAGGAAGAAGGAGGAGAGCCCTTGGACAAGCTTGCCATTCGAGTTCGAGTTGCTGGAACATTTTAGGTGTAATCTTTCTTTTGTTTTCAATGTTTAAATTCAATAATCTTTGTTTTGTGAGTATGAGGAACTAAACCCCTATTAGCTAGGGGGAATTTCGAAACCATGGCTATGCTTGCAATATGATTTGATTACATCCAGTTGTAAATTCATGAGTTGTGAAATCAATTTACTTATCTGTTTGAATTAAGACTTGTTTGTGTATGTGGGTTGCGAGTGCACACTTAATTTGCATGCATAAATACGATGCTAGGATATAAAGGAGTTTCACCTAATCGTTATGAACTTATATTCATAAGTAGGAAAGGTTGTTAGCCACAATCATGTTAAGTAAATTCCTGGCATAAGTATCATGCACTTTCATAGTTACGAATGCCTTGTCAACACTTATTATTTCCATAGAACTTAATGATCTTTGATTATTTCTCTATTATTCACCTTCATGTAGGGAACTTTTAAAGAATAATTTGATTGCAATGCGCTATTTCCATTCAATTCAATGACTTAAGGGAAATCTGAGGCTTAATTTAAGCGTACCTAATTAACTTGGGGTGTTGAGGTTCATGGTTCATTGAAAAAGAAACTGGAAATTGTTTTGTATGCAAGTATGTCATGTGCGGAGAAAAAACCTCATAGTTAGCCCATCATCCATCTATTTCACCAAATTTGTGCAATCTGCCTAGTTTTAGTTCTTGCTTTGTTTTACTTTATTTTCGTCGAAAACCAAATTCCCCTTTACTTTAGAGTGTCTAACTAGTTAGAATCTGTTTAGATTGTATTTTTAAGTGTTTTGAGTCAAGGAAAACTAAAATTCGTCCAAAATTCTGTTTAGAGTCCAAATTTGCCCAGATTGTGTTTTTAGGCAGTTTTGAGTGTTTTTAGCTTATTTTGAGTCTTGTGAACTTGTTTTGAGTCTTTTGAGTCTAGTTAAGTGTTTTAAAGCTTAGTTTTATCTATTTGAGTCAGTTTAGAGTGTTTAGCAATCCCTCATAATCCCCGGTTTAAGAACGATCCCTACTTACATATATACTACAATTGTCAAAAGAGGGTTTAATTTGAGTGTGCTTATATATTTCACATCAATCATTCCTAAGTTTGTCACGTTAGGGTTTAGTGAAAGTGGTTGGAAATCATTTAGTAACCAAATAGTTCACCAAATCTGCATACCAAGGTTCACTTACCTCAATGGACAACAATTGCTCATCCGAGAATGTCTCTGAAATAGGGAGAGAGTCCTCTTCATGCACCATACGTCTTAGGTGGTCAGCCACCACGTTTTCACTCCTTTTTTGTCTCGAATTTCAATGTCGAACTCTTAGAGAAGAAGCATCTAACAGATAAGTCTTGGTTTGGCCTCCTTCTTTGTAAGCAAGTATTTCAATGCAAATTGTAGTGGCAGTGGCTCAAGGGCAGCAACCATCTCGACCACCTCCTCACTAGGATGCACGCAAGATCTTCTTCATGGTGGTCGTGGGTTTGTTTGCTTGCTGCCGTGTGGTTTTTGGACTCCATTCCATTTAAAAAGGCCATTTCAAGTGCATCGCCATGTAATTGTTCAAGATGTCCCTGTGCCAATGAATCAACAATATCAATTGAAAAATAGGAATGATCATCACTAAGGTACCTCATGGCATCTGCAATTTGAAAGTTTATAATGTCGCTATCAAACTCCATGGTCAATGTCCCTGTGAACACGTCAATCTTGGTTTGAGCCGTCTTCATGAATGGTCGGCCAAGTAAGATGGGCAATGGGGAAGAGTGGGCCGAATCCTCCATCTCAAGAACATAAAAATCAGCCGGGAAGATCAAGTGATTTACCTACACTAAAACATCCTCCAAAACTCCCTTTGGATGGGCATTAGATCTATCGGCTAATTGAATAATCACACCATCATTTTTCAGCTCACCTAAGTTCATGGATGCATAAATTGAACAGGGCATGACATTATTGATACACCTAAGTCTAACATGGCATGTTCGAACTTGGTATTTCCAATAACACAAGGCATAGTAAAGCTACCTGGGTCCTTGCACTTAGGTGGCAGTTTGCGTTGCAAAACAGTGGACACATTCTCACTTAACCTTACTACTTCCTTATTCGACATTCTCCTCTTAGTTGTGCATAGCTCCTTTAAGAATTTGGCATACTTTGGGACTTGTTTGATTGAGTCAAGGAGTGGGATGTTCACTTGCACTTTCCTAAAAGTGTCCAGAATGTCCTTGTCACTTTCATCCTTCTTTGTTTGCATGAATCTACAAGGAAAGGGTGCATCGGGTGGAATAGGGTTAGAATTAACACAATTTGAACCCAACTTACCTGTGGTCGACAATTTAGGGGTGCTAGAAATGCATGGCAAGGTTGTTTCCTTCCTTGCCGTGGGTGTATGTTAGATATCCTCTTCTTGTTGCAGCTTCTCGTCCTCCATTTGGGCAGATTTTGATTGTTGGGGGTCCGTTCCAACTTCTTTTCCACTTCTCAATGTAATGGCCTTGGCGGATTCAAATCCTCCCCTTGGATTCACAATGGTTGTGCTAGGCAGTTTTCCTTGCTCTTTGAATTGCCCCATGAACTCCACCATTTGGCCCATTTGTTTCTTCAACTTATCCACCTCCTTAGCTTGATTGAGCATTGTTTTGTTTTGATTTTGCTACCCCCTGCACCAAAAAGGTTAGTAATTGAACAATTTGATCATTATCCATGGATGTACCTGAATTGGTTTGGGCAGGTTATGGTTGAGGTTGCGTTGGTGCGTAGGGCCTTGGGTATATCCCAGGGGGTGGTGGCTGAATTCCTTAAGGTTGTTGAGACTCCTTCCATTTGAAATTTGGGTGATCACGCCATCCCGGATTGTAAGTGTTAGCATATGAATCATATCGTGGCTGATTCGGGCCTTGGTAGCCAATGGTGTTTGCACTTTCCCATCCTCCATTCTCAATCAATTGAGGACACTTCTCAGATGGGTGGCCTTGAATGGAGCATACACCACACACACTTGGGGAAATTCCTTGCGTTTTGCATCCTTCCATAAACTGTGAAACACAGAAGTAAGGTTAGTTAATTGAGATTGCAAATTAGAAACAGAACTTATCTCATTTACTTGCTGCCGTAGGAGGTCTTTCTGCCCAACTCCTTC